>NC_072012.1:13769317-14491817 GCF_027791375.1 Indicator indicator | reverse complement strand
AGGTCATCTAGACTGAAGGGTCCCACCTCATCTTTCTTACAGGCACCCTTTAAATATTGAATGGACACAGTAAAGACTCTCCAGAGCCTTCTTTTCTCCAAGCTGAACAGCCCCAGCTCCTTCAGCATGGACTCACAAAGGGGAAATCACGTTTGACCAATCTGATAGCCATCTATGCTGGTATGACCAGCTGGGTAGAGGGTGGGTAGAGCAGTAGATGTTGTTTACCTCAGCTTTGGCAAGGTTTTTGACACTGTCTCCCATAACATCCTCATCAGTAAACTTAGGAATCTCAGAATCATAGAATGCATTGTGTTGGAAAAGACCCTCGAAGGTCACCTTGTCCAACACTCCTGCCGTGATCAGGGACATCTCCAACTAGATCAGCTTGCTTAGGGTTCCATAAAGCTTGACCTTGAACATCTCCAGGGAAGTGTGGGTTAGAGGAGCGGAAGGTGAGGTGGATTGAGAACTGGCTGAATGGCAGAGGACAGAGGGTTGTGATCTATGGTGCAGGGTCTAGTTGGAGGCCTATGGCTAGCGGTGCTCCCCAGGGGTCAGTACTGGGTCCAGTCTTGTTCAGCATGTCCATCAATGACCTGGATGAAGGAACAGAATGTACTCACAGCAAGTTTGCTGATGATACCAATCTGGGAGGAGTGGCTGACACACCAGAAGGCTGAGCTGCCATCCTGTGTTACCTGGACAGGCTGGAGAGTTGAGCAGAGTTGAACCTCTTGAAGTTCAGCAAGGGCAAGTATAGAGTCCTCCACCTAGGTAGGAATAACACCCTGCATCAGTACAGGTTAGGGGTTGACCTACTGGAAAGCACCTCCTTGGAGGAGAACCTGGGAATGCTGCTGGATAACAGGTTCACCGAGAGCCAACAATGTTTCCTTGTAGCCAAGAGGGTCAATGGTATTCCAGAGTGCATTAAGGAGAGTGTGGCCAGCAGGTTGAGGGAGGATTTCATGCCCTCATGAGGCCACACCTGGAGTATTGTGTCCAGTTCTAGGCTTCTTGATTCAAGAAGGGCAGAGAACTACTGGAGAGAGTCCAGTGGAGGGCTACAAGTATGATCAGGGGACTGGAGCGTCTCTATTATGAGAAGAGGCTGAGAAAAGCCTGGGAAAGTGAAGAATGAGAAGGGATCTTAAAAATGCATAGAAATATCTAAAGGGTAGAGGTCAAGAGGAGAGGGCTAGTTTCTTCTCAGTGGTGCCCAATGACAGAACAAGGGGCAACAGGTGCAAACTAGAACACGGAAGGTTTCACTTGAATTTAGGGAGGAACTTCTATCCTTTGAGGGTGAAGGAGAAGGCTGCCCAGAGAAGTTGTGGAGTCTCCTTCTCTGGTGACTTTCAGAACATGCCTGGACAGGTTTCTGTGTAACCTGATCTAGGTGTACATTAGCAGAGGTTTGGACTAGATGGTCTCCAGAGGTTCCTTCCATCCCCTACCATTTTATGATTCTCAACTTTTCTTCACAGGAGAGGTGTCTAGCTCATTGATCATCTTTGTGACCCTTCCCTGGATAGGCTTCATATCTTTCATGTGCTGAAGACTTCAGGCCTGGACACAGTATTCTAGGTGTGGTCTCACTATAGCAAAGCAGAGAAGCAAAATCATTTCGCTTGATCTGCTGCCCATACTGCTTGCATCCAGGATATGGTTGGCTTCTGGGCTGTGAGTGCTCATTGCCAGCCCATATTCAGTGGAGGTTGCCAGAACACATGTAAAATGAATTGCATGGTGCTGAGCTAGGTTAGAGAGCATTTTTTCCCCCAGTAATTCTGCTCTCTTTTATGGAGTGTTGAGACCCCATCCATTTTCTAACTGACCTTCAGTACTTATCTTCCATTGCAAAGGGCTGCACATACTCCTTAAGGTTTTCTCCTTACCCTTGTATAAAAAGATAAATCAGGTGGGGTTTTTTTGTTTGTGGTTTTTGTTTGTTTGTTTGTTTTAACAAGAAAAATTGTTTTGGAGCCCTGGAAATTGTCCAGCCTATTGCAATGGCTAATGGCAACTAATAACATATCATCCCTGCCCATGCACAGCTGGCTGGAATATCTGACATGCAACACAGGTATCAGCTTATGCTCAGAGTCCCCAGTGTGGCTGGGCTCTGATTTCAAAGCAAACCTGGGGGGAGGACACGTTTTTCAAGGCTTCTTCACTTCAAGGGCACTTCGCTGTGAAAAGCTGCCGGCTTGGGATCAGGCAGGATACTCGGAACTGAGCCAGGGGCTCCAGCTCGTTTGCATTTACTGCTTTTTGCAGAGAGCAGAGAAAGAAATAAGAGTGCAGGAAAGGGTATTCCCTCTGTATCCAAAGCCCTGCTCATTTTTTTTTTTTTGGGGGGTGGGGGTGGGGAGTGCTATTATACTTTTGTAATGTTGCCATGGTCTTGGATGCCTTTTTAGCCATCCTGATAAGATTACAGGACAAAAATGCCAGTCCCTGCTCTCTACAAGCTACTTTTGAGAGAGATCCATCTCCCCTGGCTTTAGGTGCCTCTTGTTCTGATGTCTCTTGGCTATTTTCATAGCCAGTGGAGAGGAATAGCCTTTTAAAGGACATCTTGCTTTGACATATTGTGGTCAGCTCTCAGATGAAGTCAGTCCACTCCAAGTGAGGGCAGTCCATGGACAGCCCCAGGTGCCAGAAGAGAATCACCAAAACACTAGAGTTGATTTTTTTGCAAGAACACAACATTGTTTCTTCAACTCCCTTGTCCCATTAACACTCAAACGTTTATACCCTCAGAGTCCCCAGTGTGATGGCAGGGATGAGGAGGAAGCAGTAGCATGTCTGCAGATGGTTATTGAGTTAAGTTGGAGGGGCACACAAGAAACTACCCTTTCCAGGATTACACTCATCTAAATTATTCAACTGACTTTATTGCTAATATTGTTAGAGAAATTGCTTCTGAAAACAAGGTCTCTTGAGGAAACTTCCTTTAACCAGTACTTGGAACAGATCGTGCTGCCAGCAGCAATGATCCTTGCTGATTAAGCAGCAGATACACCTTATTCTTGCTAAATTACCCATTTTTACAAACACACAAATTTAACAATGAGTTCTAGGTTATATTCATAACCAAGAGGCCAACACCAATTTCTGCGTCAGCGAAGACTTTCTATTGCAGGATACTCCAAGGAGCAATTGTCAAGATAATTCTTTTGTATTTTCAGTAAGTGCTTTAGGTATGGTATTACAAGATGTTCAGTGTCTTGCTCTGAATGAAGGAGAACCATTTCATACCTTGCAGGGTCTGTGGTATTGCTGACATGCTGTGTTTGGCTTGGAACTGAGGCTGCCAACCATCATTTTCCCTGCTCACCCTAGCCGTGTACACCAGAGGGGCAGGTGACAGCAGCTTTCACATCTGCACCAAGTTCTGCTGATACAGAAAGAGGCAGTTCTCAACCTTCCTTTTCTCTTCCCTTCATTGGAAGCAACTCAGCTGTGCAAATCAATCCCTTTGAGTACATCCCACCCACTGTGCATGGCCAGCCTTTCACCTACAGTAAGGGACAAAAGTGGAAGGGTCTACACAAACACAGAGAAACCTACAGGTTGCACCATCCTGTGTGGATGATGGTTCTTTGTTAGAATTGACCCTCTCAGGGTCATATTGCACTCTATATTTGCAGAGGGTTGATGTTTTTTCATCTTACATCCTTACTGAGATGATGATCCTACACCAGAGCAGCTGTAAAGCAGTAGCTTGCAGCTAGCCCTCAAGGAACAGCAGCCCTGCAGGTAATTACCAACAGGATTTGGTGCACCTTTAGCTGAGATCTAGTTAAACATGCAGAAAATTCCTAAAGAGTTTAACCTGGCACAGCTGATGAGATTGGTGAACTACACAGCCGGGACAAGAAGGAAGGATTTTTTAAAATCATCTTTGCCAATGAGATAGAGATATCTTAATTGCCTATGTTCTAAGAGATGACAGGAGAAAGCCAAGCGGTGTGTCAAACTGGAGTACAAGCACCGCCAAAGGCACACCCAAATGCAGTTCCAGCTTTCCTGCATGGGTTCATTTAGGTGGGACATTTAACTATTTTTCCTAGCATTGCAATGACAGGAAATCCCACCTGGAATCAGAGTTCCCTCATAGGTACTATGAAAGTGCATGCAGGACACTCATCACACCAGACTTTTAGACCTGAAACAGGTTTGTGATAACCTATGTAAGAATAGAACTGATTGAAAGGCTCAGAATTTTCTTTCCAGATTTATTTATTGAAAATTAAATTTTTCCAACCATAAACCAGAAAATAGTCCCATTTTAGCTTGCTTTCTGTGCTTTCTGACATGGACTTGGGGAGCATACTACATTCAGATTCGCATCTTGGGACCATTTTTTGTAATAATAGGATGGCCAGGTACAAGTTCCTTCAAGCTTGAGATGTTTGTGTCCTAGGCAGAATGCTCTAAATCTGAACTGCTGTTGCAAAAATGAGACCAGTTAAGACAAGCGGCAAGCTGTTGGGGTCACAGGAAAAAAAAAATCTGCTACTGGAGAGTTTTAAAAACATCCATCTTTCCAGATAGTCTTCTCTCAGGGACAAATAGGTAACTTCTGCTTTGAGGTGAGAGGATTATAGAATCAGAGTGATTTGGCCTTGAAAGGACCTTAAAGATCATCTAGTTTCAACCCACCTAGGCAGGGACATCTTCTGCTTGACCAGGTTACAAAGCTCCATCCAACCTTGCCATGAGCACTTCCAGGAAGGGAACTTCCACAGCTTCTCTGTGTGATCTGTTCCAGTAGCTCCCCACTCTCACAGTGAAACAATTTCTTCCTTACACCTAACGTAAATCTACTCTTAGTTTAAAACCATTACCCCTTGTCCTATTGCTACACTCCCTTATGAAGAGTCCCTCCCCATCTTTCCTGTACGCCTCCTTCAAGAACTGAAAGGTTGCAATAAGGTCTCCCAAGAGCTTTCTGTTCTCCAGGCTGAAAAAGCTCAACTCTCTCAGCCCATCCTCACAAGAGGTACTCCAGTCCCCTGATCACCTTTGTAGTGTTCCTCTGAATGGATGAGTAGATCTCCTAAGTTCTCCATTAACTGCAGGTGTTTGTATTTTCTCCCCAGCCAGGCTGTGTCCAGCCTCTCCTTGTGATGCATCATTATTTATTGGACAGACAAATAGTGTCCTAATCCTACACTTGTGAGTCTGGCTTATAAATCCATCTCTGGTGGTTATCAAGAGATATGGTTACACCACTACTATTCTACACCTCTCTGAAGCCAGACTCTGGACTTACTCCAGGAAAGGATTGAGGCAGCAGTGCTTGTCTGTCTGCCTGTGTCACACCCTTCCACATCATGGGGACCAAACTCCTCCTCAGGGGAAAAAAAAAAAAAAAAAAAAAAAAAAAAGAAAAAACTTAAATCAAATACAGTTTTGTTTTTTAAAGCACTTCTGTCTGACAGACCTGATTGTTCCCCAGGGAAAAAGGCTTCTTTTTTCCTGCATGGTCATGGGTTTGGATGAGTCCTTTGATTTTTCTTTTTGCTGGATGTGAGCACCTGACCATCTACCCATGCAAAAAGATCTGTTAAGATCTCCATCTTAAGATGGAGACCTGCTCAACTGGCAAAACAGTAAACATTCACAAAATTCATGTAGCATGAACCAGAGAGGACCTTGATTATTTCCCCCCCCAAGTACTCTTGCCCATCTGGAGCCTTGAACTAAAATGCTAATTTACTGAGACCTGCAAATACTCACCCCTCCCAAGTCTTTCTTCCATTAGCATTTGAAAACCATGGGTTCTATCACAAGCCATCCTTGATGTTTTATAAATGTTATAGCTCAGACATCATTTACTTCCTTTAATACGTTTTTTACAGCTGCAGTGAAGATATTCAACTCAGGCTGCAGACACTCATCTTGAAAGAGGCCTCAGTTAGCTCTCCTGGGATGTTTCCAAACCAGAAAATGCTACTTAACTTTAAGCTAATAGCCTTCTCAAGACCTCCATTTCTCATTTAGAGTGCCAGCTCAGCTGCAGCACTGTAGGTTAGGAGCATGATGTAACCTCACAGGTACAAAAAGGCTTGCAAAAGAGGACTTGACCATCCAGCTAAGTTTCACTTCTGTTTTTTTATTAATGGGGATGTTTCCTTTTAGGAAAAAAAAAAAAAAACAACACATTTGAGTTGAGTGTAAGGAAAAGGATATTAATGGTGTTTGGATTAGAAAAGATGCAACATATATTGCAGTGACTAAGCCTTTTTATGATTCAGGAAGGAGCCTGACTAGGAAAGTCAGCTAAATCTATCCCTGTGCTAACCCACAGTGTTTCTTTCCAGGGACTGACAAAAAACTATCAACTGTCTTAACAGTTCTTGTTGCTTTCCTGATGATGTTTCTCTGATGGGAAAGAAACACACTCCTTCTCCAAGATAAAAGTCAAGCGTGGAGACTGACAACTTCTTGGTATCCACACGAGAAGCACAAGATAGTCCATAATGATCACATTGGAAATTAAAGGAGAGGGTGGAATCAAAGTAGATACTTCTGTTATTTTTTCTTAGGATCCTACACAAGAAACCAGACAGTATGGGTCCCAGCCCTGTGTGTCACCCAACAAGCAAATAATTTTGTGTTATAGAAAGAAAGTGTCACATGAGGCAGAAGAAAAATTAGCTCAAGACAGTTCTTACCTGAGGACCGAGTGTTGGGATCTCTTTTGGATTCAATTTCTGCTTAGCAACTTCATTTAAGCAAGAAATAGAAATCATGAAGAAAATATCAAGGAGGGAATGACTTGTTTCTCCTGTGACAGACAATCTGTAATCTGATACTAGTTAGTAAAACAAGTTCCTGCAAAATATGAACTTAATTTAAAATAATAACCTTAGTACTATTATTTTTCATTCATAGATTCATAGAATTGTCTGGGTTGGAAGGGACCTCAAAACGTCATCTAGTCCAAACCCTTCTGCAGCCAGCAGGGGCATCCTTAACTAGCTCAGGTTGCCCAGAGCCCTGTCAAGCCTCACCTTGACTATCTCCAGGGAAGGAGCCTCAACTACCACTCTGAGCAGTCTGTTCCAGTGCTCTCCCACCCTCACAGCAAAAAGCCTGTTGCCAACATCTGATCCAAATCTGCTCCTCTCCACTTCAAAGCCATCATCCCCATCCCACCCTACCCCATCACCACAGACCCCTTGTAAACAGTCTCTCCCTATCCCTCTCCTAGGCCCCCTTCAGGTACTAGAAGGCTGCTATTAGGTCTCCCCAGAAATTTACCTTTTGAATGTGGTCAGGCTAAGCTATAAGATGCATTTCTAGTGTTAAAACCAAGTGATTTAGAGGATCATTCTCACAACACAATCCATAGAAAGTTTATCTTTCCTGTGAAAGTGTTCATGATCATAAGTTCCTCCCCACATCTATTTAGTCCCTCCTCTTAAAAAGATATTTATCAATACATTTTCCATTCTTCTAACAAGTATTGGATAAAAATGATTCAATTGTATACAACTCCTAATTTTCATAGGACAAGCCAATTTAAAAAAGAAATCTCAGATACTTTTAATTATAAGTCCTTTGTCCATAAGTGTATACTGCTTTAATATAACAGTACTACAGGAATCTATTGGAACCATAATCATATTATTTATTCCTCATGAGGAAATGTCCAGGGCAACTCCTGCTCCACTCCCTTCATCTTCCAAAAGCAGCTCCTGCTCCCCCCCTGCCCCCAACAATCCTCCACCCTGCATAAACAACTCCTGCTGTACCACCACCATTACTGCACCCACCCTACAGCAATATTGGAGTAGCAATCGATCCTAGTCCTAACTGACCAGGAGGCCACCAGGCCCCCCGGCCTTTTGTCCCCCATCACCCAGTGTGCACCACAAGGACTCACCAGTGATGAGAGGAGGATCCTCAGCCCAAATGGGCTCAGCTTAGAGCTTTTGCCTTTCCTGGGGGGATTAAAAAGGGGAGTGGGTGGGGAGGGAAAGTGGCCACACCTGGGGTGGGAGGAGACTCCGATAGAATCCAGGTGCTCCAGGATTTGGGGGGGAAAAGGGGTAAAAAGGGGCAGGTGGGGTGGAAATGGCCATGCTCTTTCAGCTGCAGTTCACCAGCATTTCTGTGTCACTGAGAAACTGTCCCCTCTCCCTTCATCCTGCCACCTTCCTCATGCCAGATCTGCTAAATCAAACTCATACTGGCTGAAAGCAGACAAAGAACTAACATAGGAGAGAAGAGGCACCAGTCAGGCTGCCTGCACTGAAATGCAGATCCTGTCAGATCAGTGACAAGGTTACTTAGGATACTCCCAGTTTTTTTCAATTCAAGGGGAATCTTTTTCCTGGCTCCAGCTGGAGGTAGATCCAATATGTAAATCACACTCTGAAATGAGATCTGAAACAAAACAGTCTCAGTTGAATGAATCTGTTTACTGGAGATGTGTTTTCACATTCTAATTACCAAACACTGGACCTATGCCACAAATACCCAACAAATAATGTGCCCGGGAGCAGGAATATTGTAGATATAGGACAAAAGGATTGCAGCATCATGATGGTGGGCTTGAGTACACCTCAAGAGAAAAACTTACTATATAGGCACTGCAAGGGTACTGAAGGATTCTTACCGAGAGTTCACGGAGAGAAGCTGGGCTTCTAGCTTAAGCTTATTATCTACATTGATCTTCCAAGCAATGACTATATACTTGTAGCATGTAATTCCTTCTGTGTGGGACAAATATCTAGAAGTGTTTGGAACCATTCTCTGGAGGTGACTCTTTAACCATAATGGACATCTAGGCAGACTTGATCACACAAGTCTGTACTGGTGGAAGGCTGCAGTGGTGACTTCAGGATGCAGGCTTGTATGTGAAATGGTCCTAAAAAATGAGGGAGTCTTTACATCATAAAGAGTGAAGACAACAGCTGCCAAATATATCTTCACCATTCAGCCTAGAGAAAAGGCATCCAAGCTAGCTTGATTACAGGGACCAGAAGAAATGCCCTTGTAGGCTCATTTTGCTCCATTTTCAACAGGGAACCTATTCCAGCAGCTATATATATTTTTTGTTGTTGTTCTGGACAGGTCTGCATCAAGGTGCAGCATTGATGCAAGCCTGAATTGAGAACCAGTAATAAACCTAAGAGGTTAAATGGAGAGTATAGTTCAGGGGTATAGTTCATGAAAAAGGGAGATATGGCAGCAGAGCCAAGTCTCACAAGGAGATCTGAGTGGCAGAAGTGTCACTTTTCCTGTGGAAGCCAGCATGGCCACCTTCAAGTAAGATGAAAAGTGAGTTTGTCTTTCCAACACAACTGATATTTTCTCTTTCCTTAAATGAGAGTACTGTTCACTTGGTTTGTCTATACTGAACTGCACAAGAGAACATTCTGTTTTTTACAGCAGGCTCTTATTGGCTAAAGAAAAAAATCATTTCAAAAAATAATGTATCTCTTCAGAACCTGTGGGAGTGCTTGTCCCTGCTGCTGTCAGTTCCCATTCATCCCTTTTATTGGGCAGCATCAACGCACACTCATCCAGCAAGGACTTCTCAACAGCACAACATAAAACTGATTCATTACTCATTTTCTTCTTATTATCTTTCAATTGCTCCTGCTCTTGATACCACTTACAGTGGACATCAGCTCTTTGTAACTGGTATCTGTGTCACTAATGCAATAACACTTCTAAGAGAGAATGTTTTTACTCCAAGCTTTCATTACATCTATTTTCATTTACTCTCATTACACCACGTGTCTTTCTCATGAACTTCTTACAATGCCTTTATATGAGTTTGCTTTAGCTGGAGATAAACTGGAAGTACCTGGAAGTAAGGACTGAGAACAAAAAGGCATTTCTTTGAAAACCTGGTCTGGGTGCTCTGTGAGTGTAAATGAGAAGTATTTAGTGATGGGAAGTGGTTTTCCTCACAGGAGCTGTCTCCTGAGCTCTCTGGAAAGGAAAAGGCTGAAATCACTGAGTGAAACTCAGCCTCTGTGCTCTACTTCAGCATGAAAGCAAAACTGTTTAAACTCCAGGGTATGTAAGACTTTTTGTTTATAATCAGCCTTGAAATAAGGATACAGGAGTTGATAGCTTTGTTTTGGGATAGGAAGGAGGATTATTTGAACTTCTGTACGTATTGAAAAGGATTACAGCAATACTGACTGTAAGGTAGTTTTGCAGACTAATTTGCTGGAAGGAAATCTCCTCCCACTCACAGCGCTCATTTAGGGTTTAAATCAATCAGATTCAAAGGAGCTGAGATCCAATGCAGCAAACCTTGTAATACATGCACAGTTTTGTCAGATGATTAGTGACACCATGGGGAATCTCCGCTCCTTATTGGAATCTATGTACCAGGATCTCTTCTGGGCTTTGGATTGGCTTTGGGACTTTATCCACCTGAAGGTCTAGACCAAGGGGCCTCATAGACTGTTTTGGTCCTAATAGCCAGTTTTTATTTCACCAAGACAAAGCCTGACCAAAGTGAATACACAAATGTGGGAGTTAGGAGGTCTCAAGCTTTTACTATTTACTCAGAGTGATACAAGCTCCCTGTCCAGATCCCTACAGTAGTTTCCTCCATCAACTGCAAAGACAATGAATACTTAGGATGCAGTTGTCTTGTCCAGAGAAGGAAAATTAAGCTGGTCTAGAGAACAAGTCTTATGAGGAGTGGCTGAGGGAACTGGGATTGTTTAGCCTGGAGAAAAAGGGGCTAAGGAGAGACCTTATTACTCTCTACATTTACCTGAAAGAAGGTTGTAATGAGGTGGAGGCCCATCTGTTCTCCTTAGTAGTAAGTGAAAAAACAAGAGGAAACTACCCGAAATTGTGCCAGGGGAGGTTTAGATTGGATATTAGGAAAAATCTCTCTACTGAAAGAGTGGTCAGGCATCGGAACAAGGTGCCCAGGAGGGTGGTGGAGTCACCACCCCTGAAGGTGTTCAAGAAACGTGTGGACATGGCACTCTGGGACATAATTTAATGGCCACAGTGGTATTAGGTTGATGGTTGGACTCTTTGATCTTGAAGCTCTTTTCCAACCAAAACAATTCTGTGATTCTATATCCCAGCTCAGACAGACGAATACAACCTTAAACATTTTTATGGGATCAGATTTCTTTTTAATTAAAGGAGCTCTGTGCTTCACAGTGGCTTTAAAAGACTTATTTATCATTGTGTTCTTTAGTAGTCTCTTAGGAAAATAATTTCCTGCTAGTGTTTTCACTCAGCCCTTGGATCTCCTATCTTGTCACCTGTAACAAAGTGCTGTATGAAGGGGTGTTGCTGTATTGCTTCCATGTTCTCCATCAGCTCTGATAGGGATGATTGTTATAAAGCTTCATGAGTATGAAGCTGTGTCTTGAAGCAGTCCTGTAAACCACTGTACAACTGTGAAGGTTTCTCAACTCAACTAGCCCTCAGCTATCAGCTATAAAAGGCATTTAAGCAGATTAGCATTAAAACTACCTGATGACATGAAAAATTGGGAAGCAGAATAGCCTAACGTAGGATCACTGGGCTGTGACCAGTCACATGAGAAAGTCACCTTTCTGTGCCTCCAACGTGCAAGTGCTGGTGCTATTCTTTGGAAGTTCCATGAGTTCATGGTTTGTCCTCACAAGGACCATCTCTCTGGGAATGCACAAGGAGAATTTTGCAAGCAGTCCAAAGGAAATATTGCTCCTCCCTGAATGGGTCTGAATTTGCTCTGGCTCCTTTGAAATTCTGCCTTTGCCTGACTTTGCGTGCTGTGTTTTATGACTTTTTGCTGTAGCAGAGCACCCTGAAATTGCTGGAGAAACACTCTGGAGCCTGTCCTGCTAGGAGGTGTGGTCCCATCTGTGCCTGGAAACCTACTTCTAGTGCCTTGACTTTTTTTAACATTTGAGCTATAAGTCCGTTTTAAAGTTCATTGTGAGGGAAATCAAATTCCTTCCCTACCTTGGCTCTTATTGTCACTCAGCAGAGGAGGAACGTGAATTCTCTGCTCTGTGCTGTCACATTGATCAGATCAGGATCTGTCTCTGTGGACACAGCTCTCTACTTCCATCCTACACTGAGATGGCCACAAGTCATCGTATAAGAACAGAAGGACACAAAAGTTGTCATAATAAAGGCCTCAGCTATTCCAGTTTCCTGATTTTTCACAATGATCATGACAATTTTCCCAAATTACTGACATTTCCAAAGAACAGAATCCAATTCCTGCTTCTGGGATGCTGTCTGGGTTATCCCAGAAGCTCTCAAAGGTATTATTGAAGTATGTAAGGAGGTACATTAATCTGAAGAATCAACTTGAGATATCTTTATCTCAAGTTGAGATGCCTGAACTCCCATTATACTTGGTAGATCCCTGGTCAATGCAGCCAGTGAAATCTAGAAAGTAGTTCATCTCACCCCTGTGTTTGGTACCTGCATATACTCAACTCTTTTTGTTCTCCAGATCCCACTGACAATTGGTTGCTGGATTTCTATTAGCTTTGAGCTTGGACACTTGGAGTAGGTTTTGGTGATCTGAACTAGAAGTCTTTCTAGCAGATGTGGCAGAAGACATGACAGAGATCCAGCACTTTCAGGACAGTACTTGGAGGCTAGGTAGGAAACCATAGGAGAAATCTGAGGAAGAGGAAAAGGAGGAGAGCAGAGAGCTCTGTGCTGTGTAGCTGAGGATTATGTCTATGCAAGTTGGCCATGAATGCTGGGGTTTAAAAATCTTTTAAGTAACTGGATTTTTACAGCTTATGGGTGACCAGAAGTGCAGGTAAGACCTGTGACCATGTGTTGCGGGCTTTATTGTTTGGCATTTTTTTGGTTCGTTGGGTTTGGGTTTTGTTGTTTGTTTGGGGAGTTTTGTGCGTGTGGTTTGGGTTTTTGTTGTTTGTTTGTTTGTTTGTTTGGGTATGTGTGTGTGCTTAAAGATGTGGGGTTAAGAATATTTCAGATTTGAAGGAATTTCAGGAGGGGAGAGGGATCCCATGAAGCTGCATCTCTGGAGACTGGAGAGGAGAGAGGTAGCAGGAAGGGGCCCCACAGGATTTGCTTTGGAGTAAAAGGCTCACAGGGGTGGCAAGACTCAGTTATAAGGTTCAGGATATTGGCATTTTTCAGCAATGAGTTCTTCAAGCAGTTTAGAAAGTCAGGCCACTATTTGTCTCTCCATTTTAGAGATGGGGAAGCTGAGACACAGAAGTTGTCAGTCGTCAGAATGAACCCATGGTCACCAATAAGCAGCACATGAACCTACCAAAGGGGCATGGTCTGAAATGTGATCAAAAAATCCACTTCATGAAAAAAACAAACAAACAAGCTGTTTCTTTCTTTATTTATTAGCCCACAGCTGTGTCTTGTTCAACAGAGTCCTAGTAAGGAAAGCATACACCTTCCCTTCTGATCCCTGGACTGACATATTTAGTCCTGAGCTCATTATGACCTTAAATATGTTACCTATTACCTTTAATGGCATATTGTAGACTCCTCCACTCACATACATTCTTATTAAATGTACTTAGCAACCTGGCAGAGAAGAAATAGAAGTGTTAGCTTCTTCAAATTAAAATGAAAAATCAATTATGCTCTTAGGGGCAGATGGAGATTAAGCTGAATACAATGTACATTTACACTGTTGTGGAAACCAGGGCCTTTATGTGCAATTAGTGGCATTTCATTCTTGATCTTCCTCCTTAATACAAAAGGAGCCATTACAGGAGTAAAAGCCATCCACAAGCCTGTTTTACAGTCAGTTTCAGAGAGATGCTTCCAAATGCATCATTTTCATCCTTGTTTTGTGAATTAAAAGAATGTACTTATATACCCCTTCAATGCTTCACTTTTATTTTGGGGTTGGTGGTAAATGGGAGCTAGGAGGAGAAGGTAGAGTGTATAATTGCAAGGTTAGTTTTTGTTGCAAGGGGAGATATTTGCTGAAGAAATTTGAGCACAAAGCATGTTGTGGATGGGCTTTTGGACTGTTGTGGGAATGTACCAAAGCATTTATGCCCATGACTGACCAGCTCACTAATCTGAAGCAGTATCAAACCTGTGGAAGTATCTGATCTGGCTTTTGAGTCCTCTGTGCAAGCAGAGCACATGGAGAGCCAGAAGGACTCAGTATTTTGCATAATATGATACTGAATTCATTCAACATGCAGTGACTGCTTTTATCACCCATCAGGGTCCTACAACAATGATCAGAAATGCAGTTGCCAGGTACAATTCACATTTTTAATAAGAAAAGAGTTCCTGGTCAATCTTGTCAGCCAGAGGTTTTGGTCTTGTTCTGCTATCATGGAGACTCCTGTGTTAAAGGCAAGGGAAATAGAGAAATTATCTGTTTAGTATCACAGAGTGGGGCAGGAACATCCATTAAGTAAAGGCTATAATCACTGAACCATGCTGTCCTGCATCAAAGGTTTACATCCATTTCCACTGCTACAGCCTTTCCCTGGGACTGCAGAACTGTGTGTGTGAGAGCTCAGCACCTCCTGCCTCAGTTTCCCCAGCTTCCATTCCCAAAACCAGTTTGTAGGGACTAACCAAACTAGTATCTGTTTCCTATTGAGTAAAAGCCTGAAAATACTCAAAATAAATAAGGAAGTTGTTAATAAATGGTAGAAATCAGCAAGTTCTTCATATGGGAGTGGATCTCTTTTGTAGTGCAGGCATGATCAATAAGAGTCGTAGCTATAAGCCTCAGTATTGAACCTCAGTGCTGTGATTTATTGGATATAACATATGCTTCCTTTTCAATTACTGCTAAGGTGGAAGAGCTATTGTTTAGCACTGAGATCATGCTTCCTAGGCATTCTTGAGCTGCGGACACGATGCACTGGCTCAGGCTTTCCAGTTAATGTTAAAGCCTGTTGTCCCTCTGCTGAATAGTCACGACCCCTACAGAGTGATTTCTAATCAACAGGTGATAAAAATAAATGCAACCTGGAAAATAAGCTGTACTGAAGACTGCTTTGTGCTGTGGACTTGACATGTGGGTCTCCACATGCTGTGTTCATCCCAGGCAGGGGTCTGCAGGGCAGCTACTGCTGAAAGCTGTGGGGATACCTGGACTTGAGACCTCCCATTTGACAGGTGATGATTCCTTTCCCTGGAGCTGCTGCAGGAGAAGGATGCAGAAACAGACAGACTTTGTACCCGTGCAACCACTGCATGCAGGGCTGGTGCTGCCAAGAAGAGGTACAAAGCAGTGTGAGACTACAACCTAGTGAGTGTTTTATGAACCCCAAGACAGTCATCTCATGGCTACTCACAGCATTTAAAAAGCAGAACTTTTACTCTGAAGTGTAATGAGGGAGTTTAAATCTTGGATTAACTTCATTTATGCTAATCTCCTCTTTAGATCATGCCTTAAACACTTGCCTTCAAAAAGCTCAATGAATGAAAAAAAAGCATTGCAAAATGCAGCCTAGATATGATATCCCTCTCCAGCAGATGGCACTATGAAACTAGTCTTTCAGCATCCCAATGACAGATTCCACGGATCAACTTCTCTCTGAATTAAGGCTGATAAATAGAAAGGAGACAAAGGTGTAAGTAAGTGCTATCCCTGGCCATGAGACACAACACCAGCATCAGCTTGTGCAGGGGATCTTTTCACATCCCTATCTCTCATCTAAAAACATGAATGTGCTCAAAATGACAGCCTGGAAAATGGGAGAAGTTTTGGGTGTTGGTAATCTGTCCTGGAGATTAGGAACTGCTGACATCTAAAGTAATGGGAATGGCTTAATTTCACTGGATTGGATGTGTTTCTTCTGTTCACCTATGGAAAACGTGGAGTGTGAAGAGTTCTATTCTTTGGAGGTGATCATCAGAGGCAAAGGCAGATGAATGATCATCCCAGCTTGGGTGTTTGGTGCTCAGCTAAATCTCTTTTTTTTAATCAGTGCTATTTGCATGAAAGGGGGGTTTGTTAAAAGCAACAAAAACTGTGAGATGTGAAACTTCTATTCCCAACTTGGAACACAAGTTCAAGTGTCACGTAGCATTAAACAACATGGATAGCAGTGAAATTAATGGAGCCAAGTTGGTTTTGATCAGTTGAAAGTACATCCCTGAGAGCACTGTCACTGAGACTAAAACTGGAGCTAAGGTCAGTGTATTTTTTTCACCAAGGATACTATACTGGGACAACTGAGTATTTCACAAAATGCTTTCTTTTTTCCCAGTGATGCTCAAAAAGGTGATATTAAAACAAAATCTCTCAGTTATTACTGCAGTTCCAGTCCACTAAGCCAATTTGTATTCTCAGCTACGAGCAAGATCCAAGCCTTTGCTGCTAGCAAGAGCTGTTACAGTCATCTTCAGATCATACCTGATATAAATCTGCACCTTTTCATTCATAAATGAAAGTCTTACTGTAGCAACCACTTAGAAAAAAAAATTATTTTTCCTCAACCTCAAATATTTATTTATTTATTTTTAGTCCACCTTTTTGGACACCTTCCACAGAGCTAATATAGATCACAAACTCTTTGGGCAAGGATAATGCTTTCTTCTACATCTCTATATACAGGGGCAAATGCATTGTTAGTGCTTCAGAAACAGCTTCTAAATAAAAATAAAACAGGGCAGGGCAGAGAGAGCCAAGGCCAAGAGAGAAGAAGCAGCTCCTGAGAGCTCGATGGAACAAAAACTCCTGCAAAGAGCACTTAAGTGTGAGTGGCAATAAAGCACAAAGGCATCCGTTGTTAATGGAAAGGAGATGGAGAAACATCTGAAATGCTGTGAGAGCTGCTGTGGCTGTGTCCCTAAGATGGATGATAGTAGTGTCACCTGCCACCAGCTTTAGATTCAAACAGGCTGCAGTGAGAGGAATCTCAGCGTAACCCTATTTAGAGTAGGTTAAAAGGAGCGAGAGCACAGACACTGTGTTTGCAGAGCATCTTCCTTTCAAAAGTATGTTGAAAATTTGAAATGTCACCATGCTGAAAATGTCAACCACTTCCATGATCATCTGGAGAAATAGGACTTCAGTGCTTTCCTGGCATCTGGTGGGTTTTTGACTTATTTTGAAGTTCTGACAGTGTTCCCTCGTGGTTTTGAAATCCCATCCAACCCAAAGCCTGAAAAATGTGAACTGCTTCATTTGTATATTTTACAGGAACTCTGCTGTAACAGGAGGGGCTGAACACATCTCCATGACCTTTCAGAGATGGACCATGTATGGCAACAATATGAACTGTGGTGAAAAAATACACTGTCTGCAATATTCACTCTTTTTTTTCCCCTGTCACAAAATTGCAGAATCACAAAATCATTATGTTTGGAAAAGACCTTCAAGATCATCAAGTCCAACATTATTTAACTCTACCATATCCTTGAGCATCGTATCTAGACAGCTTCAATATCTTTTCCACAAATGGAACCCAGAAAAAAAAAAATCACACCTTCCTTCATCTCTGTTGCACTCCTCACTCATCTTCTTGCCCAAAACCCCTGAGGTGTGCTAATGTGTCTGTGAGATGACGGTGGAGAAAAAAGGGTGTGGGGAGAGTGGAAGAGAAAGGGGATGGGAAGGTTCAGTGACAAATCCCCAGCAAGAAGCAGTTCTTGCAGTGAGACAGAGAAATAAGGCCACATGGGGGAAATTAGTGCTTTGCCATAGAACCACCCCTCCCTGCAGCACTCTCCTGCTCCTGCAAGAAGAGATGCTCACAAGATCATCTGGAAATTTCAAACCTCGGCTCAGAAGTCCAGAGGAAAACAAGTGGAGACAGCGATTGCATCTAAACCTCCGGGGTGAGAGGCAAATTTGATAGCCCCCATGCAGGGGCATTCACACCGGCTTGTGAGGAATTGCATGGTGGAAAAGACAAAGCCCAGGAGTAGTTGATACCCGGCAACAGGTCTCCTCTAGACCTGTTGAATAAGTGCATACTGCGCCAGCCCCCATCCCGGGGGATGCTCCAGAAGCATCCGCTTGGCATCCTCAGCCCTATCAGAGATGCAGCTCCTACCTGCCTTCCCTGACTGCCTGCAAGGAGAAGGGGGGTAGGGCTCCAAAAATCCCCATCAAGAAGCATTGTGCAGAAGACTGAAAGGCAAGGAACGAAATCCCTACAGAGTGGCAACCACAGCCCTTCTGCTGAGCAGACCCGGAGAGGGAAAGCTCCGGAGACGGGCGGTCGGAGCACCCCGAATAAAGCCCGTCTGTAGAGGAGACTTTCACCCCCGGGATTCCCGGGAGCAGGACCAATCGGGTCGGGGGTATGGGTAGCGGTGTCCGGCTAGACTTTCCAGCCTTGCATCGGGCCATTTTCTGGAAAGGAGAAAGGAAAAACGAAAAAGAAAAAACGAACAGCAACAAACAAGGAAGCAAAAAAAAGTATCTATTCATAAAACTCCCGCAGTGTGGCTGTACGTGCAAAGCCTGCCCCCCCACCGCCACCGCATACACCAGCATGTTCAGCACAATCCTGCTCTGAATCCCCTGCAACCTCTGAATAAAGCAATAACCAAAAAAGAAGGAAAAAAAGCCCAAACAAAACCCCTCAAAGCGACAAAAACCCTTCCTTCATTGTGCTAATGCCGGAAAGTTGTGCATGTGCGCAGGGGTGCGTACCACTTGCCTCGTGCTTTCGCCTGGTTTTTGTGGGTTTTGCGTTGGTTTTCTTCTTCCTTTTTTTTTTTTTTTAATATATATATACACACTTTTTTTTTTTTTTTCGTGAAACAGGGAACAAACGGGCAAAGCAGGAGTCTATGGAGAAGCGGAGGGACGGGAGGGCTGGAGGCGACAGGGTGCATTTTGGCTTTTCCTTCTTTCTCCATCTCCTTCCCTGGAAGTTTCATCCCGAGATGAAATAGGAAGAAAAACCGAAATAAGAGGTTGCGGAGAGCGGTGGGGAGGGGAAGATGGGAGACAGAGATCCCACTTTGCTGACAGTATAAAACGCTTGATGGTATTTTCTCGCATTTAAAGCTCGAAGGGTGGAAGCGCATTACCACTGCGCGCTGCCCCACCGCGGAGCACGGCGGATCCCCGGCATCAATTTCTAGAGTGAACTGTGAGTAAATTTCAATCCTCCTCTCGCTTATTTTAGTCCGTTTCACCGGCGGAGCCACGGCACAGGGTGCGGAGGCACCTCAGGGCGCGCAGAGGCGGAACGGAGGAGATGGTGGTTGGGATGGGCGCGTGATTTTTGCAATTACTTTTTTGGGGGGGAGGGGGGGGGACCGCTGAAAAAGGTCACTGAAGGAGTTGACTGCTATAGAGAGGGAGGGGAAAAAAAAAAAAAAAGCCCTAAAAAGAGCGGCAGGCATGCGCACTGCGCGGATGCCATATTGGAATGAGTGTGCCGCGGGTGCGGGCGGAGGGAACGGCTCGGCTCCGTTCCGCGCAGCACCGCGCAGCGCACCGCGGGGGACTGGCTGTTCAGATACGGGAGGGAGAAAAAAAAAAAAAAGGGGGAAACACCCCCAAAAATAACCCCCCTCAAACTTACTCAGGTAAGGTCCCGCTCCTGGCAGCCCTCCGGCTGCCACTTCCTTTTAATTTTATTTATTAGGTTTTGCAGTGCTTTGGGTGGGGAGAACCGCTTCCTTCCTGCTACGATGTATTCAAAATTCTTTACAAAATTTATTTTTTTTAATTTATTTTTTTTTTTTATTAAGCGGAGGAGGCTGGGTATGGATTCCCCCCCCTCCCCACTCCCCACCCCCCTTAAAGGCATAAACGGCGGTGGAGTTGTTGCGAAGTGTTGGCGAGCGAGTGGCTCTGGTAGCGTTGGTCCCCCGGCGGGACCCGGGACCTGCGGTCGGTGTCGGGGGTGTCGCTCCCCGGGAAAGGCACACACCCGAGGGGTGACACGGGTAGGGCTTGTGGTGCCCGTGCAGTTAATGTCAGCTGTGCAGGGATTTTCTTTTTGCCTTCGCGTATCGCTTTTTAGATACTCTTACTCCTTTCTCTGTCTTTTACCCTTTTACCCTCTTCCCCCCTCCCCTGCCCCCCCTTTTTTTTTAATAGAATAATAATTTCAGAGTAATATCTGTTGTTTCGGTGCTTTCCAGTCACACGCTCCTTTCAAATTTGCTAGGCTCTCGGAAAGAGTTATTTTGGGTGTGCGGGTGGGTTTCTTCTGAATCTGCAGGGGAGAAGGGGAAAAAAAAAAGCTGCTACAAAAGGCGGAAGAGAAGAAAAGAGAAGAAAATAAAGCAATCAGCTGTGCCAAAATGTGCAGCCCTGATCTAGAGACATATTTTCCCGTAGCGCTCCCGAACTGCGGTAAATGAATATTTATAAAGCTTGCCAGTTCAACATGGCGGGTTCAAGGTATCTTTAAAAACTGAAAAAGAAACATTTCGAGAGGAAAGAAATAGGAAAGCTGAGGTGTCACCCGTTTAGTTCAACTCTTTTGTGGCTCGGAGAGGTGCGTTGGTGAACTAAAGGTGAGGAGGAGTGGATGAGAGCCGTCCTCGGGGTCCCCCCCTCCACGTCCATCCCCTCAGGACTCAGTGGTGGGAAAAGTGTGCGTGCTGTGGAGAAACCATGAGAAGGGGCATGTGGACTTCGGAGCTCGGCCGATTTGCTTTTGAATGCTGAAATTGCAGACATGCCGTGAGGGGAAAAAAAAAAAGCCAAATAATAAAATGCCAGGAGGCACAGCGATGATTTAGTTTGCATTAAGAGTAGACATGTCGTGGGATGAGATGTCTTGTTGGAGCTGTCAAGCTTTCCTTGCTCGCCTCGATGCAGTCAGCTGGTGATGTGGGTTGTTGGTGGGGTTTTTTTTGTTTTGTTTTGTTTTTCTCTTTTTTTCTTCCCCCTGTTGTTTAGCAGAAAGGTTCTGAAATCGCTACGCACGGCTGCCAAACAAGTGGCTTTAGCAGTGCGTGCTGCAGTGAGTGTCTCTTTAGCGCAGAGACCCTAAAAACCCCACAATGACGGAGGCAAATTGCAGCTTTTGCCAAGTGAGGAAATGAGAGTTTGTGAGGAGTTGTTTGTGCCCTTCCCAAATGCCTTTTTTTTTTTTTTTTAATGTATTTTCCAGTGGAGCGAAGGAGTGAGGCTGCCTCAGAGATACAGTTTCAGGAGACGCTTTCCTCTTCCCAGGCAGAGAGCTGCTGTTCTGGGATTGCTTCACCATGGTCGCAGAATGTTAACTTTGGAGCATCTGTGTTTGTAGCCCTGGGAGGTGATGGGTTGCACCAGTATCACAGTCTGTCAGTGCCCAGGTGGGGATGGGGGAGCCTTGGAAGATCCTGGGGAGGAGAAGGCAGGGCAGAGAGCAAATACGCCTTGCCCATTTCCCTGCACCTCTTGTAGATGTTCTTCAGAAGCTCACCATGCCTTTCTTCAGCAGGGGCAGCTGAAGATGCTGTTTGCACACCTGGAAGTTTCCATTTGCAGAACAGCTTTGTTCCACCTCCCACCTCTTTTTCCCCCTTCCCATCCACCTTTCAGCCCCTGCAAGGACCCAGCTTTGCTGCTCAGGGAGCCAGCAAACTCACAGTTTATGGTGATAAGGAAGAAGGTAGAGGAGGGGACAGGGGGTGAAGAGTGGAGGATTGCAATCTTTTATGAAAATAGCAGAGAACAGCATTAATTACAAGCAGAGCAGCTTGGAAGGCAGTTATCAAACAGTGGTGGGACTTAAGTGGCAAGCTGTAGTGGAGTAGTATCAGCATGTGGGGTGGGAGGGGATAGAGCCATTGCAGAATGGAATCATTTCCCTCCTCCCTTTTCTATCTGCAAGTTTCTACCCTTCTTGGGCAGTACAGCTTTTAAAATAAGTGTCCTCACCTGTTGCTCTTGGCGAAGAAAATGTAGCAGAGAAACCTGGTATCTGAGCAGAAAAGCAGCTTTCCCCGGGTGCGTGCTGTGGACATGGGGATGTAGAGGGTGCAAAGGTCTCTGCAGATTCCTCTGTACTCGAGATCTTGCCCCAATTCCCTTGCTTTCTTTGCCTTGGAAAGATGTGTTAAAAAATGGGAAAATCAGCCTCAAATGGCTCATACCTTGCAAACTGCTCTTTGCCAGCCAGAGGACACTCACAACAGCACAAGGGGCTATGTTTATGGGACTGCTTTGTTCCTCACATCTTTACTCCTGTTTCCCCCAAAGTGGGGGGGGGGGGGGGGGGCGGGTCCTGTTGCTGCATGAAGCCCATGCATGCTCCTCCTGTAGATTAGGGTTAGCTCTGGTTGCATCAGGCAGACCTTCTCCAGGGACTATTTTATGTAGTGGCAGGTGGGTGCTGTTGAGGATTTAGTGCAATTTGCTTTTCCTCCCAAGAAGCCTTTAGGTACAAACAAACTTGATTTCCTTAGCTGTTGCCTGAGTGAGCAGGAATGCAAGTGGCTCTTTATTTTTAATTTTTTTATTCTCCAACAGATTATTTATGTAAGGGAAGAGAATATTCTCACAAGTCTAATAACTTCAGTGCTTATAAAGGATTAGGTCCTAATAACTTTGGTGTAATCTGTTGCTAAGTGAAAACCTAAAAGCCATTTAAATAGATGCAGCTAAGAGCTGTCAAGAGACTACTGCACTGTAAACAACATGGAAATACTTTTTTAATGGGGCACAGGCTGGTGGGGCAGTAGATGCACTATAAACAAGATAATTTGATTTATATATTGAGAAAACATTTACAAATATCCAACAGATGTTGTAAGGGTGTTGTGAAGGTGGAGGGTGTTCCACACAGATGTAGGAACATCTGTAGAAGACAATATATAGTTACATGGCTGTGATTATGAGTGATAATTGACTGTCTGGACAGGCAATTAATGTTTTGGTGAATTCTTTATGAAAAGTTCGTGGTCACGTTACAAGAAATGGAATAAACACCACAACTTAGGAACATAGGAAGTTCCATCTCAGCATGAGGAGGAACTTCTTTACTTTGAAGGTAGAGCACTGGAAGAGACTGCCTGGAGAGGTGGTGGAGTCTCCATCTCTGGAGCCAGTCAGAACCTGCCTGGATAGCATCCTGTGGAACCTGCCCTAGGTGAACCTGCTCTGGCAGGGGTATTAGACAAGATGATCTCCAGAGGCCCCTTCCAACCCCTATCATTCTGTGATTCTGTAACTGTCAGCCCTTTAGATTTGAGATGCTTTTTCCCTGCCCTTGGCTTATGCTGTTCTAACTGTGCTGCTGGCCCATGAAATACATTTAAATAGTTTGAGTCACTGCCTGGCCTTTCATAGCCATACAGATGCTGGACTGATATGAGGGCATCAGCGAGGGGATGTGACGTTTCCTTACTGAAGAACAGGATGCAGTGGAGAAGGTGCTGTCTTATTTCTTCAACGAGTTTTTGCTGGCTAAACTCTTGTTGGTGTGAGATAAGGGGAGGTATGGAAAGAGGCTGATGGGGTTTTCAAGGGTAGTGGTGGCTGAAGGAGGTGTCTGGTCCCTGTATGTGTCCAAGAGACAAAGTAAAGGAGTTGGGATAGGAAGCTAAAACTTGAAATAGAGGAGCCAGAGGTGCATTTCTGAAGGTGCACAGGGAAAATCCATGTGATGACCACAGGGCCTGTGTTTTAGATGACCTGAAGATGATGGAGGTGGCACTGGTATTTCATTTCTATGAATATTGACATATACAGAGTATATCAGGTGATGCAATGGGGTCCTCAGTGCTGAAATGAAATGCAGTTGCTGTAGTTAATAAGAAATCTATTTTACAAAGACTGAGTTCATTCTATCTTTGTAATGTGCTGACCCTTGGAACAGTTTTTCTTTCTTTTTTTTCTGTATTAAAGTAGCTGGTGGTATTTTGTCAATATTTAAATCTCATCAATTTAAACTGTTAGTCATGCATCTCTTGATGCATGATAGTAATCTCTGAAACCAGTCAAATCTTTTTAGTGGAGCCTGTTGCAATAGGACAAGGGGTGATGGTTTTAAACTGAAAGGTAGGAGATTTTAGACTAGATCTAAGGAGGAAATATTTTACACTGAAGGTGGAAATATTCAAGGTGAGGTTGAATGGGACTCTGAGCAACCTGGTCTAGTTGAAGACGTCCCTGCTGACTGCAGGGGTGCTGGACTAGATGAAATGTAAAGGTCCCTTCCAACCCCAAACATTCCATGATTCTATAGAAACCATCCTATGGTTTTTCTGCCAGAAGATTTCTCTGTATTTTGTGTATCTCAGCTATGGCTTCTACAGTGATTGGAACTGTTTGGGCTGCAAGACCAGGGAAGGCAGAAATACGAGCGAAGACTGTCATTGACATTTAAAAAAACTTTTGAAGAAAGTTTATTTTGAGATTGGTCTTTTGCAAGTCCTAAACAAACTACTCTTGCGAGGAGTAGTTTGGAAACTGTGTTCGCAGTTACTTCATTTTTATGAATCAGAAGCATTTGCTCTAAAAATGAATAGTAATAAAAAAAGAGAGAGAAAAACAACCAACCAAAACCAAGCAGTTTTTGATGGCTGACTCAGATAATTTCTGAGTAGGTGTGAGGCTTAAAAAAACTATGTGCAGAATCCTTGCTATTTTTACTCTCTTTATTGAGTGTTACTTTCGTGATTAATACTCCTCACAATACTGGGTGGCTTCTGCAAGGGAGTCCTGTTTTCTTGGGTAAAGACTTGAGACCCAGTTTGAATACAGGTTAATGGAAGGTTTTGTGTTTATTTTCTTAGCAAGGAAGATGAATTCACATGATTAAAATCCAGGAGGTGACATTTTTCCTGTACCTGCTGTGTAGATCAGACGAGACAACCATGGGCTGAGGATCCTTTAAGTCTAAGAAATCATAAATCACTTTGCCAGGACTTCTGGGTGGAAAGCAATAGATTTCCTGGAGGCATTAAAAAATATGCCTTAAGGAAAGGACAAAACAAAATAATATTTATCTCATTCTTGGAAGGTGTTTTGAGCAAGGTACAGGTGTAAAACCAGACTTCATGATGCACTGTTATGTGGGTGATGGTGTGGGGCATTAAACCTGGGTGTCCTGGGGCAGCTCACATGGTCACCCTGGCATGTCCTAGAGACTACTCTTGGAATGAAAGGGAATCCAGTTTGCCTTTTCTTAGAGAAACAGGGTGAAATTGGCACCATAAATATGTAGGACTCTCAATTAAATTGTCTTGTGGAATCTGATTCTGGATAGACCTTGTCAGGGGTCTGCTCACTGCCCTGATATGCTCTTGGTGAAGGGGGGGTCCTCTTCCTGCTGTTGTACCGAGGGGTGGTAAGAGATGACCATGAGAGGTGGATTTTTTTTTTTTTTTTGGCAAATCCTGCTGGTCAGTGAAGCTGCTTCTGAATGTAAAGCTCTGAGAGGGCTGTAAGTGCATGCAGGATTAAGCCCAAATGCTGATGAGCTGTCTTGTTTAAATTAACCAAACAGTGCCAAGACCTAAAATGTCATTTTTGCTGAAAAGTGTTGGAGTTGGATGGCAGATGTTTCCTGGATTCTGGTTTGCATCTTGGTTTTTTTTTTTTTTTAATATCCTCAACTGTTGCAAAGCATGAGAACAGTGGTGCAGCACAGAATGCAGAACTGATTGCTCAGGGTGATGGAATTTTTAGCTGAGGATATAGTGAGGTAGGGGCTGGCCTCTTCTCCAGGTAGCGAGCGACAGAACAAGAAGAAATGGCCTCAAGTTGCACCAGGGGAGGTTTAAATTAGATATTAGGAAAAATTTCTTCACCAAAATGCTCATCAGGCATTGTTACAGGCTGCCCAGGGAAGTGGTGGAGTCACCATCCCTAGAGGTGTTTAAAACATGTATGGATGAGGTGCTTAGAGACGTGGTCTAACAGTTGTGTAGAGGGAGATGTTAGGATATGGTTGGACTTCATGATCTTAAGATCTTTTCCAACCAGGTGAGTCTATGACATAGTAGTATAAGCACAGCACATTCTTCATGGGTGGGAGTTGTGAGCCTAAGTGCACATTTTTTAAATACCTTCAGGGATGGTGACTCCCCCACCTCCCAGGTGCAGTCTATTCCAGCGCCTGGCCACTCTTTCAGTAAAGACATTTTTCCTTATATCCAATGAAAAAGTGCTTTTAATTTTAGAGCTTCAATCTAGTCCTCAGGGAAATTTGTGACAGATTTCTGCTGTAAGTTCATTTCTAGGTCCTTTACTTATCTTTACACACAGGGCAGCTCTGCACACCTAAGTCTGCATGTCTCCCTGTCATCTGTCTCTCTTTTATTTGCCTAATACAGCAGGGCTTTTTGCTGTAAACAATTTAGGTTCCTAATTAGGTTTATTTTACTTTCTGTTATCTTATCTTTCTGCTATTTATCTCTGTGTGCATCCTGGGCTCTGGGGTGTGCCAGCAAGGGAGGACGAGAAAATTGCTTTGTGAAACAGGTTTCTCTCTCTTGGCAGAAAAAATACCAGACATTTGGCACCAGGGCAAGAAAAGAGGAGAGCAGGCACCTGCTGGATTAGGAAGGGCTGTCACCATCTCACACCATCCCTTCTCCACCACGTGTCTTCAGAGAAGTTTAGTTCCTGGAACAGGGAGGTCATTGTGCCCCTGTACTCAGCACTGGTTAGGCTGCACCTCGAGTACTGTGTCCAGTTCTGGGCCCCTCAGTTTAAGAAGGACATTGAGACACTTGAACATGTCCAGAGAAGGGCAATGAGGCTGGGGAGAGGCCTTGAACACAAGGCCTATGAGGAGAGGCTGAGGGAGCTGGGACTGTTTAGCCTGGAGAAGAGAAGGCTCAGGGGAGACCTCATTGCTGTCTACAACTACCTGAAGGCAGGTTGTAGCCAGGAGGGGGTTGGTCTCTTCTCCCAGGCAACCAGAACAAGAGGACACAGTCTCAAGCTGCACCAAGGGAGGTTTAGGCTGGAGGTGAGGAGAAAGTTCCTCAGAGAGAGAGAGTTGTTAGATGTTGGAATGTGCTGCCCAGGGAGGTGGTGGAGTCATCATCCCTGGAGGTGTTCAAGAGGGGATTGGACGTGGCACTTGGTGCCATGGTTTAGATAGTCATGAGGTCTTGGGTGACAGGTTGGACTTTGATGATCCTTGGGGTCATTTCCAACCTTATTGATTCTGTGATTCATCCACTTCAGGATGGACAATCCAGGCCATTGCTGCTCTGATGGTTCCTCTGATTTCTCATTTCTGCATGTTTCCCCTCCAGGCTTATTTATTTTTGGTGCTTCTGCACATATGATACAGATGTTTGACTTCAAGAGCAGAAAGATTAGCCCTATTGACTGTCTGGAGCAGGAGGGATGGAAGCTACCTGTGCATCTTATACAGACTATCTTGTACCCCAGGGCAGGCTTAAGAGTACTGAGATCTGCTTCTGGACAGATTAGGATCCTAACCTCTCCATAAAGCAAGCTTTTGTGCCCTTCCTATAGTCTGTCCAACTTTTTCACCAGATTCTTTATCAGTGGTTTCTTCTCATGCCCACGTCAAGTGTCCACTCCTGTGGTTTAAACCTAAGCTTTCCTCTTCCATCCACCAAGAACATGGAAAATAGATTATATTCTTTCACCATTCAGCTGTTTGTTATATATTTTGAGTATTGTGAACATTCCTAGTTGTGCAGACTAGATGGGATTTGTTTCTTCCACCCCAGAGTACATCTGGACCAACACAGCCCTGCTTTGAGCTGTAATTTGCCCTTAATAAAATGCTGTGGGGTGTTCAGTATGAAAGAGAAGTTGTCACTTGATATAAGTGAAAACATTTGGTGAGGGAAGCTCTCAAATAAATAATATCAATAAAAAATGACAGAAATTTGGAAGAAGTGATCCTTAAGAGGTTTCCAACTGGTGCTTTGTCTGAGAAAAGAGACAAGCTCTTTTTCTAGGAGGTGAAAGCTGTTCTTTGGTGTGTTCAATAGCCCTTCTAAATGAGCCTCCATTTGCATTGTGCAGATGCTCAAGGGGTGCAAGTATTGTGGCAGTCTGCCACTAGCAATCCTGCCTGAGGTATGGTTTTGTTTAGGGACCTCTGCCTAGAGGAGCAGACTTTCTTCTCAGTCCCAGTGTCAGTCCTGTGCATCTTCATGTTAAATGTAATGAGATGATAAGCAACACTGCCCAAGAACTAGGTTTTTTGGGAGCTGGAGGCTGCATTTGTTGACTTCTAATGTGTCTTGCTTATGAGAAGGTGCCTTGGTGCATCCCTCTGAGGAGGGAGAGTATGGTTCAGTTTCAGTCTTGTTACAGCCAACTTGCATAGATTGTAGATCTAGTCCCACAGGGCTGAGTCCCCCTTCACCCTGATCCACATGGAAGGCCAGTACCATATGGAATCTGAGCATCTCAATTCTCCATTTGCTAGTGAATTTGGATATGTAAAATCTCAGCAAGTGCTGTGCAAGCACAGGTGTACCCTAAGGGGGTTGTTCATCTCATCTCAGTTTTCCATGTCTGACTTTGATCTTACCAATCGTCCTTTTCAGATGCTTTCTCTTGGTTAGCTGCAAATGATTGACTAGATTAAGCAAATCCTGCCTGAGGTCTGTAGGATTGGTGGGCATCATTTCTTGTAGTGCTGTTTCATGGGAGTTTTCTCTGCTGGAAAACCCTAAGATGAAGTCAACACTGGAATCAGGACCTAGTCTGATATCACTCTGATTTCTACCTAGGCTTTTGCTCCATCTGCTAGGGCCTAGGCTCCCCCGTGTTAAATCCATTTGGCTATGTGAGAGACATTAGTGTGGACATAAAAATATGATGTGTTCTGGAGGTTGGATGGAAGAGGAGACAACTGGAGTGACCTCCTCAGCTCTAGTTTGAGGCAGGTCAGGTTTCAGCACAGTCCTGTCTTGCTTCCTGAGAGCCTCAGCACCAGCTGCTCCACTTTCCTGGTGGTTTAGTCAGGTGGATCTGGTCTCATTTTTTCAAAACAGTTTATTTGATCACATTGCAGTGGCTTTTTTACTCATGGTCCTCAAAAGGCTTGAAGGGGGTAAAGGCTGCGTGAAATTGCAAATGGTAGTACTTGGCTTTGAGGGGACTGAATGAAATCAGCAGATACATTCTCACCAGTAAACTCTGCTGGGGCCACCCCATGTTTGAGTTTGCTCCAACATGGCTGGAAAAAGAAATACAGGTTTCATATATCCCAGCATACTTTTAGGGTTCTGGAAATGCCCTGAGCTGTGGAGCTACTCATGGATCCACTCCCCTGATGACCACATCCTTGTAGGGGTTCTTCACCAAGGATACAGGGTCATGCTGGTAGCCCTTACTGAAGCCTTGCTGTACTCATCAAGTGGCTTCTTACTGAGAAGAGGGACCATGTCAAGTCAATGAATGTTGCTGAATTTAGAATTTGGAGGCAGGTCCAGATCACTAGGAAAGCAGTGGGATTTCTACTTCCCCACCATTCAGGACTCTGTAGTATGTTGGTGTAACTGATGCATTATCCAGGCAGGACATTTCAAGGATATAAGATGTTTTCTGTATCCTTTGTTCCAGTAGGCTGCCTTTTGAATGCCTGTCCCAATAACTGAGCATGTATTGGAGGGAGAGCTGGAGTTTTTCATGATTAACTTTAAGGGAGAGCTGTAGGGTGCTGGGTTTGTGTGTGTGTGTGTGTGACCTCTCTCTACAGGGGCTTGCTCCAACGAAGTGGAGTCAACAGAAGATCAGAAATGTAAAATAGCGTGAGGAAGCTAGACCAAATGATCTTAAAGGTCTTTTCCAACCAAACCCATTTCTATCATTCTATGATTCCATAAAGTCAGTGCCAGCATGTTTACGCAGAACTGATGTTCATAAATTCATATAATGGTTTCGGTTGGAAGGGATCTCAAATATCATCTAGTTCCAACCCCCTGCCATGGGCAAGGACACCTTCTGCTAGACCAGGCTGCTGAAGGCCTCATCCAGCCTGACTTTGAACTCAGCCAGGGAGGAGGCATCCACAGCATCTCTGGGCAACCTGCTCCAGTGTCTAGAGAAGACCAGGCAGTGCGTTTGAGTAACGGTGTAAGTGACAGCTGTGGGAAGAAGGAAAAAAGAATATTAAAAATAATTTTTTTTGTTTGTTCCTTTGTTTTGGTTTTAATATTGGATATCTTTTACTGCCTGCAAATTAAAATTCTGGATCTGAATTAAATACCAGAGGAATGGGAGCTGTTTGGAGGAAGAATCAGATCAGTTTGACCAATCACTGTGCAGAATGAATGAATAAGGGATCTAAAACCAGAGATTTCCCCACTCCCTGCTCCTTCACGCACATTTAATATTTTGTTTTGTGTTCTTGCCTACTGTAGTGTCACCTTGAGCCTCTTCTGCTGTTGTTTTCCTTCCCATGGTTTCCAGGCTGCTGATGTGGCTTGAGGTCCTTACTTTGGTTTCCAGTGGACACGAGTTTCTTCAGAGTGATGGAGAAATCAGTACAGTGGTGTGTGCTGCTTGTTTAACGTTGCTAATTGCAGGCCAGTCAGCATGCTGCTGTTAACACTATGGCTGGGGACTCTGTTTGAAGTGTTAATTAGCAGTAATTAATAAGTGAAAAATACCCTATGTCATCTTTTTTTGCTAGTTATATCAACACCACGGCTCTGAGCTGACTTGACGCTTATGTTTGTGTAAGACTTTGGTCTTGTCACTACATAGTATTGGGAAAATACTTAAATGCTCTCCTACCCTAAATAGCAAACTAGTTATTTCCACCAAAAGATGATCACCTATAGCCTCTTGTAGATCCAGTTTTCTTGGGATATGGATGGTCTTGACACAACATTTCAAAAACCAGTAAGTTGTCCACAGCTTAAGCAAAAAGTATATTAAAACAGATTTCAGCAAAGGTGCTGAATCTGGCCAAGAGATGCTGCATCACCTCCTTTTTATCGAAGTGGACTCAAGCCCAGCCCCCTATGTGGCCACCAAGAATGGATCTCAGTCATGTAGTAGACACCTCAGGCAGGTTCCTGGAGGTTTTCCCATCCTTTTCCCATTTCTGATGGGAAATTCCTTGACCTAGTGGAATGAGTCTTCCTTGGTGAGCCACCATGGATCTGGTGTCAGATTTGGGTCTTGACTGCATAAGGAACAGTGAAGAAATGTCATCATGTAATTCGACATCTTCAGCTTTTGACCAGCTTGCAACTTTGTCTTATCAGCATCATAGAAGCATAACAAGATTTAGCAACACTACCAACTAGCTTATCTTTGTGCATGGTATTAATATTGTTACCCCTGAGTTCTATTTAAGATGGTTAATTTGTTGTGTTTAAATTGATCTCTCTGTTCTTTTTTTTTTTTAATAAACCAAAATTACCTTCAGTCATTTGCTCAGTCTTGGGCAAAAATGAAACCAGCTGAATACACTCAAGGTTTATCTTCTTCTGATGCCTCCCGTCCTCTCAACATTTAGCAAGCTTGATGTAAAAATCTTGATGCTTAACCAATTTATTATTAATGATATTTGTGTAAGTATTCCCTACCAAAGGAGAAGTGTTTTTTGACTTTCAGGAGACTGATTGCTTCTAGTTGCATAGTTAATTGAAACTTAATATACACTGGGGATGAGTGATAGATATGTTCTGAGGTTAGCTGCACTCAAAATACTCATGGTCTATAATACACCTAATTCATTAGCAAGTCTCATGTCAACAAAGAATAAAGATGAAGTATTGTAGTGGCCATCACAGTAGGGAAGAGATCATTATTATTTGTGGAGTGCTCAAAGTATTCTAAGCACTTTGCAAAGAGACCAACAAGCAGCATATTGCCCATAATTGGTTTAGGGTCTCCTTTTGAAAAAATACCTTTTCCCTTTCATTAGCATTTTCTTGCATCTTGAGTACTGTTGTTCAGTTTTGGGCCTCTCACTACAAGAAGGACTTTGAGTTGCTGGAGTCCATTTAAGGGCAATTAAGCTGGTGAAGGACCTTGAACACAAGTCTTATGAGGAACTGAGGTTATTTACTCTTCAGAAGAGGAGGCTGAGGAGAGACTTCTTCCCCCTCTACAACTACCTCAAAGGAAGTTGGAGTGAGGTGGGGGTTAGTCTCTTCTCACATGCAACAAGTGATGGGACAAGAAGAAATGGCCTCAGGTTGTGCCATGGGAGGTTTAAGTTGGATATCAGGATAAAATTGCTCACAGAAAGGATTATGAAGCAGTGGAACAGGATGCCCAGGGAAGTGGTGGAGTCCCCATTCCTGCAGGTATTTAAAATACGCATGGATGTGGTGCTTAGGGACATGGTTTAGTGGTTATGGCTGAGCAGTAGTGGTGGGATTGTGAGGTCTGGGCAAACTGTTGGACTTGACCTCAAAGGTGTCTTCCAACCTCAACAGTTCTATGGTTCCTTTGTGGTGTGGAACACAAATTATTGATGGGGATTTAACTTTGCCCAAAAACCTTTTAGCTGAGGGCTATACCACCTGCCTCTGTAATTAGCTTTTAACAGTGTTACTTGTGAAGCACCCACGACTTTAGTAGGGTTTATTTGCAGTCATAGCATCACAGAATGGTTTGGGTTGGAAGGGACCATTAAAGGTCATCTAGTTTAATTCCTCTGCAGTGAGCAAGGAAATATTCAACTAGATTGTGTAGTTCAGAGCCCTGATGAATCTGACTTTGAATCAGTTTCCATGGATGGGGTATCTACTATGTCTCTGTGTAACCTGTGCCAGTGTTTCACCATGCTCCAGAGTTCTTCCTCTTCTGTATCTAGTTTGACTTTCCCATCTTTTAATTTAAAACCATTATCCTTTGTCCTAAAGTCATTATGATGCTATTGTGATTGCCTAGCAGACACTCCCACCAGGGTTCTGTTAATGGATATCCCACTTAAAACTCTTCATCTTTCTCAGTCCCTCTTATAACCACTCACACATGTCTATTTCTTCCTCACAATTTTCACTGGAACAGACTTAAAAACTGAGAAGGAAAAATCTATGACAGAACACTCTCCTTCATTCTATTTTATAAGCACTATATCTGTTCTTCCTGACTGTGCCTCTTGAGTAGTAAAAGTTAACAAATCTCATATTTTTACATTCTTATTACCTCTTGCTTTGCCTGGTCTCTGTAAGTAAACTTTTTTCTGACTTCTAGTCACCTTTTTTCAGAGCATTTGGCATCAGTGTTGCCACCATAGTCCCCTCTGTCACACAGGTCTTGGAGGCATCCGCTAATAATCAAGGCCAGTCCTCCTTCAAATTGTATGTTCTGGACACACCCTTTCCCTGCTACCTGCCTTTGCTTTAGCATATCTTGTGTGAATAGCTGATTCCCTCTGTGCCCATAACCCAAGCTCTTGGTTTCTCTTCTTCAGTCCTCCTTTGACACCTCATAATTCATCATAACCTCAGAGACTTGTACTGAAAAGCTCACTTTGGACTTCTTTTTAATCTGCTCCTAAAGGTGTGTCTTTGGGTATTGCTCATCTAGTGCCTTACTCTACCTAGAAATATAGCTCTTATTTAATCTGGTATCTGACTGAAGATCTAGTCAGTCTATATTCCTTTTCTCATAAAATTTTTTCACTTCTGTGTGTTTTTATTCCGCATTTACTGTGGTCATTCCTTCTAGAAGAATCTCCTCTGCCAACATAGTACAGTTTGCATCTGAGTTAATATTGGCTACTCTGCATGGTACTAACTGATGGAGATACTCTAGGTCAGTCTTCATTCAAAAAACAGTTTCATCCAGCACTGTTTCATTAGGCTACCTTCATTTTGCACACTGAACTTTTGTTTCCTGGAGCTATTTCAGTCTCCCCCAAGTATCCTCCTTTCATTGTGTCCTTTTTTTTTTCTGTCACGAATCTTCCCCTTCAGAAGTTTGAATACTCATGAAGTGAGCTGGTTCTCAGTGTTAGCCATCAAAAAGCTAGAAGTCAAGGGCTGGACTTGCTTGAGGATGGGTTACTTGGCTTTTTTTGGGCAATTTTTTTGGTATGGGTTTTGCCACCTTATGGGCTGGTCCTTTCCTCTGTATTGGTAGTACACTTTGCTGGACTGAACTTTGAGATGTGAATCCTGTGGATTCTATTTATAACCTCATTATCTTCTATGTTGTTGCTACTTTTATATTATTGCCACTAAGGGAACCTGCCCTTTGTTATTGTTCATCATCCAAATTTAGCTTCAGATTGAAGGGGGGAGCAGGACTGAAGGGTTACAGTCATCATGGGATAACTCAAACTGTTAGGAAAGGCTGCAGGACTGGGTTTGTGTAGGTAGAACAAATCACTGATTGTTTATTTGTTTGTTTTTCCTTTTAGCTTGGCTCCAGACGTTTTCTGTTGGAGGATGAATTAGGAAGGCAAGGCCTCTTCCTCTGAACAATGGAGACAAGGGCGTCTTTCATTACCACCATGCAGGAGACCCAGCATCTCTCCCCAGAGAAGGGTCAAAGCCCAGCTAATGGCAACATGGAGCAATTTGATTCAGGTGAGCTCTCCTTCACTCCTGTGGATTGTCTTCACTGGTACAACCCTCCAGCTGATCACTGGTAGAGGTGAGGACAGCCATGTTCCAGCTTCAAGGTCTTTTCTGACCTGGACTGGGTTGCATGGTTGTTCATGCCTTTCTTCTTGTGGACCTCACATACAGTATGTAGCAGCTATTTAAAATGTAAACAGAAAGCAGCAAAAAGCCTTTCCCAGGACATCATGTTGTATTCTGCCAGTTTCCCTATACTTTTTATTTTGTTGAAGCTTTGCTGTTTCATTAAATCCTCTTTCATTTCAGCCTGTGGATCTTTCCTCATTTTTCTGATCCCCTTTCTTTGCTTCTTCAGTGAGACCTGGGAAAAATCTGGTTCTAGAGTCACAGGTTTTGGGTCTTTTCTCCCTTTTTTTTTTTTTTTTTTTTTTCCCTGGTAGCCAAGCATCCTGGGAGGCTGTTAACAGCTGAAACAGTTGCATTTTTATAGTGTCAACGCACGAGCACTTTAAAGCCATTGAGAGGCTCACAGATAATGACTTGTTGATTTTATTTGCCATGCTGGGCTTGTTTATACATCCTCTTACTGTAGGCTAGCCAGCCTTGACTCTCTCATCAAGAAAGAGCACTGGGCCTAAGTACCAGTAATTGGAAAGGGAGCTGATATGTAAAACAGCCCTAATGCCAAATGCATCATCTCAGAGGGTGCTTTGTGAAATGTTGGCACCTGGGGCTTTGTAGCTTTCCATCCTAGCCAGGGCTTTGTTCTTGGAGTGTGTGACTTGAGGAGCAATAAATAGATCAGCATTGTGATAACTGCTTCTGAAGTGGCCACAATCTTTGTTGCCATATATTAAGAGACTTTGTTTTAAATCTGTCTGCCTTTTAATTGTGGGATCTCCAGGCAATTGAGAAAGGTTGGGAAGAGGTCCTCTCTTCCTCAGCAGTAGGGCTTTTCTGACAGATGAGGAAATTTGTGCTCAGTCTTGTTATGCGTGTGGATGGGACTGGATGGTTTCATCCCTGGGCCATGTCATCTCTGCTCTGGCTGTCCCTTTGCCAGGCTTCTAGAAAGGATCAGAGTCCATTAAAGACACTAAAAACTTGTCGGGAACTTACAGCCCATTCAGACTCCTTGAGATAAAATGGAGCAAAATAAAACACTGATGCTGTGATAAATGAATACTCTCACATTATTTTTACAGACCTTGTAAAAGCAATTTCCTGATGAAGTCTGCAGATAAAATACTGTAGAGGAGTCAGACTTGTGGTGTGTCCAAGAGAAATGAACTGATAGGGAGGGAAGGCTGCAGTTCTCATGCTACCTCCTCCCAGGGTCCTGAAAACTCTCTTGTTGGGTTTAGAAAGGAGAGATCTCTGTTTTATAAGTATAATAACATATAATTACTTTTTTCCCCCTATATTTATATATAATTTTATATTTACATATATAATTTACATGTGCTTTTGTGGAATGCATGTGAATTAACCTGACAGTGAGGCTGTGGAAACAGTGGGGTTAATCAGCCTGTCTGCTTTGTCTTGTGGTAGAGTAGATCATAGGTAATAAGATTATGACATACAGGAGGACTTGTTGCAACCATCGCTGAAATCAGTACTGTTAACATATTGTGCTGTTACCAAATTCTGGAGAATTTTTCCACTCTGAAGACATTGCTCAGTGCAAGGGATGAAGGTTTTATACTTACTTGCCTAAAAATCTCTGCTTCCACTGCTTTGTGGAATTATTGTTTCCTGTAAGAGTACTGATGAAGGATGGAGAAAAGGAGGTACTTGCCTTGGCTCACCTAACAGGTTAGAGCAAAAAGAAGAAATAAAACCAGAATATACAGAGAGCCTCATGGGCTGAGGGAAGTGCCTCATGCCCTGAAACGGAACTGTCTGAACAGAAAAGAGCCCAGGACTGACCTGGAAATCTGCTGTTCATGTCAGATGTCCTGAGGTGAAGATGTCCTTTAGGTTGTTGAGCAGCCAATCCCAACTCTGTAAACACAGATGGATCCAGAAGCAGGGAGCACCCAGGCAGAGGTGATGCACTGTTAGATTTTCCTGTCAGATGCTTTTGACTTTTAATGGGACAAGGGGTTAGTTGTGCTCAGGGTCACCAGCCATTTTGGCTGGTGAGCTAGGCTTCTTGCCTGCTTGCACGTCAGCCAGGTCAGCTGACAGGATACAGGGGAAAAAAAACCAACCAACCAAAAAACCAATCTCTCAATAAAATCTCCGATCTCAAGATCTCTTGCCAGCAGGTACCTACCATGGTAACAACTCGGACAAAGGGTGTTAAACATGCAGTACGTTCCCAGACTGAGTCTCTCTACAAGCATGCTGGTGTTCAGGCTTCTAGCTGCAGTGAGTGTTTGAGCCTGGCACTTGGTGTGGAGGGTGAAGGAGACACCTGTGTCAGGTGTGACCAGGTGAATTGTCTTTTAAATCTGGTAGCTGAGCTGAAGGATGAAGTGGCTGAGCTGAAAGCGGAGGTAGCAAGGCTCAGGACCATACGAGAATGTGAAAGGGAGTTGGATATGTGGGAACAGGCTTTGAAACCCCCTCCAGTTGAGGGGAGCAGTGGAGGATGGATACAGGTCCCTGTCAGGGGAAGCAAAGGGAATGCGCCCCGACCCTCCTCCCCTCCCCCGCTGCCCTTGAGCAATAACTATGGGACTCTGCAGTCTGAGGGCAATGTGGATGAGAGTATTGTAGAGGAACCAATCAAGGAGATGCCAAAGACGAAGCAGCCCCCCCAAACCTTAAGGACCAGTGCTACAAAGAAAAAGAGAAAGGCTATAGTTATTGGAGACTCTCTCTTGAGGGGAACAGAGGGACCCGTATGTCGTCCCGACCCATCCCATAGGGAGGTGTGCTGCCTACCTGGGGCCCGGGTGAGGGACATCACCCAAAGGTTACCTAAACTAATCCAGCCCTCTGACTATTACCCATTGCTGGTAATCCAGGCTGGAAGTGAAGAAATTGAAAAGAGCAGCACCAGGAAGATTAAAAAGGAATTTAAGGCCCTTGGGAAATCGATTGATGGGGCAGGAGCTCAAGTGGTGTTCTGCTCAGTTCCCTCAGCAGCTGTGGTGTACACTGAGAGGAACAGGAAAACCCACACCATCAACAGTTGGCTTAGGAGATGGTGCCAGCAGCGGAATTTTGGCTTCTTTGATCACGGGGCAACTCTTACTGCACCCGACCTGCTGGACCAAGTTGGGTTGAATTTATCTAGAAAGGGTAAGAGGGTGCTGGCACTGGGGTTGGCAGGACTCATTGGGAGGGCTTTAAACTAGGTCTGAAGGGGGTGGGTGTGGAAACCAGTCTCCCTGGAGAGGAGGGAGGACCACATAAACTGGTGAAATCAGCAGCCCAGCTGAAGTGCATGTACACCAATGCACGCAGTATGGGCAACAAACAAGAGGAACTGGAGCTCTTGGTTCACCAGGAAGACTATGATGTAGTTGCCATCACAGAAATGTGGTGGGACGATTCTCACAATTGGAGTACTGCACTGGGGGGTTATAAGCTCTTTAGGAGAGACAGGCAAGGGAGAAGAGGAGGAGGGGTGGCCCTGTATATTAGGGAATCCTTTGATGCCTCAGAACTTGAGGTTGCAGAAGAAAGGGTTGAATGCTTGTGGGTTAAAATCAGAGGGAGGCCGCACAAAACTGACATCCTGGTTGGAGTCTGTTATAGACCACCCAACCAGGACGAGGAGGCCGATGAGATATTCTATAAGCAGCTGGAAGCTGTCTCAAGATCATCAGACCTTGTCCTTGTGGGGGACTTTAACCTACCAGACATCTGCTGGGAACTTAATTCAGCAGAGAGGAGACAGTCCAGAAGGTTCCTAGAGTGCATGGATGACAACTTCCTGATGCAGCTCTTAGGTGAACCTACCAGAGGTAAGGCTCTGCTTGATCTGCTGTTCTCAAATAGAGAAGGGCTGGTGGGAGATGTGATGGTTGGAGGCTGTCTAGGGTGCAGCGACCATGAGATAGTGGAGTTTTCAATATGCAGGGAGATAGGGAGGAGCAGTAACAGAACCCTCACTTTGGACTTTCGGAGGGCAAACTTCAGGTTGTTCAGGCAACTTATTCAGAAAGTTCCCTGGGTAACAGCCCTTAAGAAGAAAGGGATCCAGGATGGTTGGACCTACTTCAAACAGGAGCTCCTAAAGGCACAGGAACTGGCAGTTCCCACATGCCGTAAGACGAGCCGGCGGGGAAGACGACCGGCCTGGATGAGCAAGGAGCTCCTGAAGGATTTAAGGGAAAAAAAGAGGGTTTATCGCCTTTGGAAAGGGGGGGAGGCAACTAGTGATATGTTTAAGGATGTTGTTAGATCATGTAGAAGAAAAATTAGAGAGGCAAAAGCACAGTTAGAAATTAAACTGGCCGCTTCTGTGAAGGACAACAAAAAGCATTTTTATAAATATATTAATGCTAAAAAGAGGGGCAAGAGGAGCCTCCACTCTTTATTGGACGTGGAGGGTAACATTGTAACTAAGGATGAGGAGAAGGCTGAGATTCTAAATACCTTCTTTGCCTCCATTTTCAACAGTAAGGCAGGAGGACTTCAGGATAACTGGCCTCCTGAGCTGGTTGATGGGGTCAAGGAGCAGTGTTGTACTCCTGAAATCCATGTGGAATTAGTTCGAGACTTGTTGAGTCACTTGGGTATTCACAAGTCCATGGGACCTGATTGGATTCATCCTAGGGTGCTGAAAGAGCTGGCAGATGAGCTGGCCAAGCCTCTCTCCATCATTTTCCACCAGTCCTGGCTCACTGGAGAGGTCCCAGAAGACTGGAAACTGGCCAATGTGACGCCCATCCACAAGAAGGGGTGCACAGAAGAACCTGAGAACTACAGGCCTGTCAGCCTGACCTCAGTGCCAGGGAAAATCATGGAGCAGATTGTCTTGGGGGCAATCGCTGCGCACTTGAAGGATAGCCAAGGAATCAGGCCCAGCCAACATGGATTTAGGAAGGGCAGGTCCTGCCTCACCAACCTGATCTCCTTCTATGATCAGGTGACCAGCCTGGTGGACGTAGGAAAGGCTGTGGATGTAGTCTACCTGGTCTTCAGCAAGGCCTTTGACACTGTCCCCCACAGCAAACTCCTGGCCAAGCTGTCAGCCTGTGGCTTGGACAGCAGCACTCTGCGCTGGGTTAGGAACTGGCTGGAGGGCCGAGCCCAGAGAGTGGTGGTGAACGGTGCCACATCCAGCTGGCAGCCTGTCACTAGTGGTGTCCCCCAGGGATAAGTGCTGGGCCTCATCCTGTTCAATATCTTTATTGATGAGCTGGATGAGGGGATTGAGTCCATCATCAGTAAATTTGCAGATGACACCAAGCTGGGAGCAGGTGTTGATCTGTTAGAAGGTAGAAGGGCTCTGCAGAGGGACCTTGACAGGCTGGACAGATGGGCAGAGTCCAACATGATGGCATTCAACAAGTCCAAGTGCCGGGTGCTGCACTTTGGCCACAACAACCCCATGCAGAGCTACAGGCTGGGGTCAGAGTGGCTGGAGAGCAGCCAGGTGGAAAGGGACCTGGGGGTACTGGTTGACAGCCGCCTGAACATGAGCCAGCAGTGTGCCCAGGTGGCCAAGAGAGCCAATGGCATCCTGGCCTGCATCAGGAATAGTGTGGCCAGCAGGAGCAGGGAGGTCATTGTACCCCTGTACACAGCACTGGTTAGGCCACACCTTGAGTCCTGTGTCCAGTTCTGGGCCCCTCAGTTTAGGAAAGATGTTGAATTGCTGGAGCATGTCCAGAGAAGGGCAACGAGGCTGGGGAGAGGCCTTGAGCACAAGCCCTATGAGGAGAGGCTGAGGGAGCTGGGACTGTTTAGCATGGAGAAGAGGAGGCTCAGGGGTGACCTCATTGCTGTCTACAACTACCTGAAGGGAGGTTGTAGCCAGGAGGGGGTTGGTCTCTTCTGCCAGGCAACCAGCACCAGAACAAGAGGACACAGTCTCAAGCTGCACCAGGGGAGGTTTAGGCTGGAGGTGAGGAGAAAGTTCTTCACAGAGAGAGTGGTTGGCCATTGGAATGGGCTGCCCAGGGAGGTGGTGGAGTCACCATCCCTGGAGGTGTTCAAGAGGGGATTGGACGTGGCACTTGGTGCCATGGTTTAGATAGGCATGAGGTGTAGGGTGACAGGTTGGACTCGATGATCTTTGAGGTCTCTTCCAGCCTTCTTGATTCTATGATTCTATGAAAAGTTTCTTAAATATGGGAGTAATTTTAAGCCTGAGATGGATAACTGGGTCCACCCACCTACTCATGGACTAACATATTTTATTGTAGAGTCTCAGCCTTTGAATTTTTATTTTAGAAGCGTAGCCTTTGAAATATCTGGACCTGGCTCTTCTTTAAAACATTAATTCCAAAGGGTTGCAGACATTAAAACTGAAAAATTTCTCTGATCATCTAACTGCTTTTCTGCATTATATAGATGAGGGAAACTCTTAGCAATTGCTGTACCAAGCTCCTATCTTCTGGGTACGCTGTGGCTTATCTCACAGTTAAGAATGAACAAATTCCTCATTTTGGGTCACATATCTCAGGTAGAGGCAGCTTCTCTGTCTGGAGGGTTTCTTTCAGTAATTACAAGAAATGAAACAAAAACCCCATCCCTTACTCGGTGTGGAATTTGTCTGTTTTGAGGTTGTAATCATAAGGTTGGGTTATTTCTTGCTGAGTTGAAAAGTCATCTGGTATCATGGGAGTAAATGTCAATTTACATCTTCATATTCAAACAGTTTGGGTATAGGGCAAGGAATTAGACCTTAGACTTGAATCAGCAATGTGCAGAGTGTTTAACAGTATTGACATCTCAGTGCTTCGCTTTGAGTTCCTAGACAAATCTTTATCCTCTACTAGCTCTGTCTCAAAAACCCTCTTCTGCTCCACTTTTTCCCCTTACCTGGGTAAGTCTGGCTCCATAGGCAGCAAATAAATTCTCTATCTTCCTCTTTTAATAATGAGAGATTCCCATTGCACAACATAATTTTCTGGTCCTGAAAACTGGAGACCTGTAGCAATAATTGCAATAAATTAACCCTGCGGTTTTCTTCATAAAACTGTCTGGGGAGGTTGCTTAATTCAGTTTGTCATGAGTCACTTTAATTACATCATGACCATGCTGATGAATGTTTGGGCAGGTAAAGGTCTTGCAGAGTTTGTCTGAGAGATGCTTATTGCAAGGAGCTTATTGCTAGACTGTAAATATTTTTGCTCTGGGGATGAAACTGGGTTTGCAAGATTGCTTGGGAACAAAATGAAAACAATCAGATTTGGCTGATCTTTCTGTAAGTGAAAGAAGATTTATTTTTAATTATTGCTCTGTGTGTTTCAGTGATGGTTTGAGGCCTTGGCTCTGCTCTGCTCATTGGGGTTATAAAAGAAAATAAAGAGTAGTAATGTCAAGTCCTTCACCGTAGGGAATGATTTTCTAGGGCAATGGTGTGATTGGTGTGATGCAGAGCCCCAAATCTGTGAAAGGCTGAGAGAGTTGGGCTTGTTCAGCCTGGAAAAGGGAGTGTTCCAAGAGACCTTCTTGTGACCTTTCAGTGCTTAAGAGACCTATAAGAAAGATAAGGCCAGTGTTTTTATCAGGGCCTTAAAACCATCTCAAGGGGTGATGGTTTGAAACTAAAAGTTGGGAGATTCAGAGCAGATCCAAGGAAGAAATTTTTTCCACTGAGGGTGGTACAGTTTGCCCAGAGAGGTGATAGAAACCCCATCCCTGGAAACATTCCAGGTCAGGTTGGATGGTGCTCTGAGCAACCTGATCTAGTTCCTGCTCACTGTAGGGGGGTTAGACTAGATGACCTTTACAAGTCCTTTCCACCCCAATGTTCTGAGGTTCTGTGAAATCTGAAATGGGGTAAAGACAGAAGTAGGGTGTAAGATGTTAGTGATGTTCTGGTGAGGGATGCTGGGGGATTTAGGGGAAAGCTGTTATAATTTCTGGGGAAGAGGGAGGATTTGGCTGAGATTCTGGGTGGAGGGAATGCTGATGAAGGAGAGAAAGGGTGGCAGAACTGGAAAAGGGACTCCCCAAGGGACTTCTAGTGTTGCCTCTTGGACACTGCTCTAACAGCTCTGGGTGACCTGCTTTTGGGGCATGAGCAAGGCCACTGCACCCTTGTGGTAGCAGATAGGTAGCCACCCCCTTAACAGCAAGAGAATCATCAAATACAAAATAAAAGAGCATAAGTGCCAGTTGCAATGTGGTGTCTTATTCCCCCACTGCCACAAAGACAGAGTAACTTCTGATCTCAAAGTGTTGGTTTCCCTTGTGTTGATGTTTATACTGGTTGCTTTTCTCACCCTAAACTCTTTGACACAACTTTTGCTTTTTTTTTGGCTGTGTTTTAGGCTGCTTTTCTTGTTTCTTTTTTAAATTTTGTTTTCCCTTTGAACAGATGAGGGCTCCAGTATTGAGAACACAGACTTCAACTGGGATGAGTTCCTGGAGGAAACAGGAGCGAGTGCTGCCCCGCACACCTCCTTCAAACATGTATGTCCTTCATCTGAGCCTTGAGAGCATTTCATGTGTTCTTCCTTCTGTGGTTTTTCTTTTTTTTTTTTTCTGGGGGGGGGGTGGGGAGGGGGATGTCCCTGGAGAACTGAAGTGGGGTCTGACCATTCTGGAGAGAAGTTGTCCCTCTCTGCATGCAGCAACCTATCTAGGAATGGCCTCCCATCTGGTGTTAGGTGAACCTGGGTGTGTTTGCATTATCTGCAGCCACAGCTCAGAGCACTGTCTATGCCACTGCCATGTCCTCTGCATTGGGCTCAAGTTTCCTATTTTTGAGGACTTTAATTTTCTCCTTTTGCTTACAGTGCGCTCTGTTTTTCTTTTCTTTTTTTCCTCCATCTTTTTTCTTTTTCCCTCTCTTCTTTGCTGTCCATCCCAACCTGTAGAATTTCATCTCACAAGCGTACCTTATTTCTCCCAAGTTGTCTTCTTAATGCATAATTTACTGACTAGCAGGGACACTCAGCAGTAGAGCCAAACATGAAACCACTTCTCAACCTTCTGCATGGAGATATTGTCTCAGGAGCATGAGAATGAAGTACTTGGGTAGGTAATACTCTTCCTAGGTGAATGTGGCTCTTATAGACAGCCATAGTTGTGACAAGATGGTCTGTGGCTGTGGTTCTTTAAGTGCAAGTAGCATTTAAAATACCTGAAACATTGACTGATGAAGATCTGAGCATATTTTGAAGAAGGGACAATATCCAAACAAAGCCCATCACAATCATGGATATTGTTGTTTGGGACCAGCTTCTCCATCTACCGTCAGCTGCTTAACCTCTTCTATTCAACTCCATGTATTTGATGTCACATGAAGACATGGGATAGCAATGAAGCTGGTGTATGAGTTCTTCATCATAGACAACAGCATGCATGTGTGGCCACATGGGTGGATTTTTCCAGGACATATTTTGTCTTTCAGCCACAAGACTGCTGTCAGATGCTGGGGTTTAGTGGGACAGTGTTGTGATGCCTTCATCTATGTCAAGCCACAACAAGTCATAGTGGTTCTCTGTCCTCAGCTACATGCCCCATGAGGACAGTGCTGCTTATGCTCCTACCTGACCCATCAGATGTAGGTGGCAGCTTGTTCTGTTACAGCTGCTCATCTGTTGTGTTGGCTCTTCTCCCAGCTTCACTTGGATAGTCTACGTGCTTTGGAGGATGTGGATATCTTTAGCAGAAGCAAAGTGTGTTGGCTGTGATGCTCTGGGTTGTCTTTCACTGAGTTTGTTTACTGGTAGAGATGCCCTTTGGGAACAGTGTAGTTGTGCTGCAGTGAGAAATCTTCCTGAAGAACCTCTTGCTACTGTAATAGAAGACTTTGTTTGGATCACTGCTGTCATGGCATTAAACCACCTTTGTTACCAGGTGATTTCTTGGCTTATTTTGGAGGAGAAAGGTGCTGCAGTGATGAAAAAACCTCTTTTCCATCTACATCTGAAAAAAAAAATTAAAAATGCAATCCTTCCTGCCCTGTTTTGTTTCCATGTTAACAGCAGTGAGGTGTTGCAGGGTTAAGGACTATAAATCTCTACACTGGTGAATTGAAGGACAGTGTTTATTATCAAGTTTTTTTGGAGAGAGCATCTTGCTGCAGGTTTCTGATTCAGACCAGCTCCAAGTGAACTGGTGCTGAGAGAGTGAATTGGTTGAAGCATGAGCTGCTGTCTGTAGATTTAGGAGAAATGTTCTCCTTGGTCAGCCTGGTGCAGCATTCAGCCTTTGATGCTTGTCAAGCCTCAAGAGGTGCTGCACTGTTGTATGACTTATTGTTGTAAATGGATTTAACATCTAGAAGTCCTTAGAACCTGCTTTTCTACCTTTCACGTGTCCTGTGATTTGCCTGATGCAACTCTGCAGTGGGAAATTCAACTTCACTTGAGCTGTGCTACCTTTTCCCAGGCATTAGTGAGATTTGTAATGCTAAGATGGATACCAGTTGTCTCTTAGAAATGGTGCAGCTAATGTTGCTGCTGCTGGAGGGCCTCTAGAGCATTCAGGACCTTGTGTAATGGGGTATATGCCAGTGAAGCCCAGGCAGCTTGTGAAGAAGGTGATTTGATTAAGGAGCCCACTCAGCTCATGTCCCAACCCACAGCTGCTTCTTAAGGGCAGCATCATCCTGCTTATCTGGGAAGGGGGGTCTCCTACAAAGAAGAAATGGTAACAGTGTGCTTTTCTGATTCTGTAAGGTTGAAATCAGCCTTCAAAGCAGCTTCCAGCCAGGGATGAAATTAGAAGTGGCCAACAAGAACAATCCAGACACATACTGGGTGGCTACGATCATTACAACGTGTGGACAGCTCTTACTGCTCCGTTACTGTGGCTATGGAGATGACCGCAGGGCAGATTTCTGGTGTGATGTGATGACAGCAGATCTTCACCCAGTTGGCTGGTGTACACAGAATAACAAGGTCCTCATGCCTCCAGATGGTGAGTTCTGTGTGTTTTGTTAGGGTCATGCTCTACCATTGGGCTGGTGGTTAAACTCCAGACTTGCACTCAATCTGGAATGTGTACTCCAGATTCTCAACTGGTGTTGGCTTATGCAGTCAAGGTCAGGTACTCATGGGTCAATGGGTGATTCAGTTTGCCAGTCAGCCTCTAGCCAAGACCTTTTTGCTCTAAATGGTAACAGCAGGAAGGTCTCTTAACAAGGAAACTTACTGCTAAATTGTAAAGCTGTGATTTTCAGTTAGAGGAGAAAATTGTCCCATTCTTGTAGGAGGGAAAGATGAAAATCAGAGCAAGAATGAACTGAAATAATCAATTTCAGTTTGGATGTAACCAAAATCAGAATCTGGCTGTGCACTGAAGTGTTTTGCTCTGAAAGTTTAAAGCCTTCTAATGCTTTTCACTTCTGAATTCCAGTAGTGGAGACACATGATCGAAGATAGCAAAATTGGATCATCATTGGGTAGGGCATGTCCTGATTAACAGCTCTTAGGTGCATAAAAGCTGAAGGCAAGCGCTGTGAGTTACTGTGTGGAACAGTTCATTAAAATCACAATTTGATCTTCAGGATGTAAGAAAAGTAGGATTTTTTTGGCTGTGTACATGAAGACAACAGCTGTGTATCCTTACCACTATGTAGCTCCAAGCAGAGATGTACTTGTCACTCTTACTCACATATATTCCTGCCATTATCCCATTTATTCTGGATGAAGAGAAGAAGGGATGAATGTTTAGACTCCATCTTTTTCACTTATTTAAGGAAAGTCTTATTTAAGTTTCCTGCTGCCCAAATTATTCTTTTACTTTGTTACATGTGGCTATTGAAAACAAGAATATGTGCCAGCTGTGTCATGTGTGACTTTCTCTTGTGGTAGGTGATACCTGATTCCTGACTGAAGTGATCTGTAGATGTGGTCTTTGAATCAGAGCTGACATCTTTGCCTTCTGGATGCCAAACTCTAAGAAACTTATCTTTTTGTTCTGGTTTGTGTATTTTGAATTAAGAGGATTGATTGCTTGGGAAAAAAAAAACAAACAAACAAGATTTGAAGACAAATGTGTGAGGAATTTGTACGCTTAGCTCTGCTAAATCAAGCTGATGTGAGAGGGGTTAAATATTTCATTTTTTTGATCCCTTAAACTACCTTTTATTACGTGGATTATAATCAGTGTTACCAGAATGGTGCACAGTGCTGTAAACTAAATCTCAATATGCGAGGGTCAAGGGGTAAGAGGTCTTGTCAGCCACTGTAACAGAAAATAATGATTGTCTGGTAACCAGAGGCAAATGCCTTTCATGGAAATGTTGGAATCTGCTCTTTGGGTTGTGGATACTTGGTGGGAACTGTCTTGCTTGAGTGACTGCAGTGTGCAGTGTGTCATGCCTCCTTTCTTTTCTGGCTGGATGACATAACTATAGAGCAGGGCGTTAAATCTGGGCAGCTGCCCTGTGTTTTTGTTTTGTTTTCCCACTTTGATTCTCAGCAGATAAGCTCTATTTAATAGGTCTTAGTATAGTTTTCAGAAAAAATAAATTTAATTTCAGAGGTTACAATTTCAAAAGAGATTTAAACATTTAAAAGCTTGAGTTGTATTTTGGAATGAGACATCTAAAATGCCCAGGAGGATTTGATTCTTCAGGACTTCTCTCACTTGGAGAAGAGAGAAGTCCTAAGTATGCTCATAAATCAGAGGTCCTCTGGTTGTTTGTCCTTGGGGTTCAGCTGGGTGTTAAACCTGGGTTTTCAAAAGACTGTAGCTCCCATTGGGACACCGCAGGGTAGAAGGTGAGTTTTCAGGAGTGCCCATTGTCTTCCATAGGGAGAATTGAGCTCTGAACAGGTTGCCCAGAGAAGTTGTGTTCAAGACCATGGCAGGATATTTGATCAACTTGATCTAGTGGAAGGTATTCCTGCCCATGGACAGTAAAGCTGGAACTTGGTGATCTTTAAAGTCCCTTCCAACTCAAACCATTCTATGACCAGCTTTCAAAAACAGCTCGAGTACTAAACTTAATATATGCAGATGTCTGGAGTTTGCCCTATGATTAATTGCTGATCAGTGAATATATCTTAATAAGCCAAACTTCGTTGCATTGCAGAGTTTTAGCTGGTAGAACCTGCAGGATCAGACTTTACCTTGGTATTAGAGAAAGTTGTGGTTGTTCAGCCTGGAGAAGAGAAGGCTCCATGGAGACCTTACAGTGATGTTTCTGTGCTTAAAGAGGGCCTGTAAGAAAGATGGGCACAATTAATCTTGGGTGGTTTTTCGTTTTTTTTTTTTTTTTTTTTTTTAGAAGGGCCTGGTATGACAGGACAAGGGGGTGATGGGTTTAAACTAAAAGAGGGCAGATTCAGACTAGATCTGGAGAAGAGATCTTTCACACTGAGGGTGGTGAAACACTGGCCCAGGTTGCCCAGACATGTGCCCATCCTGTGAAACATTTCAGGTCAGGTTGGATGAGGCTCTGAGCAACCTAATCTAGTTGGAGATTTTCCTGCTCAGTGTCTGTGGGGAGCTGAACTGGATGACCTTTAAAGGTTTCTTCCAACCCCAAGCATTCTATGATTCTGAAGGGATGCTCTCTGTGAGCTCTGTGGAGATTTTTTTTTTTTTTTTTTACCACCCTCTTATTGCCAAACCTTTGGAAGAAATGAAAGCCAGCTTCAAATTGCATGTATCTGACACTGCCCGTTTTGTTTATAATGAGGGTATCTGTTGGCAAGACCATGCAAACAGCAGGGCCAAGGCCAGTTACCTGTCATTACTGTTTGATCTTAATTAGCAGCTGAAGACTTAAGTTAAAAAGCAGATCAGCTAAGAAGGACTTGTTTAATGGGCAAAGCACCAGCACTGGGGCAATGCTCTGCTTCCGTTATGAATCAGATCAAACTGATCAGGACACATCTTATAAATGTGATGCCAGAGAAGAATGGTACAAAGTGATAGGATGAAGAACTTCATTAGGAATGAGATGTGAGAAAAATGGCCCAGTTCAGTTTAGCAAATCAATAGAGCTTGATTTAATGCTCCGCACACACAGAGCCTTTAAGGGGCAGCTGCCAAATAATTGTTGTTTATGATCGCAACAGCAGGAAGCCATTTAATTTACAGCCTATGACATGATGATTTATTGGGTGACGTTAGTATTGCATCATCGTGCCTGTGAGTATAATGTCATACTATGTTCTCTCACGACATTGTGGTGCAGTGCACTGGAATGGGACAGCTCAAGCCAAATACGTGAGTTTCAATGAACTGTACTGGCTTATGAAAGGATAGTGTGAGTGTGTGTGCCTCTGAGCTTCACCCTCTGCTCCCTCCTTCCCTGCACGAGATCAAAGGAGTAAAATTGTAGTTACTTCAAGCTTTGCCATTAATTATATTTTTCTCATTACAAATCGGTGTGTAATTTGAATTGCAAACTCAACTATCCTGGCAGAATAGATCTGTTTACCATTCAAAGCAAAATGAAAATTATTTAAATTAGTTAATATAGAACTCATTTGAATGAATTGGATGTTTATTCATGAACTAGCTGAGGCAAGTGTGAAGCTGTCCTTATGGTCTGTAGCTTTGGCACTGATCAGCTCTAAAGTCACGTCCTGGGACAAAGATTCTTGTTTTATTGCTTATTAACTGTGGTGTAGGTAGATGCTGCCTGATGTAGCTGAGTGTGAAATTTTCATCCCTTCTGACAAGGCCCCTTAGCAATTGTAATGCATATGAGGAAGGCCATGACTGCGGAATGCTGTGGTGGTGTAGCAGGATTTGGTTTTTGCATTATGATGGTGAGGTGTAATATTGACAATCAGTTAATTAAATTTCCCACTCTTTTGGCCTTCATGGAAACAGGAACGGCCTTTATCATAGAATCATAAATGGCTTGAATTGGCAGGAACCTTAACAATCATTTAGTTCCATGCCCCCTGCCGTGAGCAGGAATGTCATCTTCTAGACCAGGGTGCTCACCTGGTCTTAAACACTTTGAGGGATGAGGCATCCATGACTTCTCTGGGGAACCTGTTCCAGTGTTTCACCGCCCTCACCTTAATGTCCGATCTAAATCTATCCTGCTCTAGTTGAAAACCATTTCCCTTTGTCCTGTCACCACATGCCCTTATAAAAAGTGATCCTATGTCTTAGCCCCTTATGCCCTTTATTCCCTCCTATGAGGGCGATGTTGACCTACTCATCACAGAGCTAATGTGGTTGTTCTCAACATCCTCCATCCCTTGGGATGTTTTACCCACTGAGCATTAAAAACTGAAGTCTAACTAAACTTTCCATTACTACCAATTCCTTTTAAGTGTGAAAGGAAAAAAGGCCTTTTGCCTCCTTTAGCCTGTTATTTCCATGTGCTGTTTTCCTTTGTTGATGACAGTTGGGTTCATGAACACATTTACTATCGAGTGGAAGAGCAGCATGGAGAACCTGACAAGCGTAGTAGCTAAATTATGCATTGTGAACCACGCAGAGAGCAGGAGCGTCTTTTGATTGACACTTGGGTGTTTTTGTACAGATTGCAAATTTACAGCTGAGCCAACAGAGCTGAATCTCTCCTGGCACTATCTTAATGCATCCTGGGATGCGCTAAAGACACTGGAGGACAAGATTATTGTGTACACTTGTAATTGCCACGGTGGTTCTGCTTTAATGTTATTGACAGATGGAAATTCAAATAGGACATTATTTTGTGCAGAGCCATGCAGTCAGTTTGAGTTGTGCTTGCTGTGTAAACCAGGAGATGGAGGAGACTGGAGGTGTAAAAAAAATACAGTGGGGAGAAAACCAGGTCTATATTCTGGCTTTACAATGAACTGGTACAGATGGGAAAAACCTCTCAGCACCATCTTTTGGTCAAGAGTTGGAACAGGCTGCCCAGGGAAGTAATAGAGTCATTTTCCCTGGAGATGTTCAAAAAGACGTGGCACTTTGGGGCATGGTTTAGTGAGCGTGATCACAGAACGCCAGGTTGGAAGGGACCCAGAGGATCTTCTGGTCCAACCTTTCTGGGCAATAGTATAGTTTAAATGAGATGGCCCAGCACCCTGTCTAGCTGAAACTTAAAACTGTCCAGTGTAGGGGAATCTACCACTTCTTTTGGGAGATAATTCCAGTGTCTAACTGTTCTCATGGTGAAAAATTGTCTTTTGGATATTGTTGGGTTGATGACTGGACCTGATGATCATAGAGGGGTTTTCAAACCTCAAACATTTTGTGATTCTTTGCCTGGGTTTGGTAATCAAGATGATTAGTGGTACTGTATGTAGGAAAGCAGCTTTTGCTTCTTTATTACACCAATATAAGGGGTTCTAAAGATGAAAAGCCTGATCCTGGGGTGAGGTGCGTTCCTCTTGAATATTTCTGAGCTTCTTCATGTGAAATATGCTATTAAGAGTGGGGGACATAAAGCATTTTGCCTGCCCAGGAGTTCTGCGAAGATGGACATCATCATTGGGTCACTATTTGAAGCAGGTTTTTGTTTCAGGTCAGATTAACTTTTATCCTACATCCAGGCCAAAAGAAGGACATTTCACTCAAATTCCAAGTGCTGGGTCTGATTCTGGGCAGGGATGAAACAGGATATAGTTTGTGACACACAAATTGGGTTAATGTCAAGTAACAACTGATTTTCTGTGTTTGGTTGTTTTTTTTTTTCAACTACTGTCTGAACCTATTCAGATCACTGATGTAAGGGAGGAGAGAAGTGGGTTTGATTGGTTATGTCAAAACTTACGGCATAAGGTCTCATCAGCTTCTTTGTAGTCAATAGTCTTGACTGTGTTGCACAGCTGATTTGTGTGCATGATGTCAGATACATGAAGAAATATAATTGAGAAGTTACTTTTGAGCTCTTTTTTTCCCATTTTGCTAGTGCTCAGGTGAAATCAGTGCTGGATGTATTGGTTAGAACAGATGCTATGGTTGTACTACAGCAAAAGTTGTGGATTGAGAACAATGGGGTGCATGGGTGGAAATGGGCCCAGTAAAGGGAGAAGGAGACCAAAGAGATGAGCAAAATTTGAGAAGTCGCTTTCTGCTTGTGGTGTGGATTTGGTGTCGTTCAAGACTTTCTAGGTGTGCCAGAGGCTTTTTTGAGGGTCACAGCTGCAGGTACTATGGTGATGTGACTCATACAGTTGCCTTTCAGCATCATTCTTGGAGGTCATTTGTGTCTGTGAAACTTGTGCAAAGGTTCTTCAGAGAAAATGTTTCTGAAAATAGAAAGGACCTCCAGAGCTGCTTTCTCAGAAAACGAGATCATGAAGGTTTTTTAACTGAAACCAAATTTCCCCTAGTAATCTCATCCCAGAGGAAATAAAACTTAAGCTATGCCTGCAGGTCAGTGATTACAGTGCAGGTAGAAGGATCAGATGGGCAGAATGGACTTCTCCTTTCATCATTGTGGGGAGTTGGCTTACCTCCACCAACTTATCTGAGGTGAGTTTGCTTTTCTGCTGGTATAATTCAGAGCACATCTGGCTGTGGTTTAGCTCTTTCATTGAAGGCACACCTGAAATATTACTTCCTAACAGCTTGAGGCTGGAGAAAATCAGTAGACATTCAGTGAGCTTATGCTATTTTACATCAGCTAAGAACTGGGCCCTTGAGCCAAGTAAAATGAAAGTCGAAAATCTTCTTTGGCAGGTTGTACTGTTGAAGTCTGTGGCTATTCCTAAAGTACTATATAGTTGTTTTTCATTTTTCCTTCTTTACCCAACCCTTATTCTCCTATGCCATCAACCCCAAATTTAGTCTAACTTAATGTAAATAGATTGCAGGATTTCTTTATTTTAAGTACTGCAATTGACTCCTAGTGCAGTATTTCATGTGTGCTTTTCAAGTCAACTTTAGCAGGGTATTAATTATGCAGGGGTGACGTTAGCATAAATAACTAGTCAGTAAATAAATGTCAATTGACTGTTCTGTTAACATAGTAATCAGCTTTATGCATTGACATAGAGCATTTAGCAGATTATACTTAACGAGCACACAAAAATAGCCAGTTTTCTCTTTGCTTTCCTAATGATGGCAGAGAGGAGGTAAAAAGAAGGTCAGCTTATGCTGTAGAGCCCATGGTGTTTGAGCTGAGATTTGTCCCTAGTAGAAGGCATATCAGTTGACTCTGTCTCTTGGTAGCTTGCAGCAGCTGGAAATCACTCAGGCATACCATGGTTTGGCATCAGCCTGCCAGCCCCATGCAGACTTGCTCCTAAGAAGAACATATTTTCATTGCAGCACTCACAGGTTTTTTTCCTTTCCTTCCTTGGCATGACTTGGATCACTCAGTCTGGGTTGTGAAAATTCAAGAGTTAGCCCATTGCTTGTGTGGCATCTGGATAATGTTGTATTGATAGGGAAAATGGTCTTTTCATTATTGTGTGAAACTGCAAATCTTTTGCATGTGGTGCTGGCTTTAGTTACTTTCAAAAAACTTAATATTGCCAAGCGAGGCCCTTTTGGGGTAAACTGAGTGTAACAGGCTTCCACGTGTCTTTTGGGAATGTAAGTAGTTGTTGAGCTACTGTGCAAATACGGCAAAGCTTGGCCAATGGGACAGGATTTGCAAAAGGTTTGAGTTGTAGACTTTATTAGATGCAGAGGGTTTTGAGCATCTCCGGGTCTGCCGGGCTTGAGGTCAGCTTTTCTGTTTTGATTTTCCTCTTAATGTAATTTTTCAGGTCTAGAGGCACAGTTGCAGAGAAGCTGGCAGGTTCATAAGGTGGATTTAGGAGTAAATGATTTATCCTGGGGTTTCTGTTGTGAAGCTTGGACAAAGAGATGCTATGTGAGTGGGCACTGCCAAGTGTGCACTACTCTGGCTTTAGCTGGGACCTCCATGAGTGATGGAAGATATTGAGGGGGAAATCAATGCTTTGGTAAGCATTAAGTCTTTTGTTATTTTTCTGGAGTTGCAGTGGTGGTCTTTAGGGATTATACCCACCGTGAGGCTCTCAGTTTTGGCTCTGCAACGACTCAATGGTTTAGATAAGTGGTTACACAGTACCAAGATTTCCCTTGGAATGAAGTCTTATCAGCTGGGGTTAATCATTGCTTCCCTATTGAAATTTTGGTGGAACTGTCTTAAAAAGGTGGTGTTTTCCTTCATAAAAGCTATAAATGCAAGGCCTCTGCTTTGTTCTTGTTAATGTTTTCCTTTATTGCTCCCCTGAAATGTCAGAAAAGTTGTTCCTGGGATTAAGTGCCCCAAAATGTTGTCTTGAGTTGCAGCAGTGTCTTAGGAGTTTCATATGTGGGTGCTGGTCCCTCCTTACGCTTTTACCTGGCTTAGACTTTATCTCATGAGGGGGTGGTCTCTCCTTGGGCATCATCCTGAGATGTCATCTGCTCCATACCCCTGAGTTACTGTAGTGCCTGTGGAACCCCCAGGCCTTCCTGAGGACCAGGCATTTGAAAAACCCAAGCCGTACAAGATGGTTTAGATTCTCATTTGAAAACAAAAATGAAAAAGAAAAAAGAAAAGCCCAAAGCTTGCACAAGAAATAAGCTCTGTTTACTCAAAGCAAGAAAAGAACACACTTTAATCAAACCCCAATTTTCCAGTTTGAAGCCCTTTCATCAGAAACATACCCAGCAAACCTAGTTTCCAGGAACAATGACATCTGCTTAAGCTGTGTTTATATTCATTTATTCTCACAAAAAAAACGGAGCAAGGGAAACAAGAAGAGAGCTGACCAGACAGCTTGTGGCCCAGGGTAGCAGAGATGAACATAGGATTATGGCCACCAAAACTGCAATGGGACCCTGTAGTGCACCTAAAGTGCCTGCTGAGCATCCTTTTTGATGTGCCTTTTTTTCCCTGCTGTTTCATTTTTTTGTTTGTTTTTGTTTTCTTGGTTTTGTATTGTTGTGGTTTTAACTGTTCAGGGTTATTTAAGGAAATTTTGGCTTATACCCAGATTAGGTATGAGTGCAACTTCTTAGAGGTGATAATTTCACTAATTAAATTTGCCCCATTACAGTTCCTAATATAAATAATGGATTTTTGCACACTTAAAGGTGGAAAGTACTTTAAGTATAACTTACTCTCATTCCTGGACTAGACTGAGCTGTGTAGTGAAACAGTATTACATAGTTTTACAGCTAACACTGGGGATAATACAGCACTGTTTATGCTAGTGTGTAACTAACCCACCTTGCAGCATGGGCTTAATCTGTAGGCTGGCTGACAGCCAAAGAAGAGTTCAAGAAGGGTTTTCAGCAGTGGAGTGAGGCTTGACAACAAATAATTCAGGCATACCAATACTGAAATGAATGCGCTTCCTGACTGTTTTTACCTTGCTTGAGGAGGACTCTCTGTCCTGACTTTTGTTTCCATTTAGTTCTAGCGGTGCATGGTGCCTTCCTCCGTAAATGAATGATGTTGCCATTTCCATAGCAGGAACACTGTAAGCAGTCATATGGTTTGCAAAAAACATATGTAAAAAGTCCATTTTGAGTGGTACGGAGAAAGCTGAACAATTTCAACTAGGTCTAGTTTTGGGCTGCCCAGTTGAAGGGAGACAAGGAACTACTGCAGAGAGTCCAGTGGAGGTTACAAAGATGCTAAGGGGACTGGAGTGTCTCTTTGAGGAGGAAGGGCTGGGATACCTGGGGTTGTTGAGTGTGGAGAAGAACAGACTGAAAGGGGATCTTACCAAGGGTGGGTGTCAAGAAGATGGGGCTAGACTTTTTTTCAGTGGTGCCAAGTGACAGGACAAGGGTCAACAGACACAAGCTGGAACACATGAAACTTCACAGAAACTTGAATAGAAACTTCTTTTCTTTCTGGTGCCACAGCAGTAGACCAGGCTGCCCAGACAGGCTGTGGAGTCTCCTTCTCTGGAGATCTTCAGAACCTTCTTGGAAGTGATCCCATCCAATCTGCTCTGGGTGACCCTGCTATATAGCAGAGTGGTTGGACTAGATGGTCCCTTCCAACCCCTACCATTCTGTGATTCTGTAATTACAACTATTGTGGTGTGATTAGAGAAGCAGTACCTTGTGTACAAGCAACAGTGGAGCTGAGGATCAGACTTAGTGCAATGAAAACTGAAAGCCTAATCCCTTTATAAACAGTCTGGAGGGGGATGGAGGTGGGGGAAAGAAAAGCAGTGATTTTTGTGGACTTTGACAAGTTATAAATATATCCTGAGTGAAACCAATAGTGTGGGAGCTTTATGAAAGATTTAATGAATAAATATTTCATGCCCACATGGTGCTTATTCAGTATTGCGTGTGTTGGTTAAAAGCAATAAACAAAGAACCTCCTTCAGGGTTTGTTTGGGCTTTTAAATTAAACTAATTTAATCAACTTTTTCAGTCAAGCTTGATATTAGTTCATTTTTGTATACAGCACTGTAGTCAGATCTGTTTGTTTTTTCTCTTGATACCTGCTCTCCTCTTTGGAAGAGGCTTGAATATCAAAACCCAATTTGTTTCATCCTGCCTGTATGACGTGCATCTGGGATTTCACATCAGGGAGCACAGCCTGACTTTCTCCTTATCCTACAGCTTGAACAATCAGCCATTCTCTACCATCAACAGCTGTAGGTGTGATGAGTCCCCAGCACAGGTTTTCATTACCCATCAGGGAGATCATTTGAACACGTTGGTCGTTACTGAGTATAAGCAAGGAGGCAGCTTTTGGGCTTTGGAAGCCTTCAACATCCACTTTTCTACTGCTTGAAGGATCAGAACTAGCCAGAAGTTCTCTGGAGTCTGGTCCCGTGTTAGGCAGTGAGGCTTGCAGAGATTTATGCAGAGAGATTGAAATGCTCCTCAAGCTCAGCCTATTGGCAGAGTTTAAGCTTGAGTGTGCTAGTGCCATTGCTTTATGGTGCACTGTCACAAAAGGGATATATTTTAGCTCTGTGCTCCATGTTTTTGCAATACTTTGAAAAGAATCCTCTGAGACTTGGGAACAGCAGGACTGTTGCCAATTGATTCTTTCACAGCTGGACCATGCAAGAGAAGAGCACAGTAGGGAGGCAAAAGCAAGGGTGATTGATCAGAGGGGTAGAACTAAATTTGAGAAGGTATCTATGGGCAGGGCTGCTCAAGGAGCTGAGGATCTGCTTAAACTTGGACAGATGTACCTTTGAATAGGTGGAGTTGGACAAAGGTGCATGGTTTAGGGCAATTCTCATCTTCTTTTGCCATGAAAAAGAGTAAAAGTGCTTTCTTCTTCCTCTCCTTTTTCCCTTCTATTTCTCCTCAACCACCATCCTGGAACCATTTCTTTCTGTAGTGGGCAGCTTCAGCAATGAAACTGTATCCCTCTCTGCTGGATGCAGCATGTCCCCATGAGGCTTGTGCCACACCAATGGCATTGACCAAAAAAAAGGGGTTGTATTAGAAACTGAGGAATTCTTGTCCAAACCCAAGTAGAGAGAGAGAGAGAGAGAGATATTCCCCCCACCTTGTGGTGTTATTGGGCAGTGTGTGAGCTCTTGTCTGTATAGAACAAAGCCCAAGCCCTTGGCACAGCAAAGACATCCAACTTTGGTAAAGACTGATGGAGCAAGAATTTTGCAGTACTGCTGAGCTGCAATACTTGACTGATCCAGCCCAAAGTCTTGGCAGAACCATTTTCTGCTGTGGCTTTAGACCATCTGAAAGGCAATCACGTTTCAGTGGGACTCAAGGTCTGTTTAGGGTGCTCAGAAGACTTAAGATGAGCATTGGAGACCTGCTGCTGCTCACAATTCTGGTCACAGTCATCAGGATGAAACTGCGGCTGCTGCTGTGACTAAACCATTGGTTTTGGACTTGACATTTAGTACAAGTTATGGTAGAGGAACAAAGATAGGGAAGAAAAAGAGTAATTGCAATGAGGCTGAGACACTGAAACTGTATTTCCAAGGAAATAATTCAGGAAAAGGCTGCAGACATCAGGCTATTCTGAGGAGGGTTTTCCCTGAGATTTCTTTAGCAGCAGGTGAAATGGGGTGGGTTTTTGAAAGGGACCTTTGAAATAATTTAATATAAAATCTCTCTTTGATTGTTGCAAAACCCCCCCCACCCACTTCCGTCCATTGCATAAACCAAAATCCACCTTCCAAGATACTAAAGTGGTAAAGGGTGGATGTAAATTAATTTACAATTCACATCTCAATGAGACATAATAAATGTGGTTGAGGAGGCAGTAGAAGTGCTGGCCCTCGTGCTCTGCTTAGCCACCATTTGACATCATCCAACTAGTTGATGCAAACCATGTGAATACAGAACAAAATGCATAACAGCTTGGAATGTTTGCTGTTGAGCAGAAGACTTGCAGCCCTATTTGTACGCTTGGAGAGCTGTCATCAACAAGACTGCAATGTCATTTTTTAAGCAAGTACCCCTGAAGCGTGCAATTAATTCACTGATGTCTCTGGAGAGCTCCACACCCTGAATAACCAGCAGTAAAAATCAGAGTTTTTACACACTCATACCACCTTCTGGGACATGTGCTCTGAAACTACAGAGATATAAAGCCCAGACACCATAGAAAAAAGGAAGGATTGACCCTGAAAGCATAGCAGTAGGTGCGGACTACTCCTTTTTGACATGGTTAACTTAACTAATGGCCAGCTGAGTGACTTAAAAAAAATAAATTGTTCTTTAAGAATTATTTAGAGAGATTTGAAGTAGCCATTCCTGATAATTGCATGTAATTTTTCTTCCCCAGTCTTCTGTAACTTCCCTCAGAGGAGTTTTGGACCGGAAATGCCATCTCAAGTGTAAGACTAGGTCTAGGTAGTTGATGTGGTGATACAGTATGTAAAATACCAACATTGGAGGCATCTGTGGAGACTTTAAACCCTACTGTTCACCTTCAAAGTCAGGCACAGTTTTGTGTTTTTATATAAGAAGGTGACTTCGTGTGCGTTCCTGTAGGGGCTGGAAAGGATAAACAGCACAAGGGACTTGATCCAGAGTATGCCAAAGCTGTTGTGCACTTTTTTGAGTGAATCTTTTTTGATCAAGTGGAAGGTTAAAATGTGTTTATTAGAGCTGAGCAGATATGAGAGGACTTTTTGTGTATGTTCTTCAGCAGAACATACCTTCAGATGCACCTAGGGGCACCTCAGATTTTACTTGTGAGGAGCATACAAATAGCAAACCTGGGAAGCTGCTAGTGGCAGATGCAAGTGCCAGCATGATCCCAAGCCAGCTGTGACTTGCATTTGATTTTTCCCTCATTATGCGTGATAATGTGGGTTCCCAGTCACCATGGAAGGGGTGTGCTTTTTGAAGTGGACCATATGCTCCCAGAGCCTGTGGAGGTAGCTCTGATAGAGTGTGGAGATTGAAGTGATGATCCTATAAAGCATTTTCCTGATGACAAGTGAAGTCACTTGCTCTAACCCAGATTCCAAATTCTGGGTCAGCTCTAGCCCTTTTGCATGACACTGGAAAGCTTTTGCTTCAAATTCCCAAATGGTTTGTTTCTATGTGTGTGTGCTCTCATTGATTTTTTGATCACAAAAGAAGAAAAGATTGTCAATAGGCAAATAAGCTTGAGAGCATGATGAAACTCTTCCTGAATAATGGTTCATTTTGTGTGTTGAGGCAGGGCATGGATAAAGAAATAAAGGGAAAGTGTCAGCATTTAGATCATGGTGCAAAAGTGTGGCTCCTTCCTAAGGTGTTGGAGTTAATCCAGAAGGTGTACCCAGGGAAAACTTTGTCAAACTCGGGAAACCATCCTGCTTTGTATTGTACAGGTTTTACTGAAGAGGCCCTAGAATGAGGAGTATATAGAGCACAAAGAGGGGGAAATTTTGGTATTCTCTCATGCTAAGCAGCCTAGTGCTATATGAGGCATCTATACCTTGAGCTTTTGACTACTCAAGCTACTTTTTCCACTGAGTCTTGCTTTGCTTGGAGCCATTCTGCTGTTGTCCTTAAACTCATTGGCCTGCACATCAGCAGGTGGCTCCATTTCTAGAATATCTACAAACTTTAGTTAGAAACAAAGAAGCCAGAAATGTTTAGGGGAAGTATTATGTGATGAAGATGAGATTGAGAGCTCAGCAACTGGCTGAATGAACCATGGCTCTTCACTAAGATTTATGAACCTTCAGTTGGGACAAGGGGCAGTGGACATAAACTGGAATATGGAAAGTTCTACATAGACATAAAAAAAGCAGTTCTTCATTTTGAGGGTGCACAACATGGCAACAGGTTGCCCAGAGAAGTTGTGGAGTCTCTGTGGCATTCAGAACCCACCAGGATGTGTTCCTGGGTTATTTGCCCTAGGTGATAGTACTCAAGGAGGGGGGTTGGACTAGGTGATCTTCAAAGGTCCCTTTCAACCCCAACCATTTTGTGATTTAGCAGCGAAGGCGTTTGGATTCATAACAGTATCATCATCTCCAGCACATCCAAGAGTGATAGAGAAACTACATTTTAGAATTCAAAGGAGGTTTGGAGCACTGTGAAAAAGCTGCTGGTATTTCAAGACCTGTAACATGTTATTCTCTCTTCAGCTGATACCTTGTATAACGTTCTGCGTTGATCTCCAATTCAGATTTAAACTCTTCAAAGTTTAGAGGATGTTTTTGATCCTGGGATTTATAGTTCAAGCCCTTTTCTAGTTACAAGTGAAGGAAATACATGTTTAGCAAGTGCAAAATGAGCCTTGATGAAGTATTTCTTTGATGGTGTTGTGATGATGATTATGAATTTACATCTTGTGCATAGGATGTTAAGCACCTCATGGGGCCTGGCTGTGCTTAGACTGTACCATTAATTTCAGGAAGGATGCATGATGAATGTTCATGAGGCCCTCTAGGTTCTGATTTGTGGTGCTTACATCACACAGCCAAGAGGCTCCAAAGGGATTAAACGGGATTTGATCATTAGAAGCTGGCGATAGAATTCTGATTAATTACAGAACACACTGCAAAGAGCAAAATGAGTGTGTTTGTTTCTTTTATTTAACATATGTTTCTGCTTTGTGTCAGAAGGTGAATTCATAGTGAATGAGGCAGGTAGTCTATTTTCATAACGTGGGGGTGTATTGGCTGACTGTTTGTGTCATGGGGATGGTTGGTTTTCCATTATTGTCCCATGCTCTGGCGAGAACCACAGGCAAATCCTTAAATCTGACCTCCTGCATCCTGCTTTGCTGCTTGTGCATTGGAGCACCGTTCTTCACCAACTTGAACACCATGGTGCCAGCCTCCCCTCTGAGCCCTGCCAGGGTTTTCTTATAAGTTATCCCTCTGCATCTCATCTTTAAGATGCATTTTTGCCTTTGTGTTTGGGATCCAGGCTGAAACTAATAATGGCTTGTTTTTCATTTCAAATCACTGCTTGTGTCTTCAAAAGAGGGCACAGTTTGAGCGTGCCTATCTGTGGCCCTATAGCCAGGGACAGGTTTCACCTCTCTATAACCATGAGACCTGATAATCTCAGGTGATGTAAGACTAGATGCTTACATTTTAAATAGATTGGGTAGGATGAGGTGAATGTAGACTTGTAGTGTCTGTCTTAAGGCAGAAAACCTAAAATATGTGCTTTTGGTTATTCTCTGCGTCTCATGTATGGCTGGTGAATTTGGTAATAGGGGGAAAAACATTAAGCAGTAACCATAACTTCTTTAAACTTTTACTTGGTGTTTCCCACCAGAGCTAGGAAAGAGTCATCTTATTCTTCTGTAGTGTATTAAACACTATGATGGACATGATAAACTCCAAGCATCATCCCCATTAACTCTCATCTTTCTGTACAAGATGGAAAATGAAAGAAACCAACAATTTCAGAATGGTTTTCTTGGCCAAGAGGTCCCTTTATATGTCCTGTGTGTTTTGGTTCTTTTGTTCATAGTGGATATTTGCTGTAGACTGTTGGCATTGTCAGGGAAAAAAAGGTAATTGTGCAGTGAACTCGTTTATGCTTTCTGTAAGAACATTGTGCTGCTGCACATTTGCTGCATTTTACAGAGCTGTCTCCAAAGACTAGCCTTCAGAAAGTGACTGCAGGATTTAGAAGTGAGAAAAGGCACTTAGTGTGTGAGATAATTGGATAGAGTTTGGGGGCATGAGGTCAGAGCCTTGGGCACAATATTTATGCTGCAATGATGTTCCCTTATAAAATTGACCATAACTTTTAGATGTTATGCTGTGGAATCCATTCAGGGCTGGCCTGTGAGATCTCAGAGAGACAGGATATAAAAGTGCCTCATGTCCATTTGCAAAGATGAGCCAAAAGGAGAGTATTTGGATCAGGACCAGGTGACCTCCAAATCTTTCCTCAACTAGCTCCATTTCCTAGCATCAGCAAGATCTGGTGCACTGCAGTATTGTGTGAAAGACCCACACATGAATTCATAACAACTATTGACATGGTCCAGTGTGTGCCCAGTGGTGGTCAGAGAAACTAATTCAGGGAATGAACCAAGCTGATGATTATATTACAATAGTTTTGGCTGTAAATGTTGACTTGGATGGGGATTTATCTAGGACTGCTGTATTTCACTTTGTAGACATACTTTTTTCTCTTTTTCTGTTTCTCTTCTATGTTTCTCTTCTGGAACTTATATACAGAAATCTTATGAAGGACAAGAGGAAATGACTTCAAGTTGCACTGGGAAGGTTTAGACTGGACATTAGAAAAAGCTTCTTTACTGAAAGAGCGGTCAAGCATTGGAACAGGCTGCCCAGGGAAGTAGTGGAGTCACCATCCCTGGAGGTGTTCAAAATGCATGTAGACAGGGCACTTCAGGAAGTGATTTAGTAGGCATAGTGGTGTTGGGTTGGCAGTTAGATTTGATCTTAAAGGTTTTTTCCAACCAAAACAGTTCTGTGGTTCTATGAAGTGCTATATATGGACTTTACCAGGGTGATGATGGGCCAGCAGCTCACATACATCCTTCCTTATAGCTTTCAAAACTTTTAAACCAGGGTTTTACAAAGTGTCTCTGCACATCTCTGTCAACTTGTGACAACAAATATCTGTGCCTGCAAAGATGGCTAAAAGTCTTCTTGGTTTTCACTCAGAGGGGCTACAGTTTGGGAAAGAAGCAGAGCAGCTGCCTGCCAAGTGTAGTTTTGTGCAGGGGATCTGTTGTGTGTACGTGTTTCGTATGCAGGCACACACACACACAACCCATCTCCTGCAATCTCACTTTGTGGCCCGAGCTGCTTCTGAGCTCTTTGGTCAAGGTGCTGATTTAGGCCAGAAAATGAAGCTCTTATGATTTCACTATTATTTTTTTAATCTCTTTGGGGTAAAAATGTATTCAGAAATTACAATCAAAATACCAGGAACCCCCCCTGACTTGAATGCCCCCAAACTGCTGATTTGACAATGCATTCATTAAGGCTCTTGGGTCTGAAGATGGGGAGTTTGAGCTCTTATCGCACATGATACATCTCTTCTGTGTGCTGAGCGTGGTCTTTAATGCAACCAGAAGAAAAAATAATCAAGGAACGTACCGTGGAGGCTTGGGGTTAAGTGGTGAGAGCCGTGGAGTTTGGATGCTCATTTTCACAGTGAGCTGTCACCCTAATGGACATTGATACTAATGATGGTGGAACTCCTACTGTTATATGGTTTGTTCAGAGCTCTCAAATGCTGGGCATTGCCTGGCTTTCAGAAATACCTTGCAGGAACTCTGTGTGTGTGCACATCTGAGACCATTTAAGTCAGCCATTGCTGCGTAGTTTCTAATACTGTTGCTGATGACGATGAAATTTAGTTACCTTGTGCTGAGAACTGATTTGGGCAGACAGCAATGTTATTGCTACACATCAAGACTGTATTATCTCTTTTTGGGTAAGAGTGAAGCTGTTTTGGAGAAGTAGAAATTACTTGCTCTGAGTGGAACATTGTGACCTTTGTAGCTATGCATCAGGTTTTCTCCTAATCTGTCACATAAGTAACCAAAATTAAAATTGGTCCTTTTATACAGCGTTGGATGTTATAGCAAAATCAGAATAATTAGCCTGCAGATACAAGAAACCAGGTAGCTGACCCAGGTGATAAGTTTGACTAGAGGATCTTTTATGTTCCTGAGTAAGTTACCAGGGAAAGTTGCTGCTTTCCCAATTCCAGAGAATCAAAGAATGGTTTCGGTTGGAAATAGAGCTTTAAGATCGTTGAGTCCAGCTGTTGACCTAACACCACGATGGCCATAAAACCATGTTCTGAAGTTCCATGTCTACCTGCTTTTTGAACACCTCCAGGGATGGCAGCTTCATGACTTCCCTGGGCAGCCTGTTCCAATACCTGACCACTCTTTCCGTAAAGAAATTTTTCCTGATATCCAACCTAAACCTCATCTGGTGTAATTTGAGGCAGATATGGTGTAATGGGATGTTATTGCTGTTTGTTACCTAGTCTAGATGACAAGGTTTCATGATTGTGTTCCAAGTGAAATTATTATAAAAACCACTTAAAAAAAAAATCAATAGGGTTATGCATGGTGAATGCTCTAAAAAGTTGAATGCTTCATCCTTAACTACCACCCTGTTGAGGCTCAATGGCTGCGGGTGATGTCTTCTTCTGGCTGAGGGACCAGGTGAATGAATTGGTTGCATCCCTGCAAGGCCAGAGGTAGGAAGAGATGAGTTCACCCTGCCTCATGCCATGTCCCATCTACATTGCACTTTCCATCCTCCACCATTCCCACAGTCCCAAAGGAGAGCAGTGGTGTGTCTCAGCGGTCCCTGCTTGCACAAAGTCTTCTTACAGCAGCGTGACAAGTGCAAATAGAGCTGATAAATTTGCCGGCTGTTCTTTATCTACATAATCTGATTGCAATTGATAGATAATGCCACTGAGAGAGAGCAGAGCCACTTCCCATTATCAACAAACTTCTCCTTTTTTAGCCTTTTTTTTTTTTCTGTAAATAATCTGGTGCAAGCAGAGTATTGACTTTAACTGAAGGGAAGTAATTAATCACAGTACTTATGAGTAGATCATTTACTGCAGCTTGCATGCAGGGATGGGTACCTAAGGCCATTGTATTCAGTCAGTCAAGGCAGGCTGATACAGGTTAATGGCACAGGGTCACCACACTGTTGGGATTTATTAGGCAAATTTCTTTTCTGATCTTGGGTAGTTTAACTTGTAAGCAGAAAGCAATAGCAGCAAGCTCACAGGAAGAGTGTGTCTATTTCCATCATGTTCTGTTTAGGGTGGAGACAGCTGAATCTACTGCATGGAAGTGCCTCTGCTGTTGCTGGTGGTTACCCTCCTGCCTGTTATTTCTTGTGAGATGAAGTGGCTTGCTAGGATTCCTGAGCTGGAGTGGGTTAATGGAGAGGCTGCTGCAAGGTCTTAGAGTCACAGAATGCACTGGGTTGGAAGGCACCTCTAGATGTCTAGGACATCTAGTCCAGCCCCGCTGCTGTAATCAGGGACACCCCCAACTTAGATCAGGTTGCTCAGAGCTCCATCAAGCTTGACTTTGAATGTCTTCAGGAATGGAGCCTTCACCACCTCTCTGAGAAACCTGTTCTACTATCTCACCACTCTCATAATAAAGAGCTTCTTTCTAACATTCAAACTTAATCTATCCCTCTCTAGTTTAAAACCATTGCCCCTTGCCCTCTTGCTACTTGCCCTGGTAAATAGTCCACCCACAACTTTTCTCCCACAGCATCCCACATCCATCAACCTTTCCTTCCACCTGTAATTACCACAGCTTAATTGGAGACATAGCACAGGCCACAGCAACCTTCAAGAAGTGAAAAGCAACTCCCAAACCACCCACTGCTTTTTTTATTGTTAAAAAGATAACAGTTAATTAAGGACTACAGATACCTGAGGGGATTAGTGTGCACATCTGTGAAGGACTTGAAGGATGTTAGGAGGTAAAGTCTCCTGTGAACAGTGAGACAGTTTTTTGCTCATGAACTTGCTTGTTTTGTCCACAAGAAGGTTAAGTGGGTAATTTCTGGAAACACTGTATGGCAGCAGGAAAGCAAAGTCACATTATACTGAAATTCAGTGCAATTGCATAGAAAAAACTATACAGGAATTCTTCAGGCAAGAACTTAAAGCTTTCATGGCTTTCTTCATTTTTCCTCTAATCAAAGGGTGCTCTTGCATGCAGAGTTGGGTACTCATGGATTAAAGTCGGTATGTTGGCCCTTTTGTGGCTCAAGACCATAATGACTGCACCCCAAGTAGCTTTCTTTCAGAAATGGTATGAGGCTTTTTTGGGTTGCCTGAAAAACTGGAGTACACCAACTATTTTCACAGAATGCCAGGCTGGAAAGGATACCAATGATCTTCTGGTCCCACTTTTTCTAGGTAACTGTTTAAATGAAATGGCCCAGCACCCTGTTGAGCTCCCACTACCCTTGGGAGACGTTTCCAATGTCTAACAAAATTGTTTTCTGGATTACAATTGGAATGTCCCCAGGAAGAATGTGTTCTCATTACCCCTTGTCTTTTCCATGTGACTGTTTGTAAAGGGGAGTCTTCATACTCCTGGTACCTAACCTTTATGTACTGGTACATGGTAATAAGGTCTCCCTTAAGCCTTCTCTTCTCAAGGCTGAACAAACCCAGTTCTCTCAGCCTTTCCTCACATGGCAGATCTTCCAGTCCTCTGATCATTCTCGTGGCCCTTCTCTGGACACTTTCCAACCTGTCTGCCTGGTTATTTTAAGGCCAATTAAAATTATGCAGAATATTCTTGTTGTATGCAATAGCTCATGGGGAATAAACAAATAACATAAGTTTAAAGTTTACACTTTTTCAGTTGTATTTATTAAAAATTATTAGATAATTAACAGTTATGAGAGCTGGTCAATCAATAGCTTAAAGGAGTATCTTCTAACAGTGCTCAAGAGCTACTCATTTTCCTGCAGACATCACATGTTCTAACTTTTATAGCCTGTTGTACATTCATTTGAATGAGACCACAATGTACTGCTGATTCAAGGACTGTATTTTGAGCACTTGTATTCTTTGATGCACAGTTGCTTATAAATTTGAGTTTTCATGAAAATCCCTTCTAGCTGATATTTTATATGAAGATTTTCTATATTTATGACAGGTGATGCCTGAGTTCTGAAGTTGATAACTCTTGATATTTGTGACTGTACAGTTAGGAAAGCAGTTCAGCAGCTTTTGATGCCTTTTTTGTTTTTCCCTTTTTTTTTAATTTTCATTTTTGCACCGCATTTTCATTACTTTGTGATCCAGTTCAAACCACAGAACTCTGCTTCATGCCAACAGATTGTTTGAAGTTTTAAGAAAGTTGTTTGGAGGTGTCTCCAGCTTTAGTGAGTTCCAGAGGACTCACAGAAGAATCCAAAATCAACAGTAATTTTTATACAAAATGCCATTAAATCACTACACTTTTTTTTTTTTACATTTGTTTTAAATTTATTTTATGTTGGAAATGCCTAATGAGCGATCTTGTACCTCCTGGCAGAGGATGTTTCCTGTCCTGAAGGACTTGAGGAGGGTTCAGAAGCAGCATAGACACAGTCCCCTTTGGCCAGGGGCACAGGGGCAGGGAAGGTACTTGCACTCCCATCCATTTCTATACCCAGTCTGGTTTACAAAGATCTGTGTAGTTCAGCAAGCCAAATGCAAATGTTTGGATTCAGCCGTTTTCTGTCAAAATGCCGCTGTATCAAAATGGAAATATTTTGTGAGAACATGTCAGTTTTGACAAATTGTTTTGATGGGTGAAGTCTAAACAAATTGTTTTAGCATTCTATGTTATTTTGATATAAAGACATCTTATTTTGACTCTATCATTTAGACCTTTATAATGTAGTTATAACATTTATACGTTCAGACCCTAAAAATGCATAAACATTGCTTCGAATGTGTGACAACTTGAAAATATCAGTATTAGGAGGTTGCTGTATTTTTGTAAGATGCTTTTTCCTTTTCAAATCCTGCATATCTTAAATACATATTATATCTATATATAAGTCTGGAATATCCTGAATTACTTGTTTAGAAATGATTCTATTTTTTAAATGATACCCTCGTATTTTAATTTATTTCATAATGGAGTTACAAGAAATGCCCAGGTCCTCTACAGCTAAATTCCTCTCCAGCAGGAACTATTTTTGTTTTCATTCCACTCCTAGGAAGGAGTTAATTTTTTAATAATATGAGTAGTTGCTACAGTGACAGTGTTGGCACTCAGCAGATTTATCCCAAAGATTTTTAAACCACTTTATAAAGCTGTTTAAGATGCTGTTCTTCACATATGAGAAAATTGAAATTTTGTTGCTTAGAGGTTGATGGGGTCTGGTGGGGATTCTCCAGCAGAGGTGTTGACAGGTTGCTGGTGATCTTGTGTTATTAAAAAAACCCCAAACAAACATGAAAAGCATTTTTATTATAATTTTAAATACATAAATAGTATAATTTGATATTATTACTCCTCTTTGGCCCTGTCACTGGTGGTGGAAGCTCATGTTTTCAAAGATGGGCTGATGTTTGGTTGTCCTCATGCCTGAAAGCTTGTACTTGATGTGCTCAAATGGTAGGTAGATAGATGGATGTAGGTATTTAGTGATCCATTATGTATTATTTTGGAGTATCATGCATTGATTTGAAGTAATGGCACACTACTTTCTCCATGATCTCTGGTGACTTGAAAATAATGGAGATGTTGTCTAACTGGGTTTTAGTAGAGCTTTTTACACTGTTTCACACACTCAGTATAGGAGCCAGTTTGGTTTAATATCTTTAACAGTGATCTGTATGAGGGGATCAAGGGCATCCTCAGTAAGGAAAAAATACTTGGCAGTGTTGGGTTAATAGTTGAAGTTGATGACCTGAAAGGTCTCTTCCAACCAAAATAATTTGTTCTGGTCCACTCCACTTCTATTTGTGCTTCTTATGCTTTCCCATGTGTCTGGGAAGGGCAGGAGTATCCATGGGGTAGGTTAAGGTTGTTTCTGTGTAATAGTAGTAGAAGTCTGTAACCCCATAATATATTTGTGCTATTTGTTTCTTTAAGTGAATCTGGCAGCTGAAATTCCTGATTCTTGCTCTTGTCAATCAAGGGAGTGGTTTGGGGAAAAAAAAAAAAAACAGTCATGAAGAGGCAACGATAATAGTGCATGCTCCTTCTATTGTCTTCTGTCTTTCAGATTTCAAGTATTTTTTTTTTCTTGTGCTTTGCAGTGCACTTCTTAAAAAAAAAAAAAAAGAAAGAGAAAGAAAATGAGAATTTTCATATAAAGCCATGATATGGGAGAAGTGGCTTTAAGAAAAACAGCAACTATTTGGAGACTAGATAAAATCCCACGAGTTGGTAATATGATAATAGTATCTTATATTCATTGAATGAAGCGCCTGTGACTCAGTGCCTTCATGGGACTGTAAATGTTCTTTTAATCTCTTATTTCTCTGGAGAGGCAGATAAATCTGAACCCATTATAGGCTTGGGCTGAGACAGGGCACAGATTTACAGGATTGCAGGGGCAGCTGGTTGTGAACTGAGAATGAAGCTGCTGTCCTGGTTCTCCTGTGTGTGGTTAGCAGGATTACAGGGAGTGTGGTGATTCAGGGTGTGCAGTGCTCTGGTCTTTTTCAGCTCCAGTTTGCACAGTTTTCATGGTCAGCACACAGAGTGCAAGCTGAAAGGGCTGTCTTCCTAAGCACTTAGTGTTGAAAAACTTGGTGCACAGTGAGAAATGCTGATCAGATCTGTGGCTAGCAGATGGAAGGAGGGGATTCTGCCCCTCAATTTTGGTGAGACCTTACCTGGATTACTGTCTCCACCCTTGGAGTCCTCAGCACAAGGAAGACATGGACCTGTTGGAGCAAGTCCAGAGGCTCAGGAGGCTGGACATCTCTCCTGTATAGAAAGGATGAAAGAGTTGGGTTTGTTCAGCTTGGAGAAGAGAAGGCTCCAGGGAGATCTTATTGCAAGCCTTCAGTACTTAAAAGGGGTCTGTAAGAAAGACAGAGGCAGGGCTTGTTGTGACAGGACAAGGAGTAATGGTTTTAAACTCAGAGGGGGGATTTAGACTAGATCCAAGGAAGAAATTTTTTATAATGAAGGTGGTAAAACACTGGTACAGGTTGCTCAGAGAGCTGGTAGATGCCTCATTCCTGGAAATATTGCAGGCCAGGTTGTATGGGACTCAGAACAACCTGATCTAGTTTTAGATGTTCTGGCTGCCTGCAGGGGGTGGGACTAGATGACCTTTAAAAGTCCCTTTCGACCAACACCAGTCTATTCTACTTTGCACTTCAACCACTGACCTCATTGCAGGAGCCCCTGGTCTTCAGCTGCTTTTCAATATCCAGGTTTGAAGCAGGAAGGTCCAGCCACAGTCTGAAGTTGTTTGCTTGGGAAAATGAGGTGAAAGAGTAAAAGCGAGAATACAACAGGGGGTGGAAAGGGGAGAGAAGAATGGGAGTCAGAAAGATTGGGGGTGGGGGGAGTGGAGTAGAGAAAGAAGTAGAAAAAAGTATTATTATTTGAGGGATGTTGAGTGCAATGTGTCTTCTCATGGAGTTCAGCCCTGTGGAAGGGGAGCTCAGTTTTATGACTCTTACCATCACTTGTGCAGAAATAGAGTCTTAATTTGGAAGGGTCCTTTTTTCTTTCTGATTTAAGCATCTGCTGTAATATCTACCAAATTAGAAGCTGCTCTCTGAAATGTATAGTTTTCATTGAACGAGGCAGGAGGGGGTTGGGTTTCTCTGTGGGAGAAACAAAGGTAGCATGCTGCAAAGTACTGGGTTTTCACTTTTGTGGATGTGGATAATTTCACTGAGGTCTGTGAGGACGCAGAGCTTGGGCTCAGGCTCAACTGGTACAATCCAGTGCTGAGCATGGGAGCTGGTGCACCACTACAACGTCTCCTCAGGAACTGAGGAGAGAAATGTGAGATCTTTCTCAGATCTTTCTGTAGTAATTTAGAACCAGATGGATTTTTTCTCTGTGCATTTAGTCCTCCATGAGCACGATCTGGAGCAGAGCTATTGGCTCTGCTAAGGACACACCTTGGCTCAGCAGCATGCAGATCTGGCCTCTGTTTTGGGCTGCTTTGCTCTAAGGCAGGTGGTTCTGTGGCATTTTTATGGCAGTAAGACGCTTGGCCTTGGAGCTGCAGAGGTGTGAAAACAGCCACCCATGCTGCCTCCAAGATGAACTGAACCTGATCCAAAGGAAAGAGGCACATCTGTGTACACAAGCTGCAGTCCAAAGAGGGCTGTGGTGTTTCCCACTAAACCTGGAGAGAAAAGCAGTTACAAGAGCATTGGCATTTTAGGAGCATCATTTCATGCCACTCATGCCTTGTGTTTGGGCTGTACTTTGTCTGATCTGGTGCAAGTTCTGACTGATGCTTTTTCCATGGTGAGAGCATTGCTAATGCCTGTCTGCTCTCTGTATTATCCACTGCTTAATCATTCAATTCAACTCACAGTGTGGCCTTTGCATCAGTGACATGACTAAAATGACTCTTTTTTTTCTTCTACCTGGTTTTACTTCTCTTGAATAATTTCCTCTCACTGTGATAAATTTGATTGCAGTTGGCTCCGAGGTTCTTGGACCTGCACAATCTCATATTGGTCACTCCTCTGCACAGCGGACCTTGTGTAGGACTATGAGACTCGCATTAAGATGGATCTGTTATTCATAGTGATAATGAGACTCTTGGCCACCTTGTGGCCTTGAGCATCACATCCTCGTGTTCTAGAGGACCAATCAGTGTATGTTACTGTCATCTTGGTCAAGCAAGCCATTGCTGCTTAGGATATAATTTCCCAAGTAGCCTCAGTGTAACTAGAACATCTCAAACCTCATTGGACCCATTTGGAGCCTCACTGTGAAAGGCTGACAGTCCTTTTCCAAGATGCCATCTTCATAGATGAGCTGTCTGGTTAGGGAAGGGTGGGTGTGTCAATGGACAGGTAGCTTTCAGTACTCACCTCTGCTTGGAGAAGATTATATGTATTTGCATAAATGTTTACCCCCTGGTTTTGTCACCTCCCTGAATTGTAAAGAATGAGGAATGTTTTCTCCTATGCCACCCAGGCAGAAGTACCAGGAACTTTCTTAGCATTAAGGTTTCTTGCCACTTTTTGAGTCTGTGCAGCTCAGTAAGAGTTGAAAAGGCATGAATTAGGATGAGATGAATTTTGTGCTTGTGCTCATCACACTTTGTGGTTGGAGTGGGCTCATCAGAGTATGCTCATTTGAAAGTTTGAAGGACATGTTTTGTCCTCTGGGGCTTTTGTAGAAGGACCTTCCTCGCTGCACAAAATGGTTGTCTTTGAAAGGATTGATAACATGTCTTTTGCTTTATTTCTTCTGAGTTTCTCCTACCTCCCACAGCATAATAGATGTTAGCTGAGATCCTGGAGGTGCATTCAGCTTGTCAGATTCTGGGTAGGGAAATTCACACAGGTCCTTTGGAAAGCTGGATCCATTCTAATGTAGAGAAAACATGGATATCTGAACCCAATGGAACACTTCTGACTCACTGAATTTATTTATAGGAAGAAAGATTGTTTTGAAAGTAGCAATACTAGTGGCTCCAATGAAACAGGATTCTTTGTCCTGTCCACCTTACCATCTCACAAGTTGGAGAGACAGTTGGGCTCTAAAAGAAGAGCTCTTTCAATGTGACAGCAATAGGAAAGGTTCAGTTGGCTCTTTTACTGTAGCTAATAAACAAAAATGTCAATTAGCAATTGAAAATCAGTGCTTGAGGTCACAGGTGCTGGGTCTGATACACCAGATAAGCACCAGCGTTTCTTGAGATACATGCTCAGTTTGGGCACCCATGCATCACACCACCAGACCTATTCTCATTTACACAACAGGTTTTCCTTTGAATGTTTCTGTTTCAAGTTTTGCTTGGCCCTCAAAGGCTTTTGGAGATACTATGATGATTCAGATTCAATTAATTACACTAAAAATTAGTACCTGCATTGTAATGACTTGAACTGTGGCACTGAGAAGCCTCATTGTAATCCACAGACACAGAAAAAAAAAAGTGTAAATCCCTTTTCCTAAAACTTCCAGTGCAATCTCTTCTCTCCCAGAGGTTTCCGGAGTCCTTTTATCTACACCAGAAAAGAAGAATCAAAGCAAACCAGCAAATAGTAGATTTGGGGAAGGATGGACCTCAGACCACTCAAAAAGTGGGAGCTGCTTTTTATTTCAGCTGAGTCTGTGAAGTTTGCAAAAAAGGGTGACCTTGGCACTTTGGACTTTGGAAATTTGCAATCCAGATCTGACTGTGGAGAAGGGTACTATCTTCTCTAGGTGTCAGAGATATGAGGCACAACTCTTTTTAAAAAGGAGACAGGTTTTTTTTAGAGAAGCATTAGAAGGGGGGGCTGACTGACAGCAAGATCTGTGAGTCGGGCACCGTTAAGACATCTTAAATGGGGCATCTGGGGATGGAAGCCCTCGAAATCTGTTGTCATCTTCTAAAATCCTATTCTGCTGCCTCCCTTTCCCCTCCCTCCCCCTCTCCTGCCAGCTTTGAAAGTTTGAACCGTGTTCTTTTTATCACATTTGTCATTCCTTAGTAATGAAACTCTGGCATTCAAAATTTGGCTGACAACTTTGTGGGTATGAGCCAAAATAAAGTTCAACTTACACCTTTCTCTGATGCACCCAGTTCTGTTCGCAGTGAGAGGCAGAAGCCTGAACTAGAGGAACTCCAGGCTCATTCATTACAACAATTACTATCTTCTCACTGATGCCAGAACAGTACTTGTTTTCTTTAGCCTAATGCAGGTGGACGGAAACTGATGAGGTGTACACACCCAAAATGGTGAGACAGAAAACTCCTATCTATAAACCATTCCTTCTCAGGCTATTCATTCAACTTAAATAATGTAAAGGTCATTAATCTTCTGGAAATCATGCAAAGTCAGTGCTGCAAAAGACTCTAGAATGGTTCCAGACAAGTTCAAGTACTGTTTTATAAAGGCTCAAGTTCAGAACTTTGAGGTTTGTTAATTTTAAATGCACTTGAATGCACTTTTAAAGTCATTAAGATCTATGAAGTGAATGTGTAGTTCAAGTAATATTGGGAGAACTGGGAAGGAGCACAAGTCAGAAATTAGGTCTGATGTAAGCTCTGGTGGACATGGTGTTTACCTTTGTCTGTGGACAATTGTGTGGATTGCATAAGGTATTTAGGATGTAGATTGAAAATGGGCCAGAGTACAAGTGTGCCGAGCACCATGCTGGATGGAAACATATTGTGGCAATGCCAAATAACTGTCCTTGGGCAAACCCAGTGCTCCTTCTTTGCATTTCCTTAATTCAATGTTCGGCAGCAGGTATCTTGAGGATGCATTTTTGAGAATGCTCTGGTTTGATGTAATTGTCTTCAGGTAACAGTGGCAATATTTGTAGCCACAATGATATTTTCATTTGCAATCTGAAGTCCTCCTGAAGTAACCACTGAGATTGTACCTTCTCAGAGGTCTGAAACCTCAGGTTCTGCATTGTTGGGGCAGTGTGGTAGCTGACATCCATCTCTGGGAGGAATTGAGAAGTCATGGTCATAAAGCTTTAAAAACGTTTTGAAATCCCAGTCATATGTGTGTGAAAGCACAAAGTGAATCAGACTGGACTGCTTTTGGCTGACTACTGTCAGGTGTGGAGCAAACGATTCTGCTTCCTTTGAGCAAGACGTGAGGGCTGCTATCATTCTTACAGGACGAGGAAGTTGCCTCAAGTTGCACTAGGGGAGGTTTAGATTAGATAATAGGAAAATCTTCTTCACGGAAAGGGTTCTGAAATGTTGGAAGAGGCTGCCCAAGGAAGTGTTGGAGTCACTGTCCTTGAAGGTGTTTAGAAGACATGGAGACACAGTGCAGAGGGACATGGTTTAGTGGTGGATTTGGCAATGCTACAATAATAATTGGACTCAATGATCTGAAAGGCCTCTTCCAACCAAAACAATTCCATGATTTAATTATTCTGGACCTACAGTGGTGAATTACAGCCCTTCTTAAGCTTTTCCATGGAGTGATGGTCTTTAAACCATGTATCCATTTATTTTTTTCAGAGGAAATGTTTTCCTTTCAAATGGTTGTTATTTTTCCCTTTGATAGATGTTGTTGTATTAGCAACACAAATATATCGCTGTTAATTATCTCACATATGAGTAAGATGATTTTGGGGGAGAAATGACATAATGTAATTCCCTTTTGCATGCAGGTTGAATTGAAGTCTGGTTTCTGGGTCTCCGATTGTAAATACACAATGCATTCAAAGGAGCATCTATATTTCTGAAGCTGAAATTTGCTGAATTTCCTTTCCGTGCCCAACTTTTATGTGCTTCAACAAGAATTGAACCAGAATTGGAATCCTAGGGACAACATTTGTACATTTCAGTTTAAATCTTAGGAATGTGGATATGGATCCCTATGGTAACACAGGCTTGATCAAAAGTTATTATTTTTTTTAATGAAATAGAATTTTTTAATAAATTAAGCCTTTCTTCTTGGAAGTATGTTGACTTGGTAGATGGCATACGATGTTCTCAGGAATGATTCTTCTGCTTTGTGGAGGCAAACACCTGGAGTTTCTGCTGTCCTGAAAAGGAACTGAAAATTTGCACCTTTTTTTTTCTTCTTCTGTTTTTTTTTTTTTCTCTTTGACAACATCTGTGAACACACAGAGGGACTTTATAAATAATATCTGAGCCAACTGCAGTGTTGTGTTTCTGGAGCCTTCATCACAGGAAAGACATGGGCCTGCTGGAGCAAATCCAGAGAAGGGCAACACAAAATGATAAGATGGCTGGAACATCCCTGCTGTGAGGACAGGCTGCTGGAGTTGGGGTTATTCAGCCTGAAGGAGAAGGCTCTGGGGAAACCTTATCGCGGCCTTTCAGTACTTAAAGGAGGCCTATAAGAAAGACGAACAACTGTTAGGAAGTGTAGTGGTAAGGTGAGGGTTAATGGTTTCAAAGTGAACAGGGTAGATTTAGATTTGATATTAGGATGAAATTCTTTATTGTGAGGGTGGTAGACACACTGGCACAGGTTGCCCATAGAAATTGTGGGTGCCCCTTCCCTGGAAACATTCAAGGTCACTTTGATTAGAGCTCTGAGTAACGTGATGTAGTTGAAGGTGTCCCTGCTCACTGCAGGGGAGCTGGACTAGATGACCTTTAGAAGCATCTCTTTGAACCCAAATAAATCTGTGATGTTGCCTCTAAAATACATGTGGCAAGTCTATTGTTGTGCTAAGCCTTTCTTTTCCTTCTTTCTCCTCCTCAGCTATCAAGGAGAAATACATGGACTGGACAGAGTTTCTCATACATGATTTGACTGGCGCCCGGACTGCACCTGCAAATTTGCTGGAAGGTGTATGTATTAGATTGCAGTTTCTATCTGATACAGCATGGTGATGTGCATGTTCCAGTAGTCTATGTGTTACCAACATGTAGGGTTCTGTGCTTGCAGGGACTGTGTGCCAGCAGCACGGTCTGATCCAGAGCTGGCCAAAAGTTAGTAGTGACATTGCCTTGGCTCTACTGGCTCTGCTTCTGGTTTGTCTTTAAGATGCAGTAGTGTGAAGCTTAGAATGATGGGTACTCAAAGTAAGGTAGTGAGGGGAGAGCATGGAGGTAGTCCATAGGAAGGACACAGCCCTTCTGTACTGTAGTTGACACATCAAACAGGTGACCTGGACTTTCAAGTCAGAACATATGTTGGAGAGGGATTTAATAGGTTGATGGGGAGTGCTTTAAGGTTTATGTGTACATGGAAATAATTCCCCCGAGGACATTGCTGCATTTAGATGGAGGCAGATTTAGCAGGACAGTTGGATGAGGTGCCCTCAATCATCAATAGTCATGATGACTGACTATTGATGATTGATCATCAGTAGTCCCATCTGTTTATTTAGGTGAACCCATATTACCAAGAGCCCAATCTGTGCAGTACATGACAGGGTGACTTGCACTTGGGGCAGCCTCGGCTTGCCTTGAGATCTTGGACAAAAATCCTGCATATTCACCTTGAAATCATGGAAGCAGAACACCTTCTCCATCAGGACCTGCTGTGCAGGCATTTGGAGAGGAGACAGCACATCCTGCAGGAGATAATGCTCTCTGTCCCTTTGTATTTAAGCTAAGAGTGAAGGTGTACAGGTAGTTTTACCTTTCTGTGAGTGCTCATGTTGGCTTTTTGGAGACAAGTGTGCATCCAGGCACCATTTTTGATCATTTTGTCCCTGGTTAGTCCCACCAGCCAGAGCTGTACCCTTTTTCAACATGCCAGTGCAGTATGAGCTGCCTGGCAGGAAGAATTAAAGCTGTATGATGTGAGATGGGTGTTTTTTCCCCCAGTGTGTTAGCTGAACAGCTCTTGCACACCCTCAAGTCTGCTGCATCCCCATTACTGGACCCTTCCCAGATGGCATATGCAACAAACTGGTGGTGCCCAGCACTGTCTCTGGTATATACCAATGCTATCACCAACCTCCCAATTCCCTTGCTCAGGCAGAAATGCAGAGAGAGAAAACAGTGTGTTGGGTTCAAACAGTTTGTGACCCTTTTTCTGGCGAGCCCTGGGTTGACGTGTTTTATGCAATTTATGTGCTCAGTGCTGTCTGTCTGTAATGCCCTGTCGATAGATTTGCTGCTCGTGAGTGCTGCAGATTGTTCCTGCACTGTTAAATCAATATCTGGTGGTACTTCTTTTATATTTTTACGTGCTAGCTGTGCATAGAAAGAGTTCTTGCAATATGGTAAACGTTAATATTTCATGTAAGCCAATTATTAATCTCAGCCGTTCAGTTCTCAGGGGTAAGTGACAACCCCTTGGCTTAAAATTCAGTGCACAAATCAGAGGAGCAATATTTGCTTTTATAGAGCCAGGGATTTATGATGAGCTAAAAGTTAAATGAATACACCATCATTCCATGTTAAAGAATGTTTTGTTGCAATGAAGCAGTTGCATGAGAGAAAAAAAAAAACAACAAAGCCATTAGATTTCTATTATGCTATTAAATTGGAACATTGCATTTTGCTGTGAAATGATATTGGAAGAGATTAAACAGAAACAGGTGCTTGGAGCTCACATTATAGAGGAGTGGCTTATAATGGCAAATATATTGTTCTGAGAAATGTATATTAATCATAAAGCTGGTTAAAACTGTAGATGTGATAAAACTTCAGTTAATTCTATTTTTTTCAAACCAAATTCTCACTCTGTTGCCTGCATTATTTGTGGATTGAGATGTTGTGAAAATCACTTGCATGCCAGAATTTGGAATATTTTCAAAATTCAGTAGGTAAAAGGACTCCCCCCACCCCATTTCCCCCCTGAAAAATAAGGCTTTTTTTTTTTCTAACCACCCCTAGAAAGAACCACTTTGGGTTGACCCTGATTTACAGAACTAATATTAAAAGAAAAAATACAGTGAAAAGTTTACATTGTTCAATTAAGTAGAATTGGGACAAACACAGGGGAAAAAGTCAAATGAGTCTTTGATTTTAATTTATTTTGCCTGTGCTTAACATCTCCTTTGGAGACAAATGACCCCAAATTTTGGGGTGTTTTTCAGTGCTGCTGTTAAATCCATGAAATTGGAATTTCATGAAAACTGAAACTTGAATTTAAGAAAAAAAGAGAAGAAATCTAACTACTAGGTTAGTGGTAAAAAAACCACTTGACAACACAGAGATGTTCACAATGACAAAACAAAAACACCAAGCCCCAAAGGTACCACACTGAAAAGCATCTCATGTTTTTTTAATGCCTGTAGTTGGCAGCTTTGTAGGTGTAAAGTTAAGCACATGTGTAAATGGTTGCAAAAGTGGGATCACAGAAAATACTGTGTGTAAGCAAATATCCTCAGTCGCTAGGATTTCTTGAGCGTGGTGGCTTGACCCAAAAAATCCTGTGTGCCTTGGACTTTGATCCCAGGACCACTGAAGATGGTGGGAACCTGCTATGGGCTTTGGAGCAATCACCATAGGCTCTTGCACCCATGGCTGTGGGGAGTAACTTGCTCTACATGCCAGTAAGAATGGGGTAAAGCCTTTGGTGGGAAAGATTAACACACAGAGGACAGTTTCAGGGTCATGCCCAAGGTAGTTGCCTTTTAGGTAAATACCAGTGTCCAGTTCCTATGATTGTTTCTTATCAGCTGCAATCAATGAAAATTTGGTTTGAAATCCTCCAGTATAACTGGGCTTGGAGTTGTTCAGGAGCATCCTATGAGCTGTTCCACCTTTTATTATTCTTTTTTTTTTTTGTTGTTGTTGATGATGTCAGTTGAGAAATTAGCACAACTGTTGTTTTCTGTTTTACTTCTGAATTTGCACTTGGAAGACATTGGGTAAAATAGAAGAAGAACAGACTGTTTGCTGATCGCTTGGATGATGGTGTGAAAAACAAAAATAATCTTCTGCTGTCATCTGTTTCCTTGAGAAGTCTTCAAATAAAGTTTAAAATAAGGAGTTTTGCTTCTATTCAAACAGCCTCTGCGAGGAAAAAACCCTGTAGACCTCATTACAGTTGATTCCTTAATAGAGCTGCAGGATTCCCAGAATCCCTTTCAGTACTGGATAGTTAGTGTGGTTGAAAATGTTGGAGGAAGATTACGCCTTCGCTATGTGGGATTGGAGGAGACTGAATCCTATGACCAGTGGTTGTTTTACTTGGATTGCAGACTTCGACCAGTCGGTTGGTGTCAAGAGAATAAATACAGAATGGACCCACCTTCAGGTAAGGAGCCTCCTAAAAATACTGCCTCACTTTGTGCCATTTACTGATGGGTTGAGGTGCTTGTGGCAACTCATTTCTTCTTCTCCAGCATTCACATTGCTTTGACAGTAGTTTCTAGCTGTGACACAGATGGCATGCAAGAACCATCTAATTTGGGTTCAAGTGGGTTAGGTAAACTGTGTTAAATTTAATTAATAATTTCAGTTTAGCTTAATTCATTCTTGGAAGCAATCAGTGTCCAATAAAAATAGTTCTGTGCAATTTTCCACCAAGAAGAGCTGGTGTGGGTTGTCTAAGGATGTGCCTACTTTTCAGTGCTGTTGTAGTGCCCATGTCTTCCTGGCCATTTTGTAGGCATCCTGGTAGAGGGTATTCTGATGTGTGTGAGTCAATTCCTAGGTGACACCTTTCAGCATATACTAGGCTCTATTAGGCTCTATTTGCTTTCCCCTCAACCAAAACCTTTTGTCTGTTCATGGTCACACACGTTTCTCCTGGGTAGCAGTAGACCTCCATGAAATTTCCCAGTGCTGGAGGAAGTGTAAAACCTCATGGCCCCTTTAGCACAAGTCTTTCATACTCTACTGTAACATTACTATACCTCTGCCAAATAAGACCTGCCTTGTGTGTAAATGGTAAGAAAGTGCAGTGGGAGTGCTGGGTTTGTCTGCCTGTTCACATTAGCATGGTCATTGAGGAACTATGGGATATCTATTGCTAGAAGATGATCAAATACTCCTTTGGGTAAGGGTAGATGGGGTCTTTCATATTTAAAAGACCACAAATATTGCCCTCCATTTTGTCCAAGGGACTGAACTTGTTTGCAAGTATGTCAGACCAAATTCAACATCAGGAGACTGCAACTTGGAGATGTTCAAATGAGCTTCAGTCGAGACTGAAGTGAAGCCAGTATTGGGTCTGGAATTGGAAGTCACAAATCCAGGGACAGGAGAATTTGAAGTGACAGGAAACAGGTTGAAGAATCAGGCATAGGCAGGCTGGGCCAGGAGGATTGGCAAGGGCAGATTCTAGGGATTAGCTGCAGACTGTGAGTGTTGGGACTGTATTTGGCAAAAGGAGCAGGATCGTTGTGGCAGGGAAAGAATGACTGCAAAGCTGAGAGTAGTGTAAAACTGTGTGTTGCTAAAGTTTAGCAAGCAGGATGTAGACTAAGGACCACAGCACACAGCCAGCGTTCAGGGCTGCTTGAAGCCTTCTGGAGAAATGCTTGAAGAGGCATTCACTGGCAGGTTCTAGGGCTAGCTTTGGAGATGTGCATCCATGGAGGTTATAGCCCATTACAGGAGGAGAGGGATAACTGGGAGGGTGAATTTTCTCCACCACCCAATATTGGTGGACAATATTGGTCAAAACTTTGTGAAAGTTTCCAGGCAGTTGGGTTTCTCTTTACTGAGAGTGTTTGGCTCTGACTTGAGTTGGTTGAGTCAAGTTGGCTGACCTGACCTCTCTTGGAGTTAGTGATCTGATAAAACATTAGACTGTTGCATGTGTGGTTCTTTAGGGGAGATAGTGTGCACTGTCTCTTTTTCATAAAGCTGTGGCTTATACTTCTATGAAGAAAATCTGAGAGCACTGGGGCTGTTTAATCCTGAGAAGGCTGCAAGGGGATCTGATTAATGTCTCTTAAGTATCTGAAGGGTCAGTGTCAGGATGAAGGTGACAGTCTCTTTTCTGTGGTGCCCAGTAATAGGACAAGGAATAACAGGTGTAAGCTGGAGCACATTAAGTTCCAGCTCAACATGAGGAGGAAATTCTTTATGGTGAGGGCAACAGAGCACTAGAGTAGGCTGCCCAGAGAAATTGTGGCATCTCCTTCTCTGGAGACTTTCCAAACCCACCTGGATGTGTTGCTGTGTGGCCTGACCTAGGTGACCCTGCTTTGGCAGGAGGGTTGGACTAGATGATCTCTAGAGGTCTCTTCTAACCCCTAACGCACTATGATTCTATAATTGGAGCCACAAAGCTGTTTGCCAAGCCCTGTGGCCCCCATTTGCCAACTGTTGCACCTTCAAGCTGGATGCCCCAGAATTAACATTTCTCTTGAGAGATGAGATTAATGCGCAGGTTTTGGCCAAGTAGAGGTGAACAGTTTGTCCAGATTTGAGACACTTTTTCCTTGCTCTGTGGCTGAACTTTGAGTGTGAAATGATAGCAGAAAGAGTAGGTGTTTCTGATGTCACTTCTGTCCGTCACACCTGATTGAGAGACATACCCTGATAAATGCAATTATGTTTACAAGTCTGATCTTGAGTCTAACTTGGGGTCCTGAATGCTTTTTGGAAGTTTACGTTTTTCTTCACTGATAGGTAGGAATCAATGTTCCCTATCACTTCTAAATTAGATGTGAATGCTGGAGAGCATGACAATCACTCACTCTGTTATTTTTACAGAGTATTTGTGTCACAGAGCAACACTTTTTCATTGACCATCTTTGAAACCTTTTGATCTGTATAGGTTTGGTGGATCAATACGGAAATGACCCAAATAAGATTTGTGCTTCCTCTTTTGTTTACCACACTCTTTCTCTTCTCTTTCCTTCTTTTATCTAGTAGTGCTTTCTTCTCTATGGATTCCTCACCCCCTGCCTTTCTTTTCTTTTAATATTTTTCAGTTGTCTCTAGACTTGTTATTGGACTCTGTTTGCTGAAGTTGTATTTATTTATTTTCCCTTCTCCTTTATTTAACTCCTTTTAAAATGTCTTTCTCTTGTTCTCATCTGTCTTCATTTGATACCAGTTTCCTTTCCTTGGCATTTCTCTGGTCATTCACTTTTTAGTGAACATTGTTATTAATGAATTCAATGCCCAGATCTTCTTCCTGGGTTTCATTGGATTAAATATGTGGTCACTGACCTCTCCTAAAGTTGAGTCTTACAGTAGTTTGCTGAGAAAAGACCCTTTAGATCTGAATCCTTCCGTTTTCTCACAAGTTCTATCCTGAGCATTTCCCCCACAGATCTTTCTTTGATCCTCCTTTCTGGTCCACCCAGCTGTCAGGCTTTGCACTCCAGGCAGTAGCCAGTCAGAAATGGGAATCTTTGAGTTTCTGGAGTCAGGAATTCTGGTTGTTCCACTTCTGCCATAGTGGACTTTATCAGCCATTTGGTGTCCACCTAACATCAATATGTTCATAAAGCAGAATGGATGAATAAAGTATATGAGGCATTAACCCAGAGGAAGAAGAAGGGGTAAAAAAAGTAGCTGGCCTTATGGGAGCTGTTTCCAATTAATGAATCTGCAAAAGAAATCTTGGTGAAAGCAGACAGACAATCAGTAACGAGATTCAAGGATGAGATGCTGGCAGAAGAGAGGTCTAAAGGAACTTGGGGATGATGCTGCCATCAAGGACCTCAGGCCAGGACAATGTCCTAGGGACACATTGTTGCCTGCGTATCTCCTTCCTAGTGACTTCTACAGCAAATAGGATTAAGACTAGAAAAATCTTTGTTGTTTGAAGGACCCAGAACGGACCTTCTTAGGAAAGAGAGATCCTGTAAGCAGTATGTTGGATGTTTACACATCAGGGATTAGATTTACCTGCTGTGGTGTAGGCATCAAAAGGACAGTTCAGCATGAATTATGGCTTTCTCTTTATGACTGGTGGAGAAAAGGGGATGTCTGAGACATGTCTAACATAGATTAGATGAAATAACATCTTTATAAGCATATTTTTCCACTCCTGGATGTTGAAAGTAACACAGACCTGGTTGTCTAACTTTTGAACATCTAAAGCCAGTTAAAGTGATTCTTTGATTGATAACAGGAGCAGCCTTAGACTGCATATCAGAGTTATTATGCATCTTCTCCAAAGAGATGCTGAAGGATACACAACTCCTCCCAAATCAGGCTGCATGCTCAATTGCTGTCAAATGAAGATGTTCAGTTACACACCAGTTCTGCAGGTTGTGACAGTACTTTGCCTACCCTTGACTTGGAAACTGCATATGCACCTTCAGCTTTAATTCCCTTTATTACTAGGCTGATTTTTCTGTGTTGATCAACTTCTGGGACCTGCCCTGTTTGGTTTCACTTTGCACAGCAGTTTGAAGTCAGTCTTTCAAAATGTAGAGCATCTCATGTAAAGAAGATCCCATGGATTCAAATGTTTTCAGTGTTTTGGATGGAGAAATGTCTTTTTCTGAATTCATCCATGTCCTAATACCCACTTAATGTACAAGAATATGCAAGAGGATCCTTAGGAAATAGTATCTGGCCTGCCTTCTCCAAGGCAACTTCCAAGGACTTTGTAAGTCTCAGCAGTGAACTCAATGATCTTTAAGGTCTTTCCCCATCTACATGATTCTGTGACCCCTTTTAACTGAGGCAAAGAGGTCATAGCTCATTTTTTTTTTTCCACCCTCAGATGTGTATCTGTATCTAAAATAAGCCTCCTTACTTGTGCAAATTGACACTGGCTGCTTGACATAAAGCCACTGACGGTCTTACCTCGAATGTTTATGCATGGAGAGATTGCCTTCTTTTATGTTATTTTCTATTTAAAGACAAATTGGCAGTCATTTTAATTGCTTGCTCCTTGTTAACCTAAATACAAATTGACACAGTACACTTGGTTCAATTACCTGCAACCCTATCACTTAAACAAAATGCTTTATGCTCTCTTAACTCTGCAATTTACTGCCCGTATACTTGCCTGCATAAGTGAGCTGCCACTAATTAAATGTGCATATAATATTGCTTGCTGCTTATTCAAACCATTGGAGTTGTCTGTATATCTTCATGTTTGTTGACACTGCCCAAAGAAGTTACTGCCTGTTTTTATTGATTTTGGGCAAATGTGTCCAAAATACCACTTTCTTTTTCTTTGCTCTGCTTTATTTCCATCACAGTAGAAATGAAGGGCTGGCCTCTTTTCAGTGGTGTCCAGTGATGGGACAGGAGCCAATGGGCACAAACTGGAACACATGAGATCTTACTTGAATTTGAGGAAGAATTAAGGAGAGCATGCAGCAGGCTTTTCCAAAACTTAGGCTCTTTGCTAGTTGAAAAAAAAGTCTGGCTGCTGTTGGGGGCAAAATTGTATTGAGTATATGCCTGTTTGGCATTATTTAAACCACAAAAAGAAGAAACAGGGGGAGTTGTTTCCTTCCCTGCTCTTCAAGCCAATCGGAGCTCCTGCAACAGGGCAGAACTGGGCAACAAGGCTATAAAATAATAAGCAATTAGATAGTGAGTGCACTTATTGATGCTTGTGACCACTGCAAACAAAGACTCAAAATGCATATGACAATTAGTACCCAGACAGCTGAGGAATTGAAAATAGTGCCCTGAAAGGTTAACATTTCCCTTTAAGTGTGTTTAAATTCACATGCGTATCCTCAATGCCTGATCTGAAGTAGTGAGGTTTGATATAGTGCAAGTATAAATACATCCACTTCCAGTGAGTGATTCTGCAAATCCTATTTTCATAAGGTCTTAAATCTGTTGAGATCAGAGCATAAAATTCTCTTGTACTATCAGTGCTAGGTGAAAACAGTGCTTGCCAATTCCTTTTCTTATACATTTTATTTCCTCCTTCAGAATCATAAGATGCAGCAGTAAATCTTTGCTAGCAAGTAAATATAGATTGTTATTTGATGTACAGAATTTAAATGCAAATTGGGCCAAACTGAACTGTGATGTAAGTGCATGAAGCCAAACTGAAGAAAGGCTTCACACTGTTCACTCCCTATCAAGGTTCCAGTTTATTATTGAGTAAAAGTTCATTTCCATTTTAATAATTGTTGCAATCTATCTACTAATCTTGACTCTTGAAGACCTTGATACGGATGTTCTGCAATAACTTATGTGCAGGATAACAATATGTTTTTTAGGCCAGAAGTAAATCCAATATAATGTTGTTCTTCATACTATTGTTTCCTACATTGTTCCCTTTGATTCATAGACGTTTTCCTGCACTGAACCATAAAGGGCTTGTTAATACAATGAATGAATAATATTAAACCTATTTAAAGAAACTCACTGAAAGCAATGTGAATCTGCACAGAGATACTGCCTGAAAGTATAATGATGAAAATTCATAAGTGTAACTTTTTTGAATTGGTGAGATATTCTGGTTTGAATTGGTGTGATACTCTGTTTGAGTGTGGTACTAACAAATGGGTCTGGGTAGAGATCTAGCTGAAATGATCTTTCCCACACCTTACATACACCCATCACAAAACCCACCACCCTGCAGTAAATAAAACTTTAAAATAAACAGAAGCCTTGGTAAAAATATTCCTGGTTTTGTTCAAATATAACTAGTATTGGCTGAAGACTTGAGGCTTCTAAAACTGGAATACATTAGGTATTTGGAGAACTGAAAATCAAAGGAGAGGTTTTTTTTGTTATTTTCAAGTAATGAGACAGTACTGTTCTCATTTCCTCAGCAAAAAATTAAGGACATGCCTTTCTTCTGGGTTTTATTCCAGGATATAAAACACAATCTTCTTCAAATATGCCCCTGCTAGATTCTTTTGTGTTGAATTTATCCATGCTCTACAGCCTGGGATATACACACTGTTTATTTCGTTTGTACTACCCATTTTTATGACACAGAAACTTTGGTCTTGCAGAAGTCTTTGATCCCCAGACAGTCACCTCTCGGCTTTGTTGTTGTGTTTATTTATTTATTTGTTTGTTTGTTTATTTTTGTCATCATTAGATATCTATTCTCTGAAGACTATATCTGAGTGGAAATGCGCTTTGGAAAAATCTCTTAATGATGCAGCAAATTTTCCTCTTCCAATGGAAGTGTTCAAGGTAAAACAGACACATTTTTCCTTCATGCAATGAATAAATAAAATGCAGTGTTTAGTGGCCTCTGTTAAACTTTTGCAGGAGAGACTGTTGCTCTAATAAATCACCATGAAAGGTCACAAGTGAGATGTTTGTATCAAATGCAGTTTTATGTGCAGACTCCACATTCAGAGAACAGATTTCTTGCAATCAGTGTTTTCTAGGGCCTAGGGGTGATCAGCACTGATATCTCCAAAATAATTTTTAATGAGACTTACTCTGTCAGAGCTGTGCAGGGGCATTGTTAACAAGAGAGAAATTGTAAGGTTTCAGATATGAAAGTGGACATAAACTGGACAAATTTCCTTGTACCTTGCACCAAAATTTTCATCTGATCACAAACCACAGGCAGAGAAACCTCCCTCAGGGACTTATAGTGCAAGTGGGACATAATTTTGCTTCCATTTTTTTTCCCCACTGTTTTTTAATAGTTAGAGATGTGCTTTAGCCCTGAGGAACCAGTTTTAATTTCCCATCCAAATCTGCGCTACTATTAGTCACGATGGCTCCAGATAATCCTGATTTCTAGCTGTGCTCGTCTGGTTTCTAACAGTTATATCCTCATAGCAGTTTGATGGGCAGCATGGCTGTGGGTAAGAGAGGATGCTCAGGGAGGTGTGTTGAAGTACAGCAGTGCCCTGCTGTCTCTGATCTCAGCTTTTGCTTGGGGACCTGGTGCACCACAGTGTCCTCCTCACCACTGCTCCTGGCTTTCCTAGGGTATCGTAGGGACCCCTCTGGGTTCCTTGCCTGCCCTTAAGCAATATTACACTGTGACACCCCAAAATACCTGAGTTATTGCTGCATTTCACGTGTAGATGTCGCACTTAGGGACATGGTTTAGTGGTGGACTTCAATCAGGATGATGGAATCATAGAACAACAGGTTGGAAAGGACCTCAATAATCTTGGAAAAACCACAGTCTAGACAAGATGATCAACCACCCTCTCCAGCTGGATCTTAAAAGTGTCCAATACTGGGGAGTCCAACACTCCCCTGGAGGGATGACAGTTTTCCCTCACATCTAATTGCAATCTTTCTAGGTGTAACTTCCACCCATTATCTCTCCTCTTTTCCGTGTGACTCTTTGTAAAAAGGGAGTCTCCATCTTCTTTGTAGCCACTCTTTGAATACTGGAGCACAGTGAAAAAGGACTCCCCTAAGCCTTCTTTTCTCTAGGTTGAGTAAACCCAGTTATCTCAGCCTTTCCTCATATAGCAGCTTCCCAGCCCTTGGATCATCTGTGTGGGCCTTCTCTGGACCCTTTCCAGCCTGTCCACATGTTTTCTGTATCATGGGGACCAAAATGTAACACAGTATTCCAAGTGTGCCTGGACAAGTGCTGAGTGGGATAATGACTTTGCAGTGTTAAGATCATCAAGTCCAACCATAAACCTAAAAGTCTTTTTCAACTGAAATGATTCTGTGATTGGAAGAAGCACTCATCATGTCCCAGTGTGGCTGGCATGGCATGAAACCCTGGTGCTGTCTTCACCCTCTCTGCAGGGATATGCCAGCAGCTTCCTGTGAGGAATCCACAGTCCTTGCCCAGCTCAGATGCACTTGAATTAGCAACATGAATTTGGAAATGCATTGCTCATGTCCCAGGCAGGGCTCATTTGCTTGCGATGTGAAAGCTCTGCTAGGCCAGTAGAAGTTGGAAACTTGCTGTGTTGGCTTTCAGCAGAAGGGTGGGTTTGAGAAGCCCTGTGTTTGATGGGAGTGGCTGTGGAGATTTTGATTCTCTGCCATTTATTTCATAAAATGTTCGAATCTCTTCAAGTCTGCATTTGTAGTTTCAAGATCAAAAATGCCTTGTGTGGCTCAGAGATTAAATCGCGATAGAGAATGCCTAAAGTGTAAATTTTGTTCCTGTCTATAGAAAAGAGTGAAGAATGTTTCTGATGAGGTTCATAAAACATCCTCTTATTTTTTAAGGTTTATAAATAACAGCTGTTTTCCTGCCCCTTCTTGAAACCCACTAATTCTAATTGTTGTGTGAGGGTTATAAATTTAAGCTCAGTAAATCCCAGTTGCTGTGCCATGTGGTTGGAGCTTGCAAAGAAATTCCCTTCAGAAGACAATGCAAAACATTGGAATGCTTGAGTGGTCCAAGAGGGGAGTTACTTTGGGGCCAAATATGACTAAAAGGTGGGATTAGCTCAATACTGCTTCTTTATTTGTGATGTGAAAGCTGAGCACAAGATGAGCTGAGTTGAGTTTCTGGTGTTATCTTAGGTCCTGGTTCTGGTGCTGGGAAGGCAGGAGACTGAATAAATTATGTGTGTGTGGGCACCACTTTATTCTGGGTGAATCACCTTTCACTCTTTAGGGTGAATCAACCCTATGATATACTGCTTAATTAAGGAGAAAAATGTGAGAGCTTGGCCATGCCTGTGAGCATATCTGTCTCTAGTAGTGAGTTAAACAGGAATTAAGGGAAGTGTTGAGGCAAAGAGGTGGAACTAGATGACCTTTAAAGGTCCATTCCAACCCAAAATGATTTTATCATTCTATATGAAAGTACATTTGCCTTATCTTGTAAGCCAATGTTTATGTGGGACCTTCAAAGGGAATCTCAGATCCCAGAAAAAGAGCGTCAAGTCCAAAGGTGTCTCTTCTATTTTTTTTTTCCCTTTTTTAAGAATTTTTTATAAATTATTTTACAAAGCCAGCACAGAAGTAATGTCTCTACATGGTGCCTGGGGCTCTGTGCTACTGTAACTGTCATGTGTTAGATGAGATATAAAACACAGGGTTTGACAGCTGGCGACTGGTAAAGATCTTCTGGAAAGCTGGAAATGTTTACTTTGGCAGATATGGTAAACTGCACACCGAGCAATTATATTCCGCATTTTCCACATTTCCCTACAGAAATCGCTCACGGAGGAGAGTGTGTGTGCTTGCTCCACAGACATGAGTGGTCCCTAGAGTGAGCATGTGCATATTTGGCTGGATGAGAGCTTAAATTACTGTTGTCCTTTGAGTTGTGCGTGACTGTGGGCAGTGTCATTAACGCGCCATCAAACTGGTCCCAGGTGGTGGTGCTGGGAAAGCAGATCTGCATTTGTAGTATGAGAAGTGGCCTCTCTTATGGATCTATCAGCCCACTGGTGCTGATGCTCTTTGGTTTTGGTGTAATAGCGTTAGGTTCCACCTGAGAGCCCATAAGCCATGGATTTGAACCTGAATTTTCAATGCTCAGAAGCGTAGCAGAGCTGAACTTATGTGTGATGGTCTTTGGCAGCAGATCCAAAAATCCTTTGCAAAAGCACAGTCCTGATCCCCTCTTGGCATCCAAGGAGAGGGCATCAGCCATCAGACCACACGAGCTGGTTGCAAAAATCAGGGAGGAGACGGCAAGCAGGATCTTCTTTTTTATTTCTGGTGCTATTTTACACTTGGCCATATGTTGAAAGTGTTTGCAAAATGCTTTAGGATCCTTTGAGAAGGAACGTGATGTTCAGCTGCCAGAAAATGCTGCTATTATGTAGCTACTAAACATAGTGTTTTGCAAACTGCACATTCTGGAATAAGTGGTTTGTTGTGTTGTTTTTTTTTTTTATTTTCCCCTTCACAAAAGCTTTCTGCAATGTGTACCTGCTCTTCTGCTGTTCTGTTCTTGTCAGGAAACATGATGATCCTTAAGGAAAACTAAATACAGGCAGGATTTTCAAAGGTGTTTGAATTGTTTAAGGGCATGAATCCTTCTGGAAGGCTGCAAACCCAAGGAGATCTGCCCTTTTTTTCTGCTTTGATTTGAGGGTGCTGTAGGGATCCCTCATACTTGGCCAGGGGCCTGTCACAAACGATAGCTGAGGATTCAGAGGACACCTAAGAAGATGACCAGGGCTTTGGGTATGAATAAGGGTGGTCCAGCTGTTAACAGGACCTGCTTGCAAATTAAGTGGACAATTTTAGCTATTTGCTTCGGTGATGGCATTGCTCACTTCCATCATGAAGTCAGACTCCAAACACAGCACTTTCTAGTCCTAATGCTTGTGCATCAATGTGGTTTTTTTAGAGTTAAAGCCCTGTATCTTGGGTGAAATAAATTCTGGATGCAGATCATAGGATTTAGTTTCCTAGAGAGGTGGATAGTATCCTGCGGATCTTCTCTGACATCCCACTATGCTTTGCCTGGTCTCCTGTGTCATACCACACCATGCAGATGATGGGGATCCTCAGGTGTCTTCCAGCTCATACCAGACACCTGGGTTTGGGCAACTAAATCTCACCCAGGGTCTGGAATGCTCATATTTTTCCCTATCTGTTGCATATAGGCGTTCTATTTCCAATTCCCTCCAATTGCTGTAAAGAGGATCCTGATGACTAGCTTGGATGGAGCTGTCACCAGCCACATCCCTAACCCAAACGCTGCTAAACTGCTTGAAAACCACAGACGCTTAGGAGGGAGAGATGTTATCTAAAACAGGTGGCAGTTCCTGATTTATAGTGTTTGGTTCCATTCCTCTTGTCTCCACCCTCCTGTCCTCCTTTCCTAAAGTTGTCTTTTTTTTTTTTTCCATCTCAAAATTGTTCTCTCTCAGACAAAAAAGATGTCTATGCTATGCCCAGCCCAGTGTTCCCACTGGAGCTTTTGTATGTTTCCTGTAATTATTACTTATCATGGAAGAAATCAACTGGGACAAATCTCTGCTAAGGAGAGTGATGAAGGGACCACCCAACACCCAGCCAAGAGCTGCCCCCTGAAATTCAGGATGGAATGGTGATTCTAGTTCATTGGAAGAGTTACTGAACACTGGAATGAGCTCCTCCTCATGAAGGGAGGTAGTTGTGTCCCCATCTCTGGATGCACTTAGGAGACAAGAAGGGACAGGGTTTAGCACCAGACTTTGTAGAGCTACATGGTGGTTGGACTCGATGGTCTCAAAGATCTTTTCCAGCCAAAACAATTGGATGATTCTACATACAAAAGTATGAAGGCAAATATTAAACAGGACACCTTCTCCCCCTCTAAAAGATAGTTTTCCATCAGATTGTGTCTTTTGCTTCTAAGAGTAAGATAGACTATTTCTACAAGCCTTTGATTTAGTTATATTTTTAAAAAAGGATGGTATCTGCCAAATGTAGCAAACCCTTTGAATGTTTTAGTTTTGTCTCTGTTAGTTTAAATGTACGAGGGAGAAACCTAAGGGATGCTTTTTGCGCAGAGACAATCCTGATCTGGCTATATGAGTAGACTTGAAGTCCAGCAGGGTTTTTCTGTCTTCCAGCTTCCATAATAGATGAGCATGTATTGATGGAGTAGCTTCAAATGAACGTGCTTTTGGTTTCACTTGGAAGCCAAATCCCCCCATAAGCCATCCCCAGCCCCTTCATGAGCTGATGGCTTGGCTGGCCCTCACTGCGCACGCTGTGCTTTAATAACCCGTGAGTCGCCATGTTGTTTGCAGGCTGCCAGATTAGTTACTCTCCATCTGTTCTTCCCCATCCGTAGCACTCACCAGCCCTTCTTCCTGACTGCTATTTGCCTGTCTGGGAGACGTGCACAGTGTCTCAGTCCCTCTGTTGTTCAGCTGCCTTTTGACCTACTCCTGTCTCAGCTCGTTAAAGCCATTTATCTGTGTAAGACCCAGGAAACATCATTAGGGATATATGGCAAAGACTTTTATGAATGTAGCTGCCTTCACAGCTCTTTGGAGCATGGATGTCTCTGATATCAAAGGTGCCACTCAGTTGTGATGGAGTCTGGTGCTACCTCTGTGGACCAGGGAAAAGTTCTAACCTATCTGTAGCTCCCTTCTGGCTGTGGACTTTGCAAGGAAGCTGGTAGGGAGAACAGTCCAAGGAGGTGAATGAAGCCAAGTTCTGTCTGAGATGCCCCAAGGGTCTATTTGGCAGAACTATATGAAATTCAGGGTTGGAAGAGAAATGTCAGAGTCAGTTCAAGCAAAACAGATGGGCCGAATGAGAACCAGATCCCTCCAACTTGCTCACCCCTCTGGCTGTGTGTTTAACATGGGTGGTTTCCATTCTCCATTGTATGTTAAGGTCTTTCAGGATGGTGAGAGGTTAGTAAAAGGGTTTGAACCAGTTTACTTAATGCGCCTAGCCTTGGTTTGCAGGAGTTTTCGCATGACAACCTGAGCTCTTGCCTCCTGCAGCCTTGGGCATGGCAGTTTCTTTCCACTGAGAGGGGCTAATGTGTGCTTACAACCATGTAGGGGATGAGTAATACCTAAAAGTCATCCATCTAAAGATGTATTATTTTTCTTAAACAAAACAATAGCCAGCTCTGGTCCACAGCTGTTTTGTGGAGTGGTCAGAGCTCACAGTATGTGCTAAAATTTTTTCTGACCCTCTCTCCTCCAACAAAACCTCACTGACTTCATAATAATGATTATTGCCATGACATCTCTGAAAGAAGATTCAGTCCAAACCAGTGCCTGTGAGTGCTCACTCCCTGTTTGTGGCTGAAGTATCTATTTACAGGTGTGAAAAGAGACACCAGTGTTTCACTTTGGAGCAGTCAAGTAGATGTTTCCACTTGTGTTTTCCTTTCCACCTGACTTTTACACCTGTTAGATGAGACCTCTGTGTGTGACGCAACCAGGATTCATTCCTGAACACTTGTGGAATGGTGCTGCAGCCTTGAGTGGTGTAAGATGTTAAAATAACCAAGCCAAACACATGAAAAACCCCAAGTGGATGCCTTCTCTGCCTCCTTTACCTCTGCCTCCTGTGCTTCCACCGCCCAGATGAATCAAAGCAGGTGCTGTGTAGGAGGAGATGGTTGCCCTAATGCCATCTGTGGCAGGCTGAGCCATACGGAGAAGGTGTGTTTGGACTGAGACTGGCTACTCTGCGATGTTGCTGTTTCTATGGAAACTAATTTTTTTTTTCTGGTTCAACAACAGGAGATTAAAATCTGTAGGGCTAAATTCAATCCCAGACAGAAGCATCTACAGTTTTTAAGGGGCTCTTTGGTAGGTGCAGTTCCATAGCTGGCTCTCGTACTCATTACTTCAGGGTCACAGTATCTGTAAAACCTCCTTCCTGGCACCCTTTCCTCTTCATCTCACCTCACATTGCTACAATTTGGTTTTCCTGTGACGGCACTTGTCATGCCGAGGGACAATTTGCTCATATCGTGTCTTAGTGGGGGATTTTTTTTCTCCCTGCAGAGAGCGTGTCTTCAGGGAAAATTTCTCCATGTTTAGCAAAGGAAGTTGGTGAATTGCAAACCACACTGATTCATTTGCAAATAATGCAGAGGGTTGCATTTGGGAGGGGGTTTTTTTATTAGGTTTTTTTTTCAATTAAAAAACAAATGCCAGATTCCTGTAGAGGCAGTTTAACCACTGCTATTACTGTGTTTGTGACTGGTTACTACACATGAGCTTTGTGATTAAAATTAGGCTATTAGAAGCAGCCAGTTTCTTGGAGAATAAGAGAAAACACTGGGGGGAAGTGATTTCTTTGAAAACAAAAACTGAATCAAATAATATGTTTCAAATCATACTAGATGGGGCCCATTTCTGTGTCTTTTAGTAGGGAAAAAACAGGAGAGATGTGACTGGAGACAACATCATTTCACACTGTTGCAGTTTGTGAGGATTTGAGCAGGCTCAGGGCGAATCATTTATAAAGTGCTCAGTGTTTCTAATCAGCCCCTTGACTTTGCAGTGTTCCAGCATTAAGATTTAGTTCTGAGTTCTGCATAAAGCTGTAGTCTTATAATTGGTGTGATTATGCCTAGCCTACACCAAAAGAGCCCTGACTTTTAGGGTGTTTAAAAATTAGAGTTCAATTTTGAGCATATAACTCAAATAGTATATATTTGAGTTATATACTCAAAGAGAGTATGTAACTCAAATGTACTCTATTGTATATTAGAGTTCAAATATATACTCCTATTATAGATAAGAGTGTATAGCTTTCTTTTATCTATAAGCTGTGTAAGCTGCTGGGTTTAAATGAGATGACTGCAGCATTTTATGCTGAGCAGGAAGGCCTCAAAATGAGCATTTAGCAATCTGAAGGTGATGTCTTTCCTTGGGCTTGTGGACACAACTAGGGCAACCAGCCAGAATACAGCTTCCCTGAATGTTGCAGGCAAAAGCAGCTTAACCAAGTCCCCCTTGCTCTATCTGCATGACCCACTGCAGTGTAAAATTACCTGAACACCAGCCTTGTGACATGGGCAAATTTGAATTTTACACTTCAATGACCTTTGTTGAGTCAAAATACTCAGATACCAGGTACATTTAGCAAGATACTTAGGTAGCAGGAGGGGCAAATGACTATCATAATTTTGAAGTGTATCTCTTTGAGTTCAAGATCTAAAGCCAATGCTTAGTGATTTCTTTGTTAGGACTTCAGCATGTCACCCAGACAGGTACTTCCCTAAAGCCTATCTGCAACCTTAAAAGTCTGAATACTTATGTAAATCTCTTTGTGGATCTCTTTTGAAATGACATGTAGGCTTGTGGTAGTTTTAGGCTATGCTTTTATAATTTTTCAAACACCTTGAACAGAAATGTTGTAAAGTGTAAATAAATCACTATTGGGTATAAAAAGGAAAATAATGACAGTTCTAAACAATCCCATGGGAAAAGCAAGGGACTTAAACTAGTTGCACCAAAACAATTTCTTCTTGCTTCCTTAGGCTGGGAGGTACTAACTTTGTGCTTCTCCTGGCTTCTGCTTGACCTTGGCTGCATTGTTTTGGCTAAGTCTTATAAAAATATCTCTCTGCTCCTTTCTTTTGTCTCTTTTGTGTACAGGGGCAGTAAGGGAGATCAGGGAGGTAGAATCTATTAGCAGCTCCCCTGGTCCTTGACCAGGGGGGATCCTTGTGCTGTTTATTCATTGTAAATACCTGTAAATATTGTATATTTGTACTTATTCATTGCATTTCATTGTAGATGGTAGTTTTGCTTCTAAATACAGTTTTTATTTGCTTCCAACTGAGCTGGTCTGGCAAATTTATAATGTTGGGGGGGGAATTTTCAACCCACCACAAGGCTCCCAAGTCACCTTACTTTTTTGAAACCTGCACTGCTAGTGGCCCTTTAGCTATGAAGGAGGAAATTACATGGGTATCTCAGTACTTAGAGAGGAGGTTTGGAAATTAGGAGCCTGGTTCTCCTCACAGCACCATTTCTGACTTGTTCTTTGACCTTCAGACATTCCAGCTTTCAGCCCTGCAGGTGATGCTGGTTGCAGTGAGCTGTTGCAAAGCCCGTCGGTATTTTTGCGGCAGGGTTTTGGGAGAACACGGCATCTGAAGATAGAGACAATGATGCAGATGCGTTATCAAACTGGAGCTGTCTTTCAGGTGCCCCAGAGGGTCACAGCCTGTGCACGCTGGCAAACTTGAAAATACATTCTGCTCTCAAACTGTGTGAGGCTGAGTTTAATTGCTTCTTGGGGTTGGTAGTGAGAGCGGTGACAGCCTTGTCTTTTGCCAATGGGTTTGGGCTGTAAGTGACAGACATTCAGTGGAGGGTTATGCAGTTTCCCATTCATTACCCGTGAGCGCCGTCGCAGGCTGTAATCCATCATGTTAAAGATTGTGACCCTCTGAATGAGCAACTGTGGTGTTTATACCATGTTAATTCATTGTACTTTCTGTGGCATGATTTTTTTGCTTTGCTGTGAGGGACCCTTCTGCATTCAATCAATCAGCAATCCAGCTTGCTTGATTCCTCTCGAGCAGCCAGAGAGTCACAAAATTATAGAATCACAGAATACCAGGTTGGAAGGGATATTAAAGATCATCTGGTTCAACCTGTCTTAGGAAAACTTTGATCTAGAAAAGGTGGCCCAGCACCTTTCCAACTGAATCTTAAGTGTCTGCTGTCGGGTAATGCTCTACTTTCTTTGGGAGATTATTCAAATGGCTGATTGTTGTCCTTGTGAAAAATGTTCTTGTGGTGCCCAGTCAGAATCTCCCTAGGAGTAACTTGTACCCATGATTCCTTGCCTTTTCTGTGTGACTCTGACAAAAATGGAATCTTCATCTTCTTTGTAGCCAACATTTGAATTGTGGATCATGGTGAGGTCTTGCCCGTGCCTCCATTTCTCCAGGCTGAACCGTCTCAGTTCTCTGTCTTTCCTCATATGGCAATTTCCCAGTCCTTGGATCACCTTTTGTGGTCCTTCTCTGGACTCTCTCCAGCACTGTCACCCTTTTTGTATAGTGGGGACCTAAACTGGACACAGTATTCCAGGCGTGTCCTGGTAAGTGCTGAGTAGATTGGCATAATGACTTCTTTATCTCTGTTGGTGATGCCCTTGTTGATCATAGAATCATAGAAAGAGTCATAGAGTCAGTCAGGGTTGAAAGGGACCACAAGGATCATCTAGTTCCAACCCCCTTGCCATGGGCAGGGACACCTCACACTAAATCAGGCTGGCCAGAGCCTCATCCAGCCTGGCCTTAAACACCTCCAGGGATAACCCATTCCAGGCTCTCACCACTCTCATGGTGAAGAACTTCTTCCTCACGTCCAGCCTGAATCTCCCCACTTCCAGCTTTATTCCATTCCCCCTAGTCCTATCACTACCTGATATCCTAAAAAGTCCCTCCCCAGCTTTCTTGTAGGCCCCTTTCAGATATTGAAAGGCCACAATAAGGTCACCTCGGAGCCTTCTCTTCTCCAGACTGAACAGCCCCAACTCTTTCAGTCTGTCCTCATAGGAGAGGTGCTCCAGCCCTCTGATCATCCTGTTGTTGATGCAGCTAAGCATGCTGTTGTCACAGCAGCAGGAAAGTATTCACTCTTACTGAGCCTACTGTCCACCAGGACACCCAGGTCCCTTTCCATGGAGCTGCTGTCCAGCCAGGTAGATCCCAGCCAGTGCTGTATTCTTGGATTATGTTTTCCCAGGTGCAAAACCTTTCACTTGCCCTTGTTGAACTTCATAAGATTGTTGTTACCCCACTCTTTCAGCCTATACAGGTCGTCCTGCAGAGTGGCTCTCCATTCCAAAGAGTCTACTTCCCCACTCAGTTTGCTATCATCACCAAACATCATCAGGGTATACTTGATCCCCTTGTACTGATCACTGATGAAGATACTAAATAATGTTGATCCCTGGGGGGCCTCACTTGTGGCAGGTAGCTAATTTGAAAAGGAACTGTTTTTCAGAACCCTGCCAGAGAGTTCCCCACCCACCACACAGACCACTTGTCTGGACCATATTGAATCAGTTTCTCCAGGAGAAGGTTGTAAGAAACCCTATTGAAAATCTTAGAGGAATCCATGTAGATAATGCCCACCGCTTCCCCACATCAACAGAGCAGGTTACTTTGTTGTAGAAAGGGTATTTCCATCACCTAGTCAGGGCTTGTGAACCCTGGGACAGGCAGTCCACTGAATTAAATCCATGTGGTCAGTGGGGCTGCTCCCAGGAAGCATTGCCTGCCAGTAAGAAAAACGTTTCACTATTGCATGAAGCTATGAAATGCTCTAGCTGATCAAAAATACTCTGCCTATTCGTCTCCATTTCAAAGAAAATTGAAACTCACTTGGAGAAGTTGCTAAGAAATAATGGCTGATGACATCCTCATTGGTAGCTTTGAATGCTGTGAAATAGCAGTAAAGGGTTGGATTCTGCTGCCTAGAATAATTTCAGGAAAGTCTCATCTCTTCAGTCCTCTTCCTGTAGCTGCTTTTATTAAACAGACATCTTCCCTGTCAATGGGAATAAAGGGAGGAGAGAGCAGTTCATTATTCAGTGTATCACTTTGAGTCTAATACTAATTAAAAGCTTTGCCTTCACTTCCGTGAAACCTTTTCTTAGAAATTATGTAAATTAATTGGAGTTTTGAAGAGGAGCATATGCCAAATCTTAAGTAATTCCCTGCTGGCTAAGGCAGCTCCAACAGTGGAACCAGAGAATGGCATCAGGATCTTTATTTTTATTCCTTTTTTTTTTTTTTTTTTTTTTTTTTTTTTTTTTTTTTTTGGTGACTGCAGAAATCTGAGGCTGCTTCAGGAAATTTTGATGCTTCTCTTTAGCAAACATCCAAGACAGATCAAATATCCAGACCTTGACCATTTGCAGAGCGGTACCATACAAAGAGGTTTTTCTCCATGAAAGCTTTTCCATCTCAAAAATGACATTTAACACAGACAAGCTTTTTATTTCTGCAGCCTTTCTCCAAACAAATGTACGTCCCTGCTTCAAAGAGGGATTTTGACCCTCAAAAGGGAGATGTCCCTGAGATCCCATGAAATCCCCTTGGGAGTTCACTCTTGCTATTGATTTAATGGGGAAGATATTTACATGCAACGCTGAATGAGAAGGGATTTGTGAAGGTACATAGCATGTGGAGACAAGAGGATATGCTTTTGAAGTAAAACAGTTTTAAATGTTACTAGCTTTCGTTCCCCACCCTTTCTCCCCCCACACTTGATTATTTTTTCCTTTGAAAAAGGCCAAAACGCAGAAGATTTGAACTCAAGAGCATGATTCAAATAAAAATGAGAAGCAATATGGTTTGGCCTTAATTTATTTTGGTCTCAATCAACAAATCACCTAATCACCTAAGTTGATGAAACTACTTGCATGTTTAAAGATAAACATGATTAAGTACTTTGGATCTTGGCTTATTACATTTTGAAGCAGGATATGAGCATGCATTGCAGCATGAACTTTTGAGGGGAAGATGCTGCAATGTAAGCTTGCTTCCAGATGTACATTTTGTGAAGTTGCCTTCTCTTTACAACCTCACCCTAAGGAATAACATATTCTGGGTGTGGATCCTCATGCAGGAGGCATCAGCCCTCCAGTCCAGATGCTTTTTGTCTTTAGAGATTTGAAGCATAGTGCTGGTGAGATCTGATTTTTGCAGCCATCGTCTTATCCCAGCTGAAGCAGTTATGAAAACCTGTCCATCTTGATCCATCCTTGGAACCATTCAGCAACTGTGTACAAGGAGCCAGATCCTCTTCCCTGGTTCAGGCTTTTATTCAGTGAAACATTGGCTATGCAAAGCTGGTAGAAATGAGTCTTTTGTGACTTGGGGGCTTTAGTGATACAGAAGTGACTGCCAGCAAGCGCAAAAGGAAGGGCTCCACCAACGGTAGTGTGGCCAGCAGGTCAAGGGTGAAGATTCTGTCACTCTTCTCTGCTCTGGTGAGACCCCACCTGGAGAAATGTGTCCATCTGTAGGATTCTTAGCACAAGAAAGACATGGACCTGTTGAAGCAGATCCAGAGGAGGCCAAAAAAAATTATCAGAGAGATGAAACAACTCCTCTGTGAAGAAAGACTGAGAGTTGAGGTTGCGCAGCCTAGAGAAGGTAAGATTTCAGGGAGACTTTACTGCAGCATTTCAGTGCTTAAAAGGGCTTGTAGGAAAGATGGGGACAGCATTTTTAGCAAGGCCTTATTGGGACAGGAGAAGGGGTGATGGTTTTAAACTGAAAGAGGGGAGATTCAGACTAGATGTAAAGAAAAGAAATCTTTTACAATGAGGCCCAGGTTGCCCAGGGAGGTGGTGGATGCCCGATCCCTGGAAACATTCAACACTGTGTTGGATGATGACCTTTTAAGGTCTGTTCCAACTCAAACCATTCCATAATACTCTAAATATGGCTGATAGTTATTCCACACCCTAGAACTCCTGAATGTCTTCTCCTTCCTCAGGTTTTAGTTCATTTGCTCTGGGTCATTGTTGCTAAGTCTTCCTCAGTTTCCCCATCAGTATGTACTTCTGCTGTGAGACTAAATCCATGATGTTTTTTTCCAACTGCTTTTCCGTTCTCACAGAAAAAGCTCCTTAACATTGCAAGCTGCTAAGATTAAAACAACAATTAATTTAGCTGTAGTTGGAGCTTGTAAAAATCCTTATCTCTAATGGCACCAGGAATGTACGATCCCAAAATAGAAGTTGTTAAGTCTACAAGTGAAGACAGTTCTTGGGAACAGAAAGCACAGTGCCATGCAACTTTGGATCAATAGAAAATCATTTTAGAACAAGAGTACAAGGTGTAGCAATGAAGGCAGATGGGAATGGCATTGCTAACCACTTATCAGATAGCAGGCTTTGTGCACATAGTTTGGAGTGGTCTGTATGTGTGTGCTAAATATAACATTAGCTCTTTCTGTGCTCCTGTTGGCTAATGCACCCATGGTTTTAAAATACTGAAGGATGTTTTTATTTAATAAAATCAAAATATGATAATTACCCTGGCATTAGATTGTCAACTTATACGCCTAGTAGAAGGACTTTGATAAATGTGAAACATTAAAGTGCTGAGTTGAACCTGGGTTGCTTCTGAATTTTGGGACTACATGTTGCTGCCATCCCTGAAGCTGCTGTGTGCACCCCTCTGGGTGCAGTCAGGTTTGATTGTGGCTGAAAGTGTTGCAATGGGCGCTTACTTGAACACAGTTGTGTGTTTTCCCATGAATACTTTCTCTTGTTGCCCACATGTTGGGTCCAAGTTCATTCTCTTGGCCTTAGTCCACCCTTAGTCTCCTGGCTGGAGAAAAGACCTTTCCATCTTGCAGCACATGATTTTGGTGCCTTGCAAGAACTGAATATCCATTAGGGTTAAATCAGAGCCGTGCTAAGCTTTTAAGCATGTTGTGCTTCTGGAAAATGTCAGATTGGGTCCTGACACCTCTGGACTTATAGTAGTTCTCAGATGGTAGGGACTGTCAGAGGTCAAGCGGTTCTGCTCAGGAGATATTTTTCAAGTAGCCATTTCTTAGAGAGGTCCTCATTTTGGTGAGCATGATCTCCTTGTTGACCAAATTCAAGTTGGATGTTGCTGCTGAGGTGAGCGTACGTTGTGCTTTAGATATTATGGGCTAAGTCCTGCAGATCTGTCCTCTAGGAATGAAGCTGACCCCTTGTTCTGTGATTAGGTTGGTATGAAAATAACAGGTCTGGGAGTGCCCAGTAGGAGCTGGGAATCAATCTAGTAATCAGCTAAGTGACAAAATCCACATTAATACATTTCAAAGAGATTTTCAAACATATCAACTCCTCCTTGGTGGACAGCATGGGCATACCATGTGCTTCTCTTCCTCATTTCTTCCTGCAGGACCATGCTGATTTACGAAACCACTTCTTCACTGTGGGGATGAAGCTGGAGGTGGTGAATATGAGGGAGCCGTTTCATATTTGTCCTGCATCAGTGACCAAGGTGAGCTCCCAGAAAGGACAGATGAAAAGAGCCTGATTAGGAATCTCTTGTCGGAAGACTCAAGAGTGGTACTTAATTGGCTGGAGACCACACTAAGAAATATGTTTAAAATTCATGGGTGTTCCTAACAAGTGAATTGTTTCTTTCCCACAAGCATCACCAGCTGACTATAGGCACTTAGATGCAGTAGGGATAAACATGTCCATCTACAACTTCCATGCAAAAAAAAACCCCAAATCCCTTTTTAGTCTCTGTCTCTCCTCCATGCATATGCATTTTCTCTGCACATCTGGGAAGACTTTTGAAATAAACCAGCTGGGTGGAAGTGGTAGCTGGATATTTAACCCATACTCTCAAAGGCAAGAGAGAGGAAGACTGTGGGGTCTTCAGGATGTCTTCTAGTCTCTGCCTAGCTATGGGCACACTGAGTGACCCCAAACCCCAGCACTTAGTTTCTTCAGCTGTAAAACCCAGGATTTGATCACTTTGAAACATTTCGATAAAAAGTGTTAGATGAAACCAGGTTATTTGGAGGTGCAAAGCCTGACTGTTTCAGCTTTCCTACTGTTACAGCAAATTTAACTTCTGATTTTGTGTTCTTCTTTTTCACCCTTTAGGTTTTTAACAGTCATTATTTACAAGTGACCATTGATGACTTGAGACCTGAACCCAGCAAAATCTCAATGCTTTGCCATGCAGATTCCTTAGGGATCTTGCCAATACAGTGGTGCCTTAAAAACGGAGTCAATCTCACACCTCCGAAGGGTTTGTATTCCTTCTCAGTGATTTGCAGGTTACCTCTGAAGGAAGTTTGCTTGTTATTATTGCTTTTTAAAACCATGAGACTGTTCACTGAAGAGCATCACCCTAAGCATCTCAAGCCTGAGTAGCTCTCTTGAGTCACTGAGGCTGTTCTGGTTCCTAGCATCTCTGCAAATGTGTCTTGCTGGTGGATTGATGTCTGTGTACTTCGCAGTCTGGAGCAGGCTGCACCAAAGCCTACTGAATTCCTGTGAAACGTATCTTGGTGTTGCTTTGTGCATGTTGAAAGCGAAAGCATCATTAAAAGTCATATCGTACTAGAGGCAAACCGGGCATCTCCCTATAGCATCGAGGTACAGCGCTGAGGCCAAGCCAAGCTCTTAAATCTAAATGTCTAAACTAAACTCGCAGCTGACTGCCCAGAAGCGTGTAGGCATTTCCTCTCCATCTCAAAAATTCCCAGGCGAGGGCAAACTGTGAGCAGCGTTCAGGTCAGAGCCGGGAGAAACAGCCTCCAACCGAGCTATTTCCCAACTTTGTAGCAGCGCACTTAATTACTTGCAATTCCAGACAACCACCTGCAGTGTCCTAGCAATATTTCTTTGCTTGCAAAATGTGTTGATTCTTTGGAATTTTAGATTTTTGAAGCTGGCTGGGATGTTTACCTTTTGCCAAAAATTGCTGTTGCTTAGGAGAAAATCAAATGACTCAAAAAGAAAAAAAAATCCCATTAAATTTTGTGCATGCAGGCTTGTTTCAATTTTGGAAAAAAAATCCTGCTGCCAGATCCAGCGAAGTGAAGGGTTATTTCCTACCAGCTTCTGAGTCCTCTTTTGTATTTCCAGAGTGTCTTTTCAGCACATGCAATCTGAAATTCCCCCCACAGTCCTGGAGTTCTGTGCGTGCAGCTGCATATGGTGCATCCATGATTACCCTGTGCTTTTACTGAAATAAATGTGCTGTCTAGAGGCTTTAGCTCCTTTCTACTTAAATCCAGGTGTAATGATAATGCCTGTGTAAGTGCTCACTGGTATTGGCTGGCCAAGTTGCTGAAAATGAAAATGAAATGCTGAAGATGGAAGGTTTTGGGTTTTTTTTTTTTTTTTTTTAACCTCAATTTCATGTGCCGCATCTTCCCAGACCAGCTAATTAACTAAAGTAGCCCACAGATCAAACATTTATGTTTACGAAGTCATGACCTAATAATTTGTAGTCCATGCTGGTACAAAGCCTGTCTGAGATGGTGTTTCCTGGGTCAAATGCATGAAAAGAACCTTTTAGATGCCAGAATTTATAGAAGTGGCTGTAGCACCTGTCATCTGGCCAGTAAAGTCTGAGGGGCAGGTAAGTATACTGTGTGATATCTGATGAGTAGGATCCACCTGAGCTCCTGAGAAAGTGTAGGAAGTTTCCCCTCATTCCTCTGGTGAAAATAAAGTTCACTTTCTGCTCTAAAAATAAGAAATTGTAGAGGGAAGCTATTAAACAGGCTTAAAGCAGGTGGCAGATAGATGCATGCTATATATTGCTGTTTTTCTTAGACTATGTGTGAGGGCTGCATGCCCAAACTGCATCTTATCACTTTTGGTGTCAAAACCAGCTTCCATTGGCAGACACATTCTTTGACTTACTAAAATGTAATCAGACATTGGAATAATTTAATTTAAAAAATAACACAAAAACTCAACCAACCACTGAAAAAGACAGCAGAGGGAAAATGAAAGGCATCCAAATCCCCACTGAGGGAGCTGGTCTTCTCTGAGCAGAGTAATATCAGCTTTGGGTAGTGAAATAGCCAGGATTGATATGAGAAGGCTGCAGCACTGTGAAGGGAGGAAGGCTGTGATGTGAGCTAGCTGCTAATGATCAGTTATGCAGAAGGAGGAGGAAATCCTACCATTTCCACCCAAATGACTAGATAGCCCTACCTGGCTTGGGATGACCAGAAAGGCCCTTTCTTGCACCAGATTTGACCAGCTTCCTGCTTCCCCAGTGCTCACTCATTCTCAATCAGTGTCACCTTTAACAGAAAATATGTTGACAATGTTTAATGTCTTTCCCAGTTGAATGTCAAGAAGTTCCCATGGCGTGGAAGATGACACTAGAAGAAGTCCTTTTACTTTTTTGTAGAAAGGATTTCTGTGCTGTATCCTGGGATTGGATTTTTTGGTTCATTTAGGGTTGACAAGGAGATGTTCTGATTTTAAAATTAACTGGTTTTATTTCATCAGAACAGTGTGTCAGGTTGGGGTATTTGAGTTCTCAGAGTACTTTATTTGGCTAATGCCCATTCTCTTGCTCTTTTTTGCCTATCAGACCTTTGTTGAAGACAAACACACAGTAGATGAGCCATGAACAGGAGGTACAAACGTTTGCTACTAGAAAGAGAAGGCAGTATTTTCTTGTACAGTGCCAAAAATGAATACCCATTTATTGCTGTTGTCTAAACACTGAACAAGCACTGTTTATTAGAGCTGGATTTATAGACCACTTCCCTTTAGAGTAACAACCATTGTTCCATTTTATGAACTATTAAGGGGGGGGGGGGAAACATTCCAGTAGGGCTCCTGGTTGTAAGGCTTACTAAGGAAATGCCAGTTCCAAATGCTCCAGTACATTTATATTATTATATTTTCTCTGGTTACACTGCTGGACTCTTCCATGCTGAAAGCTGAGGTAGCAAACACAAATATGGTTTGGGGAGCAGCTGTTGAATCACATAAACAAGGCTTTTAACATTATTGCTTGGTCTGTGTGTGAATGGCACATGACAATGGAGGTGCTGGGTACATGGCACTTCCTCATGTGCTGAGGAAGGTAGCTTCTGTAATGATGCTCTATGAAAATGCCGTACACGGGTCCAGGCTTGTTTGAATCATTCCCTGAGTATGCTTCTCTTGGAGCCATCCTTGTTGGTCTGCCCCAGTGACTTAGGGCAAATCGTCTAAGTGCCCTCTCGGGTTTCATTCTTACTGAAGTCTACAGCAAATGATCTTCCAGCAATTTCCACGGTGCAGGGCCAAGCCAACAGGTGGTTTTGCAGTGACAATACAGTCAAGATTTTATGCCTCAGTGAAACTTTGTCAGTGTGCCTTTTCCATCCACTCTGACAAGATTTTGCATAGCTTGCAATTAAGATTGAAAACTTGTCCCAGAGAATGTGCAGGATGGGGACAGACTTTCGGGTCCCTGAAGACAATGAGCTCTGGCAGCTGACTTGGACCCCAAGTGATTTAATGTAGACAAACTTATCCCATCACCTTATCTTCTTCTGGAGTCAATGGGAGTGTGAGAAAGGCTTTCACAGGGCAGTTCTGTTCTTTCTGCAGAAGGACAGATAGATCACCTCTAGATCTTGCCTGTTTCATGTTGGTTCTTAAGGGAGACCAGGATGGGATGCACAGCTAAAGAATCTCCACTGCAAATTTCTCTATGCAATCAGATGAATCTGCTTCTGACACAAAGTGATGTGCAGTTCTCCTCCTGTTTTCTATTTCATTTTATGAAGTGGAATAGTATCTGGCCAACAAATAATTGGAGAGAAAAAAGAAAATGGAGAAGAAGCAGAAAGAAAATGCTGTTGCATAAATGGATTGCTAAAAAACTGTGCAAGGATATGTTTTTGAGTATGAAAGATGAACACTCGCTATAAGTAATTGCCCTTTCTCCCTTCCCTCTGCATGTTTATTTCTAGGCTTCCAATTGTTATGAACTTTCATGCCCCACAGAGAAAGGCATCTTAGCTCAAGGCTTTCTCTCATTAATTTATATGTCATGTATTGAATCATTAGGATTAGAAGTTCATCTTATCCCAAAAACTTGCATCTTAGCAGGATGTTTGGTACTCTGCTTTCAGAATTTTTTGCCTCCTTTTTTTGGATCTGGTTGTCTGATGGGTGGCTTCACTCAGTATTCCTGTCCTTTCTTGCCTGCCAAAAAAAAAAAGTCACATTTTTTATTGTCATAAATGATTCATTCCCATCTGATCTTGAATGGCCCTTTTTGACTATCAATGAAAAAGGCATTAAGGGATGCTCTGTGAAGTGAGGCCAGGCTTAGATGCCAGGCAGGGAGATTGAAAGGAGAAATTTGCCTTTAGGTGACTCCTGATACTTTCCAATGAGACTAGTTCTGCAATAATGCTATCTGAGAATTAACAATATTGTCACAGGACTTTGTTCAGGATTAGCAGTCATTGGTTTCAGGCACTGTAAAAGTACAGACTAAGCGGCAGATAGAAAAGAAAAACAACCCAAAAGCAAATACCCCTCCCTCCCTGTGCCCTGCCTCTGTCCCAAGAGTTTGTTGCCTAAATAGTCAGGTAAGAAGAATAGATAAGTAGAGGCCAGTTTGTCTGTTTGAGAGATGCTCATATGAATCAATTTTGCTTCCCTTACTTTCCTAGAAGCAGAAGTATAGGATCATCTAGTGACAGAGATTACACTCGTGTTTACTGTGATGGGATTAAGCTCACGTATGCTGAGCTGCTGGAAAGTCAGTCATGGAGGGGTACACCCATATCAGTGAAGAGAGAGAAGAGGTTTATCTCATACTTTGAAGGAGAGGAACCCTCGATGTCCAGCTTCATACCCCCATGTTTTAGATAGCTAAAGGAAGGAGAAAGAAATCCCTGGCTAACCTCATTTGGAAACTGGAGACACTAGCACTACTGGGTAGTCCCATGTTTATTAAAGTCTGGGAGATGCTCACAGGAAAGGGAAAATAAATATATTTTATTCTTTTCATTGAAGACCTAGAATTTTCAAAGGGAAATGCAGAAGTTGTGTGACTGGGAGCTGGAGATGCATTGACATTGGCTCCCATGATGTATTAACAGGCATTGTGAGATCTTGCTTACTGATAGTGTATGATTCGCTGGGGAGGGATGGAACACTGAAACATAAATGGCTGTCCTCTTGGAGCCCATTTCAGACTTTATTTCTGATGTGACATGGTGGCTGATGACACTTTGTTTGTCATCCTGCAGGTTACTCTGGCCAGGACTTTGACTGGGCAGACTACCAGAAGCAGTGTGGAGCGGAGGCAGCGCCTCACATGTGCTTTAGAAATGTAAGTTCTCTTTTTGCCTTTGCATCACTCCTGTGAATCCATGTGAAACAAAATAGCTTGCACAGAAAAGCTGCAGCAAGGCTTTTTGGGAGATGCTCTCAGATCACCAGGAGTCTGTTTTAGGAAGCAAGCTGAAATGTCAGGTCTCCATCCCAAAAAGCAAAAAAAAAAGTTATCTTACTCTTGTCTTTATCCAATTCATTTAGATTTCCTGCTCTTCATTGCCTCTCTGATTTTGCACACAGCACAAGAAAGATCTCGACTGACCATTAGAAGTAATTCAAATGGTACTAAAGAATAAACTAGATTAAAAAAATGCATGATATCATCTGGTTCTTTTCACAGTTTGGGTGTTTTCTCTGGTTTCCACGGGGATACATTTAACCAAACCAAATGTGCTTAAAAGCTAAGGTTGAAACTGCTGAGCTCGGAGTGTGAGAAAAGTGATTTACCCACATGGATGCTCTGGTCTTTGGGACAGTGTATGTGCATCCTTGCTACAGCAACAGTGATGTGAGAGTGAGCAGCACATCATTAAGCTGGAGGCCATGCTGATTCAGAACTTTGAAAACAGTGTTTTTTAGGTTGTTTTCTGGTAATGACAGTCCAGTGTGGCCTGATCTAACAGCCATCCATCACTTGGTGAAAGGCAGATGTAGTCTTCTGCTTTTTCCAGTAATCTGAAGACTTCATGCTCCCATTCATAACTGAAGATGTGGTTGTACCTAAATGAGCACAGAAGGGTTTGCAGAGTGAAGTGGTGGTGTGAATGGTGGACAAGAGAGTTCCTCTGTGATTACAGAGCCTTTCACTGGACTCAAATCAATAGACTAAGGGACAAGGTGTTTATGGAAAGCAAAATAATAACTATCTCACAAGATACCAACCGTGCTTTTGCATGGAATTCCTCATCTGTGGTGGCCCAAAGGCAGCTTGGCTTGGAACAGACCTTTGATGATGAACCCTTTCTGTTGATGAATTCAAGAAAACCTGTATCATCTACAGAATCTGACTGGGGAATCAAAGCATAGTTTGGATTTCTTTGTCCCATTTGTTGTGCCATTTGATGTGAACTCCTCTGCCTCAAGGGATTTTAAGTGAAGATTTCTGAAAATGCTGAGGATACTGGACAATTCCACATCACACCAAGAGGGACATTTGCCATGTTCCTTCTCTGCAAGCAACTCTGTTTTCTTTATCTCTCTTTTAATTCTGTCAAGTAATGGATCTATGCTCTCCGCACCAGCAGACTTGAGAATAGTCTCTGTGTAGTATTCTCCAAAGAGTAAATCAAGTCTTAAGCCTTTTTTCCTTTTTTTTTTTTTTTAAGGAAAAAATAATCAGATGACCATGTGTCTGTTACTCTTCCACTCTTGATAACACAGCTCTCTGCAGAGAGATATAATCTTGCTGTTGTCACTTGTGCAGCCTCCCTGGCAGGTTGGTCTATTTGTTTCGTGGCTGTGAGCAGCTTTTTGATGGAAGCTTCGCTGCCAGCACATCTTCCACCTAGTGCAGCCAGACGTGGTGCTGGAAGTGGATGTGCTGTAACTCTTTCCTCAGGGGGGATATTTAACAAGGAGAGGCAGTTATGAAATGGATTGACATGACCAAATGCTTAGTAAAATAAACTCCCAGCTAACTGTTTTGCCATTGATTCTGTATAAATTAGCCTCTAGCACCGAACTGCAATGAAAGGAACTGGTGTGATGATAAATGATGTTTCCTTGTTAGGGAACATAAAAGGCATTTAAACAAACTCACCCTGCTTTTCTGCAGTCCTGGCAGCTTTTACAGAGTAAGGCTGATCCGTGTCTTGAGCAAGGTTTGCAATGAGGCATGTAGTATTTAAAACTTGCAGTATGTCTTGGAAGGCCTCTTAATAAAAAAGAAAGAAGAAAAAAACAACAACAAACAACCAACAGCAACAAGAAAAAGACCAAATCCAGAAGTTTTTACTCCCACAGAGGGCTCCCAGTGATGGTTCAGTGTGAAGCAGCCATGGTGATAGGTGCTATACAAAGACCAGAGAGGTTGAATTTGATTCTAATATTCAGTTGCTGGAAGATATTGGTGTCATTTTGAGTCAATGACATTTATTATCCATCCTCATTGTTACTAGCTGAACTATCAGGCAAGACAAGGAACAGTCTAAAGGGAAGGTTTTCTCACTCTCTACAACTACCTGAAAGGAGGCTGTAGTAAGGTGGCTGTTGGCCTTTTCTCCCTATTAACAAGTCACAGGACAAGAGGAAACGGTCTCAGGTTCAACCAGGGGAGGTTTAGGTTGGATATTTAAAGAAACTTTTTCACTGAAAGGGGTATCAAACACTGGAATAGGTTTCCCATGGAGATGGTTGAATCCCTGTCCTTGGAGGTGCTGAGGGACATGGTCTTGTACAGCTAGATAATGGTATAAATCAATGACCTTAAAGGACTTTTCCAACCAAAATGATTCTATGATCTTCTTGTGCTGCTGTGTGCAAACAGAGGTGAAATTAGGAAAGAGTGGAGGAAAATGCAAGGAAAGGAAGCGATGACGTGACCATGGGTATTGCATTAGTGTGTTTTCGGGGTTGTTGGTGGGGGTATTGGGAAGAGACAGACCTTAAATGAAGGGAGAGAGGATGTGAAGTGACAGAAGGTAAGGATAAAAATAAGTAAAGAGTAGCTTGAGGCTTGGCTTGTGGGAAAGCGTTTGGGGGTGTTTGGTTTCCTCTGTATTTGAGATCACCTGCAATGGCTGGAAACAGGAGCTGTGGTTTATGTTAGGGCTGAGCCTTCCTGGCTCTGGCAGAAGCAGGAAAGACTCAGTGGCCTGCTACTATGCCATGGCCAGGCCAACTCCAGACTGAAAAGGTTTGCCACAGCAGACACTAGCCTGTAAAAGTGGTACCTCAATGATTTGGACTACAGTCTCTTAGTACTTTAGGGGCTGGTGCATTCTGTCCCCACATTTTGGTCCTGTGTTTTCTGTTTGGGGTTATGACCATTCTTTTGGGGATCATTGATGTATTATCTGGCTTGGCTTTGCACTCACTGGAGAAGAGTAGTAGAGAAGTGAGGGGCACAGATAACCTGTGAAAGACCTATTTCTTTGGTGCTATATTCAAGTGTACAGAAGTACTGCTGTAACAGGAAACACAACTCTTATCTACACTCACCTGCACTTAGGTAATCTGAAATCTACAGAGAAGAACCTTATACATTGTGCTTCAAATACTCCATGAAGAAAAACATACGTAAATAGGTTACTCAAATTTCTCCAAACTTCAGTCAGCCAGGGCAATTAATTATGTAAAGAAGTTTCTCTGGTCTCAGGGAAGACAGATGATGATTCGCTTGGCAAGGTTTCTCATAGCAAGTGCAGCAGATTTAGGAACCCTCTGTGTGGTATCTCATGACCAACTGTGACCAATAAATGCATCACTGGTAAGCATTCACATAGACTTGGAGCAAACTCTTCTCAGTCTCTGAGTGTTAGGAAGTGGAGTAAACAATGAAATACATTGTTTCTTGACTTGTTACCATCATTGTTTTTTCACATGAGTGTCTAGGGCAGCTCCATTTTGAATCTGGATGTCTTTGTGTTCTTGAGTGCATCTTGCACTTCAGTGGGAATCAAACCATGCTAAATTTATGCTTTCCAGGGGACAGCCTAACTGAAGTCACACAGTGCTGTATCACCTTCTTTCAGTGTTGGTCCTTGACTCTTTCAGACATCCTTCAGCCGTGGCTTTACTAAGAACATGAAGCTGGAGGCTGTGAACCCCAGGAACCCTGCAGAGATATGTGTTGCTTCTATCACCTCAGTTAAAGGACGGTTAATGTGGCTTCACCTTGAAGGTATGTGCTGTAAAGGCTTCTAAGGCTTCTTGTGTTTGTGTGGTTCATTCAAATACTCTCTTAATTTTGTCCTTCATCTGCTGCAGAATATTGCTTTCTCCAGTCTTTCCTTTTTATACACATTATTAAGAATTATCTTCCCCTGTCCTCTCCACGAGGGAGTCACAAGACCTTCCATCCTCCTATCCACATGAAGTCTATCAGCATGATCTCCACTGATGACAGAAATCTCCTAACTGCCATCGTGATAGTCCCCTATCCTGAGGATGGATGCTTCCCTTGCTTGTGCAGCTGAGACTTTCATTGTGATTTCCAACAGGCTTTCATGGTTTCTCCTGTCCTTCTGCAACTTAGTTCGTTTCCATTTTCTTAGCTACATCCATAAATCTGCAATATATGCTCCTACTTGCTGTGCCCATTGCATGCTCATATCCCTCCTCTCTGGGGTTGTATAATTTCTTTTGTTATCCAAGAGAACTTCTGCAGGCAGCACTCTATAATACAACAGAGAAACTATTTTGTTGTTGGTAACAGAGATACCTGATAACTGAACCTATAGAATGGGGCATATCCAAACATGGCCAGGGGCATACCAGCTCACAGGTGTTTTACAAGGTTAGTTACACATGCTACACATTTACCTGGACCCTCTGGATCCTAAGAACTGTCCAGGTTTGCACATTAACAGCTGCTTAGCCCATTGTCTGGGTTAGGGCATGTTTTGAGGCTTGTCCCTTCAGGACATCATCCCATTGAGAACAGCACCATTGTGCAAGCAGCATTAGAAGAGTGCTGAAAGACTAGCAGAGCATAACAGAGAGTATCAAAACTTCCATTTCTGTCTTTCCTCAAATGAGGTACAGGTGAGCTCATTTTTCATGTAGTTTTCCTTTTTGGGACTTCCTTTATCAATTCTTCTGAGCAAGGACTTCTTAAGTAAGTGTGATTTAGAACAACACAGGGATACTTTATATTATTGCTTTAAAACCAGTGTTATTTGTAAAATCACCAACAGCAGAAAGCTGTGCTCATTGAAATTATTGTAGCGTTGTCACAACACAGTTAATTTTTACCCATCAAGGTAACACACTGTTGTTTGAAGCTTTTGGCTTCATCTATAATGAATAGAAGAGCTTCAGTTTCCCTCTGAAATCAATAGTAATTGGGTCAACATCAACTGCAAATGTAATACACTGCTTTGCTTTCTTCTGGAGAACCATGAAAATATGAAAGATACTTCTGGTGGCCCATAGTCCTGTTCATCACCAACCTCTGGAAGATCTGTGCTTCTGCATCTTGATGGATGCATAAGGCAGTTTGTCTCTTCTGTGGTTAGCTCTAGTGTACAGAGCAGGTGCAACATTGCATCTTTGCTTTTGGTAGAACTGCATGCAATGGTGACTTTTGGTTTTGTGTTTTTTTTTTTTTTTCTTCACCTGAGATGACTATTTGCTTTCTGATTTGTGGTAGCTAAAGCTCGTCTTCAGCCTGTTGTGGACAGGGAGCAAATGTTTTTATGACAGCTGGAGTCAATGCTTGTTTGAAATTCAGTTCCCACTAAGGCTGTTCTCAATTTTACAGCCGCCTAGTCAAGGAAACTGGCCCATTATGGCAACTTCCCTTCTTCAGTGGCCATGTCCCTTCACTTTAATATGCAGATTTTATGGAGTTTGAGAATCCTTTTTTTTTTTTTCCCCCTCTAGGCTGTAATACTGTCAAAAGGATTCAGTGTTCACCAAACTCTTACCCATTGTAGTCAATAGGAAGTTCTGTTTCTTAGGTCTTTAAATCAACTATTCCTCCAAAACCCTGGACAGAGGCAAGGAGAGGGCTACACACTCCCACCCTCCTCCCTTTCCTCAACCCTTTCTCCCTTTTATTCCTTTACTTTCTTAAAGGATATTTTTACAACTTACAATAAAAAACCCTGTGTGCATCTCCCTGTGTTTTGAGTTCTGACATAAATGTTCTTTACGCTTGGTTTATATTTCAATGCCAGGAATAGAATGATCTGTAGTAAAAAGAGAAGATGCAAAAGACTGCAAAAAAATAAAAAGAAATCCTTGCTGCTGTTGAACTACAGTATGCACAGTGTTACACTAAAACTAGGCATTAAAAACAGCACAAAACCCTGCTTGCAGAGTTGTAAAATAAATGTGGCTTGAACTGTGGCATGGGTTTTTTGACTCCATTAATACACTATTGTTTCTAACTGATTATTTATATTCTCTTAGCAGCAAGACTCCCCAACTACCATGGGAGCCCATCGCTGAAGACCTCAGGTCCCACCATTTGTCATGGGCACGTCTGAAGCTTTCATTGTTGCCCTCCCAGTTGCGCTGTCTTGACGGCCCAAACTGCAGCCATAAACCAGGATGCGGTAGTTAAGCAGCGTTGAGTTAGACATGAGGGAACATTGCTTAATAAATCACACTTTGTACAGTAGCAAAACTCTGTAAACTTCAGGGCGAGCATTTAATGAGCAGCAGTATAGTTCCCCCGTGGTGGAGAAGAAGCATAGGGCTGATCCAATGCTGTGCACATCCCATCATTTTCTGCTACTTTATTACTCATCATCTGCATTGTTAATTTTTACTGGTTCATTTTAGATTTTAAAGCTGAAGCTTTCTGGTGTGAATTTATGCAAGCAATAATGTACACACTCTGTACAGCTCAGGAATGTGAGGAAAACCCTTTTGCTAATCACTTTTCCAGGGAGGTTTTCCACAATTTTCCCTTTGAGAGTATTCTAGAGCTGCTGCTCTATTCTGCTCATCCTATAAGCTTTATATCAGCAGATGGCAGTTTTCCTCACACTGCTTCCAATCTCCCTGTTCTTTTCTTTCAGCCACAAAAATGGTTATAAAATCATAGAATGATAGGGGTTGCAAGGGACTTCCAGAGATCATTGAGTCCAATCCCCCTGCTAAAGCAGATTCATGTAGGGCAGGTCCCATAGGAATGCATCCAGATGAGTCTTAAAAGCGTCTATAGAAGGAGACTTCACAACCTCTCCAGGCAGCCTGTTCCAGGCCTCTGCCACCCTTACTGTAAAGAAGTTTTTCTTCATGTTGAGGTGGAACTTCTGTTTTTCTGTCATAATAGTTGTGCCTTGTCCTATCACTGAAGGGTACCACTGAAGAGACTAGCCCCTTCTTCTTGGTACCCACTCTTCAGATAGTTGTAAACATTGATAAGATCCCCTCTCAGTCTGCTTTTATTTCCAGACTAAACAGCCAGGTATCTCAGACTTTCGTTATAAGACAGATGTTCCAGTTCCTTAATCACTTTCAGATGTCAGAATACTGAAACATCTCTTCTATGAGAATAGGATGAACAGGTTGGGGTAGTTCAGCCTGGAGAAGAGAAGGCTCCGAGAGACGTTATTGCGGCATTTCTGTATTTAAAGGGGGCCTGTAAGAAAAGTGGGGACAGACTTTAGCACGGTGATGGTTTTAAACTGAAAGAGGGTAGATTTAGATGAGGTACTAGGAAAAAATATTTTATGGTGAGGGTGATGAAACACTAGCCCAGATTGCTCAGCGAGGTGGTAGAAGCCCCATCCCTGGAAATCTTCAGGATAGGCTAAACAGGACTCTGAACAATGTGATCTAGTTGAAGATGGGATGTTGAACTGGGTGACCTTGAAAGATCCCTTCTAACCCACACATTCTATGAATTTACAATTCCTTTTCCATTTAACCTCTCGAGACTCACGGACATTTCTTAGTCTGACAAGATGGCAACATAAAGTGCAGCAAATGAAACTAATGAGTCTCAAACAAGCTGTTTTCCACTTACATGAGCAAGGGCCAAACGAAGCAGTAAGATGTCTGAAGTGGAAGATAGGAATATCAATTGCCAGAGAGAGGAATTGTGCCTCAGAGGACAGAGTAGTTGTGAATCTGTCTTCCAAGAGGAATAACAGACATTATGGTGCTTCCTTGCTCGTCAGGGTGGCTGCAGCTGCAAAATTTTTATGTCACATCTATTACTTTTTGCAAGTAGGGAAGTACATTTCATCTGTTTATTTGGTCAGAATAACACTGTAGAACAGTTACAGTAATGAAAATAATGGATTTTTCCAGTCCTGCTGAATATTCAGTGGGAACTGTGTTGATCTCTTGCTCTGTTGGGGTTTGATCCATGACTTGTCCACTTCATGCATGTCTTGCTGCTGATTTCAGCAATTCAGCGAAAACATCAGGCACTTGGCTGGATTTGTGGTGTTAGGTGAACATGTTTTCACCACTGGAGAGTGCATCTTTCATCAGGTTCAAATTGAGCAGTGACCTCTTGATATTTTCCCATGGAAGGACATGGTTTTGCAGGGAATGCCAGCTGCTGAAGCCTTGCACTGAGGCTCAGCTGCTGATATGAGCAGGTTTTGTCCTGTATCATGTGCCTTCATCCCATCCTCTTCTCTTCCCCATGTCCCAGTGAAACAGAGACTGTATCTTCAATGTATCAATGTATGAACACAATGCAGGGCCCAGGGAAATACTGTGAAGACCTCCATAAATCTATGCAGACATCATGATTTCATTTTTGTAATGATTTCCTCCAGCAGTGTGAGCACCAGCACCTATTTTCCTGGGTTTTCTTTCATACAGCCACACACTCTGAAAGTGCAGCAAGTTTATTACAGGAGACAAGATTGATCCAAATGCTGCATCTCAGCCTCAGTGCCATTTCCATCACAGAGTTCAATTACTGTTTCAATTACACTGCAAGCCCTTGATGAGCATTCATTAGGGGGAAGTTCCCTGTAGTCATCTAGCTGTGAACAGTCAAATGCTGCTGCATTAAGTCAGAGGCAAAGATGCTGTAACAGAAGCAAAGGTGAGGATGCTGCAAGGGAAGCTGCTGCTTCTTTTGGTCTCTTTTATTAGGCAATCATCTCATGCTGATGCTGGAGCTATGTCCTAGGTTAGAAATGGCAGAGGGGGATGAAGTTCCTGGCCAGGCTGGCCCAGGGCAGATGGACTTGGAGTAATTAAATGGTGTCTTGACTCAGGACTCAGAATTGTTTTCACATGAACTCATAGCCAGCGGGAGTATTTCTGTTTGCTGTAATAGGCTTTCAGTGTGATCCACGTAAAACAAGACAGGAGAGTTTCTTCTCAAGGAGACATAATGACCAAACTGGAAGAGATTTGCTTTAAGGAGAGATTTTCATTGGGAGTTTTGGAGTCATTGTTATTCCAGAGATCTTAGTGCATCTCTCTCACTTGGGGTTTTTGTGCTGCCTTACTAAGGCTGTATAGTTCAGCAAAGACAAGTGTAAGGTCTTGCACCTGGAAAAACAATCCAGGAATGCAGCACAGGCTAGAAATTACCTGGCTGAAGAGTAGCTCTGTGGAAGGGGTCCTGGTGGACAGTACTATGCTCAGTATGAGTGAATAGTCTCCTGTTGCAGCAAAGAAAGCCAACAGGATATTCAGTTGCATCAACAAAGGCATCACCAGCAGAGATAAAGAAGTCATTATCCCATTCTACTCAGCGCTTGTCGGGACACACCTGGAATACCAAGTTCAGTTTTGGTCCCCACTATACAAAAGAAACGTAGACAGGCTGGAGAGGGTCCAGACAAGGGTCACAAAGGTGATCCAAGGCCTGGGACACTGCTGTATGAGGAAAGGCTGAGACCTAGATTTATTCAGCTTAGAGAAAAGAAGTCTTGGGGAAGACCTTCGCGCCCATGTTCCAGTATTCAAAGCGTGGCTACAAAGAAAATGGAGACTGCGTTTTTATGAGGAGTCACATGGAAAAGACAAAGAATAATGGGTACAAGTTACTCCTGGGAGGTTCTGATTAGACACAAGAGGAAAGTTTTTCAAAAAGACAACAAGCCATTGGAATAATCTCCCCAGGGAAGTGGTAGATTCCCCAATATCGGAGACTTTAAAAATTCAACTGGAGAGAGTGCTGGGCCATCTTGTCTAGACTATGGTTTTCCCAAGAAAGGTTGAAACATGATCCTTAAGATCCCTTCCAATTTGTTATTCTATGATATTATGATTCCCTTATTGAGTGTTCTGGTTATGCTGTAATGAGGATCCTTAGACGAATTCATGGCACCTCTAGACAGAAGAGGTCTTAAAAACAGTGACTTAAGGGCAGAACTACATGACAAAGCTTCAGGAGGGCATTGTGGCATAGAGACCTATCAGGTTAGCTACCATTCTGTTACAGTCCATGTGTGCTTTTACCTGTAAGTGTTGGCTTTCTGTTAGTTTGCTTGTGTGACTCTACAAAAAACGAAAGGGTCAGTCAGGCTGTCTTGTTCAGGGAAAGTCATGCATGTTTAACCATACTGGCTTTTGGCTGCTTCACTGCTCACCCTTAATGTGCTCTTAATGGGGATTTTTTTTGGAGTAACATTGCATGGTAAATGCAACAGCCTTATCATTGCTGTCTGTGCAAAACTGAAGATGAAATGATGCCTGATTTTTATGCAGGGAAACAGATTTATTTTTACGTGTTCCATCATTTGCTTCCCTTGGATCGTGATGAATGCCTGAATGACTCTGAGCTTGGTATTCCCATGTCTAAATTACATTATAAATTTGTGTTTATAGGTTTACAGATGCCTTCTCCAGAGTACATAGTTGATGTAGAGTCTATGGACATTTTCCCTGTTGGCTGGTGTGAAGCGAATTCTTATAACCTAACTCCACCACACAAAGCTGTTTGTAAGTACATGGAAACCTCAAGCAGCACAAATATTACATCAACAGATTTATCAGGGAATTTATCTTATGTCTGTAATTCAGTTATCGATACTACCAACCTAACTAGCAGACTGGTAACCAGGCTGTAAGTGTAGTGTAATGAATAGTAATAAGCCTGATCAGTGACCAGACTCTGCAGCATTGGCATTATGCAATTTGTACTTTTCTGTGTGATCAGTTCCTCTAAAAATTGGATTGTTAGTGCTGGGAAAGGCTGCTGCGTGGTTTGGGATTGCACAGCACAGGTTGTGAGTTTGCTGTGGGATCATTAGAGTGATACCAGGTTTTGTTTCCTGAGCAAAGTTCTCAGGCACCTGAGTGAATTATGGATGCTGGACCTCAGACTGGAAAAAAAAAAAACAATATAAAATCGAGGGTAGAGTGAACACAATCAGGCCATCCAGGTACTCCCTCTGAAACCAGGATCTGCTTGTCTAAATTGAGAAATGTTTGCAGGTCTCCTGGGATGGAGTTTCTGCCCCTTCTCGGGGTGTCTATCCCATTATTTCACTGCTCTGACCAGCTCGGAGATTTCCTTAGTGTTTAATTTAAATCTTTCCCAGCATGATTAAACTGGTAGTGTCTTCTCCTGCCTCTACTGCATATGAAGACCAATTTTTCTCCTTTCCATTTGCATTCAAAGGCAGTTCGTGAGTATTTGGTGGCTTGGTATTGGTCTCCTGTTCCTAGCAGAAACTATCTAACCCCATCTCAAGCCAGCAGATTAAAAATTAACCTCTCTGCTTATATTAATTAACATCTGAAAGGCAAATTTTAAAACATGTCACCCCTTTTGAAGAGTTAAATATGCTTAAGTTAAAACCAGGCAGCCAGGGCCTAATTTGGGAGACTACTGCTATGGCAACATTATGCAGCTTTATCACAATTTATAGCTAGGGATAAATTATGCTGGAGGTAATCGTGCTTGTAAAATGTAATCTTATCCATATGTGTTGCTGTATGGAGAAAAATATTTGTGTTTTTTTTCCTAATTCTTTTTTATCCTGATCCCATAAAATACGATATTAGCATTCCAGAGGAAAGAGTAAATGCATTATTACATTTTTAAAGTAGGTTTTAATGATGTAGTGACTTACTTAAAAAACACCACAAAAAGATGGCGATAGTAATTAAACACCATTTCATTGTGTTAGGAGTCTTTTTATAGTCAGTGCATTTATACCACATTTTTATGTGTTATGGGCATATTTTATAAGACAGAAGAGTAAACCACTATTTTATTTTCTTCCTTGCTTCGTTTTTACAGTGCGAAGGAAGAGAAGGATTGCAGTAGTGCAACCAGAAAAACAGTAAGTTTCTGTTGTTAGAGATGATTGTTTAAGGTGTTCTTTAAGGTGCTGCCCATCAGAAAAGCACTTGGGGATGCTGTTTAACAGCCAGCTGAACATGAACCAGCAGTGTGCTCAGGTGGCCAAGGTCTACAGCATCTTGGATTGTATTAGTGTGGCCAGCAGGAGTAGGGAAGTGCCTCTGTACCCAGCACTGGTGAAGGCACACCTTGAGTACTGTGTTCAGCTTACTACAAGAAAGACATTGAAGTGCTGGAACACCAGAGAAGGGCAACAAAGCTGGTGAAGGGCCTCAGCTTGAGGCTGAGGGAATTGCATTTGTTTAGTTTGTAGAAGAGGAGGCTGAGGAGAGACCTCATTGCTCTCTACAGCAAACTGAAATGAGGTTGTAGTGAGGTGGGGGTTAGTTTCTTCTCCCAAGTAACTAATGATAGATGAGAGGCAATGAGGTCAAGTTTCACCTAGGGATGTTTAGTTTGGATATTAGGAAAAAATTCTTTACTGAAAGAGTGGTCAAGCATTGGAACAGGCTGCCCAGGGAGATGGTGGAGTCACAATCCTGGAGGTGTTCAATAAATGTGTAAACATGGGGATATGGTTTAATGGTCGTGGTGGTGCTAATGATCTTAGAGGTCTTTTCCAGCCTGAGTGATTGTGTTATTCTACGATATTTTTGGTGAGATGGGTCTGGTCTTCCAGGAGAAATGATACGCAGCACCTGAATGACTTCGGTAACTACTGTCCAGATACTGCAGCAGAGTTGCCAAGGGGTGTCCTTTAAATTTAAAATGTTTGTGAACATATAAAAGAGTCTTTGAAGTAGAAATATTTTACTAGATGGGACAGTGTAGCCAGTGTCTGGTGGTCAGTAAGGGATGCTTATGTAAGACAGACATGTACCAACAGGCCGTTTCCCTACCTAACCCTAATTCTAGAAGCTAGAATTTAAGGACTTGAATATGAATATCTGCAGCCTGAAGGGCTAAAGCTCACAACCTAGAGTGTATTTTTTGAGGAGTGAATCTGGCTCCTCTTTCTTTGATATACTTGCCCGGGGCTATGAAAAACTGTGTGGAAGTGGGATTGCATTTCAGGTATCTCCATTCGTTGGTCCAGGTAGTTGTTGGTATATCTCATGGTGCAGCCTGAAGGCTGGTTCTGCCCCTTTGTCTGGTCTGACGCTATTAAATACATTGACTTTTCTGTTTACAGGTTACCATCCACAGTGCCTGTTGAGAAAATACCTCATGACCTCTGCCCAGTTCCTCAGCCAGACACAACAGGTAAGGCTGCTTGGCACCAGCAGCATTTTTGTTTCAAGGACCTGTGGCATGTATGGATGAATGTGACCCCAAAAAGGGAGTGTGTCGTATGGGTGGGGAGATGGGACCACATCTGTGAGGTGAGTGAGGTGATGTAGACTCACCAAGAGCATGGGGAGTCTCTGATGTTCATCGTGTGAGGATCTGGTCCTCTGCATGGGAACACCATGTCTTGCTGAGATTATCAGAGTTCCCCTGTAGCTTACCCATTCCAGCTGAGGATGCTAGGGCCATGTTAATGAAGCCTTTGTGGAGATGAATGCAACTTTTTAATTGTCACCAATGAAATTGCTTGCACCAGGACTTAATGAGTCCCTCTGCTGGCATCAGGGCTGTGTGGCATGGCTGCTACTTCTGCTAAAGGCAAAGTTTTCTTCCCTTTAGCAGTGGTGGGAGGGTCTGAGAGTGCAATATTCATCCAGTTAATTGCACAGACACAGCAGGAAATGCAGAAGTTAATTCACTTTATTTCAGCAGGCTGCAAGACACACATCGACATCCGAGCCAGCATCCCAGGGCTCTATGGCAATCAAATGGGGAGAAAAGAGCTGTTGGGGGGTATGATAACCAAAAAGTGGATAACCACTTGGATGGCACATTAACCACATCCAGAAGTAGCCACTTCTCTCCATGGGCTATGAAGAAGTCCAGAGTAATTTGCCTAGGCAAAGACAACAGCTCTGTAGACCCATGTGGGGTCACGGGAATGGCACCACAGTGCCCAGGATTGGACAGTGGCTGAAATGGGGTTTGTAGAGCTCTCTGCCTCCGTTTTCTCCCTGAGCTGATTCTGTATCTGTGAGAGGCAGCTAATACATTCCCTTTCTGGCAAGTTGCAACTGAGTTGCTCACCTCCATCTGTGATGTGAGTTACGAAAGAGCCTCGGGTCACGTTATGAATGAAATCCTTCCCCGGTTCTCCTTTTGGTAGAATGTTGCAGCCAAATCAGCTGCTATTAAAAGCACTTGCTTTTCCTGTGTCAGACAGATTCAAATAGCAAAGCCTTCTCTACCTTCTACCTCAAGGAAGACTTCTGATGCCTCCTTTATTCTTCTCCTCCTAATGTCTACGAGGAAGAAGAAGGGCCCTTGATTTATTGTACTAAAGTGCTACAAGCACATCAATGCTACTTTCTCCTTGCAGGCACCATCAATGGGAGATACTGCTGCCCCCAGCTCTACATCAACCACCGCTGCTTCTCAGGTCCATATTTAAACAAAGGCAGAATAGCAGAGCTACCTCAGTCTGTCGGGCCTGGCAAGTGCGTGCTGGTCCTCAAAGAGGTATGGCTCAAGCTATCTTTTGGGGGCATTTCAGGGGAAAGCATGGGCCATGGGCTGCCAGGCTCAGAATTTGAAAATAATGCACCTATAAAGCACCTGGAGCTCTGTAGTGGTTTCCCTAAGTCGAAGTTGGAAGCTGGGAAGATAGGGCAGGTATATACATTGTGGGTTTTCATGGGAGAGGGGACATTTTTGAGACATGAGGAGTCCTGTTGGTTGGGAGCAAGTTTCATCTAACGGTGAAGAGCATTTATGTTCTGACTGGAATTAGCCCCAAAAAGGATCTCTGTGTTGTTTCCATCTACATATTTCTCAGCACCTACACTGCTGTTGAGCCAGCAGACAGCGTGGGTCACACCTTTGTATGGTCAGGCCATGGTCAGATGAGGCCTGAACCATCAAGATCCAAAGTGACTAGAACAGAAAGCCAAGAAGTGTGATGTGCTGAGTGGAAGCTGTGGTGTGCCCAGCTCTTGCTGAATGTGGATGGGTTGATCTCATACAGCAGGCATGGCAGAGCACCATCATCTATTCACTTTATCCTGAATTAATCAGAGCTTGCTTAGGGCCAAATCCACTGCTGAGAGCTTGCTGTTGACCTCAGAGAAAAGCTAGCTTGTCTGAAAAAATTCATAAATATTTTCCACAAAGATTACTGTCCATATACAAATGAAAGGCAAAGTGACTGCCTCTCTCAAAGGACAGAGATGGTACCATTGGATAAACTATCACTGATGCCTTGTACACCATTGCAGTTTGTCATGTGTCTTCTAGAAATCCAGATCTTCCAGCTTTCAGGTGTGTACCTAGGTAAACCCCGCTTGATGTGGATGCAGGGACATATCTGAGCTCTTGTGAAAAAACAAGAGAACTTATTAGTGCCCATTTATCTGATGTCTTTAAGAGATCCTCAGTGCCCAGCTCAGGATATTTGCAGTTGTCTGAAATGAGGTGAATTCCAGCCCTTAACAGGAGCACTGAAAGATGAGATTCCTCCCAAGTCATCTATCACTTTTGAAAACACCTCTGTACAGTGCTGTAGAGTGACTCTTGTGTCCCCATTCACTTCCTCATTACCTTCTTCATACAACAGCACTGATGTTTATTTAACATGGGTGAAAGCTGGGCCATGAGGAGCTCCCACTAATCCAGCTGGTTATGCAGGTGGAGCACTTGGGTCTCAAAGAATCAAGTCAAAAATAACCTTCAGCAGAAAGCAGGATAAAGTGACTGCAGAGCAGAAACTGAGAGATGCCAAATTTGAAAGCAAGTCCATGGCAGCTTGCTGCTGGGGAGTGTTAGCAATCTGCTGCTGCTTGAAAAACAGGCAATGAAAAAGCAACATGGGGGAAACATGAGGCATGCACAGTCAGTACTTATGCTAATGGTTCTTCCTCCTTTCCTCCTGGAATCTGGATTTTGAAAACATAAGCAGCGCAAAGCTTCTGCCAGGTTGTCCTCCAGTGTCTTAGGGTTTTGTTGCATAGATGTAACACCAGCTTCTCCTAATCCCTCAAGAATGGGGACACTTACCAACTGTGGAAACCAACACAAGTTTCCTACAGAAAGCCTATTTTCTCTTGTTTTGCCTCCTTTCAGAACTGCTTGCTGAGGGAGAAAGTAGCAGTGTCAGTGAGACCTGAGCATCTTGCTTTTGGAAACATGAATGACTTCCCAAGGAGCAGAACAGGGACAGTGGCCCAGTATTGCTCAGTGTTATTTTGCAGATAAATTCAAGCTCAGTCTGGCTACAAGGACCAGGTTCAAATTCTGGAAAGGGTGAAGAGAAACCATTCAGGGTGTTGCTGTAGGAGAGATTAACTTGGTTCCTATCAGCTGCTGACGAAATGAGAGATGTCAGCAACTCTTAGAACTGTGGGCAAGGGGGAGGATAAGGGTACCCAGCACACAGTTGAAGCAAGAAGTGACAAAGTAGACATCCCTATATTGAGATAAAGTTCTGTGATAGCTGCCAGAGCACCCAAAAGGACTGTAGAGCTGAGTGGTGAGAACAGTGCAGAACATATCTCCTAAAGCCCATGACCAAGGCTTTCAATAGCTGAAGAGCTCACAAGGGTCTCTGTCTCTCCAAACCCAGTCTCAGTGCTGATCTTGATGCCTTTTTCTTGCTTTACACCTGCTGGTGCTGTGGCCCCGAGAATGCAAATGTATTATAATGATATCTTTCACTATATAAGAAAATTGCAGGCTATTGTAAATTATGCATCAGCATAACTTGTCTGGAATAGATAAATTATACATGGGATTTACTCTGGCAACAGCGGAAGGTGGAAAAGAGAACTCAAAACTGCAGCTATGAAGGAAGAGCAGAGTCAGTAGCAGTCTGGTGAGAAGTTTTTTTAATCACCCTGGTCTCCAGCCATAACTCACTGGTTTTAGAGGCGCTCTAGTTTAGAATCCGTCCTGGTTGCCAGCCCGTCCACAGCGGGCAGCAGTCTCCATAATGGAGATGCTGTGTTTGACACTGATGGAAACTCCAGACTAAAAATGGTTGAACAACCAACTCCTGTCTCATTCCTGACCTAGGCTGCCTAAAGAAAGAATAAAACAGATGTCCTTTCACCACTAGCACCAGGTGATGTGAGACCTTGCTCCTGGATAGGTGCTGAGGGAGTAGCTCCCCATTCTCTGCCTTCTCCACACTGAAGTGTCAGAGTTATATCAAAAAATGGAGCACAACTGTAGTTCACAATGCTCTTCAACCCTCTTTTGCCCTTCCTTACCTCCATCACTGCACCAGTGAGCATCATCCTAGATTCTGCCCCAAACTGACTGGTGCTACTTACCTGCATGGTAATAGTGAGATGACTATGGATCAGTACTGCTTGCTTCTGGATTAAACCAGGTTAGGAGATACCCTTGTAGTGTGGAGTAGGAGCATCTTCTTCCATTTGAGTAGAGTGGGCTGTTCTTACCCCAGACATCAGGAGAGAAGCAGAACAGGACGTCAGGAGAGAAGCAGGTTTGCTTTTGTGCAGCTCTTCTCTTCCAACAGAACATCTCTGCCAAGGTCTGCATTCTCACTGCATCCCACTGATTTCTGCCTAGTTGCTTTTTCCTAGTGTTGGATTCAATGGTTGTGAGCTCTGCAGGGAGGAAGCTGCTAAGGTACTTTCCTGAATGACAGCCCTTGAGCAAGATTTCCCAGCCAAAACTTTAGAGCAATTGCAACTTACTTGGTAGAATGGTCAAAAATACTGACTTTAGTTCTCTGTGTGTGTGCATGTATCCTTGTATCCACAGGTGAGTGACAAGTAACTCTTGTACTATCTAGTGCCAGAAATATTTTTAAAGCCTAACTGTTCCATTATTTCTGGTGCCAGCACAAGTTTCTGTTGGGATCAGTGGTTTATTGTGGTTTCTTTCATCTCAAGAGGCAACCAAGATGGCAATGCCTGTCATTTAACATCATCTGCAAAGCTGTTCTGGTTTGGGGCCAGACAGATCGTCTCTTGCCCCGAAAGGGACAAAAGAATGAGACTCACACAAACGGATTGGAGAGTGATGGAAAGTTTAAATGGAAAAGCAATTGGTGAAGCTACAGAGAACTACAAACTACAAAGCATAGTGACAAAGAGTATCCCAAAGCCTACAGAACCCCTCACAGAATTCCCAAAGGCTTCCCAATCCTTCCCTTCTTCCCACCTGAGGGTAAACCCAAACCCCCCAGGGCTCTTTCTTCCCCCTCCTGCTGCTAGGCAAGTCTCAGGCTGGCCAGGTCTGAGACTGCCCCACCCCCCTCCATTCTCCTCCTGGCATTAGGCCTAGACAGGCCTAAGAGGCCTTGGATACTCCCCTGGCATTACCCAATAAGAGAGGACATCTCCCAGGGGAGCAGAGAGGGAAGAAAGAGGAAGAGAATGACTCTGCAGATGGCCTTATAGGGTGCAGGACTTATGGGTGGAAATACGTCGTTTCCTGTGTCCACTCCTATTGGGTGAGCACCCAGGACACCAGAGGTGTATCTCATGTAGCAGTGGCAGGGGGCACCCAGCCTAAACTGCCACAAAAGCTTATCTCACTCCTGAGATAGTTGTTTGAAAAGGAAGTTGAAACTTGGAGCCAAATGCAACATCAGCTATTGCCATCCAACAACTGCATCTGGGCTGACAAATAGTGACTGCGTAGTAGCTAAGATATGTAACAAATTCTAACTTGAAGTTAAATTAAAATAAACACATTGCCAGCTTCAAATTTAGTTCTTGGTTCAGGATATCTGAAAACTGCTTCTGAACATTTCTTCAATCTATGCCAACAACTTACCATAGCAACAGTGTAAAACAAAATGAGGTGTCTTTGAGATTTCAGATGATCTATAATGCATTGTATCTTAGGGAAATATTAATTAGCTTCATTGCTTACTACTATTTTTAAGACACCTTGCTCTTTCTCTATTTAAAAAAGAAAATGGACTGGACAGTAATGTGACTATCCAACTGATGAAAATAGGAAAAATGAGCCAGCAGTTGTGAAGGAAGGCTATTGTTGCACTCTGCAACTTGATTCCTTCCTTCCTTCCTTCCTTCCTTCCTTCCTTCCTTCCTTCCTTCCTTCTTTCCTTCCTTCTTTCCTTCCTTCCTTCCTTCCTTCCTTCCTTCCTTCCTTCCTTCCTTCCTTCCTTCCTTCCTTCCTTCCTTCCTTCCTTCCTTCCTTCCTTCCTTCCTTCCTTCCTTCCTTCCTTCCTTCCTTCCTTCCTTCCTTCCTTCCTTCCTTCCTTCCTTCCTTCCTTCCTTCCTTCCTTCCTTCCTTCCTGCCTTCCTTCCTTCCTTCCTTCCTGCCTTCCTTCCTGCCTTCCTTCCTGCCTTCCTTCCTGCCTTCCTTCCTGCCTTCCTTCCTGCCTTCCTTCCTGCCTTCCTTCCTGCCTTCCTTCCTGCCTTCCTTCCTGCCTTCCTGCCTTCCTGCCTTCCTGCCTTCCTGCCTTCCTGCCTTCCTGCCTTCCTGCCTGCCTTCCTGCCTTCCTGCCTTCCTGCCTGCCTTCCTGCCTGCCTTCCTGCCTGCCTTCCTTCCTGCCTTCCTTCCTGCCTTCCTTCCTGCCTTCCTTCCTGCCTTCCTTCCTGCCTTCCTGCCTGCCTGCCTTCCTGCCTGCCTTCCTTCCTGCCTGCCTTCCTTCCTGCCTTCCTTCCTGCCTTCCTTCCTGCCTTCCTTCCTGCCTTCCTTCCTGCCTTCCTTCCTGCCTTCCTGCCTGCCTTCCTGCCTTCCTTCCTGCCTTCCTTCCTGCCTGCCTGCCTGCCTGCCTGCCTGCCTGCCTGCCTTCCGCATGCCTTCCGCATGCCTTCCGCATTCCTGCCTTCCGCATTCCTTCCGCATTCCTTCCGCATTCCTTCCTTCCTTCTTCTTTCCTTCTTCTTTCTTTTTTTTTTTCCAAGCACAGCATGACTTGTTAAGAGAAATTTGCATAATTAAATCATGGTGCTCGGAAAATTAAGTGGCTTGTACTGAGCCTTAGGTGTACGATTGAGCTGGGCTGATAGCATTATCATTCATGATCAGATTTGATGTTGGAATGGCACAAACCTCTGTAGTCTGGAAAGACATAATTGTGTTTCTGCAAGAGGCTTCCTCCCTAGGGCTGGTCTGTGCTCTTCAGCTCTTCTATAGTAGTTCCTCCAGCTTAGGAGGTGGTCATTTGTATTTTTGAAATGTCATGGACTGTCATAAGTGTATTAACACCTAAGTGCTATAACCATGACTATGAAAAAGCCTCACTTTTAGATCCTTGATCATCCATAGAAAGAATCCCAAATAACTCTTTTTTCCCCTTCTCTCTCTGTCATACAAACATATCATTGTTGCAAGTAAAATAAGAGAACTGTTTACTGTCCTGCCTGAGGCTAGCCTGGGAATTAGAGTCTGTCCTTGTAGGTAGGAGATGTGGGCTCATATCTCAGAGGAAAGAAGTTGAGTTTCTCCTCATAAGGATGATGATCATTGGGCTCTTGAACAGAAGACTCGTGATGGTATTTTGAAGTGCACCTGACCAGTGATAACTCCTGAGAAAGCTTCATCCAGGGTTGGGACAATTAATGAAGAGCAGTGAAGAGGTGGGAAATGTGTGAATATGAAAAAGCTATCGTGGGAAAAAATGTGCTGAACTGCTCCATGGCACCAGACATGTCTAGACATGCACGTAGAAGGCCCCTTGTGACATAGAAAACTTTATAGCAAAGATGTCAGGTGCTTATAGGATTGGGTAGAGATTTGTGGTGGTGATGTGTGATCATTCTCACAAATGTGGCTCCACCCTGCTTGACTCTGGTTCAGCAGTACTAAAGTAAAATCTCATAGGTGCATAGCAGCAATGTCTGGTGGTGTCCAATCCACCTCTCTGCTTCAAGGCACACTGGCTGCAACCAAATGATTCCTGATGGAGAGGGTTGAAAATAAACTACCAAAATCTCAGGCTGGTCACACTCCAGCCAAGAGGAATTTAATGAATTAGATCAAAATTTGACCAGCCTTTTACAGTCACAGTAACTTTCCACCTCCAGAGAAAGCTGAAAACTGGTCTAGATTTCTTCACTGTTTTCACTTTAATCACCATTAATCTTTCCACAAGAACCAATATTCTTTCTCCCTAGTGTTTATTAATGTGGAATATGAAGCAATAATTTTGTTAGAAAGTAAGACTGTTAACACTATTACAGACCACTTTCTGCTGTAGAGTAAAATGTCAAATCCAGTGACTTCTTTGAAATACAAGAAGGTTAAAAGCCAGAGCTATTAAGGAACAGCTTCTTTCTCTTCCCTTAAAGGGAAATGATTATTCTTACAAAACACTTCTTAAAAAAAAAAAATAGTTTAGAAGTTTGCAGAGTCCTGCCAGTGGCAAACCCAAACAAAACAACACAACAGCAACAAATCACAACCAAACAACAACAAAAACCACAACCAAAAAATCCCTCCAAACAAACCAGAAAAAAACCCCAAGCCTAAACACATTGCTCTTTGCAGTATGGCCTAGTCTGTTTTTCACTTCTGATGAACCACGTTTATAAGTGCCTGGGCAATTTAATGCTCATCAAATTGAAATAATTTGCAGGCCCCCCTAAAGAATTAAGAACAGGCATTAGGTGAAGAGCTAAATTACAGCAAAACCAATTCAGGCTTACTGTGGGGTCATTCACGTACACACAATGCAGAGTGTTCAAACACATGGTCTGGTGCTGTTAAAAGATTTGTTTTTCGTGTATTTATCTCCTTAGGTCAAGTGTAGACTATTAAATCTTGAATTGCCTGAGCCAATACTAGGGATCATTTTTATTCTCAGAGACTTTGGATTAAATGGATTGGCACATGTGTTTTGTTGCAGAGTGGACACACACTGGGTTTCAGGCAAACCTCCTGCAAACTCTTTTTGTGCAGACCTCATTAATATTCTGCTAATACAGTCAAGGCATTCAGCACTCAGATGCTTAAGCATATTGCTGACCTCAAATATGTGAATTTCCTTTTTAGCGTTCAGTGTGCAATGGTACATGTGGCTTTGCATGTGGTTCAGCCATCAGAAGTATTTTCATTTGTTAGTAAATTGAGACAATATGGATGCAGTGACTGGAATCTGCTTTGGGTGAGAAAGTCTGTCTCAAAGAAAAATTGCTAATTAACAGGAGATTTTTGGGGTTATCAGTTTGATGTGTCATCTGCAGTATGTTTAGTACATTGATCCAATCTGAGACCTCTATTTGTTGCATCTAGCACTTACCCCCTGTGGCTTTGGACCTAAATCGGCACCCGGAAGGTATTCCTGTCTATGCAGCACCTGGGAACATATTCAGTGTGTTCAAGAACTATGTCTAAACCCATCACTGTTGCTGATTTTGTCTCTGAATAGGTTCTCAGCATGGTGATCAATGCAGCTTACAAGCCAGGGAGCGTTTTACGAGAACTGCAGCTAGTGGAAGACCCTCAGTGGAATTTCCAAGAGGAAACGCTTAAAGCAAAGTAAGTCTTTGTTTTGAGCCCTTTTAATTAGGAGGCTTCAAAAATGGAACTGACTGGGGGGAAAAAAAATAAGGGAACAAAACATTTTTTTTCTGTTGTGAGAGTTTTACTTTTCTAATTATCGTTTTGCTTCATTGAATTATTTGACTCATTCTATAGCAACTGAAGAAGTGAAATATTCAGCTGAGTGGTTCATTTCTATTGTCATTCTCCAAGCAGCTGCCCAGATTTTGATGAAAAAATGCCACGTTTTTTCAGTGAAGTCCTGAGTTTTATGATAAGCTGTTCATATAAGCTTGACTATTATTGAATTAACTCAATTCTTGGTTTTCTAAATGTAGGAGTATTACTGCTTTTAATATAGAGCCTGTCACTCCAATGAAGAAAAAAATGGTGAGAACAAATGACACCAAAAAAAAAAAAAAAGGAAAGTAAGAACAAAATAGCAGGGACACGTTTTTGAGCAGGAGAGTGATCATGACAAAATGCAAGCAGATTGGGGGTTCAGGTCAAGACTGGAAGCCTTTATGAAATATATGCTTCAGTTCTCATCTAACCAACAATTAAGAAAATTATGTATCTTGAAAATACTTAAGTTCCCCTTTCAGCTTTAAAATCTACTCATTTATGCCTTCTTTATGTAATGGCCTCTATGCTTAGGATGTATTTCTACAACCATTGTCTCTCTGAAGTAGAAGAGTCCTATCTAAGCTCTCTCCAGAGTACCTCCAAAGAGCCATTCTTCCAGCTTCAGGATGGATGTCAACAAGTAGTCCTTTGAGGACAGCTCTCTCTATTGACTAACTTTGGTCACCTCGACTTTTTGAGTACTGATGTTAAATGCAGGTGAATCTCACCCTTTCTGCTGAACTATGTTCCTGCTTTTCAGATAAAAGCAATTTTTTTCTTGGTTATTTGAAGTGATTGACTGTCAACTATAGCACTACTGATTGCTATTGTGTTTGATCTTTGGCCATGCAGATGTTGCAGAATGTCTATATGTGCTTTGTTTGAGGGAGAGAATTGAGGAACTTTTATTCTGCATACTTGGAAACTGCCTTGAAAGGAAGATTGCAAATAGCAATGCAAAGCTGCTAGAAAAGCCTATTTTTAATTTGCTTCTTTCACCCATGTGGAAAGTCAAGTTTCATGTTTTTCAATTGAAATTTTGCAGATGGAAATCTAAAAGTCACCCTTGCACATGCAGATTTTCATTAAAAACAAATTACTGTCCATGACCTGGTTTTCACTGATTTCAGGCTTCCACATCTTATACTAGCAAACAGATAATGCACTCCTATAGGTACTTAGCAGTTGTGAAATCAAGTTGTAATGCCCCATCTTAATAATCTGTCCTGAAGGCTTGAGTTTACAGGCTGTTTACCTGTTAGCAGGACTTTGAGATTCTCATTTGAGTGTGTGAATCTGCCTTGTGCAAAAGCAGCAGTATTTTGTTCTCAAGTTTGCTACAGTCTTTTATTTCTAATGGGAGACAGCATGGAAAATATTTAACTGACCACCAAGTGGAGGAATGTCTTGTCCCAATCCACTGTGTCTACAGCCCAATCCACCCCACTGTGACCTCAGGCATCCTGCTGACTCTGGATTTTCTTACACCAAGAAGACCAACTTAATTATGAGTACATGGGCCACTAGACATCTTGTCACTCATCTGTATTACATCAACCACTTATCCTCCCTCAGCATTACCTGGTGTGCTAATCATACTGCAATGAACTCCACCATCTCCATTACTATCTACCCATGCATTACTGTGCCTGTTTCCTCCTCCCATCTGTAGAGCAGGGCAGCCAGCCTGCTGAGATACCCCTTCTACCTACATAACCTGCCAGATAAAAGTATAGCACTGCTTTCCAGCAAGGAGATTTTGAATTTTATATTGGTCAGCCAGTCACAGGCGATGTAAGTGTTCCTGTATGACAGCTACCCCAGGAGGCAGCAAACTCAGCTCTTCAGTGGGTCAAGAAGCATCTTTCAACTTTAGCAAGTCATAGAATGGATCATTACAGGCTGAGAGCTGGGACAGTAAGTTTTAGAGTGACTCCTGAGCATAGCAATGAATTCTCATCCAGTGTAACTTTGTTTTCTGTCTCTTGAGGAGACAGAGCTGATGGGGCTGAAAAGCACCTTGTTGCTGTAGCTATCTGGCTGCTGAAAGTGGAGCAAAGTTCACAGAGCAGTACTTGGTGGTCATACCAGCTTGCCTGTGGGCCATTTGAGTGCTTTCATGCATCAGCTTGACAGAAGGCTGACATGCCCTAATAGTGTCTGGCTACCCGAGGACTTCATTCTTTTTTTCCCTTCCTGAATTAGCTTGAGTTGGTACATCAAGAAGCATACCAGGGTTTTAATTGCATTGAGTTGTGCAGAAACAAGAAAGAAATCAAATACTCTGGGATGCACAAACAGCACGACACGTTACATCAGGTATGACAGCAAGTTGTGCTCCAGAATCTTAAACAGAGACCTGTAATGAGCAAACGCCTGTCTCCACCAGCTTCCAGCTACACTGGTTCCCAATGGTGTCTTGCTGCTAATGATGACAGCTCTACAAGCCAGCTGCAGTGTCTGTGCTGTAATGTGACATGTCGTGTCACCGCCTTCCCTCTGATGTAAACTGACAACTCCTTGGAACTTGACAATGTTGTTGTTTGTTTGCGGCGATGGCTGCAGTAGGGTAGAGCAAAAGGGAGGGAGGAGGATGATGAAGAAGAGGTTGTTTTTCCCACTGGCTCAAATGCCAAATCAAGCTCTGCCAGGAATGTCTTATCTCTGTCCTAGGGCAACCTGCATCTAGTTTATTCTGCTGTCATGAGTGACCAGCACAGAATCAATTACACTAGCCTTGCAAAGAAGATAAACAATTTATATTGTCCAGAGATGTGTCTGCAGTGTGTGATGGCAGTCACTTCTCATCAGCACTGCTGGCTCTCTGCAAAAATAGTCAAACCTGATTTATTGGTGATGATGAGTTAGAAATGTCAGGCCTGATCCTCTGAGTTCCCATGAGGGCCAGCTGAAGCTGTAGGCATTCAGTCCTTGTACTCTGGGTGCTTTATATTGAATGCCTACATCTAGATTTGGCTTCCCAATTTTACATCAAATGTTTGAAGGACTTTATGCTTTTTGAGAGTTTTCATTTATAAAGGCTGTAAGTGGGGCTGCTTGGACTTACCCATTTTTGTAGGACCTGGAACATAAATGTTACCAGTGTGAGCAGGGAGTTATCTGTTGGGTCTTGTATGAAGCCTAGTTAATCGAAATAAGAAAGATGAATTCTCCTGGACTCCTTCACTGAATTAAATGCTAAGATCTGCCCAGTAGCTGAACTCCAGGAATTTTCACCTCCATCACAGACACAGATACTTTCTTATGAGGCTGTATTTAAAAAAAAAAAAATCTTTTCACTGTAGATGCTTTAGAATACTGCCTTTAACTTGTGACAGATGATGCTGAAGTGTTTGAAGTCCTCTTTGGCTCAGCCTTAGCTAGCAGGGGTTGTTCTCAGGGCTCATAGGTCCCTATTACTCTTTGGGGGCATGAAATGTTAGACAGTAAATGCTAAAGAAGGTAGAGACACTATTAGTAAACTGAATGTGCACACATGCATGGAACTAGATGGGATGTGAGAAATGGCTGAGGAAACTGGAATTGTTTAGTCTGGAGAAAAGGATACTCAAGGTAGACTTTATTGCTCTCTACAACTACCTGAAAGGAGGTTGTAGTAAGGTATTGGTCACTTCTCCCACGTAACAAGTGATAGGACAAGAGGAAACTCAAGTTGCACCAGGGGAGGTTTAGATTGGATTTTGAGGAAAAAATTTCTTCCTCAAAAGGGTTGTCAAGCCCTGGAACAGGCTGCCCAGGGAAGTGGTGGAATCACCATCCCTGGAAGTATTTAAAAGCCATATAGATGTGGTGCTGAGAGACATTGTTTAGTGATGACCTATTAGTGCTGGGTTAATGGTTGGACTTGATGATTTTTTTTCAAACCTAAATGATTGTATGATTCTGTGAGAGAACTCGCCAATGTCACTGCAGGCTTACTCGCTGTCATGGTTGAAAGTTGATAATGATCAAGGAAGTTTCTTGATGCCTGGAAAAGGGCAAACATCACACCCCTTCTCAAGAAGGGCAAGAAGGAGAATCCAAGTAACTACAGATTGTCAGCCTAATGTTCCTGGGAAGGTTACTAGGCAAATTCTTCTGTAATCCATTTCCAAGAACATTCATGGCCAATAGTTGAATGGCAAGAAGCAGCACAGATTTATGAAGTGAGAGTTGTGCCTGATGTGATGAGGTAACTGGGATGGTGGCTGAGGGAAAAACAGTGGAAGTCTTCCAGATCAGCTCTACCACATACTCCTTGAGACACTGCAAGCAGGAATTAGTGTGACCAGGTGGCCTTCTGTGCTGAAGTTGGAGATAGAAGTCATTAGGACCTGTGGAATGACTTAAACAGTATCTTTCCATAATCAGGAGGAGACTTAACTAGTCCTTCCTAACAGTCAGAACAATTTCAGGGCCCTCTCTGAATCCTGTCTTGAAGAGTACAGAATGTCACTGAATGATCAAATAGCTTTGGAAGAAGACAACTTCTCATGTTTTGCAGCACTTAAAACTAGTAAGAAGAATTGGAAAATTCTTGCAAAACAACAGATAGGAGCTTCTGGTCCCCCCTCTAAGTTTCTGGTCCCCAGTCTCAAAGATTGTCAAAACTGTGGGCTGTAGCTTTATGTTGAGACTTTTGCAAATGAGGGTAGTCTCAATGTTTTTGCTCTTTGAAGTGTCTTCAGCACAAGACTTTTTGTGTTATTACATAGTGGTCCCTAACTGGAGCTCCTGGAAGATGTTTTGTTCTCATGAACCTCTGATCTATTTAATCACCAAAGGAAGTCTCATTTGAGGAGTGATATTGCCACCAAAGGACAGTGATTTCTAAGAAAATTGAAAATATGATGTGTCACATGGCTGTTTTCCAAGTGTCCAGTGCTGCCATGCTGTGCATGCAGGTTCCTTATTGCTTACAAGTGGTTGGGAAGTCCTACTATGAAAACATCAATGGAAGTATCAGTAGTTGGTAATTTTTTGAGAGATGCTGATGGAAAAGGTTTGTTTTTTTTATTCTGTGCAAAGGAGATCTTTCCATGTGGCTATCCTGGAACAGCTCAGATTACATTTGGTGGTATTTGTGTTAAAAATCTTTAGGGTGTGAGGAATATAGAAAATATTAGTAGAACTTGGTTTATAGTTGAAAGAGGTGCTGCCAAGGCCAAAATCATGTAAAAATTATTACTGCAGACAGTACTAACACCTTGGATTGTTGAGACTGATTGCTGCAACCATGTTGATCTCCATTTTGCCATCCAGTCTGTTAATTACTATGTATGTTGCATTCAAACCACACCATGAAATCAGTCAGTTGTTTGTTTTCCTACTTTCATCTTTTTCTTTCACCAGACATTTTAGTACCATGCGTCCTTTCTGGGCAGCCAAACACAATAGGAAGCACACAGTTAGAAAAAGTCAGCCATCCTTGAATAATACCCATCAGGCAGCTTCCTTAGCTTATAAGAAAGAAGATCAAGAGGCAATTTGATTACAGGGCTTTTCGCAGGGAAACAAAACGAGATGCAGTCGTTTCATGCTAGCAGTGAAAGTCAGAACAAGGACAAATAAATGTAAGTTAAATCCAGACACATCTATACAGACAACGAGGCTCAGGCACATGAGGTATAGGTACAGGTGCTCCTGCTGCCAGGATTCTTCCAATGTGGAGACTCTCGAGGCAGGGCTGGTGCTTTTCTGGAAGTGATGCTTTAGTCCAGCCAAAGCAGATGGGGTTCAGATGAAGTTCTGCAGCCTGTCACAGCAGTCAGACTTACTGACTGATTTAGGCCGTCATTAAACTTAATGGCTCCTGGAGAATTAATAAGGGCAGGAGTCTTTTCCAAGACATGGAAAAGAAATATGTAAAACATTTATAAGAAGGTATATTTAAATACCTGTGGAATTTAATCTTTTGATATTAGTTATTGCCTAGCCCTCTTTAGCTAGCTGGCCTGTGCAGATGTTTCGTATGGAAGCTGGGATAACAGTGCTCTGTCCCTGGAAGGGATATTTTTTCCATTTTACATCATCTGTCCAGGTCTGTTGGGTTGCATGAAAAGTTGGCTAATTAAGTCAGTCATTCATTCATTCATGTGAATGAATCCAGGGTTGTCTGCATGATCTGGGATCTTTGGTTGGGTACCAAACGGGGTATCAGAGCCTGGTGCCTTGCAGGAATGATAGTTCAGGTTGTGAAAGAGATTTGTACTGTTGTGATAGTTTGGATCAAGACTTTTGTGGTATGAAGATAGTTGGACTGGGCTGTTCTCAGACCCAAGTTTCATTTGGCCACCCTCCTGTAACACTTTATGTATCATACTTTCAAATTCTCTCTCCATATCCCAATGTTTCCAGAAAGAGCTTTTGGGAGGGAGAGCAGCAAAAGGTGGTTTCTCAGTTGCTTTGTGTAACTCAGTAAAATCTTCAGGGAGGAAATAGGGTCTGGGCAAACAAAAAATTGCATATTTTAACTCTCTGGCCACATCTTCTTTGTTCTACCTTCTCCTGTCCCCCTTCCATATCTATCAGCAGCTGATTTCCTGCTAGGGAACTGTGGGTCTTAATACGTTTGCAAATGCTTTGTCTCATTTTTCCTGATGACTGTATCTTTGCCTTTCATTGCTTCCCACCCAGTAATCTTTCTTTCACTGTCTCTCCCTCTATTTCTTTTGTGTGTGTTACTTTTCTCTCTTCTAAGCACATTTATAATGCCTTAGCACCAGGCGCTTGCCTGAATTGTCTCCTCTGTTGCATTCCCCAGGATGTGTAAGGGATGTTTTAAAAACCTTATCTCAGCTTAGTGCTGCTGTTTAATAAATTATGGGGATAATTGGTTTTTCGGCGTTCACAACTACAAAGCATTACATCAGGGAGGTAACTGTATCTTTCTTAGCCATTTATCGCTCAGAAACACTTCATATAAAGCACTGAAATAAATGTTTTAGTAGCAGTTGGATAACAAATGTTAAGACAAACCTTTTATTGCTGATTCCTGCTCTAAGCATTCCCTGTAGGAATCAGTATTTAGAGCCTCTTGCTGCAGCCCTGTTAAACAACTTGAGAGACTCCTGATTAGCCTCTTGGGTTTTGTATTGCCCATGTCTCATAGCAGTGAAGTCATCTGGTCCCTGTATGGTTGACAGTGCAATTTCACTCATGTTTCCTTCTTCACAGTGTATGTATCCCAGTAACCACAGTTGGCACCATGAAACCGTGGGTTTGTTGTGAGCTGGCATATGAAATGAGAGCTGCCTAGAGAAAACTGGCAATTGAGAAGATGGAAAGTGTGTTGGAGGCTTAAAGAGACAGTCTCCAGTGTAGCCCAAACACAGGGTAGCAACCAGAAACTCTGCAAGGTCTAAGCTTCTCATCACAGGTCAATATAGAAAGAGAGACTGTGTCCTCCCCAGAAGTTTGTATCAGCTTGCAGTATGAGCTCGGTGTTCTGTGTAGTATCCTCACTGAGCCTACTGTGATCCTTTTCCCATCTCTTACTATATCTGTAGATATATCCAGTCTGCACATGCACCTCTTCCCGAATATATCCATACCTCTCTTTCATTTCACCCTGCTTTTCCTTCTTCAAGTCCATCTGAAGTGTAGCCACTAAAACAAGTGGACCTATTCCCTCTGCCTTCTTGAGAGAGACACTTTTCCCAAAAGTCTTAGGGAGGATACTTCCCTAACAGAGGGGAGTCTGGTCTGCAGCATTGAAGGACATTGCTTGATTGGTGACATGGGGTCTTGTACTCTTTTCTAGATACAGAGGGAAGACCTACAGGGCAACTGTTAAGATTGTGCGGACGTCGGATCAGGTAGCAGATTTCTGCAGAAGAGTCTGTGCAAAGTTAGAGTGCTGCCCCAACTTGTTCAGTCCTGTGCTGGTGGCTGAGGTCTGCCCAGAGAACTGCTCCATTCATACTAAAACCAAGTACAGTGAGTATTGGATAAAATGATTCTTGTTGCTAGCCAGGGATCAAAGGAGTGGGAGAGCATGCCCGAGATAATAAGGAGCAGGAGTTGTGTTATTACTCATTGATAATGAGTAGGATTCATCTCATCGAAGAGTAGTGACTTATTTCTGAGTAGGCCACCACACAGGAAATAAACATCTCCAGAAAACTGTCCATCTTGCTCCATCCTAATATATATATATATGAAAGTCTTGCTTGACTTTTCTTCATATGTAAAGTAATGATTCTGTTAATACAAGGAGAACATAAAAGGAACTTGCAGTGGCCGGCTGAGATTTAAACTGCTACATGTGAGATAGGCTCATTAGATGAGATGAATCCTGTCCTACTCAGCAAAAAGTTTCTGGTGTATGCACCAGCACAGGCCAGTATTGTGATGCTGAGGTGGTGGAAGCAGTTTCTGTGCTCAGGGTGTTAAGGCATATGTTCAATGCTTCTTGTTGTCAATGTGACTGATAATAATTGACTCTTAAATAGGTCAGGAAAGTGGAAGTGAGTGTTGTAAATCTTCCACAAAGGTTGCAAGAAGCCATGATGCTGTTAGGTCCATGGTTGGAGTTGATGATTGTAGAGGTCTTTTCCAACCAAAACAATTCTATTCTTTTATGCTTCTTAGCCAGTATCAGTGATTTAGACCAATTAGCTTCCAGAGTAGAATAAATTGGCTCAATGAGATATTCACTTCACTGAATATACAGGTTTCAGTAGAAGTCTACAACTCAGTTAGACTCCTAGCTCCCACTGGCAGCAAATGGAGGTTTCGAGGAGTATAGCTGGGGGAGCTTCAGCTGAGTTTGTCTCAGTGCTGCTGGCTGTATGTGGCTGGATGAATTGGTCCTTAAAACTCTATGAATTTGATGAAAGTCTCAGTTCCATTATGAACCTTGACATGGGTGCTAAGTGCCATTTTTATTGTCCTGGGGTATCCTGGGATACCCTAGCTGGTAAAGGGGAGTGTGTCTGTCAGCCCTAGAGGATGCTGTAGAGCATGTCAGAAGACATCTAACACAAGCACCTAATGCAAAGTCAGAGGACTCTCACATTCTTGATTTCAACTTGGGACGTGAAATAGCTGAAGGTTATAAAAACTCATCCCTTTGTGCATTGAACAAACAGCATAATTCAGGATAGCTGGGCCCTCTCCGCTGAAAACATTCCCAAATGCAGCTGTGTCTAAGACTGTTGACTCATGCAGAAGTGCACTGGATCAAATCTGAAACGTGCTGGCTCCTCTCACTCCAAGTCACTGCTTGATTTAGTGAAAGCTTTTCCTAAGTACATATTGTAAGGTTAGGTTATGAACTTCTCACTTGTCACTAATGTCCATACAAAAGAGCTGTAACACTCTGTCCTAGTCCAAGATGACATCTTTTGTTTACACTGGACATTTTTCCCAAATCAATCTATTTTTAAGTTCCTTGTGAAAGTGCACCTAGAGTGCAGTACTGAATCAGTAGCAAGAAGCAAGCCAAAGTTTCCTTTTTGTGGTTAAAGTTTCTTACGGGTATTTGCATTATCTCTCCAGCTTATTATTATGGGAAGAGGAAAAAAATCATTAAGCCACCAATTGGGGAAAATAACAACATGAAAAGTGGACATGTCAAGCCAGCCAGACGCAGAAAAAGGCGGAAATCGATCTTTGTGCAGAAGAAAAGGAGGTCGTCAACTGTCGACTTGAATGCTGCAGGCTCTGCAGAGGTGTGTGTTGCACTGGGATAAATCAACAAAAGCACCTTGGTGCTTTTCTTCCCCCAAACCTGCATCTTCCTTTTTAGGGACTCCTCAAAAAACCTCAACACTTCCATTTGGTATTCTGAAATTCTCCTTGCTACTCTGTTCTTCTAGGGTCAAAATGGTTTTATTGGGACACTTTCTAGCCTTCTACATTCTAGAGTTAACAAATAGAGTTTTTGCTCCCACCTCATAATCCTCACTAGTTAACATGTTTTCTAATATTTTATCTTTGTTTTCTTTTACTTCCTTACAAACCTTTAGGGAGATGAACCTGTTATATGCTTTGCACAGCATCTAGCAGAGTTACAGAGGTCTGTGATCCACATCTAAGGTCTCCAAATATTATAATAAAGAACTCATGGACCATTGTGATTTCAAGGGCTTTTATTTTTTTCATTAACCAATTGTAATATTTCTGGTTCACATCATCAAGCAATAAAAGTTTTAGAAGCTTTAGAGTATGAGCAAATGATTTGTGTCCCAAAGGAAGAAATTGTTTACTGTGAGGGTGGTGAGATGCTGGATTTGGTTGCCCAGAGAAGCTGTAGATGCCCCATTCTTGGAAGTGTTCAGGGTCAGGTTGGATGGAGCTTTGAGCAGCCTAGTGAAAAGATTGTCCCTGTCTATGACAGGGGAGTTGGAACTAGGTGATCTTTAAAGTGCCTTCCAACCCAACCCATTCTGTGATTCTATGATACAGGGTATTTGAGGCTTCAGTCTTTCTAGTGTGCTATGTGATATGACAAGATCTCAGCTTCATCAATGATTCATGTCCAAATACAACTTGGAGCAGACTTAATTCTATGTGGACCATTCCCAGGTAGTTTTCCCGTGACAGAAATGACAAAGTTCATGTGTGGTTTCCCTTTCTCAACTGAGTTCCAGTGATTGCCACTTTGTTCAATGTGAAATAAAATTGATTTACTTAAATTCCCTTTACTTCAGCTGGAGGGGAATATTTTAGTCAGCTTTCAGTTGACTGCTTGTATCTTCATGATTTAATCCTCATTTATGTATAGTTCTGCTTCATTTCCTTAGATTATACCTGCTTCAAAGGAATTTAAACTAATATTAAGCTTAAATCAAGCATTAGTCAAGTTTTTCAGCCCTTCAGCCTTCGTCTAAAATTGGTCTTTCACTTAAGACCTAAGCATATGGCTTGGATGCTTGCTCACACTTTGGAGCTAAGCTGTTGAAGCCATTTGGGCCACTTCTGTATGTGTAAAGTTCAAAATACAGAGATTGCATCAGTTAGTATGTGCTTGCAAGCTCTGTGTGACAGAAATAACAAGTATCTGGTATAATATCCTTTAAATAGAAATTTGTGCTTCACCTTTAGCAGTTAGTTGTTGGGCTGCAAGCAAGGAAATCTGGGTGAAATCCTTTGTCCTGGGTTTTACAGAAATATCACCTAAGAAATCAAGTGCTAGGATGAACTTGTACATTTGGTATTTTTAAAAGACATCAAAATTTCCTTCCTCTAAATGCTGGTCACACCCATGACCATTTGAAGCAAGACTAAATTGCAGACTATTTCTGATTTTATTTCAACTCCAGCAACCTGAGTTTTATTTTATCCTTTTAGTATTATCCATTTCCCCTTCTCGTGAACATCTACAGTGCCGCAAGATTTGAGATGCAAGCCCAGCAGAGGAGCATTTCATGCCTAATAAGTTATTGCCTTTGACCTTTTGTTAGAAACAGAAAAAGGATTTGCCCACCATGTATTTTTTTTTTCTACTACATTTTGTAACAAATCTAAATTGAGGGCTAATCCACTTAGCACTGTAATGAAAATGGGATAATTTGGTTAAAATAAATGTTACCCTGGACTGACATGGGTACAGGTCTGCAGTTTGACCTGGTGCTTTTTGGTTTGCTGCTGTATTAATCTCCGAGCTTGGATGCTGTTTCCTTGATGGCCCTTGTGCAGGAGAGTGAAGATGATGAGCCAGATGCAATGGAGGATGAGACAGCAAGCGAAGAGACCAGCTCAGAGCTCCGGGATGACCAGACAGATACCTCTTCTGCTGAGGTTCCCTCCACCAGGCCTCGGCGAGCAGTCACTTTGAGGAGCAGCACGGAGTCTGACAGACCTCCTCCCACAGACAGAGCCCGACGGAGCCGCAGGCCACAGCCCCACTCCTATAGTGAGGTGGAGAAGTGTGAACAAGTCAAGGAAGTGAGTATGTCCTGTTATCACTCCTGATTAATAGCAGCATTCTTCCTAAATTAACCTTCAGTGCCAAGCATTCCTCATCTGAGAAGAGCATCCCTGCCCTGGTTCTCCACACAAAGTAGTTTTCTTTATGAGAGCTTTTGTTTTTTGTTTTTGTTTTTTTAGGAAATTAAGCAAGAAGAGGAAGAGAAGCTCATTCTGGACAGTAATCCGCTGGAGTGGACTGTGACTGATGTTGTGAGGTTTATTAAGCTGACTGACTGTGCACCCCTTGCCAAAATATTTCAGGAGCAGGTAGGTAGAGGTCTTCATTTGACTCTTTTCTTTGTGTCTGTGGTATTTATTCACATCAGAAAAAAAGAGCAGGACTTACCACCTTGATATCTGGGCCTGGGACATTGACAAAGAAATTATGATCAGACTTTATATTCTCTCAGTCCAAACTATAGCACAAATTCTGGCAAGGCATGAAAACCATTGGAAACTTGAATCAAAGCCTTGCCAGGCCCTCGGAAATACCAGAAACAGCTCAGCCAGAGTGCTTGTGAAAAGCAGAAAGTTTAGACCTTTCTTGTTCATGCCAAGGTCCACAGCACCATCCTGGTGTTGCACAGGCACCAGAGTGTAATGGCAGATAGTGGTAATTTGGACCTAGCAAGATGTCTTTATGGGCCACGTGGGTCCCATTGGCCTGGGAAGCAGAAAACTGCTGCTTGGACCTAAAACTGGCTGCCTGAATTTTGTCACTAACACCTAGATGCTTTGAGTACATAGACACCTATTCCCCATCTACATTTCTCTAAAAATCTGACAGTCAAACCCTTGGATGTCTTACTTTTAGAACATGGCAAGCATCTCTCCATTAAGCAGATAGGATTAAAAGCCACAACTCTCCATCTCAAGTCAGTGTGAGCATGTAAAATTTATATAGAAAAAGCCATTCCTTGGCTAATGAATAACAGCCACTGCTGAAAGTGAAGGGCAGCCCTAAGAAATCATAGTTAGAAAGAAGCGAGTGTGGTTAATTAGGTCATTGCCAATGGCAGTTGGTGGTATGGCCAACTGCACATTGAACTATCTCTGATTCTTCACCATGAATAACTCTGTGCCCAAGTCCAGCTGCTTTGACTGGGAGAAGTTGAAGCGTGAGTCTAGAGCAAGAGCAAGGCTGAAACATTCCATAGCAAGATGCTGGAGTCAACCACGTTGCAGCATGCTCCGACCATTTGTTAATCAGGTTGGAATGGTGCCAGGGCTTGAAAGCCAACCCTGTCTCTCCTCTGCCAAAGAGTTTTATGGGAACTTTAATCAAACACAGATGACTGGAGCTTTTCCTTGTGATTTGCATGGAAGGTCTGCTGCAATGGGCCGTGCCATCAAGCTTCAGTAGAGGAAGAACTCGAGTCATGGACAGTCCTGATCAAAGCAGTGGTTAAGGTGTCCAATTCCTCCTTGTGCTTAATGCTACCTAATCAGGGTGTCCTGGGGATTTTTTGTTGCCTGTGAGTTACAGTGCTTTTTTTCTGCCCTTAGACTGATCCTCCCTAAGGGGTAAAAAGCAGTTTTGTAGCCTGCTTGACTGCTTCTCAGTCCAGTAAAGAATAAAGAGGACTTGAGCTCTTCATTAAGAAGATCGTAAAGCCAACAGAAATCCCTGATAAAATGGCTTTTGTCTAGGGTGCTAATTCCTGGAGTTTGGTTCATAGATATGCCTGAGGGAAGGGCGTGACCTCCAATGGTCACTTCCAGCCCCCACTGTTCTGTGATTGAGATTGCAATGGCTCCAGGTGGCCCAGGCCCCTCTGTCTTGCTGTTCACCAGTTTAAGTGGAACAAGGCAGATCCCGAGTAGGCCAGGGGCAGGGCAGACATAAACCTGTGCTGAGCAAATCACAGGCCAGCATCTGTGTACCTTGCAGTTTCTTTAGAAGGTGATTTCAGCAGATGGGAGGTTATTCCTAAACTGGGTACAATATGAGAGCCTGTGAACACACTAGACACCCTCTGAAAAAGCATGGCATGTCTCAGGGAAAGGAAATGGGCAGCGTCAGAGTGGGAGAAAAGGGAGAAAGAGGACAGAACTACCTTTAATTCTGGGGCAAACTTCCTTTCTTGCTTCTCCAGACCCAGTTATACTTTCTACCCTCCAGAAGCCAGAGGCAAACCCATTTTCCCTTTTTTCTTCCCTAGGACATTGATGGCCAAGCCCTTCTACTGCTGACACTGCCCACAGTACAAGAGTGCATGGAGCTGAAGCTTGGTCCAGCTATCAAACTCTGTCACCAGATCGAGCGAGTAAAAGTTGCTTTCTATGCACAATATGCCAACTGACTGCACTTCTCCATTGTTTTCTGTTCTCCTTCTTGTTTCCTCTCTTTTTTAACAGTTCAACTTGTTTAAGGGGTTTTGTTTCCCCTAATCATTTTCTTTTCCAAGAACACATGGAATTGGAAGCACCAGGAATTCATCTGTAGGGAAGGAAAACAAAACCAAACCTAACCAAAACAAAAAACCCACCTCCAAAACAAACCCACAACAGAAAACCAGCACCAAGTTGAACTAATTTTTCTGTACTTGTAAAGCACACCAAAAGACTGCAGGCATCTTTCCTTGTGAACTGCTCCAACATAGTGGTGCAAGGCCAGCATGAATCAGACAGTTTGTTGTTCATTTAAACAAAGCTATTGATGCCCAAGGAGAAGATTCAGACATTTGCAGGTGATGATGGTTTGTCTAAGTTTCTGAACATGAACATTTCTTTCAGTCAACTCTGACTCACTTCTTTCATATTGAAATGGAAGTCATCATTTGTAGCATTCCCTGAGGTTCACTGCAAAATCTGATCTTAGTGATCAACAAGTTTTTTTCCTCCATCCTCTCCAGTCTTGCAAAATGAGAAAGTGTCAGACAAGTCATATGCTGTTTGTTTTTCCCAAGTGATTTATGAAGGAGGACTCAACTCATGGTTTATATATGGCATCAGACAAAGCTACAGTGAACTGACAGGAGTGCAGCAAGACCTAGTGCTCAGTAACACATCACAAGCACAGTGAGCTGAATGTCTCTGTGATGGGATCTGTACAGTACTGCATTCTTGTACCGGAACATGCATGAAAACTTTCATAGTCAAGCCCATCCTCTTAAATCCAAGTTACTTTAAAGACCTGACTTTGAGTCCCACAGTTTTAATAATGAGGCTGTTGAATGCTGGTTTCACTTGCACTTTTGTGAATGTACTGCTGGGTGGGAATATAAAGCATCAATCTTTTCAGGCTGTGTAAGCCATGATGGTTTAGACTAGCTGTCTCAGCCCAACATAGTCTTTATAAAAGCCACCACATAGTCCCAGTGGTGCTCTGACTAGTGAAACTAGGGGCTTGCTTCATGCCAAGTAGGGTAAGCACCAGAGAAGGTGAAGAAATGGGTCAGATGCCTTGGGTTTACCTCAGTTGTGTTTATAAGAGAAGTACTTCCCATCCCACTTCACAGGAATATGTGACTCCCATCAGTCCCACCTGCTGAGCTTAAATTTGCTGTAACTCAGAACCTGGCAGCATCTCACAAAAGCAAGAATCAAACTGGGGCCAAGACTGAATTTTGCTCTGACTTTAAGGGGCAAGTGAATCTCTCTCAAAAAGTGAATTGGATGGATCGTGCTGAGTTTTAGCCCAATTTCATGGGAAGCCACAGACTTTTGTTCTCAAACCACCAACAGACTCTTGTTTCCTGGCCTTGGGGAGCTCAGCTTGGAAGCAGTACACAGCTCTGTTACAACAGTGCGATGCCAAAGCCCACTCAGTGAAGACTTCTTCAAAGAGAAGTGTCATTTTTAGCCCTTAAATCTGAAGCCAGTTCTTGTGACTAGATAACCCCCACCTCAAGTACATACCATATGGTGACAGCAAACTTGGATCAGATGATGCTGATGACCACCATGTTCTCTGAAGAACCTACTAACTAGCACCAGGCTATAACTGCTACTTCCCCTTCATCAATTTCATCCTTAAATTCTTCAGGTTAAAGGGGGAAAGCCTCAGAGATAAGTATTCTGGGCTATGTTTTAATCTGCCCTAGTACATGTGCTGGGCAACAAGTATTAACTTCATTTGTCATGCATCACCGGGCAATTTCTAGTCTGTCTTTCAGTGAGTTTCCTGATTGGCCACTGAGGAGTGTGATGGGTGCAACCACTGCAGGCTTGGCCATATCCTGTCAACTTCTGAGATTTCCTCAAAAATTTCCTTATGTGTAAGAGCAGAAGGACTGGATCTGTTCTAAGCTGTTTTCTTGTACTGAAGGTTGTCTTGTTTGAGTTTTAATCATCTGAAGGGAAAAGTAGTCACCCCTGCATCAAATGACTTCCTTTTGTTTCTTAGAAATCCAGGAACAGGGTTCTATAGCAGTGCAGATATTCAAAAAACTGAGTTTTAGGCTGGATTTCTTACTAAAAGTGGCTGTGGACTGTGTCTGTGCAACTGATTTGGTAACTATTTTGGATCCCTCTTAGAGTCCCCTGAAAACGTTTCTCCTTGTTTGTTTCACCTCTGAAGACAAAAGAATTGTGCCGAGAAAAATGAGAGCATAGCTGAGAAGAACAAGGAGGGTGCTTCTTCCAGCTCCTCCTTACTTCAGCTCAGTCCCTCCAATGCCTTGTACAACATCTGCCAGCAGAGAGAGAGCTCCCAAAAGACTGCTGTCAGGAGAGATGGCATATGAGGACATTTGAAGGAAGGGAAGCAGAATGGCACAGATCCTTTACTTACCACATACAACTTCTTCTGAGCATCCTTTGCTGCTCTGATGTTTTGAAGTTTCTGGCCACTGAGATTTGTCAGAGACATTTAACACTTCCTGGGACATGTTGCATAAACCTCATTGTTTTCTCCATCAACCTTGTAACTGTAGATATTCCTATGGCAGCTAACTACTCATGGAGGTATGGTTGGGGAGTAGACAGCCACAGACTGTGAGAGAAACCACCTCTGATGTTGGCCAACCAGGGGATGGGTGAAGCAGTGAGCAAAGCACATGGGAGTCTTTACCAATTGTTCAGGGAAATTAAATCATATTTAAAAGTTAACAATTAAACAAACAGAGTTTTAGTTTTATCTTGTGCCAGCTCCTTTATTTCCTCAGGTTTCTCTCTCCTCGCCATTTGTCTTTCAATTTATTGTTCTTCAGTGCTGTCTTCTTTATCACTCTCTGTCCTTTTGGAAGAGATGATAACCCAAATTTTTTTTTTTTACCTTGGGTGGTAAAAAATCTTTATTTTTTTTTTTTTTTTTAGCCTGCAGGTTGGAAAGAAACAGATGATTGGGTTACTGTTGTCTGTTGCACTGATTGCCTTCCAGAAAAGTTGGAGCTGAACTTCTCAGTAAATTGCTAAAGCAAGTGAAAAATGGACAATGTGTAGATTAACTGGACAGTATGCTCAGATTGTCACAGCTTGAGCAGGAATCAGGAGCAACTACTTACCCTTGACTCGACTTCTTTTCAATTTTGGAACATTAGCTTTGGAATAATGCATTTCAAAGGAGATGTTGGAAACCCAATCTTGATAGGGTCAAATGTCACTGCACTTTGCAGTGTAGAACTACAAAACCTCTTCAAGGTTTGTATTTTTTACTAGTCTCAGTTCCAAGTTAAATTCAGAGCTGGTGCAACTTCACAAATACACCAATGACATTGGTGAAGACACATCTTCTCCCCATCCTGTTCTGAATTTGGCTTCCAGGCCTGAAGTTTATTTTGTTATCAGCTACAAAGGGACACCACTGTGAAGTGCTGAACTCATGATTATCCGAGATCATTACCAAGGGCTGAGGAGCAACCCAACTGTTGTTGTTGGGCTGTGGGATGCTGAACTTTAGTCTGTTCACACAGACCACTTCAATCCCACAAGAATGGTGTGCAGACACCTATTATTGGCCTCTTTTCAGACACAGGACCAAAGATGAGCATTTCTGGAGCAAAAGTAGTGGATCAGAATGTATGTGGGACCTCCTTATCCTCATCTGCACTGAATTCTTTGGAACTTGCACTCAGTCAGGTTAAACTTCCCAATTTCCAGTAAAGACTGAAATGAGGGCCAATGGTTACACATCATGTCATTAGTGAAGGACATGCTAGCAGCATGTCCTAGCTGAGATGGTCTGGCCCACACTGGCAGTGGTATTTCAATGCCTGGTAGGATTTACAAAGTTTCTCAGTAAGCTAGACACCTAAACCCCATTGATATTTCACTCTGAGTATACAACTAATTTGCCTTAAACTGAAAAGTCACCATTCCTTTAACCTTCAAACTTTTGTAAGTTCTCAGCCATGCAGTGTGGAGCAAGCACCATCTCAGCTCTTTGAAGGCAAACCAGACACTGTTGGGCTCCCATAATCAACATTTGGTCACCTGAAAAACCTACCTTAGTCTTTGCAGGGCACAAAATTGAATTTGGCAGAGCTGCAATGCCATCTCAATGTTTTAGAAGCTCAGTACCATCAGGGCACTTAAAATGCTTTTTGCCATTCTGGTGCAACGTGTCTGGAAAACTATGAACTCGGACTGTTCCTCTCTCTTCCAAATTCAAGTGCCAAAAGAGAAGAAGATGCTGCAACTGAACACCCTTAAAACCAGCTTTATTACAGGTGGATAAATATAGTCTCAAGGGCTCCAATTTGGTGCTAAGATATGTCACACTGTACTTTCATTGCTTGGGATTACAAAGCTGATTCCCTACTCCAGGAAATATTTTGTGTAATCAACAATGTCTTAAACATTAGAATTTTAAAAATGTATTTATTTTTTGTGTGTCTGTAGATTTTTAAACTCAGATACACTCAAAAAATACTCTTCCCCCCAAATCATGTGAGTTTGGGAGAAGTTTTATACAGTATATTTATGTAAAACTCTTTCCAAATGTGGGTGCGTGTATATTTTCTCCTCAATAGCATTCCTCATCACATTAGCTGACCCAGAATTAAGAGCAGCTGTTAGTCAGGATTTGATCCAGAATTAACCAAGGTTAGAGGAAGGGCCTTCATGGCTGTGTGGGTTGTGGGCCAGGTCTTCATAGGATTTTTCACTTAGAAATCACAGAGTGTGCAGTAAATCAACATACAATTCAAACTCCTCCTTCTCCTAGAACACAGAAACCCAGCTTAAATCTGCCAGACTTAACAAGAGGGAGCTTATGCCCTTAGGTGCTCATGAACTCCTAATAAAGGAGGAGAAGCATGTAATATTCCCATTTATTAGTTGGTACAACACTCCAGCAAGAAGTGCAAATGATCATAATGGCTGCATTTAGAATATGAGACAGTCATCAAGATGAGAGTTTTACAGTCCTGTAAATGTCAGCTGTTCTGCAGAAGAGTGGTTTGCACTGGTTTGGTGCCATGCACCGGAATTCTCTTGCCGAAGAGGACACATGAACTGCACAAAACCAACAGTGGTGCTATTGCTGGACAGGTCATGTAGCCTAAGTAGCCTAATGCACTAGGTCAGTTTCTCTGTGGCAACCTACCCACAGGTATTCCTGGTCCTGATGACTGCCAAGGATGGGGAGAGGGGTAGGAGGGTTTCAGGGAAGGGGAGATGTTTGGGTTGTAGGATTGAGCTATCTTTGTGGAGAGGAACCCCTCATGACAGGGAAGCACAGCTGTGGTCCATGAGCATCATTCCTAAAGGCTTCTCTGAGTCTTTTACAGAGCTGGGATGCTTTGCTCCCAACAGAGACTTGGTGAGAGAAAGGAAAGGAGCTCTCAATACACTCAGAGCAGCTACAGTAATGAATGGTTCATACTTTGTTCTCCTAGTGGAGATACAGAAATACAGCTCAGATGGCTCCTGGCTCCTTGGCTGGATAGTAGGGAAAAATAAGTCTTTCTTCCTTGTGACCAGCCTCTCTGTGTTTCCTGGGTTTTGGGCTGAAGAAACAGGATCACAGAATGTCAGGGATTGGAAGGGACCCAAAGAGATCATCAAGTCCAACCCCCCTGCCAGAGCAGGACCATACAATCTAGCTCAGGTCACAGAGGAACGCATCCAGACGGGCCTTGAAAGGCCTTTTGCACCTCTCTGACCTATATAGGAAGTGTGAGGGGCTAAAACATGAGCTCTGTCCCATTTATTAAAAAAAAAAAAAAAAAGTTACCTTGCCATGAGTTTAGGTTGTGGGTCTACAAAACTCTTTGCTCTGTGTTACAATTTGTCAAAAATTATCATTACCAAGTCCCTGCTTGTTGCTTGTCCATTCTCACTAGAGATGCTTATAAATATGTGCATTGAATTTCCCAATCCCTGTTCCAACAAAGCTGGTCAGGGTGTTCTGACACATGCAGTTATTCCAGCAGCCATCACCTTCAGGGACCTGCTTGCTAGAAAACACTGACCTAGGAAACAGTATCACGACACTTTCATGTACACAGGCAGGGATGTCAAGTACAGCCAGGCATTTGCTGCAGGATGATCTAATAGAAGTCACAGACTCAGGTGCAGGCTTTGAATGGAGTTGGGTCTTTTCATGTACCATGGTAGAACAAGAGAAACTCTTAAACTCCTGTCTCTCGTGGAACAAGAGGAATTCTGCCCACAAATATCACTTACGGTCCGTTCATGGTGATGCACATCGAAAACCTTTGAATTGATTTGCATTCCAGTTTGTACTGAAGATTTGACTCCAGCTTTGTGTATATAATCCCTTTGGTGTGGTCCAAATGTGGGTATATATATATATATGTATATATGTGTGTGTGTATATGTATGTGTATATATATATACATATAAATCAATCAATGCTGGTGTTTTTACTTTTTCAAGTTCACAGGGCATGTTAGTTTGCTGTAAGATTCTAATCTGTATATATGTTTTCATGTAAATAAGTCAAAATCTATATTCAGAGTTATATTTTAATTTTTATTCAAAATGAAAGAAATCCCCTTTTTACTTGAAACAATTGTAAGCCACGTTGTTAATAAAGTAATGCTAAATCGTATCTCGTATCTCTCTCCAGGATGGTTGGTTGGTTGGTTGTTTTGGGGTTTTGTGTGTTTTTTTTTCCATTTGACTGGGCAGTGAGGGTTGTGTTTTGATGTATTTGGTTCATCTCTGTGACGAGGTATGGTGAAGAAAACATCTGCTTGTCTTTATAGAATCATAGAATCATTCAGGTTGGAAAAGAACCCTGGGATCATCAAGTCCAACCACTGACCCTATTCTACAAAGTTCGCCTCTAAACCACATCTCCAAGCACCAGATCTAAATGACCTTCAAACACCTCCAGGAATGGTGACTCAACCACCTCCCTGGGCAGCCTGTTCCAGAGTCTAACCACCCTCTGAAATTTTTTTCCTAATGTCCAGTCTAAACCTACCCTGTTGCAGTGTGAGGCAAATCCCTCTTGTTCGGTCACTAATTACCTGTGGGAAGTAATCCATCCCTGGAGGTGTTGAAGTACTGCACTTCAGGACATGGTTTAGTAGCATTGGGTTGATGATTGGATTTGATGATCTTAGAGGTCTTTTACTAACCTTAGTGATTCTGTGATTCTAAGTCCCCATTGAGTGTGAGATGTGGTGCTTATTAAGCACATGGTTTAGTGATGATCTGGCAGTGTTGGATTAATGGTTGGGTCATCAAATCCAACCAAAACAATTCTATGATTCTATGAATGGTGATGTAGAGAATGGGAAGGATTTATACAAGGAAATAATTCTGAGCTAAGTCTGGTGGTGAAATAAAACTAAAAGAGCAAAAGCTTGAATGTTTTATGATGTTCTTCAGAATCCAGAGGTGAAGATAAATCCATGTATCTCCCTGCAGTTTATTACATAGTCATTTAAAGGTAATGCGAAGGTCAGATGCTAGTTTTTAAATTTCTGCCCCAGCTCAGGGAAGACATGCTCAGAGCTCAGCAAAGAGCTAATTTTTGAAGAATGCAATGAAAAGCGATTTTAATAAAACACTGGCAAGATATTCCAGCTGAGCTACTTGAAATTAATGACCAACACATGAAATACAGTTGCCATATATAATTTCCTCAGGGGAAAAAAAGAGCTTCCATCCTTGCTTCTGACATCACAGGTCAAGATTTTGAAGATGCCTCCATTTTTAGTGTTGCAGTTTTTCATGCACAATTAATTTGTGAAAGATTTATGAATACTTCACTCGATAAGTGGACACAGTCAAGCATTCGTGTAGGCAGCAGTATGAACATCAACATGTAGTCAACCTACCAAAAACAAAGGTAGAATTTTCAGGTCTCTGAGGAAACATCCTCTTTGTTTTCTGCAAGCAGAATGAACAAAAAAAAAGTAGGTAGTTTGTAACAGTGTGAGAGCTGAAATTCTCCCCCACCAACAATAACCAGGCTAGCTCAGTCTGGAAGCAAATGAAAGCTGTATTTACAAGCAAATCTACAATCTATGATGGAATGCAATGAATATGTACAAATATACACAATTTACAACATTTACAAATATGTACAGTCAACAGAAAGGCACAACCCAGCTCCCTTTGTTTCCCCCAAAGAGGGGACCTCCCAAGGGGCTTCCCCCCCAGCCCCCCCCTGGCAGAGGGCAGAGTTAAGAAGCAGAGAGGCTGTTAACTCATCAAGGTCAGTGTGTTCTCTTCAGCCAGAAAAGAAGCAGCAGCAGCAGCAGCCAGACAGCCCAGCAAGGAAGCTGAGAACTCCGACTCTGACTGCCCCAACTTTGTTTTGAGTAGTGGTTCTTAAACATTTCTATCTATCCAATGGAAGTGTTTAGAACAATCATTTTTCTTTCTTATAGCAATAGTGACTTATTTACATTCTTTTGCTTTCTCTGCTTGAACTTTGAGAAGAAAAAAAGTTTTATACCATCACATAGTTATATTTCATTCCTGGTGCTTTGATAGACTTTCAAGACAAATAATTATTGTTTTTAGTAACCATATTGTTGCAGTTGCTGCTACTTTTCTTAGCGTTGTTATTGATTTTTTAATTCCAAGATTCATGCCTTTCCATGAAATTTAATGATTCTCAAAGTCCCTCTACTGCCACAATAAGAATGATACAGCTCTTGCTATAGTGTCTGCACTCAATTACCATAAGCTGATTTTATATCTGCATCTCAGACAAAGTTGTAATTACACTGTCTTCTCTAATAAGTCACAAAATCTTAAAACCAGAGAAAACCAGTGCTGCAGGACACCTTGAGGTGTCAGCTTGACTGTTTCCCTTTCTACAAGGCAGGACCAATTAGACAAATCTTATTCCTATTTGGCATTTGTTTAACCTGACCTTTGGATGTGGGTGTCAAAATAAAACCTGCAGCAACAAGCGATTCCCCAGCACTTTTAAAGCACATAAAAAAAAGTGATGGCATTTGGATGATGAAGCGTAACATTCCCAGGCAAAAGCACTGAGCTGATGTTGCCATCAAATCATCTTTTCATTTTGAAAAGCTCAATATGACTGGTGATTAATGTAGCAATTAATAAAAGTGGAAGCAGAGAATTCACAGTTACAATGGATTAGGTAAGCGACTGTGATAATAATTTCCATCACGAGTCCTTACCTGGGAGGTTACAGCAGATGATGGTGCTACAGTTGATTTTTCTGCAACACCATGTGCTGCTGTCATTGTACTTGTCTCTGGGTAAGTCATCTCTGGACATAAAGCTTTGTAACATTGAGTTACCAACTTTTGCTCAGGCAGCTCAAAGGCTCACTGACCCACATCCATGCTATCTGAAGGGTTCAACAGTAGGGTTTGCTCAGCTAACCTAACAGTGAGTTGGTAAATCAGAGAAGTGCTGTTAGCCACAAAGAGGAGTATCTGACCTTGATAAACAGCAAGTTCCAAGTGCTTCTGAATCAACAGGATGCTCTCCCATGCCATGCTATTTTAGGGAATGATGGGAATGGCTGAGAATGATTCCTGCCAGTCATGGTAATAGTGTCTTTTAGTGGACAATGCGTTAGCTAGAGAGAAAGGAAGAGTCCTTGGCTCCTTAAAGGGCTGTTAGTTCATGATAATCCTGCTCCAAGTGAGGTTTCCAAGGTGATGGCTCTCTGGAACCTGTCTTTTGTTCCAAGAATACATTGACTGCTTTCCTGACTCAGCCCCAGATTAACAACAACCTTTTATTCTTCGACCCAAACAGAGCTTCCTCCTTTTTGTTGACACATGTAAAGCTAAAAAAACCTCCATCAAATCAATCTAAGTTTTTCATGTAAATGCAGAACTGCACATAGCAAAAGGAAGAGCAGCAGAAGAAAAGAAGAAAGCAAGCAAGCAGATCCAAATCAAGCATCGGGGACCTTGGATCCATTCAGCACAAAACTTAAGAACAGATGTTATTCTACTAACTTTATTCAAATGAAAAAGTGAAGCTTTCTCATATTTGAATGCTTTGGCACGATTTGAACTAATTTCTGCAATTCAGCTTAGTTTTTGCACTTTTCTGAGTGTTCCAGTGGCTCTTAGCCACATGCAAAAGCCCTACACAACAGCTTTATCATACTGAGGTAGGTTAAAGTGCTGTTAGTTTAGGTACAGATTGCTCTTTGTACAGCTGTCCTTCCCTTTAGACAAGTGAAGGACATCATTCTGGTTCCCTTGCTGACATTACCCACACAGCAGCCACCCGTTTCTGTGGAATGTTCCATCTTATTGACATAACTAAGTCAAATGTGGAGCAACCACTGTTGATGTGTGCTAAGTGTTTTTCAAATGCTATTTCAGATGCTAAATCATGCACGGTTTGGAAAGCCCTCTCCATCTTTCAACTGGACATGCAGAAGAACAGCTATCTCCGTAAACCTCTCTCTCAGACATGCATACACATGCAGAACACTTGGGAGATATTCCCTGCCAAGGCAATTTTCAGCCTCTGATGATGAGACCTAGAGAAAGGCAAGGACCTTTGCAGGGAAAAAAAAGTGGTGTCATCATTTTCATGCGCTTGTCAGCAGTCAGGAACCTTGTTTCCACTGGTTTAAGGTGAGATCACACATCTCTAGGGAAGAGTGTGCTGGGGGAGATCATGAATAAACAAATGGAGATGAGAAAAGGGCCCTAGGAAGGACAATGTCTTAAACACCAGCAGGAAAATCAAGTTGTAAAGCAAAAGGCTGGATCCTGTATGGAAAAGGAGAGACTAGAAAGAGATTGCAGAGGGAGAAGAAGTAAAGGCAGAGAATGCTGCAGGATCTGCATTTCAGTGCAGGCAGCCTGACTGGTGCCTCTTCTCTCCTATGTTAGTTCTTTGTCTGCTTTCAGCCAGTATGAGTTTGATTTAGCAGATCTGGCATGAGGAAGGTGGCAGGATGAAGGGAGAGGGGACAGTTTCTCAGTGACACAGAAATGCTGGTGAACTGCAGCTGAAAGAGCATGGCCATTTCCACCCCACCTGCCCCTTTTTACCCTCAAATCCCAGAGCACCTGGGCTCTATTGGAGTCTCCTCCCACCCCTCCCCACCCACTCCCCTTTTTAATCCCCCCAGGAAAGGCAGAAACTCCAAGCTGAGCCCATCTGGGCTGAGGATCCTCCTCTCATCACTGGTGAGTCCCTATGGTGCACACTGGGTGATTGGTGATGGGGGACAAAAGGCCGGGGGGCCTGGTGGTCCCCCGGTCAGTTAGGACTAGGATCGATTGCTACTCCAATATCATCCACGGGTGCTGGGTGGAGCTCCTTACTTACCTTACCAGCATTAGAGAGGGCTCAGCTCCTCTGTGAGGTGTCTTGGCTGGTTGAGGATCTTGCTCCAGGCTCTGAGGTAGGTGCAAGAATGGTGGTGGTGGAGCAGGAGCTCTTTAGGTAGGGGACAAAGCAGGACCTTCTCTGGGAAGATGAAAAGTGGTGGTGGGGGAGCAGGAGCTGCTTTGGGAAGGTGAAGGGTGGTGGTCATGGTGGGAAGGGAGAAGGAGCTCTTTGGAGAAGATGAAGGCTGGTGGTGGGGGAGGAGCAGGAGCTGCTGTGGACATTTTCTCATGAGGAATAAATAATATGATTATGGGTCAAATAGATTCCTGTATTATTATTATATTAAAGCAGTGCACACTTAAGGACAAAGGACTTTTAATTAAAAGTATCTGAGATTTCTTTTTTAACTTACTTGCCCTATTAAAATTAGAAGGAGTTGTATAAAATGAAATAATTTTTTTTCTAATGCTTGTTAGAAAAATGGAAAATATAGTGATCTGGTTTTAAGAGGAATGACAAAATAGGTGTGTAGTGGTAGGGCCAAATGGGCCCAGCACAAACCCATACAGGTCCTGGTATGTCTAGACATGGTCCCTCTCTCCTCCTCCCTCCTGTAGGAGTTCAGGGTAACATAGGAAAAGGGATAAAAGAATAGGCACCAACAAGTCTGTTAAAGAAGGTCTCCTTTTGAGGTAAGAGCATGTGCACTGCCCATGCTTCTCCTAGGCTAATCCTATGTTTTTGCCTTTTATGGCCACAGCCTGGCAAAGTCTCATTTCATCAGGTAACTGTTAGCTGGCTTCAGCTGCCCTATTGGCCCAATTCAGTCTCGGGCAAGTGATAAATACAGGCCAAATTGGACTCGCCTTGTCCAAGACCTGGGATGGAAGCCACGAGCCCTGCTTACTGCAAGCCCAAGAAGCCTCGAGTCTTAGGAGCCAAGCCTCGCTTGCCTTGCAGCTGGAATTCGTGCTGTGCCTCAGTTTACCCAGGAAGATGCAAGAGCCCTTCGTGGAAACGCGTTGTAAACAGCCTGCCGCGATGCTGGAGCCAGACCAGCCATCAGGACCGTGTGGCATCCCTGCCGGCAACCAGCCATGCCAGGCGCACCACAGCGCCCCAAAGTGCCCCGACAGCTAATGTACAGCAGCAGCACTCCCTTCCTCCCGTATTTCCGCGCCACTTGGGTGGAACTCATTTGCGAGTAATTCATTGCCTCCTTTGTATTTACGGCTCTTGTCGAGTCTCCCCCTGTGGTCGAGCACCATATTGCATCAGGGATTCTCTTTCTGTTTGTCTGGTTTGCTTGAAACTGTTAAATATTGCCTAAGTATTGTACATTCCCACTGCAAATACATATTTCAGCTGTACACCGAACCTATTTGATACGTTTTGGGCAATTTTTTGTATTAATGAAGTTATTAATATTCTAATTAATATTTATATTTGCCTTATTAATTTTCATAAGGCAGGGAGGAACTTATCATGAAAGTTGCCAAGGGAAGGGTAAACCTTCTATGGATTAAGTGTTTTGTGAAAATGATCCTCTAAGCTAAATCACTTGGGTTTAATACTAGAAATGTATTTTGTAGCTTAGGCTACATGCAAAAGGTAAATCTCTGGGGAGACCTAATGGCAGCCTTCCAGTACCTGAAAGGGACCTAGGAGTGGGATGGGGAGAGACTGTTTACAGGGGCCTGTGGTGATGGGGTGGGGGATGATGAATTCCAAGTGGGGAGGAGTGGATTTGGATTGGATGTTGGGAACAGGCTCTTTGCCATGAGGGTGGGGGAGCACTGGAACAGACTGCCCAGAAAGTGGTTAAGGTTCCATCCCTGGAGATATTCAAGGTGAGGCTTGACAGGGCTCTGGGCAACCTGAGCTAGTTGAAGATTTCCCCACTGGGTGGAGAGGGAGTTGGACTAGGTGACTTCTTGAGGTCCCTTCCACCCAGACAATTCTATGGTTCTATGACATCAAAATGCAATCAGTACTCTGAAGCTTGATTTTTTTTTTTTTTTTTTTTTTGTTCATAGCTAGAAGGACCCTCAAACATCCCAACTGTCAATCTTAAAGCTTAATTGGCACAGGAAGCCTGCAATCTCTCTTAAGCTCCTAGATGTATGGTTGACCTAAATTGTATTTTAGCAGTGCAGCTCTGCTTTTCAGCCTCCACAGCATGAATTTACCTAGCCAAGGTGGGCTTGGGCACAGCAGGTCCCCAACTACAATCTATCAGGCCCTGTTTCTGAATGCCAGGCCTCTGACACCTCATTTTCATGCTCTGTCATGAATATTAGAGTCAAAAACAAAAGGAGAGAAGAATTTGGAACCTGGGCATCATCTGAGGGCTGCTCTGCCTCCCACAACCTAAATTAGACTGAATTAAAGCTCTAAAGTATCATCTCATTGGGAAGAAAATCCCTCATTTGGTTCTGTGCTTGTTCAGTGTCTACAGCTGTTGGAGCCTTGAAGATTGGCTTCACTTTTAGCCTGCCTTTTTACATGTAAGAAACAATGAGATTAAATTCCAGTAGGAGGTTGGAATAAATTCATATTGCTCCTTCCAGTGGCACATTCCTGTTGCCCTCTCTTAGCATGTTAACCACTGAGGCAGACAAGGGTGGTCCTGCACATCTTCAGCGTGGCAGTGAAAATTGTTGAATACTCTTCCCCATTCTTCTTGCTCAAGGGTCTCCAAAGGACCTCAAAAGCCAATGTAAATCCTTCCATCTGTTTCAGGTGGTTAGGAACAACATGTCCCTAAGAAGACATTCGAGATGATACCTTGATCATGGCATTTCTAGGTGAAATCTGAACTTCTACAGGAGGATGCTGTGGGTAGGGCAGAAAGGAAGTGATCCAGACTGAAATACTTCTTGATAATGAAGAGAGTAGAGGAAGGTCCTCAGTAAGAACTGCAGATAAAGCAAATGACTAAAGCTTGGGATGCATGTGATGGAGGGGTCTGTTCCACGTTTAGTGAAGACAATCTTTTCTTTGACTTAAAAGGATCTAGGAGCCAGAACTCTTAGTGCCTGATGGGGTAGGAAAGAGAGATGATGGAAAGTGGAGAACAAGGTGGAAATTTTACTCTGAACTGCTGCATGATGCACCCAGTGATAGGGGGTGTTATTTTCTGCCGTCATTCCTCTGAAATCAAATACGTTTTCAGAAACGTTTTCCAAGGTCTTATTTCTCTTCTGGGAATGGAGCTGCTATTGCACAGGCTTTTTGGAGTTACACAACCACAGAATTGTCAGGGTTGGAAGGGACATCAAGGATCATCTAGTTCCAACCCCCTGCCATGTTCAGGGGCGCTTTTCACTAAATCGGGTTGCCCAGAGTCTCATCCAGCCTGGCCTTAAAAACACCCAGGGATGGGCCTTCTACCACCTCCCTGGACCACCTGTTCCAGAGTCTCACCACCCTTATGATAAAGAACTTCCTAATGTCTAATCTAAGTCTCCCCACCACTAGCTTGGATCTGTTCCCCCTAGTCCTATCACTACCCAACACCCTTAAAAGTCCTTCACCAGCTTTCTTGTAGGCCCCCTTCAGATATTGGAAGGCCACAATACGGTCTCCTCAGAGCCTTCTCCAAACTGAACAACCCCAAGTCTCTCAGCCTGTTCTCATAGGAGAGGTGCTCCAGCCCTCTGATCATCCTCATGGCCCTTAGGGCAGGTTCCAGCATGTCCCTATCCTTCTTGTAATAGGGGCTCCAGAACTGGACACAGTACTCCAGGTGGGGTCTCACCAGCGTGGTGTAGAGGGGAAGAATCACCTCCCTCGACCTGCTGGTCACACTTGTCTTGATGCAGCCCAGGATATAGTTGGCTTCCTGGGCTGCAAGTGAACACTGGCAACTCATATTGAGCTTCTCATCTAGTAGCACCCTCAAGTCCTTTTCTTCAGGGCTGCTCTCAAACCAGTTGCTTGGGGTTGGGGAGAGCTTTTTGTTTCCTTTTTTCTTTTTTTTTTTTTTTAATTAATTCCTTTAATAAGAAGCAGCGTTTCTGTTTCCATTTACAGTTGCTAAGCTGCAGTGTCTCTATGCATGCTTGTCTCTCTGTGTGTGAGTATCCAGTCCATTGTGAAACACAAACCAGAATATCAAGTCGTTGCGTTTCCTTAGATCGTTTTTTATCTGATATTGAATTAAGTAAAGGGCTTAATGTTCAAAGTGGTGTTTGGGGAGTTACTTGCCCAAATTCTGTTATTGCTGTTAATGGGATTTGTGCTGATTGCTTTGAAGATGAGTCCCTTAATGTAGAATAGGAAAAGACATTCTAAATTGTAACTTATTTCAGACAAATCTATCTTTAATTTTTACTGCTAGAGCAGTAGAGACATGAGGCAAAGAAGCATTTGACACATTTTTTCATGTCTTAGTATTATTGACAGGCATGTGAACACAGGTTTGGTTCAGATAATCCAGTGAACCATTTGCTGAGTTATTAGAAGTGGAAAGAAATGGACTTTAAGTTTTGAAATAATGAAATTGGGTAACATTTCAAGGAATGCCAAGCTGGAAACTAGAGATCATAATACATTTTCTAGACACTACAAACTCAATACTTATGGAAATGTTGGAATGTATGGAATGTAAAGTAGACACCTCAACCTGCAGCTTGTTAAACCCCCTTAACTTTTGCACTAAATGATGACCACCCTCATTGTAAGATGTGGTTAGGAGCAGAACAGAGTAGGCAAAGGGAAGTCTGGCTGATGGGACTCTAGAGAGAAGGGCTTGAGCATCCAGTATCCTGCATTTTCTTGAGAAATCTCATCCTTTTTGCCTTCAGAGAAGAGTCAGATGAGGCTTGTCTTGTATGAGCTGAGAAACAGGGAAGTCTGGACTAGTTTTAGGCAACGTGTGGGCTGAGGCTTGCAGACACTAAGTTCAGAGGAAAGCATCACTGGGATAAGCTTTATTTAACTTTCAGGTGCCTGGGCAGAGGATATCTTCCCTGACTCCAGCCAAAGCTGGAGCTAGTCATCACCCCAAGGCATCCAAGATATGAATAGGACGGAAAATCCAAGGAAAAGTCTCACCCTCTTGAAGAAGCAGCAGCAGCCAGAAGTGACATTTTGGGGCCTCTCTGACAGTGGTAGATAACTATGTTGAGTCACCTTGTTCAAGTTCTCCCTGAATATCTGCTTCTGCAGCTCCATGCAGTATACCAGATGAAATCACCACACTGACACGCTTGCAGACACACACATAGTAAGCTTCCACTAGCCATAGTGGGACAGCCAAGAAACACATCTTTTGTTGTCTCTGTCTCTGGAGGAGTGCAGGGAGTGATAGCCACACTGGTCCAGGCAGCTCTTGGATTGATGATCAGTTTTATGCTGGTTTTCTCACTGCTGAGCTTGCATTGAAGATTTGTGGGCTGCTTCCTTCCCAGATACTTGCAGTCCCCATCTTTTATCTTCTGATCTGGATGACAAAGTTGACAGAAGCTATATACATTATAGTCTTTGCAGTATTAATTGCTTGTTTCTACAAGATTAATTACAGAATGTCTCTTACAGTCACAGATCAGTACTAGCAAGAAACAGAGTATTATTCAACCATATCTCTTCCTGAGTCACCCAGTCTGTTCTGGATGCAAACAGGTTGGTTACATGAAAGAAGGGGTTAATATGAACTTCCGTGTTTTATCTACTTGTCATAAAACTGCCAACATACAGGTTTCTTGTCCATTGTAAACAGGGAGCAATTTAACATACCTAACAAGTCAAGCAAGGTGACATTGTCACCTCAGCATTAGCTTCTTTTTGATTCAGTGAGTGGTCCCATCCCTTCCCTCTGTCATTTCTGCTTTCTCAATTTTGCTGGCATCAGTGATTTGGCAGTTAGGAAATTCAAGTGGCTAAAGATTAATCCACATTAAAAAGCCCTCTTATCTTTCAGATGGCTCATTTCCCTTACCTATATATCTGCCTGGATGCATGAGCTCTTCCATCAGAATTTTGGGATGGGAAGGAGCAAGCACATTGGAGGCAGAGTGGATCATATTTTTTGGTTGCATGTGGTACAGGAGTTGCTGTAGTTCTAAAGATAAGTTCAGACACATCTTTGTAGTACCGGAAGAGCAGGAGAATCATGCCTCACACAGCTCACCTTGCACTCAAGCATCTATAACCCAAGCTAAGGGTCACCACATTAAACCCAGAAGATCTCCATTTTAGATAAATTATTTCAGTGCATATTTGAGAGCCATGCTTCGAAGACATACAGAAGAAATTCAAAGAAACCACATGGAGGTGTTGAACTGATATGTTGTGCTGATGAATTTGTGTGCAGATGTGCAAAGATGTTTCTGAGATGTAACAAGTAACTCTGTCACTGACCAGGTTGGTTTAGATCTCTCTAGTCTTAGGTGTTCTGCTGACATGCCCATATTTCCTCCATGAAAGCTAACCTGCCCTACCCTACTAACTTATTTTTGTCACCAGTTATGCACACTTTTGAGCTGGATGAAAACTTGACTTACTATATATTTGCTCCATTGAAACAATACTTTACCATTTTTAAAATGCCATTTCCCTTTCCTCCTCCCAGAAAACGCAAGGAAGTTCACCACCGTGTAACCATCCAGTCATGTAAACACATAGTTAAACCTGAGCACCCAAATATTTCTGAACTCCAGAGTTTTGAGGTGTTTTCTGCAGAGTGGTAGGAAATACCATCAGATGTTTATTACCTAACAGATGATGTTACCTGTTGTGTTTTATTAGTGACTGCTCTTCCCGGTGATAAATGTATTTTACAAATCTCTCTCCCATTTCTCAGCCATTCTTACTCTGTTCTAAATTTTCATAAACTTGGGATATTTTTTTCTTTCCTAATTAATGCTTGATTTCAATGCCCCCCTTGCCTTTGTCGGTTTCTCCTTTCCTCCTCCTCCCATGGTCAGTCAACGTTACTAGATTTTAGTTTTTCAGGCTTACATCTTATAGCCAAGCAAGGAGACAAGCACCTCCAGAGGGCAGTTTATCTCATCTACTTAAGACCATTATCTAGGACAGGATGAATTGTCTTTTGTAGCGAAGAGAGACAGGTTTCTCCAGAGGACAACTTAGTCAATGTATCTAAAACTGGGAAACCTGAAGTCAGGGAAATCTCACCACAAAGCTGCTTTGAGGATAAAAATTGATTTAGTTGACTTTGGGGTCCTAATATTTTTTTTCTCACTTCTATTTCAAGTAATTTTTACATATTGGACATAAAAAAACACTGGACCTTTTGAAATTAAAAGTCTTCACTGCAGACCAGTTCCAATAAACCCTTCTGCTTAACAGAAACTGAATCATCTGCATAGAATCACAAAGTCATTAAGGTTGGGGGAAGATCATCGATTCCAACAGCAACTTGCCCACCAAACCATGGCCATGTTTACAGACATGCTCTTCTAAAATTTATTCTTCCTTCACAGACATCCTCACAACTTTCTGGCCAAGTGAACATCACAGTGAAGATAATTGGGATCTTAATAGTAGCATTTTTTTCTTCCAGTCTGCATGCGGTCTGTTGAAGTGTCCCATGTTAACACCATCCTCAGGGATATTTCTTTCTTTAACAAGAGCTTCTGCTCACATGTAAGTCCAGACATGGGAATTCATCAGAATTTGTTCTATTAGGTTCAAAAGGACTTCAGTTCAACCTGGTTCTCTGCCAGTCATGCTACGTTATCCTAATTCTGCTCCTTACATCTAAGCATGTAATGCTCTCTTCTCCATTCAGTTCATTCCTGGACAGTTGTACCTTCTATGTCTGCACTACAGATCTATGCTGAGCAGAAACAGATTTCCTTTATTGTCCCACCTGGGATCTGTTACTCTTTTTTTAAATAATTTGATTCCTTAGACTCCTTATGTTAAACTGTACAACTTAATTTCTTAGCTCATGTCTGTATGATCAAGATTCACAGCCAGATGTGTCCTGGATCTTCAGTAGGAGCTTCACAGAGAAGAGCTGTGTCAGGGGAGTGCTCAATCAGCCTCAGATGACTTGCTTCAAGGTGAGGTTCATCTCCTGAAGTACTACATTACTCTAACACTCATAGACAGTGAAGGAGAGAGCCACATCCCAGACACATACTTGGGAGCTCCATCTGTAACAGACCAGATGGACGTAGGTTTGACAGCAAAAACTGGGTTGTTCTGGGTATAGTTCACAGATTAAATTAATTTCTTCCTTCTGACACTCACCATCTTCTTTTCCTACGGCATGCCTTAATCCCCTGGTATGTCCTGATTTCTCTATTCGTTATTTCATGCATCAAGGCCACTATTTACACGTTTATACAGACAGTAAAGGAAAAGCACCTTGTGTGTTTTCAGAAGGAACTACTGTGCTCTATCTTCAGGCATCTCTAAAAACCTGGCCCTGAGGCAGTAATTATTTACTGCAAGCAAAAGCAGGTACTTGGCTAAATCAAATAATTCCCCAGTAATGTAACTCCAAAGGCAGAGAGGGAGGAGAGCAAGCAGAGGATGAGTCTTTAATTGTCTCCCTTTTCCAGCAGGAAGCAAGCAGAAGGTATAATTGTTAATTGCTGTTAATTGTTAATTGTTGCCTCCTCCATCTGTAAAGCTTTCATTAGGAACTAATGAAAACTTTAAAAAATCTTGAATGAGTATATTGTTCTCTGGCTTTCTAACATTTTTTCCCTTCTATAGCAGAAAAGAAGTAATTTTTCCATTGATATTTCTTTAGAAGGATGTTCAGAATCTCTAGCCCTGCCAGAAGAGCACATCACTGTGAAGAGTTTAACAATGCCCAAAACATAATAAGTATTTTACTATTATTTTGTCTCTTATCTGCACTGCTTATCTCATGAGAGGGACACATGTCCCTCAGGAGTGCATGGTTCACTGTTTTGTTCAACGAAAAGTCTTTTGTATGTAGCACTAGAGCACAAATCAAGAAATGTGTCTAAAGACCCATTTCTGCCATGGCTTTCCTGTAAAGCCCCTGCTGACAGGAGAGTGGCCTTGCCAGGTTACCTGGAGATCACATGACTTGCAGTAAGCCTCTGCACCTTGCACAGCAGATATTGAAAGTGGTTGCTTTTGTTATCCCACATTCAGGACACTTGCTGAGATCAATTTCAGGTTTGTAAACAACTGAAAGATATTGGTCAATAAGCAGAACCCAGCATAAGAGGTGCTTCAAGTGGACTATTGCTGTTCTGTCCCCACAAGAGCAGGCCTTTGTGTAAATAAACCCAAAGGCACTTCATTTGGACCAAGTACTAACACTGAGTCTTAGAAAACAAACTGAAAAATCTAATTTTAAATGTTACTGTTAATTACTGAAAAAATATTCACTTGTCTCTGTTGAGAAGTTTGCATCTCCTCTTATCAAGCCTTTTACCTCTTTCAGTCTTACTAATTCATTTTTATTTTAATCCAGTCTGGAGGCACTGGGCTATATGTGTGATAGGAAGATGGCAGATCAGTACCAAGAGCTATTGCATCTGTTTCATGTATCTTTCCATCTCCCTGTCTGTAAAATGTACAAAGTGCTGCTTACTGCACTTTAAAAATCTCATGAGTTCCTTACTTATGGAAAACTAAATATTATGACATATAAAATCATGGGATATAGCTATATCATAGACTTCACACTTGGTGTGTCGGTGTGAGCTGAAATTCCCCCACCACCAACAATAACCAGGCTAGCCCAGTCTGGAAGCAAATGAAAAGCTGTATTTACAAGCAGAGTCTAAAATCTACAATGAAATGCAATGAATATATACAAATATACAAAATTCACGACATTCACAAATATATACAATCAACAGAAAAAGCACAACCGATCTCCCTTTGCTTCCCCCCAAGGGGACCCTCCCAAAGGGGCCTCTCTCTCCCAGGAGCTTCCCCCCCAGACCCCCCTGGACAGAGAAGCAGAGTTAGTTAAGCAGAAACTTAGCTGCCAAGGTCAGTGTGTTATCTTCAGCCAGAAGAGAAGAAGAAAACAGCAGCCAGACAGCCCAGCAACTGCCCCCACTGCCGAACGCAGAATGTGCAGAATGCCTACTTTGTTTTGGGTAATAGTTCTTAAACATTTCTATCTATCCAATGGAAGTGTTTAGAACAATCGTTATTTTGCTTTCTTACACCCAATAGTGACTTATTTACATTCTTTCACTTTCTCTGTTCTGAATTTTGCAAGGAAAAATTAAAAAGACAGTTTCAAACCATCACACTTGGGTTTCACACTCTCTATTAGTGTGGCACTCTGTGGTGACATGATATTTACCAAAGACTTCCTGGGAGCAGATTTGATTTTTTTTTTTTCCCCCCCAAGGATAAAACCTGTTAAGCTCAGTGTTTATCTGCAATGACAAGGGAAGTTGCACAACAATTGGTAATGATAAGTTTCTAGTTGGAAAAATAGCCTTTCTTTTGCTGAGGAAAGAAGAAAAAAAAATCAAACACCCTCTGAGATTTTCCCTGGCACTAAGGCAGTCAGATTGTCTTTTTAAATAGTGTGGAAATTGGCAGACCATAAAAAAACAGAGAGAACAATCATTGGTGAGTGTAGGATAATCTGGCAATATGGAAATCACAAATTTCAATATTTCCCCTTGAGTCAATGAAATATGCAAAGGAACAACTGCATAATACAGCCAAGCTCTGTGTAATCCCTGGGTAGCTAGAGTTATCCTGGTTGTTTTTTGATTTTTATTTGTTTGTTTTTCTTTTTTTTTTTTAACCTTCTTCAATGCTAAAGGATAGAAAAATCCTCCCTGGTGCTCAATCGTTGCACAAAGCTGTTCCATCAAATAGCCAAATTTAACGATGCTCTGGTAGTTTCTGATCTTGCTGAATTCTTATTGCAAAACAAAAAGTCAGTTGGTCTAAATTTGTGCAGCTGCCATCAGCATTCATTTGCCATAATGGATTTTCTTGGTGATCCGTCAACCCCAGGCTTTTTCTCCATCAGAAACTAGCGAGCCATCTGAAACTGTGAGAAAGTCAGTTTGTGCCTGGTTTCCTGCTTGAATCAAAATATTTTTCTTCCAAATTCGAAAGATATCTGAGCAGATAACAGATGCAGAATTTCCCCTCCTCTTTGGTAATAAAACTGCAAAGCAAAATATCAATTTCTTCCTTAATAAGTGCAAAATGTTTTGTTAATGAACGTCAGTCACAAAATGATCATGGGGTTATGCTCCTGCAGTGTGCAAATCTTTGCCAAGATCCAGCTTACCAATCAGATAGCTGTCTGTAAAATGTGATTGAATGAGATGTGCCTTTTGTTTGAGATATTCTTTTTCCAAGAGGTTTTGTTCAGTTTCAGTGTCCGAGCTGCACTGGGGACAATGGATTGCAGCAATTTCCAAATACAGCAGAAAACTCAGCCTGAGCTTGTATGGGATCCTGATTCAGAACAGCACTTGTGCTTATTTTAAGCATAGACTTAAGGGTCTGAAAGGCTGAACAACACATTTATGCTCCTCTAATTAGAGATTAATCAAACCATGCTGCGATACAGACCAGCAATGGAAGATGACTCAACCCTTCTTCCCTTAATGTGGGGCCAGAAGCAATTCCAAAGACTTTCAGGGAGCAGAGGAAAGGCTGAAAAACCTACTTCTATCAAAAAGACAAGGAAGTTGTCTACACTTAGAGTTACACAGGCATGTGTCCAGTTCCAGAGCACTCAACACAAGACGTGGATCTGTGGGAGTGGGTCCAGAGGAGGCCACAAAAAAGATCAAAGTGCTGGAACACCTCTGCTGTGAGGACAGGCTGAGAGAGTTCTCCAGGTTGTTCAGCCTGGAGAAAAGGCGGCTCCAGGGAGAGCTTACTGTGGCCTTTCAGTACTTCAAGGAAGCTATAAGAAAGCTGGGGACAGAGTTTTTAGCAGGGCTTGTAAAAGGACAAGGGGTGATCATTTTAAACTAACAAAGGGAAGATTTGGACCATATCCCTGAGAGGGTTGAAACACTGTTCCAGGTAGCCAGAGAGGTGGTAGATGCCCCATTCCTGGAAACATTCCAGGTCAGCCTGGACAGAGCTCTGAGCAACCTGATCTAGTTGAAGATGTCTCTGTTCACTGCAGGGTGGTTGGACCAGATGATCTCTAAAGACCTTTTTTAACCTGAACTATTCTATGATTTTAATGTATAATATTCTGGGCTAAACTAGACAGGGAGATACTGGCAGGACTATCTGGACAGTCCTGAATGAAGAGGTAACGGTTTACATAGAGAACTTTGAAATCAGACCATTTAATTCAGTACCTCTTTGGTCACTATGGAAGGCATCTGCAGTATGAAATGGTGCTTACATTGGTTGGAGAGATGATGCTGACAGCTCAAAGTTGACCCACCTGAAACTGAAGTGATCTGAACAGGAGAGAAGATTTTTATGTTGTGGTGGGACTCAAGGTAGGGACAAGATATCAATTATTGCAGAGGGGAAAACAAGCTCCATCCAACAGCATGAACAGATGGAGTGTGATGGCAGCCAGCTGAGCTTTGATGAGGTTTTTCATGAGAGTATCTGATCCCCTTAACTATGATTCATGTCTTCTAAGCTCAAGGGAGCCTGCAGAGAGGCTTAGCATCGTGCTAGTCCTGGACAGACAGTTTTCATTGAAGGCAGGGTTTAAGCAAGCCTGTCAAATTTTTTCATTCAAACCTTCTATTGAAAAGCTTCCAGTTTCCACTCATTCTGGCTGTAATTCTTACCAGTACAGGTGCTTCAGATAGAAAATCGTTTTCACACATCTTCTCTTTTAACAGCAAACCCAACTTACCTTACACTGTTTCAGCATAAAAGTTCTCAAGAATGGTTTTGAACCCTGCTTGCTCTGTTGAGGTTGTAGCCAGGAGGGGTCTGGTCTCTTCTGCCAGGCAACCAGCACCAGAACAAGAGGACACAGTCTCAAGCTGCGCCAGGGGAGGTTTAGGCTGGAGGTGAGGAGAAAGTTCTTCACAGAGAGAGTGGTTGGCCATTGGAATGGGCTGCCCAGGGAGGTGGTGGAGTCACCATCCCTGGAGGTGTTCAAGGGGGGATTGGACGTGGCACTTGGTGCCATGGTTTAGATAGTCATGAGGTGTAGGGTGACAGGTTGGACTCGATGATCCTTGAGGTCTCTTCCAACCTTCTTGATTCTATGATTCTATGAAGCAAGTTTATCATCTTCCTTCCCTCTCCCTACAAGCTATACTTTCGTGTTAAATGTGACAGTTACCTCTGGATCGACAAGCTAGAACAAATATAATCCCCCAGTAACAAGAGGAGCAACCCTTTTTCAGGGGGAGCAATCAATCCCTTGCAGCAGCACGTGCTTAATGTATCTGTCTCTTTCATTAGCTCTGGGCTCCTTAATAAGCACTGTCTTTGCCAAGTGAGCGATGTGTTCTGTCGGCCTCCTTGCCCGTCTTCTGCTCTCTCCCCTGCCTTGTCAGCGGCATGCTAATTTATGTAATCAATTCATAGTACTGCTTAATGAATAGCTTTGAAGTCATTAGATTCATCTGCTGGTAAAGGGGCTGATTGGTCAGCCACTGAATCTTTTCATTTTCTGAAGCTCAACAGTGTCAGCCAACATAATTGCTTTGGAAACACCCTTGGGAGACACTTGGGAAGTAGTCGTACAATCCCCCTTTATATTTAAGTGGAAGACAAAGTGGAACAATAATAATGCTTAGCATTTTTTAACACACTTTATATCATTAAAATGCTCCACAAACATTAACTAATTCTTGCAGTATGCCCCAAAGGTGGATCATTACTTCAGTTATACAGAAGAGAGTCAGCAGTAAAGACAGTAGGTTCTAAGCTCCTTGGATGTTGCCACTGATGGGTAACTTTTTGTTCGGAAAGGTCAATAGTAAACCCAGATTCACAATATTCCTTCAATACCCAGGGCTCTAGGGGATGTGAGATTGTGGATTTTATTCCCCCCAAAAAGCAGAAATCCCCATTGGCTTGTAAATACTGGGGACACATTCGCAGATGTCATATGCCTTTTCTTCTAGGAAAATTGTCCTGATGGAGGCACACAGGCAGCCACTGATGAGTTCCATATGCTATGTTTTGGGGCAACAAGGTTTTCATCTTGATTGACAGCTCAGTGAATGCCTCTGTTCTTGCTATCCAAGCACTCTTCTGTCTTCACATCTCACAGAATCATAGAAATTAGAATCATAGAAATTAGAATCATAGAATGGCTTAGGTTGGAAGGGATCTTAGAGATCATCTACTCCAACCTCCCCACAATGGTCAGGAATGCCTCTCAGCTAGATTTGTTTGCTCAAGGCCTCATCCAACCTGGTCTTGAACACCCCCCAGCGAGGAGGCATCCATAACCTTCCTTGACAACCTATTCCAGAGTCTCACCACCCTTGCACTGAAGAACTTCTTCCTAAGGTTCAGTCTAAACATTCTCCTTTGGCTTAAAACCATTCCACCTTTTCCTACTGCTAGATACCCTTATGAAAAGTCTCTCTCCAACCTTCCTGTAGTATCCCTTCAGGTACTGGAAGGCAGCTCTAAGGTCCCCCCAGAGTCTTCTCCTCTTTAAGCTGAGAGCTCCTTCAGCCTATCCTCAGATCAGTGGTGTTCCAGCCCTTGGAGCATCTTGGTGGTTCTCCTCCGGACTTGCTCTAGCAGGTCTGTTTCCTTCTTGTGGGGACACCAGAACTGGGTGCAGCATTTGAGGTAGGGTCTCACATGAGCAGAGTAAAGAGGCAGAATCACCTCTATTGACCTGCTGGCCACACTCCTCTTGATACAGCCCAGGACACAATTTGCCTTCTGGGCTGCATGAGTGCAGTTCTGGCTCATGCTGAGTTTCTTATCAATCAATACACCCAGGTCTTTTTCTTTGGGGCTACTCTCAACCCGCTCTGCATCCAGCCTGTATTTGTGGCTGGGATTGGCCCAACCCAGATGCCAGGCCTTGCACTTTGACTTTTTGAACCTCATTGTGATGGGGTTGGAATGCAGTTGGCACTGGCCCACTTCTCAAGCCTCCCTAGGTCCTGATGTCCTGCTGATGGACATTGTGGAGGTGAGCTGATCTCAGGTCTCTGGCATGATGTGCACCTGGCATAAGGAAAGGGTTTGTGGAAAGAGCACAAATTCTTGTTGAATTCCCACCCCAATGCAAACTATGGATGCTAGGAATGTGCTCCAAGGGGACCCTGTGTGGATGCAATTTTGTGCTCAGATCAGATATTCAAATGTGTGCTCAGCCAACCCTTTCAAAGCCTACATAGATACAGGCTGAGACAACAACCACAACACTGATTTAGTTAGGAGACAGTAAGCAGAAGGTGAGATTTCCTTTCAGTTTGACTGTCTGCCACCAGTGAAGCTGAGTAGTACTTTAATTACTTGAAAACTTTCAAATCCAAACAGTTTTGCTGTGCTTTATAATGTTTATTCAAGGGTTTCAGACTCTGCAGCAAGCTGTGATGCAGGATGCCCTCTGGCCACACCATTTCACTAATGACTCTGGCATTTCTGACAGAGACTAATAGCAGAAATTGTTATCAACATTTTTAGCAAAATACTGCAAGCTAGAAATTGGATTTCCACCCCCCTTCTGCATCCTCCTTCACTCGTTAATGAGCTACTTCTTCAAGGTGCCAATGGTGAAGCTGTAAAGTGAGATGGGCAATTTATTTCCTGAGCTTGAGACCATTAGACACAGAAGCATACAGTTATTTATTTGAATGCATCATTCACTGAAAATTGCATGAAGCTTTACAGGTGTAGCAGGAAGACAAGTTTCCTTATCCCAGGCACCTGTATGCTGAGATATTGTTGAGATGGTAGAATGTGCAATGGAGGCACCTCACATGCCAGGTGTAGGTGTGATTGGCGAGAACTGGTTTTTGCCGTGTATTACCTCTTAGACTTCAAGAAGTGAGGAGTGGACAGGACATTTCTTTCTTTATAGGGATATTTGAATGCCTGTAACATCACTGGAGAGATGAAGCCTTTGCAATAGAAGGTTTTATTCTTCTCTAGTTCAGATGTTTAAAATCAGTGAGATAAATAATGCTCTGTTTTCAGTTTCCTATTTCCCATGGTAGCTGGTGGCACATCTATCAATGCTGTGTGGCTTGCTCAAGTATTTCCAGGACTGTCCCCTGCTGCACAGGACACTAAAGTGACAGAGTCACAACCTGGATGACTAGCTCCAGTGTAGATGCTTCCACCTACAGTTGTAGACACTTCTGAGCTTCTGCAGTCTGTATAACAGAATTTATTTCCTCCATGTGTTCCTCCATGCTTCCCTTGCAGAGCACCCTGACTTTCTGTCATTGTTTTTCAGGCTGTAGAGATAGACTTTATCTCAAACTGGATGGATATGCTTTGCTTTTTGTCTGTGGAAATTCAGGCATGCATCATCTGCAAGAAACTATGTTCTAAGCATATTTTAATTAATATGTTAATATTTTATTAGTATCTGAATATTTTTTATTAATATCTTAAGGAAAATATAGAAAACAGAATATTCAAGCATGTAAACATGTGTCAATCACTATCAGTGATGCCCCATTGTATCCTGCCTAGTCTCTGTCTAATGCTCCAAAAGTGAATTCCCCTCATCTGTCCTGTGCCATATCAATACCATGGGGATCATCTCAGGTGTCCTAAGAGGACTCATGCAATCCTAGAGGTCTATAAGCAACAGCAGTGTGCTTGGACTGAGTTGTGGAGCACAACAAAGAGAAAGAGACACTGAAGGTATGTAAGGAGTTGAGAGTGGTTAACTAAGAGGGTTGAGAGAAGATGAGCTTAGCCAGAGGTTCTGAAGCATCTGAGAGAGTACATAGTGGTGTTCAAAACAAAGTGCTTTTGGAGCTTTTAGAAAACAGTTACTTTAATTGGCTGGGTACTGCACTTTGACAGGTGATATCAGGGAAGGACTGTGACAAGGTCCTGATTCTTTCCTCCGTATAGTCAGAGATGGAGGCAAATATGTTCCAGAGTGAGGACAACTCAGATATGAGCTTTCCATAGGCAGGAACAGTGATCCTAGATGACACCTTTTTTCCACTTGTTTTTTCCTTTAAGTGTTTTCCTCTTGTTTGCTGAGATGGCACTGTGCTGCTCCCCTCTTTGTTGCTATCAGGAGAGCAGAGGCAAGTAAAAGGAGATGTGACCTTCCCATGCTGCTTGCATACATGGCTCTGCAAGCAGATAACACAGGCACAATGTCTGGTTTTCCAGGGAAAGGTGGCAATACCAGCCTACAGGTAGGGGATTCACCTTCTCACAGGAATCTTCTCTGTATGTATATCTCAACAGAAACTTGTGCTAGTCAGGCTCCCAGGGTCACCATGAGCACTTGGGCAGGGAAGAAGCAGTGACAGTGTGAACTTCCCTCTTTGACGCAGCACAAGGTGAAACCAGAATGTGCAGGTTCTCTGTGGCAGGAACAGCCTGTGAGGAGCCTGGCTACCACTTTGTTCCTTCTGCCTCCCAAAAAGGCAAATCTCACTTGTCTTTATTCTGGTCTACAGCTCATGCTACCACAAACACTTGTTAACATTTTCCTATCCCTTCTCTATTGTTCATCCAGGCCCAGTTTTAAACTTCAGAAAAGTTTAAACAAGAAAATCACCATCAGCAACCAAAAGGCTCTGCCTTTACCATGCTAGCATTTTAATGTTATCATTTAATGTTAACATTTAATACCAAAGCCATCTCTTCACCTACAGTATTTCATATAATTACTGACAGACTTGAGAGGAAAAACCTTCTGTTAACTTCTTGTTCTTTCTGCTCAAGAATGTCCAAGAGACCCTAATGCACTGTTATTATTTGACAAGAAACTTCCTTTTGTAGTGGTTTATTGGAATTGGTTTATAGAGAGAGCAAGGCAGTTGTCACCTCCTCTTCCTGTGCAGGTATCAGGTCTGAGCAGAGACAAGAGGTGAGACGTGTGTGGTGACAGAGTATTGCTGAGGTTGAGATATAGGGCCTTTTTGTTTTATTCTCCATCTAAATTAGTTACTGCAAAGAGATTTCCCTGGTGGAAAATTAGTTTCAATATTTATTTCCTACTTGACACTTTATTATTCTTTTATTGAGTGGTATGTGTGCTCTCTCTTTCAGAGCAGGTTTTCATGCAGAGCTTGCTATAACCTGCCTCTGCTGTTTTGGTTTATAAACTCGTGCCAGGTGCCTGTTACATCTGGCTGTGCAGAATAAATAACTGTTTGGGGGCTGACCCCTTCTCCACACTCAAAGGCAATGCAAACATCCAGTTCAGCTTGACTCAGAATGGAAATAATTTCTCATTTCTTTCATAGCCAGAAAAAATAAAAAGCTTGGAGGGCATGTAACATAACATTCCCATGCACTGTTAGAAATACATCATTCAGTGTTTTATTGGTTTAATGGTCATGGTGGTGACAGGTTAATAGTTGGACTAGATGATTATAAAGTTCTTTTCCAACTGAAATGATTCTGTGCTTTAAAATTTGGTAATTTGTAACAATAGGAAATCAAAACTGAGGTGTCCCTCAAACCCTTGGTAAATATACACTGGGTCAGTGTAAATGTGCTCAGGTTTGAGGACTACAAAGTACCAGGTGTTATCTACTTCCTCTCTCTGCCTGGGAGGATGTAAATGCTTGGTGATATTCTGTGTCTACTTTTTTTTTCAATCTGTCCTTCTTGTATCTTTCTGCTTTGTATAAAATGTTCTAATATGCATTGGAGAAGAACTGGAGACATGGTCTTGAGAGTAGCAACTCCTGAACACCAAAGGACATTGTCCAGTAGCTCCCTCTCACAGGTTTTGCCACCTGTGAGGGCATGGTAGGGTCGTACAAGTATTGCTGAAGCACAAGACCTGGCTTGGCATGGTGGTCCAGGTTCCATGGCTCCAGAAAACTTCTTAGCAGCCTGTGTAGTTTTTACATTTGCTTCCCTTCAGCAAATTTAAAGTGAAGCAGTTCACATGTGTGGTATGGCTCCAAGAGGAGAGAGTAACACCCTTCTCTGTGTTACTTGTCAGCCTTTCCATTAAGAGAGGATGAATGTGATTTCACATCCCTGCAGGTCAAGGAAGTTGAATCTCAGTCTGCCACCTAACTTCTGGATTAAAAGAAAATAACTGCAACCATGTTATCTTTGCAAAGGACTCTAGGGTGAAATCATGATCAAGCTGACATGGTTTGCTCCTCTTATAGCTTTTGGAGGCTCCTGTGGGCAGTGCTTCTCTCCTGATGAAATGAACAATGGACTTCAGGAGATCTGTTGTATGCTTCTGCTGCTGCCCAGTTTAGGGCAAATAATTTTTACATGTTTACTTTTCCTACTTTTCAGTAATTATAGTGTTAATTTCATCATGGAATACTTGGAAATCTAGTTAAAAAGGTAAGACTAATAATTTGATAGCACTACAACCTCATTGTTAGGACTGAAGTGGTTTGAATACCACACGGCCTCAAGCTGCACCAGGGGAGGTTTAGGGTGGATATTAGGAACAATTTTTTTCACTGAAAGGATTGTCAGGATTTGAACAGGCTGCCCAGGGAGGTGGTTGAGTCATCATTCCTGGATGTCTTTAAAAGCTGTGCAGATGTGGTGCTTGGGGATATAGCTTACTGATGGTCTTGGTAGAGTAGGGTTGATGGTTGAATTTGATGATCTTGAAGGTCTTTTCTGAAGTAAATTGTTCTATGATTCTGTGGTTCTGCAAAAAGCACTCCAACTTCCTAATGCTGTGGCTTCAATAGTTCATTTGAATTTTGTAATTCAGTTCCTTTATTAAAATATGTGGTGAACACCTAAAAGTCACCCCTCTAATACACTGAAGAATGAACAAGTCTTATGGTGCTTCCTCTTAAAATTTATCAAAGTGTTAACCAAAGATATACTGAGTTGCAAATAGGTTTCAGGTATTTATAGGGTTAAAGTAGGAAAGATTTAGCAAAAGAATGCTTGTAATAGACCTTTCTTGAAAATAACTCCATGCAGGGCAATTGCAGAGCATATCAGAGAGGCCTTTGCATTAAGAATGTCATCTGTTTTCATAATGGAAATATAAGAGTTTCTGCTGATGTTTTGGAGACTGAAATGTGTTTTCCTCTTCCCTGAGCTGATTATTTTTTTTTTCTCCTCACTTTGGCATCTTATTTATATTGTTTCTTCTTATGCAATTTTATTGTGTGACATCTGGCTGCAAAATAAAAATGTAGCCTACGGAAAACTTAGAATTGTGTTCCCTACAGTGCATCAGTCAGACAATAAAATAGCCATCACTAGAAAAGCGTCTGTACAAAAGCTATTATTTGGAAATAGAAAGTTTTCTACTGGCTTTATATCTAAATAAATGCACAAGAACAACTTTTCAGGTGGTGTAAACTGGCTTCAGGGTTGCTCCACCAGTTTCTACAAGCTGGAAATCTGCTCAGAAGGCCTCATTTTCTTTTTACCACTTGTTCTGAGAGCCTCTACTGGGCATATATAGGTGGTTTTCTGGGGGGTTGGTTGTTTTTGTGTATGTGTGAGAGTCATCTTTCTCTGTGTTCATCCCTTTGTTTCTTCTCACTCTGTGACAAATTCCACTGATTATCTTGTGGTCTTCTCAGAGATGTGCCTGTTCAGATTTAGGCAACCATTTCTGAAAGTAATAGCAACTGCTGTCTACAACTACCTGAGGGGAGGTTGTAGCCAGGAGGGGGTTGGTCTCTTCTGCCAGGCAACCAGCACCAGAACAAGAGGACAGTCTCAAGCTGCGCCAGGGGAGGTTTAGGCTGGAGGTGAGGAGAAAGCTCTTCACAGAGAGAGTGGTTGGCCATTGGAATGTGCTGCCCAGGGAGGTGGTGGAGTCACCATCCCTGGAGGTGTTCAAGAGGAGATTGGAAGTGGCACTTGGTGCCATGGTTTAGATAGTCATGAGGTTTAGGGTGACAGGTTGGACTCGATGATCCTTGAGGTCTCTTCCAACCTTCTTGATTCTATGATTCTATGATTCTATGATTCTAATTTAGACTTCAATATCCTCCTGTGAATACAATCTAAACCTCCCCTGGTGCAATCTGATACCGTTGTAGCAGATTGTATACCATTCCATCATCTGATACTAAGGAGAAGAAACCAACACACACCTCACTACAACCCCAAAAAGGGGTAATGAGGTCTGCCTTCAGCCTCATTTTCTTCAGACTAAACAATTCCAGTTCACTCAGCCACTCCTCACAAGACTTCTTCTCTAGACCCTTCACCAGCTTCATTGCTGCTTTCTGGACACGCTCCAGCATCCTACCCTTGCATCTTGTAAAGCAATATGATTGCTGTGTGGTCTTCACAGACTAAGGAGAGTGCTGGGAGCTGGGTAGATCTTAGACAAATACAGTATAATGCAACATATATTTTTATGTCACTCAAAGATATTCTTTGCTTACCAAGACACTTCATGGGCCTGTGAAGTTTATAGTGACTTTCGGGGCTCCACAGAGAAGCTGCAGGTACTCTCCAGACTGAGATCTGAGCAAAAGATCATTCCAACCTATTTTGTCTATAGGCATCTGTAGCCCATCCCAATTCATATTCTCAAGGTTATGCTTTTTTTTCTAAATCATATAACAAAGTAATGTTGATTATGGCCACAGCTCAAATAAATCAGTGTAATTCAATTTTCTGCCAGTAATTATCTGCTCATCTGATTCTGATTGTGTATATCAGAGTAATTGCACTAATGTCATCAAAATTACACAAGCCTAATCAGAGTGTCTCTTGATCTGAGATAATCCACATAACATGTATTCCTTGACCTCTTTTACTCACTTCACCCTTATACAAAACAGAAATGATGCATCAGCTCTATTGGGCTGAAAGAAAGCAAACTGGCCTAAAAAGTCCTTTCCTTCCTAACTCACAATCTTGAAAGTTTTATTTAGGCACAAATTATGTCTTCAGAGCAAAACTTACCTACATGGCCCAAGCAACACTTTGCCGAGAAAGAGGAGCTGGAGACAAGCAGTGGAGATGGCAGAAGAAAGCAGGATAAATTATTCTGGGGCTATTTGACACTGAGTTGTGATGCAAGTGTTTTCAGGAAGATCTGCATGGTGTCCCTTAAGGTCTCAAGTCTGTTACCTGTATACATGTGTGTCATGTCAGATGAGAATCTTGAAGATACCTTGCCCAGGAATCCAGCTAACGTTATAGAAGAGCAGAGATAGACAACTGCCAGCCCCATTTGGCTGCCTCTGGTAGCCAGAGGCTTGGACAGCTATGTGTGGACAAATGACTCAGTCCTTTAATATTTTAGGCAATATTTTAGTATTTTAGGCAATCTAACATTTCATGGAGTCATGATTTGCAGCTGCTGGGCAGCTGAAAATCTTAACACACAATTACATTGAGTCCAATACTCTTAGCAGAATATTTCACCCACGACTCCCACTCTCTGAGGCAGGTATTTTGCTAATTTTCGTGCAACATACCTACTTACCTCAGGTCCTTGTAACATTCTACTACCTGCCATGGGTTCAGGGTAATGACTCCTCTTTCACCAAGGGACTTATAGGTGGAGAAACAGATACTTCAATGAGATAACCATGCTTTAAAGCTGTGCACAAACAGAAAAAGATTGCACAATATGAGCTACTACAAACACTGGTGTGCTGCATTCTTTGGTTTTGATGGGTTTTATCGTATGGCTTGTACAGGGAATGCATTTAGAAAGCCATGCTTTCTAATAACCTGTAAAGCCAAGTGTCATTAGTTATTTATATCTCTGAAGCTAGGGAATCAATCTAATCACAGAAAATCTTAACTAATGACAAATAAATAGGTTCATGGTTACCTGCTTTCAACCACCCAACTTCTTAAGCTTATCTGAGTTGCACTTCAAAAGCCTGCAGTGATCCTCTCAGTACAGATGTAGGCATTAGTTGCATAAGGGTCAGAGCATGGAGAAGAGACAAGCTGGAAGATAACTCACCACTTTGTTTTGTTACTTTTCTTCTTTCAGACCACAGCCTCCAAGGCAAAATCCTGCAGCTGCATCAGCAAGTGGTGGGGTGATTGTCTGTGAAGAAGTCCATTGTTTTTCAGCAGCTACATATGGTATAGATTTGAATTCATTTGGTTGGATACACAAGCCATGTGTGTTAGATGATTTCAACCTATGGTACTGCTTACCATTTGACTCTCAGCTCCCATTTAGGTCAATGGAGACAAACTGACATTTTTAGAATAAAATTACACAGAATTGCAGAGTATTAGGGGTTGGAAGCAACCTCTGGAAATCTAGTTCAACTTCACAGCTAAAACAGAGTCACCTAGAGCAGATTACATAGGATTTCTTCCAGACAACCAACTCATGTGATTAATCTTAGACAATTATTTTACAATGAGATGGATCATGTTCTAAAATGATTTATTTCCTCCACCGCCTATAAAAGTACTCTAGACACTAGTTTGGTTGTAGATACTGGAAGCATCTTCTACGAGGTAGGTGTGTACACTCCAGGCTGACTGCACATTCAGCCTAACCTGCAAATCTTTCCAGATCAACAGACAGACCTTTCGCTCATTTAAAAAGTGTTAGATGTAAATAAATACTAAAATGTTTACAAAGACAGGATTTTGAGAGCATGCATTCTGATCAAATACTTGGGTTTTTTACTTTACAAAGCACTTGAACTTACATTGCCAGTATTTCAGAATCAAGAATTGGTATCTCTCTGCAAGATGAGATGTAGTTCATCACATCTTGTTGAGCTAGCACAGTGATAACAGTGTAAAAAAATTGTATATACCTCAAGGTAAATATATATCTATATGTATAAGTGATGAAATCTTGATTTTTTTCTGCAATGCAGTCACAGCATTTAATTCAAATTAAAATCTTTTCCCAGTGAGTTAAACTAACACCCTGTAATTTAATTAACCAGTTGATATAAATATAGAGCAGTGTAGTCTTGGACTGGAGAAGTTTTGATGCTAGCAGAACTACACTGAGGGTTTTTCAGTGTCGTGTTTGCTGGCATTTTTCTTAATAAGCTCATTGAATGAAACTCATTGAAATGTAAGATCTCCAGAGACTTCCTCATTTAGTCTTACTGTGGATTTGGATTTTTCCATTTAAGGCCATCTGAAATCCCCAATGATCTCAATCAAAGCGACTTTCACTTAGAAATAAGTTGCTGCAGCTTCTTGAGCTCCCTTAGAAATCAACTCATCCAAATCATGGCATTAAGTGGGGCAACAGTATTTAATGTCAGACAGTTGGGAAACTTACAATTACACATCTTTGGTGGCACAAAGTTTGCTGGTAATTTCTAATTTTAAAGGTCTTTCAGAGGATTCACAAAGCCCTTGAGCCTACTGTGAAGGAGCATGACATTGTTGCTGCCAACTAATAAAGTGCCTGAGAGATTAAGCATAGAGGCAAGTCTTGCATTAGAATAGACTGACAAGACAGATAATACTCTAAGAACTCATCCAGCTCATCAACAAAGAGCTGACTAGATATCAAACAGCCATACTGGTGCTGATACCCCAGTATCATTCTCTTTTTCTCAACAAAGAGTAGTGTAACAGCTTCATTGGACAGAAGAATTGAGAAACTCTGCTTCCAAGATGCTAAGATGCAAATATTATATGCCAAATTCCAGAGTTCAAGTCACCAGTAGGTTAGAAGCCTTTCTGTTTGGTTTTACAGCGATACAGATTTTAAAATGAAGACATTATTTCTTTATTGTTTAAATTATTTAATTATTTTAATTATTTAATGTTTTTTTCCTCTATGGAAATACTGAGCATGAGTGTGTACTGCTAAATCAGTCCTGTTTCACCAGGACCATCATAGGAAAGATCTACCATTCCTGTATATTCTTTTGTTAAGTGCTCCACGACACTATCTGATACATCTAGGGATTGATCACACGCCTTTGTGAACAGTCATGCAACATTGGTAGGAAACAGCACAAACAGCAATGCAAGTTGATTTTGGAATTCAAGAAGACTGACCAAGTGATGCTGCCCAGGTCACTCAGCCCTTCCTCACAAGAGAAATGTTCTACTTTAATCATCCTCATAGCCATCCGTTGAACTCTCTTCAGTAGTTTCCTGTCTCTCTTGAACTGCTGAGCCCAGAACAAAACACAGCACTCTAGGTGTGGCCTTGCTAGGGCAGAGGGGAAGAGAGAAGGGAGAACCCTTGTTTTCAGGAGCACGTAGTGATAAGATGAGAGGCAATGGTTTTAAACTAAAGCAAGGTAGATTTATATTAGATATTAGGAATAAGTTCTTCATAATGGAGGGTAGTGAAACCCTGGAACAGGCTGCCCAGAGAGGTGGTGGAGGCGCAATCACTGGAGACATTCAAGGTCAAACTTGACGGGGCTCTGAGCAGCTTGATCTAGTAGGAGATGTCCCTGCTCACTGCAGGGAGGTTGGATAAGATGACCTTCAGGAATCCCTTCCAGCCTGTAGCATGCTATGATTTTATGATTCTGTGATTGCAAGAATTGTTCACTCTTCAAAACCCTCATCACTGCTTACCAATCTCAGTCAAACCCAGAAAACACTTCTTCAACTAATCCTACGTCTCAGACAGTTACTTTGACAAAGAAAGTGATTTTCTAACTTTATGAGAAAGCAGAAAGCAGAATCTGAATATTATACTTGGTCATCCTCCTACCCACCTGCTTCAATTATATGGGGGAGTCTAAGGGATGATAAATCTATCTACTCCTCAGAAAACTGGAAAATTAGAGAAGGTATTCCTAGTCTTAAAAACAGACCTATAGCCAAACAGATATCAGTATCTGTGCCTTTGTCTTCTCTCTCACACCATTTCCCTCCTCCTCACAAAAACATACTGCCTGTCTCCCTAAAAGGATTGACAAATGCCCATGAAAGAGAAAGGCGAATGCATCCCCCGCTGCCAACTAACCAGCCTGTAGATCACACTAAGCGAAGGCTTCATGTCTTATGAAGATAACGCAGCACATCGCTCAGGACCGGGAGACCGCTTTCTGGCAGGACGCGGCGGGCTCAGCTGAGCCTATTAATGATTCATGCTTCCTTTGCCAGCACATAATGCATCGTAATCATATGGAACCAACATACAGCGGTACTTGAGACACATTTGTCCAGCTAATAGTTTGACTTCATCTGGAATGTTTCATTGGGTCACTGACCTATTAATTGTAGGCAGAGCGTGGCACATAATATATAGTCGATACGCTCCCAAGTCAGGCTCCTTTCTTCACAGTTACCAGGCAACCTCCTCCTGCTCTGCACAGAGCTGCTAATACTTTTCCTGTCTTCCCACTGCAAACTTAGCAATGGAGAGCATGTGCTCATGAGAGCATGGGAGGGTAAGAGACAAGGCAGAGCATATTTAAGTTAGATGGCTTTTTACAAGCATTAAGCAATGCACTCCTGTAATAAACAACTATGCCAGAGCTAATACTCAATAAACAGTGTGCTTTATAAGCAATTAGAGACTCACATTGTGGAACAGCTATTTCAGTGAAACGTATGCTACCACCCTAACAATGCTTAGCAAGATAAGTGCCTTGTTAAAAGCATCATAATTCTCCTTTAAAAATCAATTAACAGTTTGGTGCCTTTTTTTTTTTTTTTTTTGTTCTATGGACTGCTGGGTGTCTTATTTAAATGAGGATGAATTCAGGGAATGACTCCTCATGTTCTATTCATTGGCTGTTGTCTAACCCCAAAAAGTGCAACTGGAAGCAAACCTGCCAAATAAATAAATAACATTATATAACCATAGTCAAATCCAGTTGTTTTTTGGAAAAAAACACAGCTGAAGGTGTTCAGATGAATCAGATAAACACATTTTCTCAGAGGAAAGAGAAAGCCAGAGGACATTATAAAACCATTTCCTTTGTGTTTCTTGGTAATTTATTTTAATTAAATTTGTTAGTAATATTTTCCCTAAATCATGTCAAGTTAAGGTAGTTAGGCAACAGAGGTTAGTTTAGAGTTTGTGATTTCCACGCAAGCAAGTAGTATGTGGTCTTTTTTCTGAAGACACAGAATATATCTTCCTTCTTCTTTGAAGAAACCTGCTTTATGGGATGCCTGGGAAAGAACAGTCTACCAGGGCACCAAACACAGGAAAGAGTGTGAGAAAGTGAAAGGTGAGGAAAATCCTGGCCATGCCTCCCCTTCATCACTACCAGGCAAGGCACTGCAGAAACAAATGGCCTCCTCTTTTCAACTCACACAGCTAAGATGTTTTCAGCCACTTCAGTTTGGAAAGAAAAAAAACCCAGAGCTTTTCTCTAAGTGAAACTGAGTTCTTTCATCCTCTCTAAATATGCACAGGAATATTTTTCTCAGCCCCGTCTGATGCAATCCTTATTTCTCCCTGAGCAGTGACATGCTCTCCCCGCCATTGATTTCCTATCGAGCCTTTATAAATGCCTTCTTTCTTCCCTCCCTGATTAATTATTAAACTATTAAATCAAATGCTGCATTCAAGAGTTTGTAAGTCAAAACACAACCTCCACCTGCCTCTTCTCAGACCCTAAGACTTGGTGGAAGCCCCATCCCTGGAAACATTCCAGGCCAGCTCAGATGGAGCTCTGAGCAACCTGATCTAGATGATGTCCCTGCTGACTGCAAAGGGGTTGGACTAGATGATCTTTAAAGGTCCCTCCCAATACAAACCATTCTATGATTCTGTGACTTCAGGGCAGGATATCTGTTGGCAATTACAGCACATATTAAGTGTGCACTGGGATTGCCTTGGATAACCAGCACAGTTGATGTGTACTTTTCCAACGCAAGTGATTGCAAAAGAGTTTAGACAGATTTTTTTAGTGCTGCTGGGTTGTGCTGATCTTACGGATGAACGTATGCTTAGGCTGCAGAGCCTCGGATAGGATATAAAAAGCATATTGTGGTGTTGTAGATGGGGCACAAAAATGGAAAGGGAAGGATTTCAGCATCAGCCTTCAGGAGGAATCATGGTGTGTAATGTGCTATTTGGAGAAGTTTTCAGGTGTCGTGCTTGGATTAAACTGGTGAGAAAAGTGCTTTTCTCTCATCTACCATAGAAAAATTCATGCTTCTGGGAAACAGATGAAAAAAAGAATGCTTTGGCTGCCTAAAAGTCAAACAATTTAATCCATTCTGTTGCCAGGGTTGCAGAGACAGACAGCTTTTCCCTGCTTTCCCCTCTATCCCAAACCTGCCCCAGAGCAAGAAAAACATATCTGGCTGTGGTGCTTTTGCTTCGCAAATTCCTTCTCCCTAACTCCTGTTTCAACCTCTGCACTGTAAACTCCAAAAGCAGTTGATCAGACTGGAAACTGGGAAGTGGGGCAACACAAATGGGGTGCCACAGCTGCTACAGCTAGAGGCATGTGTGTCTTGAGAGCATGAGTACATGTCAAAGTCTCTTACCTATTTAAATGTATTCCCCCCCCCCTTTTTCTGACTGAAGAAAACCTTCCCCATAGAATGAATGGCACTGCTGCAGATAAAACTGTTTGTTCATACACATTCAAGCCCACTCATAGGGATCAACCATATAGTCATCATAAAAGTCAATAGAGAAATCTGACTCTTACTCTAAGGTATAGATAACAAGGAAAGGCTTGCAGATACCACCTCTACCTCTTCATTGCATTTTTTTCTCTTTATGTTTGTTTGGGGTTTTCATTGTTTGTTTGTTTTAAATTATATTTTATTCAAATCACCTTTTATTGGCAGGCCAGAGCAGAACTCATGACATTTCGTAGGCAAGGTGATCCTGCACTGACCAGATACCCAAAGGGGACAAGATATGTTCAGACCACCACAATATTGAACTGAAGAGAACTGGCTTCTTGCTATCTTCTTCCTGTCTCAGCTATACTATGAATCTTTCATTGGTGTTTTTGTTTCAGACAAGGGGGAAAGAGGGAGAGTGACAAATGTCACAAAAGCAATATAAAATGGACAGATGTAATACTTCTTACTCTCATTAAAAAATCAACATGCATATTTTATCTCTTCCAGAGAGCCTAAACCAAGTTTCACATTCTCTGCACTTCTATTTCAGGTAGGTCACATCCTGTTCAAGAGGAAATAAAAGGTTGTTTGGGACCTTGTGAGGACTCATCTACACCTCTCAGTCAAGGGTGTTATCATATCAAGGATTCACAATCCAGCCTGGGAACACCTCTTTAGCTTCAGGCTTCCTGGCTCCAAAAAGTGTGGGCATTGAAGAAATCCCCCCAAATGTGTAAAATTTCCTATCTAAGGCATCCCTGGAAGCTGTCTTTTTCTTAAACATAATTTTGCATATCAGAATGTCAATATATTGATGTCTTCATAACGTGTGTCTGTCATACAGAGTCTTCAATGCCATGTTTGGATGCGCAAAATGAGAGTGAATTAGCTCTAGAATAGACATATCCAGAGCAAGAAGCACCTGACATCTTTTAGGTGTTTATAAATTACAGCCTCAAAAAACATTGCTGAGCTCCAGTGGAGACCAGGGGCACCAAATCCCTACTGAATGGCTCCTCTCCCACTTGTTGATAATGACAGTGAACTGATACAGTATCAAGGAAATAAGGTAATTCAAAATACTTTGAAGTATATACAAATATATAACTTGGATGGCTTAGGTTATGAGAGACCTATTCCTAAACCAGTTTATTAACACCTTTCTGAGGATAACAACTTTTATATCTCACAGACATCCTGTTCTGCCAGAGACAGGCTGTGGCTTTCATGAATGACAATATGCTACTCGTATTTAACTTCCTGAAGTCTGATAATGAAGGATGCTCATTCCAGTGTGAATGTGATCAGTCAGAGATGAGTCTAGCAAAATCAGTAATTATTAACATTGATTAGTTATTCAGACTGATCTCAGTTCAGTTTGATGGCACACCTTAGAAATTCAAACTAGTATGAGACAAAATCAATAATGGTTCAAAATGACTTACTAGTTAGAGTGAGCATCCTTTTGGGAGTAATCACCTCTAGATTCATCTCAGATGAACCCTGCAACATTTAACAGAGGCATAGCTAATTATCCTAAGCACCCTGTTGAGCAGGAGCTTGCCATTTCTAAGACTCTCCAGTGAACCCAAAATATAACTAAGAAAAGCCAGCTATAGCCAACAGACAGAAATTTGCTCCTCAGGGTCTTCATTTCCAATGTAAAGTGTCTATAGCATCTGAAAATTGAAGAAAGATTTGAAACACCTGCTCTGAAATGACCAGAGAGAAATGTGGTCTCTTGTGTTTGATTTGGATTTCAGGAGATTAAACCAGGCTTCTCAAAGGCTCCTCTTCCCTCTGGTGATCCTAGAACAGCAGATGGTGACTGCTTTGTAATATAACATCTCTGATAGCTGTCCAAATAATCCAGCTTGCAGGTATCTGGGCCCTCATAAAGATTCAACTTGCTTTTAAAATCGCTAATTACCAGAGAAGACGACAAGTCTGTTCTGCAAGTCTAACATAATCATAGAATCACAGAATCATTAAGATTAGAAAAACCTCTAAGATCAAGTCCAACCACTAACCCAACACCATGATGCTGATCAAACTGTGTCCCAAAGTGCCATGTCTACAAATTTTTTGAACACTTCCAGGGGTGGTGATTCCACCACCTCCCTGGGCAGCCTGTTGCAATGCTTGACCACTCTTTCAATAAAGTGTTTTTCCTAATATCCAGTCTAAATCTCCCTTGGCATATTGTCAACTTCCAGGAGTTTATTGCACTGTCATAATATTTACACTAGAATCATAGAATCAGTCAGGGTTGGAAGGGACCACAAGGATCATCTAGTTCCAACCCCCCTACCGTGGGCAGGGACACCTCACACTAGATCAGGCTGGCCAGAGCCTCATCCAGCCTGGCCTTAAACGCCTCCAGTATCATAGTCTTTGGTGAGGGGATAGTTTTGGTAAGCCTCTACCTCCTGCAATCGTATCAGACTTGCCTTGTTACCTTCTCTTTCTCTCTTCTTTCTTTTTGTCTTCCTTCTTGTTACAGAGAAAAGCTGGGAAAATCTGCAAAGAGCGATAAATGGGCATCTTGCTGCAATGAGAAAGAAATAAAATCTTCCACATAATTATTTTTAAATACCATAATTTTTGAGCCCAACTTTTATTCCAGGAACTGACTGATGTTTTTAGACTTTCAACACTTTCAGTGTAATGACTCACAGAAACCACCTCTCAGACAGGGGAATGGGGACTGAAACTCAGGTTATCTTCAACCTACTTTATAACAGGTTGCATGGAAAATATACTGCTTTGTTAAGCAGCTAAGAAGTAGAGAAATAGAAAATATCTTTTTTATTTTGTGAACAATCACAGCAACAGTAAAACACACCAAACTCTTCTTTACATGCTGATAAAAAGCTCTGTCATATGCCTTCCATTTTGAGCCAGCAACATGTAGCAACCATTCATGAAGTCTGTCATGATACCTGGAAAGCCTACGCTGAGCACAGCTGAAACGAATGATAAACAAAACAGAGCCCATCTATCTCCAGTTGTGTTTAAGTATATGGGAATTGTCAAGGCAAGATGCACATTAGTACTTAACCGAGAATGACTTCAGGGAGCAACTCCTAAACCTCCATTAATAATTCCCTGACAACCTGGCAGTGCCTGTCTTGGCGTTTGTCTAACAGCAGGCCACTGTTATACTGTGACAAGTTTTGCTTCTCCAGAGACCTCTAAGTTACCTGTAGGATCTGAAAATGTTTGAGAGGGAAGAACTGGTACAGTCTCCCTTCTTTGCTCAAATTAGATTTATTATCATATTTAATCCAGCATGAATACTGACTTATTTAGCATGACACCTATAACTGCTTATATGTTACCTTAACCCAGTGTTGACTCCAGTGTAAAATTATTCCTTTCCTGGTTGAAAACGAGTCACACAGACAAGAAAATAGCTCATGTTGGGATCGACATTTTAGGCACCGTGTGCACAAGATGTTACTTGGTCAGGCCATTTTTGTCTTCTGAGACTATTACAGCTATCCTCAAGCTTTCCCCAGTGGGTTGGGAGCAGATGCATGTTCTCTAGGCATGAAAAAAAAACAGCAGGAAGAGCTCTCAAAGTCTCCTGCAAGGACATACCTTGAGCTCCACAGACTGCGGATACTTACACGGTATAGATATAAAACAGCTTGCACCACATGGCCCAGGGAGCATGGTCTGTTTCTTGGACAAATCCCAAACACAGTATAGATGAAGCCTATGTAATCCTGACAATCACTTATCTCCCTGAGGACAAAGACCCCATCTGCAAAATACATGGAAGAAATGTACCAGCTTTGCACAGCTTCAATTCAGCTCATGGCTGCAACTTTTCTAATAATGACATATGACAGCTCTGTAAAACTATTTTTAGTTGCCAAAAAAAGCACTGGAAAAGAAGGCCAGATTATGTTTGTGAATACAACTTGAATTAGCTTGTCTTTTCTTCCCCTTTGCAGGTGAAATATATTTTGAGGCAAAGGGGGTTTATTTTAAGCACAAGGTAGGGCTTAAATGTCTCCTGTAACAGTGCAAATCCAGAAGATTAGAGAAAAAAGGGGAGAAAAGAGGAAATGCTGATAATTCAGTTTGACTTCAACTTCCTTTCCAGAGCAGAGTAATCTAACAGTTATGCTCTGCAGGGAGAACAGGCTGAGCATATGTATGCTCATACCGTTTCAAACAGCATGGATGTGTCAGCTGTAGCCTTCAAGACAATGGAAGTCATTCTCCTGTCTGTCTCAGGTGTCCTCTCATGATTGGTTTTCGTATTACCCTTCCATATAGATGGTTGGGCCAATGAGAGCATTCCCAGAGGAAAGTAATGATAATGATCATCTGAATGACTTACATGATCTGTAAGAATTAGTGAAAGAGTTGGAGCTACTGAACCAAAGGAGAAAAGACTTAAGGGGGCAGCTCTGACAAAGCTGTTGAAAAGGAGAAGATGAGCTTTTTTATGTGTCCATAGGTGACAAGAAATGGTGGGCTTAAATTTAATGAAGAAATTATTTGATTTTTTTTGTTTCCTCTACCATTAGTTTGGACATGGGGTAGAGAAGGAGGTTCAGTGTATCCTAGTTCCTTTTAAGAGAGCTGCAGGCTGGAATATAGAAGTTGATGGCTATTAGATATGTCTCTGCAATATCTTCAAAAACCTTTCAGTTTGCCTATGAAAACATCAAAGCATCTTGCCATGTTTCTATCCTGTAAGTGGACTTGCTCCAAAGCACACAAGACACACATATAGCATGCTTATTAGATAATATCCTCTCTCTGTCTCTCCTGCCTCAAGTTTTCTCCAGCCTTCCCCAACAGCACATCTTTTTTCTTTCTTTGAACCTCCTTTAGTTGAGTCTTGAGTGCCACACATCAGTCTGCTCTAAAGTTCTCCAAAGCTCATGTGGCTCTAAACAACATGGTTACCAACACTCCCAAACATATTTCCCAACAGATTTCTGCTGAAGATTGGAAAGGAATTTGGGATTCTCAGCCTCTTATATACAAAGCAGTAACATTTTTTCCATTCCTTCCAGTTATATTTGCAGCCTGTTGAGGGGGAAGGGGCATTAGATCCCAAAGATTTAACTTCAGGAGAAGTTCTGCCTGTATCAGGATTTGAGACAGACTTCGATGTTAGTGAAATAAAAGAGAGAAATATTTCCCCCAGGGAGTGAGAAAAAAATATATCCAGAATCTTCAGCCTGACTCTTTTGCATTGCTGTTCCAGCTACTGTCTCCAGAATTCATTACAATAAGCAAATACTCATACATCATTGGTTTAATATGACAACTATGATGCTTAATAAGGCTGGAAGAAACATCACTGTGACTCTATTTGAGTCTCCTAAACAATCAGTTATTGCTGAGAAGGTTACACCAATTTTTATAGCTGAGGAGCTGATTTGCAATTTGTATTCATCTTTCATTTTGACTAGACCAATTGTGTCTTCTATCTGCATTATCAGCTCCATAAAAATTCATTCCTATCCATAAAAATATAAGATTTCCAATAATGCCTCTCCTACTTTGTATGGGTGTATTTGTGGGTTTATTTAGAACAGAAAGGCAGTTAAGCTGGTAACTGGATTGTCTTTCTGTCCAGTTTCACTGTGGGACCTAATCCATCTGCTCTGAACCCATCCAGTCAGATTTAAACTCAATTGTTTTTTGTGATGAGATGGGAGAAATTTGTCTTTGCACAATTTATGAGTTCTGAGTAACTGTGAAATTATTTCATATCAAATCTCTTGCTGTACAGAGCCAGTCCAGGCAGACAGGGCTCCTGACAGGTATGGCCCAGGCAGTCTGGAAGACAGTAAAGAACCAAAGCAATTAACATAATGTTAGCAACCTGATTGAGTAATTGTCATGCTGCAGAGACATTTGAACTGAAGCCTGTCTGCTGAGAACTGGAATGTGGAAAATCTCAGTAGAGACAAAAATGGTTTCTTCCCAGTTTCACAGGAGGAGAGACCAAGTAGAAAGAAGGTTGTTTAGGTCTTACCTGTCACATTTCCAGGGCAAGGAGCAATCCAGAGCTATCCTTTCTCCAGCTCCACATCCCTTTTCTTATCCTTGGACTAGTGGTATTTATTTCCAGCCCTGTACAATCCACTAGTGCCTAAGGTGACAAATGCCCAAGCTAATCCTCACAACTGCTGTGGTATCCCACAGAAAAATTGGAATGAACTACTGAGATTCCTCCTCCAGAGGATTGCCAGAGTCTAGGTTAGGAAGAAGTAGACACAGCATAAGAGTTTGTTCTGTTCCCAGTACTGTTAAACCCAAAGTATAAAACCAGTGGTAGCAATCTCCTCCATGGTAGATGAAAATATGTACCCCATGGATGAAGAAAAATTACTTCCACCCCGTTAAGCAACATGTCAGAAAAAATAGTGACAACTGCCGAAAAATGGCTGGGAACAGCTGAAATGTAGTTTTGTCCAGTTCCCATTGTGAGGAGAGTGTCTCTTTCTTTCTTCCACTCCCCCACAATCCTATATTTAGTTTGAAAAAAGATCTTGAGAAATACTCATGGGGAAAAGGTGGAGGTGTGTCACGAGGAGGGAGGAATATTCAGCGTTTTTGTCTCAGTCTCAGGTGGATAAATGACGTTAACACATCTGGGATAGCAGAAAGAAATTCAGCATTACTAGGAGAGGCTTTGCTGGTTAAGAAATAAGAAGCAGCTCCAGGGAAGATATATGAAGCAATAAGAGATGATTTACTTCCGTGGCATTTATTGTTTGAATCCGTGCATACACCCCATCTATTTTCGTTTGCCCCCGCACGCGTGGCAGTCCTCCCTGTCGGAGGATGACACTGTTGCATTTGTCGTCATTCCCTGCAATATATCATGAGGAATAGCTGCTTGAAGAGCAGTGCCTGTGCACGGATGGAGCAGAAGGTGAAAAGCAATCCACTCCCAAAGCTAGCCCTGATAATGGGAGCTTTCCATCACGCTGCCATTGCCTGGTGCAGGGTACAGGGCTTGAACAGTTTGCAAGGAGCTCCTCAGAAGCAGTCCTGAAATCGTCATCAGAAAGCCCTATAAAGTAAACACTTTGCCAGATGTGGGAACCCAAAAAGGGAATAATAATGAAATGTTTAGATGGCCTTCATGTCTGTGAGGCCCTGGAGGTGATAAGAAATGTTGTACCTCCAGACAGTGCGAGAAAAGGATAAGAGTAAAAAATAACAAAGTGTTACATCTTTGAAACGTGTGGGAAGGCAACTGGGGAAAAGGGCACCTGTTAAAATAGAGATAAATCAGTAGGTTTAACGAGGCAGGCAGGCAGAGGGAAAGTGGAACTGTAACATTCACGTAGGTCTCAATAAATAGACACCAGCTCCACAGGTCTGGGCTATTTTGCCCACCCTGAGGCAAGTTGTCGCCTCCTCATGACTGGTCTGTTGGTTGTATTTCTGCTCTCTGTGCTGAGACAGGCAGATCCGGGATCAACATATCACTTGATGCCCTCAGGAAAACCCACACCCACAGAATTGTTTTCACCTTGTGTTCTCTCACATTGTGACACTGCCAATGAGCAGGCTTATCTCTGAATTAAAGAAGGAGAGAAAGAAAAGCACACAGTATCTGTTATAAGCATTGTTGTTGTCAAGGCGTTAATATGATGTGGGCTACCCTGAGTGGAAAATTGTACAGTCTGGCAACAGCTGGAGTCATGGCATACAATTGCTGGGATAAGTCTTTCCCTGGCAAGTCATGCTTGGTATTAGTGAATCAAGGGTTAACTTTGGCTTGTTTCTTCTCAGGTAGCTACTTAGGGAGAAGAGGACTGGAATGTGGCTGATGACTTTTCTGGAGAGAGACTTAGATCATTACATTTCAAGACAAAAAAGATGCTTTGAAATCCCTAAATGACTATTCAGGGACCCATGAACTTGACTTACAACACCCTCCTCTCTCCAAACTTTGTGTTACGTAAGTGACACAAATGAACACACAGTCATATGTGAGATATTGCATCTAGTGTATACTACGGATCAAGTGCCAGCACAGAGCTTTTTCAAACCTAGTTGTCTACTCATAGAACCATAGAATGGTTTGGGTTGAAGGGACTTTGAATATCACCTAGTTTCAACCCCTCTGCCATGGTCAGGGACACTTTCCACTAGATCAGGTTGCTCAAGGCCCCCTCCAACCTGGCCTTGAACACCTCCAGGAAGGGGGGCACCCATTACCTCCTTGGGCAACCTGTTCCAGTGTCTTCCCACCCTCACTGTAATGAATTTCTTCCTAATATCCAGGTTAAATCTCCCCTCTTCTGGTTGAAAGTCATTTCCCCTCATCCTATCAGAGCAAGTCCTTGTAAGACATCCCTCCCCAGCTTTCTTGTAGGCCCCCCTTCAGGTACTGGAAGGCTGCTATAAGGTCTCTCCAGAGCCTTTTCTTCTCCAAACTGAACAACCTCAACACTCTCAGCCTCCCCACAGGGAAGGTGATCCAGCCCTATGATTATCACTTAGTTCTCCAGTGCAGATGACAAGATTGCAACCTCATTTTGCTCCACAGGGGAGTCCAGACCACGACAGGACACCTGGATGCAGTGGAGCCCTGCAGCTGGATATAGATGAGTAGGGAAGCATTGGTATGCTGGAAGAGGACTCTAGTTTGGGGTAGGTGGAGAGAGTAAGGTGAGAGTTTGTGTTGGACACAGGGGCTGGATGAAGGTGGGGACCAGGCTGTCTGATAACAGCATACATGAATCTTCTTAAAAACACAAATACAACACACAAAAGGCTTTCTATGTATTTGCCTTAGAGCTTTACATTATTTAGGATCATAAGACTGAGTTAAGCCCCACAAAGGGCCTCTGAATCTGTTCTCAAGTCCATTACAATTACTTTGGATTAGGATCGTCCTGTTTTTAGGACGTGATTTTACCTCCTTACTGCAAACTGGCTGAGGAAGAAGTATTGCAAGCCATAATAGTGTAAGTGTGATGGGTTTATTTTTTATAGTCCTTTCATTGCCTTCCCCTAGAGGCATATTTATATACATTAAATGTTGAGGGAAGTCCTAAGTTAGATATATCTCTCTTAGAAAGCTTCTCAGTAATTTGTCTGTAATCACAAAGGCAAGTCATGTAAAGAGAGGAACAAGCTGAAATTAGGAACATAATGTTCTCAGTGGAAAATAGGCTTTTTTGGGCAAGTTATGTCTTTCCTTGCAATCCAAACCAACAAATATACTTCATACCTTTAGGAGTCATTTAACTCTGTCCTGTAGATGTGCAAAGGTTTGCTTTCATTGCTTTGAAAATGTTTTCTGTTCCATAACTCTGATGGTTACAACATAACCATGGGACAGTTGATTGCTCTCTACAAGTACCTGAAAAGAGGTTGAAGTGAGATAGGGTTTCTGTCTCTTCTCCCATACAACAAGTGACACGACAAGAAGAAATGGCCTCAAGTTGTGCCAGGGGAGGTTTAAACTGGGTATTAGGAAAACTTTCTTTACTGAAAGAGTGGTCAAATATTGGAACAGGTTACCCAGAGAGGTGGTGGAGTCACTGTTCCTGGAGGTGTTCATAAATCATGTGGACATGGCACTTCAGGATGTGTTTTAGTGGACATGGTGGTGTTGGGTTTGTGGATTTTAGAGGTCTTTTCCAGCCTTAATGATTCTATGATTTTATGGTATGACCCACTTTGAAAAGGATGAATCTCATCTGCATGAGTCTGCAGAAAGTCTCAGGGAAACACCCTGAGTAGTCTTCAGATAAATATCATAAAGTCTCTGATGGCAACATCATTAACTGCTTCATTAATTAAAATATCTTGGAAAAAGCATCCTGTGTTGGAGATCTACACTAGTATTTCCTAGAAAGGAGAGAAAAGACTTCATAGAAGCAAAGAGGTGTGACTCTTTTCCTGGCACATTATCTCCTTCAAGGTACATTCCCTCCTTCAAGGGATATTCCTTCCTAAGAATTTGCTGCTCTGCTTTTTATCATTAGCTGGCCAAAATCTAACATGTCTTTGGAGCTACATTTTTGTTTAGTCATAGGGATCATTTGGTTGCATAATCTTGCCTAAGGTTTGCTGCACCTTATCTAGCATATATAGCACAAGGCAGTAGTAATACTAAATTATTTTATATTTGAGGCTCTGTCTCTGATTTTAGACAAGATTCATGTGGCTGCAGCTGCATTCTCTTAAGAAGCTCCACAAACTTTCCAGACACTCGTTAAACTTTCCAGGAGTCCTTCCAAAGCACTAGACTGTCAGAGAGACAGGTGCAGATCTTTGCAATAAAAGTAAAGTTCTCCTTCTATCCTGGCAAAAAGTTTGAGTCACCCTGGCTATGCCTAGAGATTGTCTTCTGGAACATCCCAACATATATTGGACAAAATCTTCAGAAGCTGCCTTGATGGATGTCTACAGGAGGGATTTAGATGTCTGCAAAGTAAATGTCTCTGCAGGACTATGGACTGGATTTAGCTGTCCACACATAGACACTGAGTAGCAGTTGAGGCATCTTGAGGACATTAAAGCTATCCACATTGGGCTGTCAGATCTCACAAGATTTAGAAAACTACTGCAGCATCATGGACCAGCAGCTGGAATCCAGTCAGGGTACCTGAGGACAGCTCAACACACTTGGATAAGTAATCAGGATACCTGGCAGCCCATGCAGATGTATTTTAAGATGTCTCAAGTCACTCAAGATGCCTGAATGTGAAGTGAATGACATAATCACAGGCTGTTTAAGATTGGAAGAGACTTCTGGAAGTCATCTTGTCCAACTTCCTACTAAAGCAAGGCTGCCTGTCCAGGACTGTATCTAGGTGGTACTGGAGTATTTCCAAGAAGGGAGTTCCCACAACCACACTGGACAACCTGTGCCAGCTCTCAGTCACCCTCACAGCTGGAAACTACTTTCTTATGCTCAGAGGGAACTTCCTATGCTTCAGCTTCAATTGGTGCCTTTCCTGTCACTGGGTGCTACTGAACAAAGCTTGGCTCCTCTGTCTATGTACCCTCCCTTCAGATACTTGTCCACATTGATAAGATCCCCCTGAGCCCTCTCTTCTCCAGGATGAACAGTCCCAGCTTTCTCAGCCCTTTCCCACAGGGCAGATTCTCCAGCCCCTTCATAGTCTCTGTGGTCTTTTGTTTGACTCTCTCCAAGATGTCTCTCTTGTAATGGGGAGCCCAGAACTGGATACAGTACCCTAGGTGTGACCTCACCAGTGCTGGGTAGAAAAGAAGAATCACATCCCTTGACCTGCTGACAGGATACCATTTTGTGTCTTTGCTGCTAGGGCTTCTTGCTGACTTATATTCAGCTTGCTGTTCAGCAGAAGCCTTAATTCTTTTCTACAACCTTTATCCCCATAACAACCCACTTGACATGAACATACTTCAATTGCAGATGCTGAAATCAGGGTGGCTGAATAATAACAGCTTCTGGGGTACTTATTCTGTCCGCCAGAAAATTAAATTTGTTTGCATTGAGTCATGTTAGACTTGCACTCACCATTGCCAAAGTATGGATCTACTTGGGATCAGTTATAGCACCTTGGCAATAATAGCACCCCTATTGTAGCAACACACACCAGGAACATCTGGATTGCTTGATGTCTTCCTACATCATTGTCAGTAAACATGGTCATCTTCCAGACAATAATGCATTGCAAAGATGTTCCAGTAGCAAGGGTCTGTTCCTCACTTAGGATCTGAAGAGGTTTAGTGTGGATCAGCCTTCTCAGATTGACACAGGAAAAGGACAATTCATCAACAGTTCATTTCCCCACCCCCCCCCCCCCCCCCCCCGCCCAGTTTGTTCCTTGTTATATTTAATGAACTTTTCACAGCAAGCAAAAACATCAAGAGGAGATTAATTTCTGTGTAAAGCCAGAGCAAAACAAAACCTCCCAGCACAACAGCTGAAACTTACCAGCTTTTAGTAACTAATAGAATAGATTGAAGAGAAGCTGAAAGGCAGTGGAAGAAAATTGGCTTCGTGTTTCAAAAAAGAAACAGTCCACTTGAAATGGTTATAGCCAAGGTTCTGAAAGAATAAGGTGGCTTTGCCTTGCCTCTACTCAAAGCTGTGTTAGCTAACACTTGTCAAGGCCCTACTCTGCCCAGACACTTTGTGTTGTTCTGCATGGGTTTGTACTTGCAACTCCTCTGCATGACAAGATGACAGCTCCAACTGCTGCACAGAATTGCTTAGAAGGAGTTGTCACACAGAGAAACCTTTCCCCAGCTCCACCAAAAAAAAGTTGCTCCTGGCTTTAGCAATCCTTTGATTTAGTCTGATCTGTAAGTCCACATGATCCCCCCAAAAGTATGATTACTTCTGAGTGGATTTCCAGGTTTTGGAAGAAGTAACAGTGCTGGAAGTACCAAGTGGGTAGCAATCTGAAGATATATGTGTTTTCCATAGAATCCTAGAGTTGTTTTGATTCAAAAAGACCTCTAGGATAATTGCAGGACTTGAACATCTTTCCTCTGAGGAAAGACTGAGAGACCTGGGGCTGTTTAGACTTGAGAAAAGTCTTGAGAGGAGGTCATATCGATGTTTATAAATATCTGAGGGGTGGGTGTCAAGATGAAGGTGTTGGTCTCTTTTCTGAGGTGCCCAGTAACAGGGTAAGCAATAACAGGTGTAAGCTGGAGTCCAGGAAGCTCCAGCTCAACATGAGGAGGCACTTCTTTATGGTAAGAGTGAAAGAGCACTGGAACAGGCTGCCCAGGGGGATTGTGGACTCTCCTTCGCTAGAGACTTTCAAAATCTACCTGAATGCATTCCTGTGCCCTAGGTGATCCTGCTTTGACAGTGGGGCTGGACTCAATGATCTCTGTAGGGTACCTTCCAAACCCTAACATTCTGTGATTCTGTGATCAGAGTCCAACTTTTTGACTCTGTCATGATCTTAGAGATATATAGTTAGTAGAAAGGTTTCTGTAACATATCAGATGCATTTCTCTTTTCTTCTGTCTATTCTACACCATCCTAAGTGTTTCCAGCTTTCAGATAATATATCTTTTAATCTCTTATGCTGTAATCAGTTTTTCAGTGTACATGAACAATTCAAGTCATCTGAAGGTCAACACACCCCGAATCAGTAATTGATAGTTGATTGAGTGTCATAGAATCACAGAATGTTTTGGGCTGGAAGAGACCTTTAAAGGTCATGCAGTACAACCTCTCTACAGTAAGCAGGGTCATCTTCAACTAGATCAGGTTGCTCAGAGCCCCATCCAGCCTGACCTGGAATATTTCCAGGGATGGCACATCTACTACCTCTCTGGACAACCTGAGCTAGTGTTTCACCACTATCAGTGTACAAAAATTTTCTTCCTTAGTCTAAATATACCCTCTTTATTTTAAAAACATCACTCTTCATTCTGTTCCAACAGGCCCTGCTAAAGAAGACTGTCCCCATCTTTCTTATCAGCCCCTTTAAGTACTGAAAGGGCACAATAAGGTCTCCCCAGAGCCTTCTCTTCTCCAAGTTGAACAACCCCAACTTTTTCAGCCTTTTTTCATAGCAGAAGGGTTCTATCCCTGTGATCATTTTTGTGGCCTCCTCTGGACCTGCTCCAATAGGTCCATGTTTTTCACGTGTGTCAAAACAGAAGCATGGAAATCATGGATAACCTGACTGGCACATTTGTCCAGAATTTCATACTATAATGGCAGTATTATTCTTGGAAGTACATATGAGTGTACTTGGAAGTATACAAAATTCCATAGGGTGAAACAACAGGTGAAAAAGTGGTGTTTTCTTACATTAAATATGGGTATTGAGTGTATTAGAGCATTCAGTCAATATGAAAGCAAAATTCATCTTAGTAATATTAATAGCAATGTGCTAAGTAAACATGGCAATCTGAGGCCATACTATAATGTACTTAATTACAAAAAACCTGAAAAAATAGCCATTCAATCACTTCTCATAGGCAGCATGATCAGAAAAATTGCTCCAAATTCAACAGAAACTGAATCATAGAATCACAGAATAACAGGGTTTGGAAGGGACATCTGGAAATCATCTAGTCCAACACCCCTGCCAGAGCAGGTTCACCTAAAGCAGGTTCCACAGGAAGGCATCCAGGTTTCATAGATGGAGACTCCACCTGCTTCTCTGAGCAGCCTGTTCCAGTCTTCTATCACCCTCAAAGGAAAGAAGTTCCTCCTCATGTTTAGACTGAACATCTTCAATATTGTGCCCATTACCTCTTGTCCTGTAGCTGGGCACTACTGAAAAAAGACTGGCCTCATCTTTCTGACACCCACCCTTTAAGTATTTATAAGCATAGATGAGATTCCCCCCTCAGTCTTCTCTTCTCCAGGCTAAAAAAACTCCAAGTCCCTCAGTCTGTCTTCATTAGAGAGGTGTTCTAGTCCCTTAATCATCTTTGCAGCCCTTTTCTGTACCCTCATATGTAGTTCCCCGTCCTTCTTGAACCAGAGAGCTGAGAACTGGACACAGAGCTGCAGATAAGGTCTCACCATAGGTACTGTAGTTTCAGTGAAAATTCTCTGATTTTACACCACTGGCATCATAGTTCATAGTGGAATCCCTAATGCCCAGTAATTGAGACATCCAACAGGGTTTTTATCCTCACATCAGGATTCAGACAACAAAGTGTATTAGTGAGACTAGATGAGAGTCATGAGGCTCCACAGCTGCTCTGCTCACTCATGGAAGATGCACTGTAATAGTCACGTAATTACAGACAATTTTGGAGTGTCTTACTCCTCTACTTATTAAAGTGAAATAAAAGCTGCTAGAAAAAAGGACTATATTTGTATTTATCTTTTCAGATGGTGTCATCTCTTGTCCACCTCACTCCAGTCCTTTTTGTCCTTTTTTTTTTTTTTCCAAGAAAAGAGTAATTTATAGGATCAAAACAGCACAGAAAATTTCTGACTAAAAGTATCTTATTATGAATTAGTAGCTGAACTTTGGAAGGCGTGTGTGCTCACACCATCACATACTGACTCACACAGCTCTCCTCTTTTGTTACTGTTAGCCACTTGTTCTACATTTAGGAACCTATAATGCACTCTGTACATGCCCAATGCCTTGTCTTTTCCCTTTCTACTTATTTTTAATATGACCCCTCTTGTAAAATATTTACCTGTCCTTTGGACAGCACCAACCCAATATAACTGATTACTCTCTTCTCCTTTTACAGCAGCCCTGTGCCAGGCATTATTTTTTATTCCCTCTGTGCCTCACATTAGCTCATGCAGCCTCTTGTTTTGATGGCTTCACAGCTGGATTGAACTACTTTAGCAGCACATGGTTTTTCAAAAGGGGAAAAAAGATAAGAGAAGAGATGGTGTGCAGGGATCAGGGGAAAGTAAGCTTTCCCAAAGCAAGATTCTCCTGTTGGCAGTAAGGTTAGCTCAGCTTCCCATGGGACCTCAATCTCTGTCTTTGACTGTCAATTTACTATTTGTCTTGCTTAAATTCCCTGTAAGGAGCATCTTTCATGCTGGCTCCAGGAGCACTGTGATGCTTAGTGGCCAGAAGCACTGTGATCTCTTCATTGCTTCCAAACTTGGGACCTAAAATCTTGATGCTAACTATTAACCATCTGGATGTCTTCCTGTGCGATCTGTGCTATGGTCCTGCTCTGGCAGAGGGGTTGGACTTGATGATCTTTGAAGGTCCCTTCCAAACCATAACATCTTATGATCCTATGATCCATTCACTGGAAAAAAAAGAAAAAAGGGGGAAAAAAAAGGGGAAAAATAAAAAAGAAGAAGAAAAAAAAGAAGAAGAAAGAAGAAGCAAAAAAGCCTATGGATCAAGACAGAGACTAGAACTCACTCCTAAGGAAGGTCCCCTAGAGTACAGCTCCCTATAACTAATTTTCTTTTTGACCTCAAAGTCAAGAGGACCTGACCTTTATATGTAGTAGGAATGAATACCATCTTTCTCCCAGAAGAATTTAATACAGGGAATTTATGTCCCTAGGGGAGAGGGGTACATGAAGTTTTGGGTTGCTCCACTTTACAAGGAAGACCATTCTCCTAGTTCTAGGGTAGGAACTGTACTTCCAAGTGATGTTTGAAAACCAAAGGGTATTTTGTGGGCACCTAAGTCGTGCTAATAGAGCTAAGTGTCCTAGGGGCAACATTCCAAAAGCACTGGTATTGGGGAACATCTGGTCACTGATCCCTACTAGGATTCTTCATCCTTTGTGTATCACCTTGCCTGGGCAGTCTGGACATGCAAAAAGACACAGAATTAAGTGAAGGAAGATTAAAATCACAGAGAGAGGCACCTCAGGAGTTCAGGTGACTTCAAGGTCATGTTGCAGCTCAGGGGCTGTATCCAGGATAGCTTTCCAAGGTAGGTCAGTGTCAAAGCTGGAAGTCTAACCTCAGATTCTAGTTAAGCTCCCTAGACTCTAAATAAAGGGACTTATCCCTAGATCATTTCCCTGCTGCTTGAGATATTTGACAGTAGTTGTACTTGAGAATAAAATCCCCTCCTTGTTCTCTCAGCTGCAAAATCAATCCCAAAATATCCATGGAGCATCACTGCTGATGCAGAGTGGCTGTTACTTTCCACCCCAATAACTGCTGAAGGTTCTTTTTATTTACAGTTTATGAAGCACCTGGTATTTTGTAAGGATGACTGACACCACACAAATGTACATTATAATTAGAGTCATCCAGATTGGAATCAGCTCTGCAGTCGTTTGTGGTGAGTTTTTTCATTTTTTATACAGGAGGGTTGTTTAACAAAAGGTTTCATCTTGTGGAAATGTTAAACTTTTCTATTTTTTTCTCTGTTTATTCTTTGTTTTTCTCTCACCAATTAGACACTTTTTCTCTTGTAGACACCAAGGTTCATTCTGCATACCATTTGTGCATATGGAGACAGGACTCATCATTTCTAATTACAGATGAACAAGACCTCGAGTTGTACAAGGGGAGGTCTAGATAGGATATTAGGACAAAAAGCCTTTACTGAAAGAGTTACTAGATATTGGAACAGGATGCCCAGGGAGGTGATTGAGTCACCATCACTGGAGGTGTTCAAAAAATGTGTAGACATGGCACTTTGGAGCATGGTGGTGTTAGGTCAACGATTTGACTCTGATCTTAGAGGTCTTCTCCAGGTGAAGCAGTTGTATGATTCCAAGAGCTTTCCAGTTAAAAATCTTTTCTATATACATAGGAAACATTTTGTGAACTTTGTGAAATACTTATTTTTCCCTTTCAGACTGCTCAAAATGTGCTGCTTTTGAAAACAGCTTAACAAAGTATGAAACTGCCTTTTCCTGCTGGTGTAGGTATGGCCTGATGGGCACCAATAAAATAACCTCCTCAGAGGACTATCTTTCCACTAAGGAATTGTGCTGATTTCCCACCAGCCAAGCAATGTGGTGTGTCATGGGCATTACATTATCTTGTAATTAGCATGTGATTATTCTGAGCAGGAAGCCTGGTGGAGAAGAGGAGAGGAAATGTGAGTATTTCTGATTTAACTGCAGCTCCCACAAGACCACGTGCTGCTGTGAGAAAGCAAAGCTGAATGTTGACATGACTCAAAGCAAAACCTTTCGGCAAACCAAATGGAAAGGTTTTGATTTCAGGCGTGTCGAAACATTTCTCTTCAGCTGAAAATGTCAAAAAGAGCACTTGACATCTGCTATGTTTTGACCTTTCCAAATTGAATTTCTTTGTCGCTCCCTTGTCCATTCTGTAGAGAGAAAAACACACATTTCTTTTGTCCTGATGTGGGGGGAAAACACAAACCAGAGAAATAGCTAGAGAATTTACCATGGGGGAACATTTTTCAGTTTCACTTAGCTCTTTATATGAAAGGATGGTCTGAAATAAAATATCCCTTTCTCTTTTGGGTAGCTTTGAGATTGCACCATCTCTCTTAGGGGGAGAAGCTGAGAGATCTGTGGCTGTTTAGTCTGGAGAAGACTGAGAGGGGATCTTGTCAATGCTTATCTATCTAAAGGGGAGGGGGGGCGGGGGGAGGGTCAAGAGGATGGGGCCAGGCTCTTTTCAGTAGTGCCCAGTGACAAGACAAGGGGAAAGAGGCACAAACTGGAACACAGGAAGTTCCATTTTAATATGAAGAGAGGTTGTGGAGTCTCCTTCTCTGGAGAGATTCCACACCTGCTTGGAAGCATTCCTGTGCAACTTGCTATAGGCGACTCTGCTTTAGCTGGGAGGTTGGACCCAGAGGTCCTTCAAAATCCCTCCATTCTCTGATTCTGTGATACCTGCAGAGGACTTGTACTGATCAAAGCCCTACAGCTTGGCACAGCAAGGAGGTAAATCAGCAAGTGTGATCCTGGGGGCTGCACCTCTCGCCTGGGCACCTCTGAACATCATTTTCTCTCTGAGCACATGATGCTCAGAAAAATCACTCTTCTCTGATCATATATGTTCCTGCATCACCTGTACAGTTTATGTATTTCCCTTCATTCAAGTTCTTTCCTTGCTGCTATGTCCTGTGACACATTGTCTAGTATATTCTTTGTATATCTAGTACAAAATTGAATAAACGTCCTTTAAGTTACTTTCATCTCTGCATCTTCATTATTTTAATGTCAGAAATGTCTCAGTGAGGAAATTCAAGTTTAGGTGAGCTCAGACATTTCTTTTCACTCATAAGACATGAACAAACCATCTGGCACAGTTAAGCCACTCAGCATGATCCTAAAACAAAGACAAATGTGGTTGATGTTTTTTTCATTGTTTAAAATTGACATTTTTGGAGCATGGATTACTGTGGTACAAACCTTGCTGCTCTTTTTTTATGAAAGCCATATTTATTGATACATCCCCCTGTATGTCTCTATATAACCTTAGTAAATTGTCTCTTTATAAATACTACATTAAATATATATAGCAACTGTTTCTGTGAGGTCTACCCTAAATCAAAAATCCATTTCAAATAGCAGTGAAACTAAACAGAGATCTCAGTGCCCAGTGGTTTTCTACTGTAGACTCAAATCAGAAGATGAGGCTAAAGGGAGATCTTATTGACCTCTACAACTACCTCAAAGGAGGTTAGAGGAAGGTGGGGCTCAGTCTCTTCTCACATGCAACAAGTGACAAGACAAGAGAGAATGGCCTCCAGTTGTACCACGGGAGATTCAGGTTGGATATTAAGAGAATATTCTTCACAGAAAGGGTTGTCAGGCAGTGGAAGTGGATGCCCAGTGGGGTATTGAAGTCACCCTCCCTGGAGGTATTTAGAAGACTTGTGGATGTGGTGCTTAACAACATGATTTAGTGGTAGTGGTTTAGCAGTAGTGGTGGAATTGTGAACTCTAGGCGAGCAGCTGGGTATGGTGACCTCAAAGCTCTCTTCCAACCTTGACAGTCCTATGATACTATGAATCTATGTTTCTGTGATTCTATGATTCCAAGGTAGTGACACCGTATCTACTCCTAATCAGGTTGAGCGTGGCTGTTTGGAACCTTGTTCATAAGCCATAAAGGTACTTGTGGAGGAATAAAGGTTTGAACAATTGAAGCACTGACAGCTCGGAGAAAAGCCTGATCTGAGTTTCTTCTTGGGCTTTTTTAGCCCAGGAATTATTTAATGAGAATTTGTGTTCTCCAGTCAAAATAAATCCTAGAAGAAGGGAGGTTTGGTGTGATGTGGCTAACACTCCATAGCTATCTGGGGAGAGGACTGTCCACTATTTAAAATGATGTGTTTCATGCAGCAAAACCCCGGTAAAGAAAGGAAATTAAGCTGGAATTGAAGTTCTGTGGGTATGCATCTTCTAGAGAAAAACCTTGATTATAAGTCAAATCTGAATTTCAGGAGGGTCAAAGCCCATTGCTTCATGCTGGAACCTGCCCTACCTGATGATAAGGAAGATGGACTCTAAATACAGAAAATCCATTTACTGATTGTACCAAGGTTTCTTCTCTTTTTTTCTGGAACAATGGGAACTGATCCCTAGTTGGAAAAAAAATTGCTTCTCTAGACTGATAACCCCTTGTGCTATGCAGACACATTCATGCAATGGGCTGACTGGTGCCAGTGGTGCAATTCGCATGAATCAGAGCTTTTCCCATCAGGCCATGACAAGTTTCTAATAACTGAAGGAGATGTTACATTAAAATTCACATCATTCCTCTGTCTCACTGGTAGATTTCTGTGGCTAAGTCTAAGAAAATGTATGGTGTCACTACAAAGCCCTGGCACCTTTTCACATGTGGTCTGCAATTGTTTAACAATCACAGCAATTTCCTTTTTAATGTCAGTTGGTTCTAATACGGGCAGGACAACCCAAGGGACTGTACTGATTTACTGGTTCCCATGAACCCATCACAGGCTCATCGTTCAATATACTCTGCTTTTTAAATATGGCCACTGTGCTCAATTAATAATATGGAAAAATTTCAATTCCATTTTCCCACTCCACTCTTGGAAAATACATTACATGAAAGGATTTTATCACCTGCACTGTGCCTAATATCATGTACTGCATGTGATTAAATGTCCAAGTGGTTTCATCCCTACTACCAAACTCTCTGACATCTCCAGCAATTCATTATCACCCATAAAAGATCCGTAAGGAGAAAGGATGTGTATTCAGCATAAGAACATACTCCAAAGCTTTCATTAACTATTATTTGCTCTGCAAAAGTCCAGGGACCTGGATGGAGGCATTTATAGAAAACAAAGTCAGTTATTGCAGTGCAGCCTCTGCAAAGTCAAGGCTAGTGTCTGCACAAAGAACCATTGAATAGTTTGGGTAGGAAGGGACCTTTAAAGCTCATCTAGTGGAACCCCCCTGCACTGGGCAAGGGCATGTTCAACTAGATCAGGTTATTCAGAGCCCTATCCAACCTAATCTTGAATGCTATCCAAGATGGGGCATCTACTACCTCTCTGGCCAACCTGTGTCAGTGTCTCACCACCTTCAGTGTAAAAATTGTCTTCCTTAGATCTAGTTTGAATCTCCCATCTTTTAGTTTAAAGACATGGCCCCTTGTCCTGTTGCAGAAAGCTCTGTTAAAAAGATTGTCCCCATCTTTCGTATAGACTCCTTTTAAGTATTTAAAGGCTGCAATAAGGACTTCCTGGAGCTTGCTCCAGGCTGAACAATCCAAACACTCTCAACCTTTCTTCATAGGAGAAGTGTTCCACCACTGTAATTTTTTTTTATACCTTTCTCTGGACCCACCCTTATAGGTCCATGTCTTTCCTGAACTGAGGACTCTAGAGCTGGACAAAGTAAATCAGGTGAGGTCTCACCAGAGTGGAACAGAGGGGCACAATCCTCTCCTTGACCTGCTGGCTACATGTGTGGCTGTAAATGTGGAAAATTAAACGGGAATTGGAAGCTTATCTGACGATATTCCTCTAGGACAACTACTTGTTCCCATACCTTGTGGAGCAGATGCCTTCCTTATACTGCCATGTCTTGTCAGACTTTGAAAGTAGGGTGAAGTCAGGACCAGACTGGGACTTCACACATGCAGGATAACTAGTAGAGATGGCACAAAGCCTTTATGGATGAACAAAGGGCTCCCAATAAAACTCAAACATAAAAAGGAGGTGTATATAGAAGTGGAAGCAAGGTCAGATCAGGGCACCCAGGATAAACACAGAGATGTGGTCTAGCTTTCCAATCCCTACATGCTAAAAATCCTCCCAGAACTAAACCTAGCAAGGGTTGCAAAGAGCAACAAGAAAGATTTCAAACAGTGTATTGACAGCAAAAGGAAGGCTAGAGAGAATGTGAGCCCAGCACCAAAGGAGCAGAGTTGGTGACTGTGCTGGTTTGAGGCCAGCCAGAACATCTCTTGCCCCGAAAGGGACAAAAGAATGACACACGCAAACGGATTGGAGAGTGATGGAAAGTTTAAATGGAAAAGCAATTGGTGAAACTACAGAAAAACTACACAGCATAGTGGCAAAGAACATCCCAAAGCATACAGAGTCCCTTACATAGTACCCAGAGGCTTCCCAATCCTTCCCTCCTCCCACCTGAGGGTCTGCCCAAAACCCCCAGGGCTTTTCCTTCCCCCCTCCCACTGCTAGGCAAGTCTCAGGCTGGCCAGGTCTGAGACTGCCCCCCCCCCCCCTCCATTCTCCTCCTGGCATTAGGCCTAGTCAGGCCTAAGAGGCCTGAGATACCCCCCCGGCATTACCCGATAAGAGAGGACATCTCCCACGGGGTAGAGAGGGAAGAAAGAGGAAGAGGATGACTCTGCAGATGGCTTTATAGGGCGCAGGATTTATGGGTAGAAATACGCCGTTTCCTGTGTCCACCCCTATTGGACGGGCACCCAGGACACCAGAGGTGTATCTCATGCAGCAGTGGCAGAGGGCACCAAGCCCAAACTGCCACAGTGACAATGACAACAATGAGTTGGTTGGTGACAATAGACACAGAGGGTAGTTGATAGCTTCTTTGTCTCAGACTTTGCTAGTAAGAGCAGCCTTCAGCAATCTCAGGCACTTAACACCAGTGGAAAAGTCTAAGGCAAAGAAGACTTTCACTCAGTGAAAGAGGAACCATGTAAGGGAACACTTGATGTAAACACACAAGGCCACGATTCCTGCTGGGGAGCACTAAGGAGCTGAAGGAGATGGCTCATCGTCTTTGAAAGACTGTGGAGACTGGGAAAGATTCATAAGGACTGGAAAACAGCAAATATCACTCTTGTTATCAAGTAGGAGGATCAGAGGAACTACAGACTGCTCAGCCTTACCTTGATAAGTAGGAAGGCAATGGATCAAGTCCTTCTAGAAACCATTTTCCAATGTGTAAAGACAATAAAGTGCTTGGGAGGAGCCAGTATAGATTCATGAAGGAGAAATTGTTTGACCAAAGTCTTCTACATAGAAATTACTAGCTCAGTGGATGAGAGAAGACCAGTGAATGTTTTCCTAATTTAGCAAGGCTTTTGACACTGATTACCACAACATTCTCAGACTGGATAGACAGTGAGTTAGACTGAAAGCTACTTGAATTTCTGGATTCTAAATGTTACAACTAGTGAACACCAGAGATCGTGTACTGCAACCAACAGTACAGCATCCTTATCAATGACCTGAATGATGGGATGAGGCACTCTATCAGCAAGTTTGTGGATGACACAAAACTTTGAGGGGTGGTTGATACATAAAATGGTTGTGTTGCCTTTCAGAAGTATGTTGATAAGCTGGAGAGATGTTCAGAGGACAATCTCATGAAGTTCAACAGAGGTGAATGTGAAGTCCTGTATGTGGAGACAAACAACAATAGAGCCATTGAAGGGCTGGGCAGATTGATTAAGACATTGCACCATCTGTCGTGGAAGAGGCTAAGAGAGCTGGGACTGTTTGGCCTGGACAAGAGAAAGCTCAAGGTGATCTTAGCAGTGCATGCAAATTCCAGTGCATGAAATTGTTGAAACATAAGAAAAGTTCTTTACTGTGAGGCTGGTTGAACGCTGCAGCAGGCTGTCCAGAGGGGCTGTGGAGTGTCCATACCTGGAAACATTCAAAGAATTACTGGGCCTGGTGCTGGGGAAACCTATAAAAGCTGACAAGGGGGGTGGACTAGATGTTCTGTAGATATTCTGTCCAATCTCAATGGTCCCATGATTATGAAGGATGCCAAAATTATCTGAAATGGATCACATTTTTACCAAAACAGATCACTTTCTAGCACTGATAGAAGAGTTTTCCTGCAGCATAGAAAGGTTCTCTTGAAATATTATCTCTCAGGGGATGCAGAGGAAAGGTTTGGGCATTTAGAATGTGCTTACAGGAAATGGAGCGACGACTGAGGTTCTGTTGCTAGCAGCTTTGCTGTGTGTTGCAGTTCCACTTGCCTTCTTCGGGCATCTGCTCCTCTGTGATTGCATTTTTATTCTTTTTCAAAGGGGCAGATGGTATTTTTTTTTCCTGTGTGCATAATTAAACAAATACAAAACAAACTCATCTAAAGATACTAATTAATTCCTTTTCCTAATAGATTGCAGGCAGCCTATTAATATTATTCACTCCTGGGACTATGAGTCTGTTACCAAAAACTTCCTCCTCTTGCTGCTTTTTCTTCTCCCATGGTGACTGGTGAAATAATCCACCACCTAATTCAGCACATTCTGTAAGTGTTTGTGGCTAGTTCTGTATTAGGGTTGGCCTTGGAGACAAGATGACCATCCTTTTCTTCATTTGTTTAGTACTATTCAGCTTGGATCACTCAATCATCCTTTCTAGCTTTGATAATCTGTACCTGAGTGACCAAGATGTTGCTTGGGTTAGGTAATGCTGAAGACTGGGCCAAAGGTCTGTAAGATGTTGGAAACTTCACTTTTAATCCTCATTCTTCTGAGACTGACTCTGTGCTTCACTTTTAATCCTCATTCTTCTGAGACTGACTCTGTGCTCTTAGGCAAGCCACTGCCAGGTTCTTCTCCACTATAGGTTTAATGCTTAGAGCATGTTCTCAGCAATGGTACTGCAGAGCCTGGCTCATGGGGAGTATTTCCAGAATAACACTGACTTGGAGGAAGCTTAAAAGGTTATGATTAAGTTATAGTGTTATATATTTGTTTTTCTAACACCTGTTTAACCATTGCAAGTACTATAGCAGCATTCCAATACCTGAAGGAACTACAGGAGAGCTGGGAGGGACTTTTGACAAGGGCTTGCAATGACAGGATGAGGGGCAATGGCTTTGAGCTGGAAGAGGGGACATTGAAACCGGAGATTAAGAAGAAATTCTTGACAGTGAAGGTGGTGAGACAACAGAACAGGTTGCCCAGGGGGGCTGTGGATGCCTCCTCAATGGAGGCATTCAAGATCAGATTGGATGGGGCCTTGAGCAACCTGATCTAGTGGGAGGTGTCTGTGCCCATGGCAGGAGGGTTGGAACTAGATGATCTTTAAGATCTTTTCCAATCCAAACCATTTTATGATTCTATGATTTTTTCTAGCTGCACACACATTTATTTCCAGTTTATGGTCTCTGTTATTCTTGTAAAAAAGAGTGGAAGTTTAATTGTTCTGCTTTAAAAAAAAAAAATATATATATATATATACACACACAAAAAAAAAAACACAAAACAAAGAAAAAAAAAACAAAACCAAAAAAGTGAGATCAAAAATGCCTTTGGATTGCACCAAGTGATTGTCAGTTCTATTATAATTACCTAATTAAAGAGGTGATAATGAAACCAGACTTGAAATGCTGGAGGGAGAAAAGGAGGATGTCATTGGGAACTCAACTTCTGTTTTATCCTAAATCTTTATCGTAAAGGAATCACCTGTCAGGAAGTCTGCAGAGGAGCGAGCAGCTACTCACTGCAAGGCTGTGATCACAGAAACAAGGTGGGAACAAAAGCAGCAGTGACAGATTCAGGTAAACCAATCTTCAGCCCAAGAAACCCAAAGAGTCCGAGGGCTTTTTGAGGAGCTCCTGCACCCTGGGGACAAGGAGGTGTAGCCATAGCTGAGGACTCTGAATGGGAGCTGTGTTCTCTCAGACATAAATCAGTTTTAGTACTTAGAGAGTGGATTGTGTTTTTCAAGGAACTGGACAAGAATTCATGAGCTGCATGTTATGACATGTTCTCTGATAGAGAAGCTCTGATGAAAAGAACTTGGGGTAGATGGCTATTCCAGTATTCCAGCAGCCTTCAGTGTTGATGGGATACTGGCTTCTACTTAAATGAATATAGCCACAAGATCATGGGAAATCATTTTCCCTTTTTACTTGGCATTTGTTAGATCAAATCTAGAACAGTGCCTTCAGCTGCAGGAAGGAAGACACTGATTAAAACTGAACCAAATCCCAGGCAGGGGCTGGAATGTGTGCCCTGGTCAGAGAGGATGTGGGAGGAGGAATTGTTCAGCCTGTGGAACAGAAGGCTTCAGGGGACATCTCACTGCCACCTTCCAGTACCTACAGGGAGGCCCATGAAGAAGACAGAGCAAGACTTTTGGTGGAGAAATACCTTGGGTGGATTGGGAATGGACAGAAATTGAAACAGTGGAAATACTGACTAGTTATAAGGATTTCTGCCCCATGACAATGTACAGACATTGAACCAGGAACCAGGTGAGGCTGTATGTCTCCATCCTTGGAGGTTTTCAAGACCTGCCTGAACAAAGCCCTCATTAACACAGCCAGGATTCATATATGATCTTTGCATAAAAGGTTGGACTAGAGACCTGCAGAGGTCCCTTCCACATGAGTTATCCTATGTTTCTATAAAACCTCGTCAAATCACACCTTTTAGTGGTGAGATACAGATCTTTGTCTTCTGCTCTCAGTCCTCACAGATGTGCCCATGTTGCACAAAGGCTGTGTGAGACCACAACATCATCCTGAAACCACATCATCATCATGATCTGAGTTCAGCATGTTGGCAGATTTGTGGCACGAAAGCTCATGTTTGCATCCTAGACTGCAGCTGGTGGGTTTGGTTTCCTCTGGGACCTTGTTGCATGGAGTTGCAATGGGTCTTTCTCCATCCTTGGCATGTAGGCTGATAATGTGCTCTTTATCTTTCAGGAAAGCATATCACTGTGTCGCTTGCTATACAGACCACAAGACCAAAGACAGGTTACACAAAAAACACATGATAAACCTAGAGTATACTCCTCTTTCCATCTTTCAGGATCACAGCACCCACTTTTGTGTTTAAGCAAGCCAAGTATTGCATCTTAAAAGTAGCCAGACCTTCAACTTCCCCCAGCTTGATCTTTCTAGGAGTTTATTCCTGTGAGGATTGTCCACTTTGGGGATTATAAATCCCATCAGTCCTCATTGCTGCCTCAATAAGGAGTGTGGTTGTGCTGAACTTCAGAGGACCACATCAACAGGCAGATAAATCAGACAAAATCCTCCTTTCTGAGGTACAGGGAGGAAAGCATCTGATTGAATTCTTTCAGCTTTTAAAGTGTACAAAAAATGTATTTCTTTCTATATGATCCCCATTGCTGCATTTCAGTCATGTTCAAAGACAGCAAAATGAAAAAGATCAAATGATAAATCAAAACAAGAGTAACTCAAAAGCCTGAGGGATACAGAGCTGACAACAGATGATCACAGAAGAAAGTTATCAAATTCTTGCTTATTCCAGGAAAGTCAGCCTTACCTAAGAAGTATTTCCTAGATATGTGTGTAAATGACACAAAAATTTCAGATTGATTGTTCTTACTAGATACTTCATGACCAAAATTTCTGTTTATTAGAGTTCTAACCAGCCTGTTCATCATTTTAAAGGCTGATTAGTACTAATATACCTATATAAATATTTTAAACTTAGATGAACAAGGTGACGACCCAGCAACTAACAAATCAATTTCTTATTAGGTTTCACCAGAAAATACAGTGTCCAAAAGTGTGTGCCATTTGTAAATATTAGGTGCATCAATCTTAGCTCCTTCAAACAATCAATTTCCCTCTGAAAGGAAGACAAACATTAAAAAGGAAAAAAAAAAAACAAAACAACCCTGAGACCAGAAATGGAATAGCAGGCTAAATCTAAATCACTGTTGTTCCATTGTGGAGAATGTAGCTACCTCTTTTTTTTTTTTTTTTTTTTTTTTCTTTTTTAGACTCTGCTTTGTAGCTCATTATAATGACAACTGGCTTAAAAGTGTTAAGAGGAAAAGACAAATCACTTCTGAAACATGTTTTGAGGTGGATTAGTTAATACAAGGAGCCTTGCAACACTTCCTGCAGTTATTGCCTGGATGATGGATTGGTTTTAGTTTGTCTGTGCTTTGCTGAGGGACTTCATCAGCTCTCATGAGGCCAGTAAATGAATATCCTCTGAAGGAATCAGCTATCTGCTCTGCACAGCCCTCAAAGGTGGCAAAGCAGCTATCATGGTGGATGAACAGTCTCTGTGGGAGACTTGAGTACACACTGGGGTTGTGGAGAGCATGCTATTCCCTCCTGAGAATCACAGAATGGTAGGGGTTGGAAGTGACCTCTGGAGATCATCTAGTCCAACCCCTCTGCTAAAGCAGGTTTGTCCAGAGCAGGTCACATGGGCTCTCATGCAGGTGGGTTTGGAATCTCTTCAGAGAAGGAGACTCCACAGTCTCTCCAGGTAGCCTGTCACCAGTGCTCTGGCACTCTCAAAATACAGAAGTTCCTCCTCATGTTCAGATAGAACTTCTTGTGTTCTAGTTTGTGCCCATTGCCCCTTGTTATCACTGGGGTACCACTGAAAAGAGTCTGACCCCATCCTTGAGACACCCACACTTTAGATATTTATCCTGCTAAAAGTAATGTCTAATATGAGCTGGAACATATCACAAAAATGCCACTTTCTGTCTGATTCAAAGAGGAAGCTTATTTGCCTAACTGTTGCACAGCTCTCTGTGTAGATACCATCTTAAATATTTCTTGAGGTTGTGTAGCTTGAAGACAGGTGCATACACTGCAGTTAAGGAGGAGCAAGAGCATCTGCTCTGCCTGGTGTATCCCCATGGCTAAGAAACACAGGCTCAGAACAATCCTGCAGCCGTCATCTCAGCATGGTGCTGCTCCTGTGTTACCAAGATCCATGTTTTCTTGCGGGCTCTCTGTGTGCTGGATGATACAGGTGCACTGTATACAGCCATACATCTAGCTGAACTGTCATTGCTTTGGGGATCTCTGCACCCAGCTTTTGTGTGGACACATTATGCCCATTGGCCCTGAATTCTCTTTGATGACTGTGCCACCTCATCAGAAAGAGTCAAAGACCAGTCCAGCGTTCTCAGGCCATCTGGTAGTGACTGGATTTTGTCTTCGTGCCTTATGATAGCTAAATGGTCAAGCTCACCCCCTTTAATTTAGCAGTGTAGATCTTCCCCATCAGTGGAGTCCCTCCTGGCCTTGAAGGGAGGATCTTTGCATCCAGCCATTGAGGTCTGTGACGTCTTGAGACACCACAAGGGTGGTGCCATGGGAAAACATACGGAAACACAGGGAACAGCCTAACAATGCCTCACAGCTGTATCTCCCTTCCAGCAGGCTGGACTCTCATGTTTCTCCATTGCCATTCGTGTTTTATCTATTCCTTTTGCAAACATGATAATTAATGTCCTGTGCAGAGCATGCCAGCAACCCTGGGATCCTCCAAATATCTGTTATATATCAGACCCTTGAACCAGAAGGACAAGAAGGCGGCAAAGCAGGGAGGATTAAAAAGCAGAGCAAGGCAGGACTAGTGAAATTGGTGCTCCAAAGGGCTTCTTGGATTTGTCAGGCTGTGAGGCACTGTACATCTTCACTGTGCTGCTTATTTTAGTACCCATTTTTCCGAATGCCTGCTCAGGCTTATAGATGTGGCTACTCAGCTTGACAAGCACCATGTGGTGTATTCATGTTGATGTTATTTTTCCCCTCAGCTGCTGCATCAAACTCTTTCCCAGGTGTATGATATGGATTGGGCAGAAATGCCATTCTGAGAGGATTGGAGGTCTATTTAAATAACCACACCCTGCTTGCTTCTCTCAGGGAAAAAGAAAAAAAAGCTTCTTTCAGCTCTGACTGAAAACATGCACTGGGTCTTCTTGAAGGATTCTCAATGAGGGTGAAAAAAACATGTTCAAAGCACAGTGGCCACTGATGGGGCATCTTTTCTATTCTCCTTTGTCCTCATTAAAAAGATTCAATTTGATTTTGTGACTTTACTGCTCAGCTGTTTAATTGGGATTCTGATGTTCCTCCTGTCAGCATGATAGAAATCAGACTCTTGAGTACTGATAAAAAAATTGTTTTAACTCAGATCCTTAGACAAATTTGGACATGATGACTCTGAACTTGAAAGGCTTTGAAATAGCCACATGTTAGCACAACCACAGTTCTAAGTGTTGTCTACCTTTTGTTAAACCTTAAAGAAGAACAATTGGGAACCCAAGGAGGGTATTCACACTACACATGTGCCCACCTGAATATAAAAATAGTCTTTATTTTTGATGAAAACCACAGAGCATGGTGTCCATCCACATTCACACACACATTACTGTGGATAATTTATTAAAAGGGTATATAAAAAGACTTGGACATACTGGTGAGTGAGAAGCTGGACATGAGCCAGCAATGTGCATTTGCAGCCCAGAAGGCAAATAGTATCTTTGGGTGCATCAAAAGAAGTGTGGCCAGCACGCTGAGAAGGTGATTCTACCACTCTACTCTGCTCAGGTAGAACCTCATCTAAAGTAATGTGTCCAGCTCTGGAGTCCTCAACACAGGAAGCGCATGAACCTGCTGGAACAAGTGCAGAGGAGGGCCAGGAAGGTGAACAGAGGTCTAGAACACCTATAAAGACAGGCTGGGAGAGTTGGGATTGTTCAGCCTGGAGAAGAAGTCTTCAGGGAGACCTTATAGCTGCATTTCAATATCTGAAGGGGACCTACAAGAAAGCTGGGGAGGGACTCTTTACAAGGGCAGGTAGTGATAGGATGGGGGGCAATGATTTTAACCTCAAGCAGGCTAGATTTAGGTTGGACATTAGGGGGAAATTTTTCACAATGAGGATAGTGAAATGTTGGAACAGGTCGCCGGAGAGTTGGTGGAGTCCACATCTGTGGAGACATTAAAGGTCAAACTTGAAGGGGTCCTGAGGAACCTGATCAAGTTGAGGATGTCCCTGCTGACTGCAGGGGGTTTGGACCAGATGATCTTCTATAGTCTCTTCCAACTTGATGTATTTTATGGTTTTATATTAGAGCTCTGTTTTCAGTAAGAGTTCAGGAATGGACGAATGCTACTGCTTGTTTTCAGTTAAATAAATTAAATTACACATTACAGTTAATCAGGACAATCAGTTAAGAGCAGATATGTACTACTGAAGTGAAGAATGACTTCATATAAATGATAGAGTTTATGAAAGTAAGGATAAAACCCAAGCAGTGATTGCATATTCTGCTAAAACTAAATTATCCCTCAGTTGCAGCTCCTAATGTTTTTGCCTGGTTGGGTCCTAAAATCTGCACACTGGGATACCCTCAAATTATGCAGCTGCCACAGAAGGATATTTGAGTTCTAGCACTGCTGTCCCAGCTGAAAATGCTGCATAGAGTTAAATGACCAGAGCTCAGTGCAAAGGGCCAGAAATCAATGAAGAACGAGGAGGGACAAAACAGCCCCTGAGGGTGAGGTATGACTTTGAAGGTAGAGCAGTCCCAAAGTAGCCTTGTTTCTCTTGGTCTTCAGGTCCCTCCAGGATGCTTCCTGGAATTTAAACCTGCTTTGCTTTGTACTCTGCTCTTCCCTTGGCGCAGCCTCTGAAACAAGTCTGTGAGAGTGGATGAGTGAAAACAGCATTTCCCTGGAGCCTGAGGGATGAAATCTTGGCCCTGTTGTTCATATCTTTTGGTTAATTGTGGTTGTCTCTTCTATTTCTATTCTTCACCTAACTGAGCCAAGAGATACATGCCTTTTCAAGCCTTTCTTTGCACATCAACCCAATCAATTGCCAGATTGTTTCTCCTCCTTCTTGGAGCATCTCCATTTCATTAATGAATATTAGAAAGCTTATCCCTATTTAGCATCCAGTGGAAGTCTTTTGAAGGAAAACAGCCAGAACCTGAAAAGCTGAGGCTACCACGTGCATGAACTCCCTGTTACTCTAACCATAACTATGGGCTTCCCCAGCTACTGCCTAGCATGGAGAACAACTCACCCTTTGGTTTTGTCTCTTTAGAAGCACCAGTCTTGCTTTCCACAAACTCCACTTGCTCACCTCCACAGGAAGATGGACCACCCTACTCTTGCATCCTTACCTCTGCTGTTTGCATAGCAATGTGCATTTGTCAGCTTTGGGATAGGTACTTTCCAGTAACCCATCATTCAGATTGAAAATCATGTGGCAAACCCTCAGGCAATCTTGGGAAGGGCGCTGTGCCTGAAGTCCTGGCCATGAGGTCATCCAAAATATGCATCAGTGCGTGAATGTCTGAGAAGTAAGACTTGGTAGTTTGCCAACAGGCTGGCTCCAGGCAGCAGGTGGGAGCTGGATGACTAGCTGAACACTGATGGAGATGGATGTGAGGTTTACAACTGTTTCTGATTATTCAACACAAAGCAGTAGCTGCCAGAACAAGGATCACCAGCCTGGAAAGGAACAGTGTCCTTTCAGTAGGCAACTGTGAGTATTCCAGCTTAGCTCCTTATAGCTGAGCTACTTTTAATGCAATGACATTATGTCGGCTACATAGATAGATGCCCAAGATCCCCACCACACCTGTGTCTCTAGTGACACCCCTCCAGTTCCCAAGCTAATTTAGGCATCCTGAGCAAGCACATGCTGCATCCCATTACGTCCCACTGCAGTATAAACTTTTCTTACGTGGTCCCAAATTTCCTTCTCTGCTGTCACTGTTTCATACTGTCTTTCTTCAGTTGAATGCTGTTATTTTCAGGTGATATCCCTAACCACTTCCTTTCCTTTGTTGCTATTTCTCTGCTATTTCTCTCAACCTGAAACAGGTTGCCCAGGGAGGTAGTGGAGGCCCCATTCCTGGAGATATTCTAGGTCAGGCTTGATGGGGCTCTGAGAAAACTGATCTTGTTGAGGATGTCCCTGCTTACGGCAGGGCAGTTGGACTAGAAGCCCTTTGAAGGTCCCTTCCAACCCAAAATATTCTATGGTCACCTGAACAGAGGCTAGAGAAAATCTATTCTCCACACTACCACCATCTTCAGGATATCTTCTTTTAACTCCAGTCATGGGTGACAAATACTGCATGTTGTTTGCAACCCCATGGCTGCGACAGTTCCTCCCCATGAGTTGATTTGAATGAGTTCTGCTTCAAGTAAGATTTCCCAAGAGATGTTTGGAAGTGTTTCTGTGACTGTGTCAAGACAAATAGATGCGTGTGCATCCAGGCACACACCGTGGGCATTCTGTACTGTCTTGCGGGGAAATGTGTCTGCTGCAGCGAAGCAAAGCAGAGCTTGAGCTGAGCTTCAGATGGAGCTTGGAAACCATGCACTAATTAGTTAATTAACTGAAAGACCCTCAATTGGATTGGCTGGATTTAGCATAGTAGCTGACCTTCCTTTTGTGGTGAAAAATAAAACAACCTTTGCAAAGCCATAGGCCATGTAAATCCAAATTTTGCCTTAACTGATCCCAGCATTACACTGAAAGGAGGCTGACGTGTTGCTCTGTAAGCAGGAATATTGTTCAAGCATAAAAGCAGGAGCAAAGTCTGAATCGCGCCTTTCTTTCATGCTCTGCTACAAATTCAGTTTGCTTTGTTGTGAAAAGACAGCATGAGTCACTGACTCCAGCAGAGGAAGCACAAGAGTTCCTTTTTGAACACCAGAAAAACACATGGTTTTAGAGAGAGGCAGAGAAATCTGTACACAACCAAGAGACTTGTGACTGGCCTGTCCAGAAATTGGTTTTTTATGTTGCAACACAGTGACTCATCCAGTTTGTGGTGATCTGTTCTTCTGCTCGAGTACATCTTCTCTTCTCTTCTTGGTTTATATGCTTCACATAACGAACTTTTCACAACAATCAAGACATATTAAAGTTATTATTGCTTAATTCTGAGGGATTTTTTTTTTTTTAAAGATTGGCATATGGAAAGAAAAACTTTGGGGCTCTCCTGGCATTTGGGGTTTTGAGATGTTTTCTGATAACATGATGTGGAGGGATGGGGGAGGTTCTAGTGTGTGCAGCTGAATAAAGAGCACAAGAATGGGAGCATGAAATTAGCTTGGCAGTATGAACTCTCTGATACTGTGCTGCATCTTCAAACAGGATGAATTAGATTGTTGCCAAAATCAGAATGGATGTGAGAATTGAATAGGGTAGGAGGGAAGAAAAAGGAGAGCTATAAAAGCGTAGAATCATTTAGGTTGAAGACCTTTAAGATCAACAAGACAACTGTTAACCCAACAGTGCCAAACCTACCACTGTCCAATGTCTCTAAGCACCACAGCTACACGTCTTTTAAATATCTCCGAGGCGATGACTCCACCACATTTCTGGTCAGCCTGTGCCAGGGGCTGACAACCCTTTCAGGGGAGAGATTTTTCCTAATATTCAGTCTAAACCTCTCCTGGCATAACTTGAGGCTATTTCCTCTTGTCATATCACTTGCTACTTGGGAGAAGAGGTTGACCTCCATCTCACTCCAACCTCTTTTCAGAGAGAGAAGGTTTGTTCTGAGCCTCATTTTCTCCAGACTAAATTCCCAATTCCCTCAGCCACTCCTCACAAGACTTGTGTTCTAGACTCCTCAACAGCCTGTAATATTTTATGGGGTTGTTCTAACCCCAGCACAGGATCTAGCACCCTGCATACCACTGGCCTTGGCTTATGAGTCCAGGCTGTCCAGATCCCTCTGCAGAACCTTCCTACCCTCAAGCAGAGCATCTCCTAAAGAGATAATGGCTTAGAGAATGTTACGTATTTAGGGAATAGTTCATTCATCTGGAAAAAAACTGTAGAGAGAATCATGAAAATTACCTAGGAAATAAAATACGTGTGTATATCCAGTGAGGGTGAGAATCTAAACTGATGTCAGGGAAATCACAGCAGAAGAATAAGTGATGATTACAGCCTCTCTTATTCTGCAGACCTGCCAATATTCTATCTTCCAAAAGCACAGTGGTAATTTGCATCATTGAAAAAATATAAAGGACCACATTTCTTCTGTGCAATGCCAGGAAGGGTCAAACAAGACTAGGTACTAATGCTTTTCTGAATGGCTTAGTCTCTGTAATTCTGTGCACAACATCTCTGTGGTATTTAATCAGAGCATAGGACCAAGCTTATTATGTCTCATTTTATTTATGGCAAATTCCAGTAATGCAATTCAAACAGTAGTCTGTAAGCCTGAGCTTTTGTGCAAAGTAAAAGAGCAACAAATTTCTTTTGTTCACTAATAGCCTGATTTGTGGAGATAGAGTATTGCAAGAGTGACAAACATTGAACACCTTCCAAAAACTGAGGTTCCAAAAAATCCCACCTTACAAATCCCTGCCATCCATCTTTTCATGTGTCTTCAGATGTAAAACACACAGAAGTGGTTGGAAAGCTTTGCAAGAAGAGCTTAAGGCACCTGATTCCTACAGAAGCACATTTGATGTTGAGTGTCACTCCCCTTCTGCATTTGCCCACTTTACTCTTCCTAAACAGATTATAATGAGCAATTTTAATATTCCAATCATGCAAATCTTCCCCAAGATTTCAATAATGCCAACAAGGTCTAATGTATACTCATAAATGAGCTATTCCAATTTCAGTTCTTGTTTATTACTCAAACTCCCAGCATTAGAGTATAGGCAATTAAAGGATTTCTTCTCTTCACATCCCTTGGTGCCTTGATTAATTTTGTTCTTGACATCTTCATTTTGTGCTAAATGAACACTCATTCATTCCTCTCTTCCTACCTTCCCTTTTTCTTTATTTAACACTCTCCTGACTACTCAGCTTGACACCTTGAAGGCTCTCCCCTTGTAAATGGAGACCATTGAAACTGTAGCTTTAGCTTCTCACCAAAGTAGGTCATTGCATTTCTTACAGCCACGAATATCTGCCTTGCTCTACTTAATTCTAGAAATCTTTATTTTCCAGAGGTTTTTGCTTTCTTCTTCTTGGAAATAAGACTTCTGGACCCAGTATCCGTCTGCATTCCAGGAACTTTTCAGCCACCTTCAATCTCTCATGTAGACAGTAAAGAGTGTGCACCACCAGCAACCAGTGGGCACCATGTGTCCATTCACCCTTGCAGTAATACATCATGATGTGTTTTAGGGGAAAACGGCAAATGACTTCTTTGTCTCTGGGAAATTTAATTTCTTTCTGAACACAGTGTCTTTGTCACAGTTGATGGGATTCATGTGATCAAAAGTAGACACATCAGAGGTAAATTTCCCTTCTCTACCTTTATAGTCAGAAGAGAGAAACAAGGTCTGGGGAGAAATTGATCTGAATTAGGGTAGATGAATCGTGTCTGGAAAATGCCCCATTGCTCTCCATGGACTAAGATGAATACCTCAGCTGTAGTTTTCTGTCATTGAGACCTATAAAGCTCTCTTGGGGTCATTTCCACCCCATGACACAGTTCTGAGAACAGCATTTCAGACCCTTGTGGTTTCATCTGGGGCTCTGTTCTCTGACATATGTTCAGGTTTGTGGATGTGCATTCAGAGTGTGCATTATGTTAGGCACCATATAGAAACACAGTCAAAAGCAGCTCTCTCTCTAGGGAAACTGTAATCTAAATGAAATCTTCTATTCCTATCCCTTTCCAGCCTGGCATAAGGCAGAATAACTTTTAAAACATTTAAAACCCTTCTTCCAGCTTTGCAGATCATGACTGTTTCTCTGCCTGGCCATTTGAGATATTGAAAAGCTGAAGACATGCCATATGCAACACATACTAAATTAAAAATAGACCATATTCCACACCCCTGGCATGCAACAGCCACATGAGTGTACTTGTGCCAAACAAGCTTTTGCTTTTGAAGCACCTCCAAACCAGGCATTTCAAGCTCCACTGGTACAAACATGTTGTGGGATGGAGCTGTTGCCATTGAAGCTAATAACCATGCAGAGTGCTGGGATGGTGCAATCATAAAATGCTTTGGGTTGGAAGGGACATTTAAAGGTCATCAAGTCCAATCTCCCTGCAGTGAGCAGGGACATCTTCAAACAGACCAGGTTCCTCAGAGCCTTGGCCAACCTGCCCTGTAATGTTTCCAGGGATGGGGCTTCTACCACCTCTCTGGAAAACCTGTGTCAGTGTCTAACCACCCTCAATGTAAAAAAAAATAAATTGTTGCTTAAATGTAGTCTCTGAATCTTCCCTCACTTAGTTTGAAACCATCACCCTTGCCCTGTCACAAAAGGCCATGGTAAGGCTGACCCAATTTTTCTATTAGACCTCCTTTAAGTACTGAAAGGTTGCTATAAGGTCTCATTGGAGCCTTCTCTTCTCCGGGCTGATCAACAACACTCTCTCAGAATGTCCTCACAGCAGATGTGTTCAAATCCTCTGATCGTTATTTGTGGCCCTCCTCAGGACCTATTCCAATAGGTCCATGTCTTTGCTGTGCAGAGGACTGCAGAGCTGGACCCAGCACTGCAGGTGGCAGCTCAGCAGAGCAGAGCAGCAGAATCCTTTCCCTTCCCCTGCTGCCCATGCTGCTTTGAATGTAGCCCAGGACTCAGATGATGTCTGTGCTGTGAGCTAACTCATGCCCAGCTTTTCATCCACCAGTACCCTCAAGTCCTTCTCCTCAGGGCTACTCTCAATCCCATCATCTTGTATTGATACTGATGATTGCCCTGATTCAGGACCTTGCACCTGGCCTTGTCAAACCACATGAGATTCACACAGGCCCACTTCTCCATCTTGTGCTGGTCCCTACACAAAGAAGGAGCTCTTGCAGCAGCTCCATGGAGATAAGCATAAGTGCAGGACGTGCTTTTAGTGCTGCCTGCCTTCCCTGTGCTGTTAGCTTGGATATGGAAAGAACCAGGTCAACTCGTTTGTGCACGCATCAGAGGAGACATACGTGTGTCCTGCTGAAATGTGTGCTTGTGGGAGAGCCACAGCAGATTAAGTTGCCATCCTGCAGCTGTGATTTACTTTGACCTGGTTTAATTTGTGCAGGTCCTGATAAGAAATGCCCAAAAAATCTGCAGCCATAGCTCAGCTGAAGGGACAACCAGATCGCCCTACATCTGTGATTCCTTGGAAACAGCCTATTTTTCCATATGCATGTTTTCTTTAAGATTGGATTTCAAAGGTGTTTTTTTTTTGGGAGGGGTGGGGTGGGGTGGGGTGTTTGGTGGTTTTTTTTTTTTTGTTGTTGTTATTGTTGTGTTTTGGTTTTTGTTTGTTATTTTTTTTGGGGGGGGGGGGGGGGGGGGGGAAAGGGGCAAAGCAGATGTCCTTGGAATCATCTCACAGAAATACAGCTATAAAGAAGCAGGGGCTTTCAAGTGTCTCAACTCTCCAAATACAAATGTGTCCATGATATTTGCCCTGACCTTTTCTATTTTATCCTAATTTTATTCTCAAAGTCCTACAGATGAAGTTCAAGTTGGAATCTGTCTTTTTTGCTCCAAGGAGCAAAGTCTTTGGAAACGTGATCCAAGCTCAGCTCATGTTTTTTCTTGCTCATGTTTCTGGTGTTGGAGATGTTAGAGCATGTGGATTCATCTCACCTAGCTTTCTGTGTGGGATTTAGCTTGCAGATAGGACATCTAAATCTCAGTGTCTCCATCTATGTGTTTCTGTGCAAATTGTAACTAAATTCCCAACACAGTCAATTTAAATGTGTGATGGCATCTAATTGTCTGAGTATGAAGTCTGGTGTTGGTTTTGATGTTTGGGTGTATACATGGAGACATTGAAGATCAGGCTTCATGGTACTCTGAGCAACTTGATTGAGTTGGGATTGTCCCTGCTTGCTGCAGAAGCGTTGGACTAGATGACCTCTGGAGGTCTCTTACAATCTAGTGAATTCTATGGCTTGATTCTAAGATTCTGTGATTATGGAAGCTACAGAGTATGTCAGATAACCTCTCACTGTAACACCTGCCAGTACTGGGCTCATGGTCATTGTTTTCTTGGAGTTGTGTATATTTCAGCAAAACTGTCCTCTGAAAGCAGTTTATTTATGTTGAAAAGCAAAATAAATATTTCAGGCACTGCTTAAGTCACACTAACTTCCAAAAATGCTGTTTCCTAGACCCTGCAATGGAGGCAAGAGCAAAACCAGGAAAAGAGGACAGGTCAGGTTAGTTAGGGCTCTGAGCAGCTTGATCCAGTTGTAGATGTCCCTGCTTACTGCGGTGGGGTTGGACTAGATGACCTTTAAAGGTCCCTTCCAACCCAAACCCTTCTATGATTTTTCAGCCTCCAGCAACACTCTCAAGAAGGGAAGCATCTCCCTTAAATCCCAGCTGCATCTCTTAGTCCCTGCATCGCTGATTCCCCACAATATTTCAGGTGACACTGCATATGCATGGTTTGTGGTTAAACTAAAATTCAACATTTATCTAGGAAAACAGCTGGCTCTGGTTTTTTTTTTTTTTTTTTGGTTGGTTGTTTTGTGTGTTTGTTTGCAAAAAGCAGAGATGTTTTTTGCCCTGTTCTTTCCATGTCTTGTTCCTCTTATATGTGTGGTGCTCCTTAGAGGACTGACATTCCCAGTGTACCCAGATCTCACTCGAGGGCTGATCCTGGCTGGATCTATAAAGCATGCAGTTATTAGTGAATCCTGTTAGATCTGCATCCGTGTTCATGTAGGAAAAGCTCCTAGGACCACGCACACAGCAGAACTGTAACAGCTGAAAAGAGATTACAATAAACACAGGAAAATCAATGTGGTCAAAGGGAGCACTTGTACCTTTTCTGAACCAGTTCCTCTGTCTTCACAAGTTAGAAATGCCTTGGCAGCACAACACTGGAAACCACAAGACTGTACCCTGGAAAAGTGTTTTTAAAACAATTAAGTCAAACTGTGCTACATGGTGTTAATTTAGGATTTCAATTAGTGCATACAATTTGCTATCAGCTTAGGCCAAATCATTTTCTCAAACCAAGGCTGCCCTTTGCTTGGCTGTTTACTTGAACACTATGAAGATGAAAGCAATTTGTTCACATAATCTGATTTAATATGATGACTAATGATTTTCAGAAGAAAGTATGGCTTGGGTTTTTTAGGCTGATTATATCTGAAGCATGACTGAGGAGGGGACTGGCCATTTCAGTTAGCTTGATCAATGCAGATTTGCATGACCTGAGCTGGTCCTTGGCATTTTCAAGGTAAATTTCAAGTCACTTCATGAGCTATGTATAGTATTGGTATATTTAACTAAGGCAGTTTGAGTTCCCTTCTCCCAGGGTGACTCCTGTTCCCAGTTGTATGATGCAGTGATGGCTGCACTGCTCCCTCATTCAGATGGAGATTGCATTCCCCCAAACCTAACTTAATACTTATTTTGGTATTCACATCCTGACTATGGAGACCTTGCACCAAATTTATCTTGTTTTGCCCTCCTGGGAGAACTGCTGGCTTTACAAATCAATTCATCAAGAGACTTGGGCTTTACAGTTGTGGAGGGATTTTTTTTGCTTCAGCTTTGCAGGATTGCCATTACATCAGTGGGTCTTGTCTCAGTCATTGTTGATAGCTGACCTTATGTCCTACAAAGCAAAAAGAAACCTTGTGCATGGTGGCCAGAAGGTCACTACTATGAATACCCTTCTCTGCTCTCTCCCTTGGCCAGCAGTTTTACCACAACTCATCCAAATATTGACATTTGCCAGGGCCTTGCCTTTGCGCTTTCAATTTTTGATGAAAAGGCTTGATGCCTTTCTTCTGGGTTTGTCTGCACTTCTTCTTAGCTCTTTTCTTTTCCTCAGACTTTCTCTGAAGAGCCCATAAGAAAGAAAAAAAAAATTTGTAAAGATTTCTTTTTTCTTTTTTCTTTTTTTTTTTTTTCTGGAAACATTAACTCCCTGCATAGATATTCTGGGAATTTTGCAGTGTTCTTTTGCTGCGTGACACAAGAAACTAAAAGAGGAACATTATCTCTGAGGCAGCAAGGCATTGTACTTGCTTCTAAAAGCTGATCTTGTTTTGTTGACTTGCTAGCTGTTTTATTCTGGCAATGCACTGTAATATTCTTGCACCAGCTCAGTTGCACTTGCTTTCCTTCCTTTTAATGTCACTTCTCTTGCAGTCAGACGGTCCACACCATGAAAAAAACCCAAACTGTCAGCATCTAGCCCATTAATAATGGCTTGTTAAGAAATAAAAAATAATCAATCACTGAGATTCTTGGAAAGCATTTACAGGACCTATTATTCAGAGTGATTGCACAGACATCTTGTTGCATGGGGGTAGATTGCAGTTTGGTTGGAATTAACTCACAACAGCTGCTTTATTACTGCGCTGTATTATTATTTATGTTGGATGAAAGATGTGAACAGCACTTGAGAACAACAGATCTGTACACAGAGGAGTTTGCAGTCTAAGGAAGTGGCAAAGCTGGAGCAGAGGACAATAAAAAAGGGAATGGGACATGTGTGTTTCTGCAATTGTCTCTATAAACTTAAACAGAGATTTTTGTTTCTCTTAGTCTCTTGTTCTTGCTGTAAGCAATGTTAATCAAGAAGGTGAAGTGTCAAGAGCTTTGTCTTTAATAACGTTGGAGTATTTCTTGTATAACTCTCTCCCTGTGGACCCAGTAAGATCTAACCAAATTTCACTTAGCTGAGGAGCCAAAGAAAGCAAATAAAAAGGAGGGGACTACATCAGAGGAACAGTAAGTACATTTTAATCTCAGAGACACAATGATATATTACAAGAATGCATATTAAGCATCTTAAAATAAAGTTAAGCTGTATGTTGATCTTTGCTCTGAAGCCACATTGCTCAGCTACTAGTACAAATCCTGCAAGATGACAGAAGGTGCTGAACAAGTAACTGGAAATAAAAAAAATAGAAAAGACACACCTCCTTTAAAACATGAGAGCAAACAGATCTCTAAGATGAGAATGCAACTGATAAACAGTCAGAGTGTTGTCAGTTGTAACTGAAAAGGATATGTGGTGGCCCTGCTCAGAAGGATGTCTATGGGGTTTGGTTTGCTTCTTTCCAAAAGCACATACAGGTTTTTGATGAAAAGGATTGAAACACTCAGTGATAAGGTACCAAGACCCTCTGTTTGTTGGGAGGGGACATATGTGTTTGCACCACTGCTTGCTATTGCTGGAGAAAATATTAGGAGAGAAAGCAGGAAGCATAGGATGGGTGATGTTTAGGGAGCTGGTTACAAAATGTCTGGGTACCAGAGTCTTGAAAAATTTAGGAGCAAGAGTTATAACCCCTGAACAGGGAAATGGATGCCAGGAGTGATTCAGACCAAGGTGGATTTATGTGAAATGGATCCTTTAATTCACACAGTCCATTAAATATCTTTCTCTCTTGTGAAAAAAAAAAACAAACATAACCCAGATTATCTCACCCACTACTTCACACCCCAATATATTCACCATAGGCCCCTGCCAGTATCAGTGTGTAGCCTGCCCCAAAGATTTAATTTTTCTAAATGCATTTCATAATGTCTTTTAGCAAAAGAAATGCCAAGGGATTTGCTATCAAGTGCACCTTTCCTTTCCTCAACAGAGTTTTTAGCTTTTAAGAACACTTTAAACCTGCCAGGGACAAAACGGAATATGAAGAACCAATTTCAATTACAGTGTGTGAGATGGTTTCCCAGCAACAAGAGTATTTAAAAGCAACAAAAATTAACATACTTTAAAAAAAGCAGTAGCAACAGCCGCTGATTTTCATGCTGTAATATTCTGCATTCATTAGAACATAGTTTCTGAGCACTGCTTCTGCCTCAAGGCACAACCCTAACTCATCTTAAAATCACGTTTCTCCTTCCTTCACTGAAAAGTACTCAGAACTTTACAAAGACAGAGAGGAAAAGATAGTGGAGAGAAAGAAAAAGACAGACTAGACTGGTGACAGAATTGCTTGGAGTTAATCTATTGACTTCTCCTGTAGGAGTAGCGAGAGTAATTTTTTTTTTTCCTCAAGGAATAATCCCTTCTCCTTTAGGATCCATCTCCTGCTTTGAACCATAGGAAGAAATATTCCATCTTAAAACTGTCTTTTTGCAGAATCAGACAGAATCATAGAATGGTAGGGGTTGGGTGGGACCTCATCTAGTCCAACCCCGCTGCTAACACAGGTATGCCTTGATCGGGTTGCACAGGGATGCATCCAAGTGGTTTTGAAAGTCTCCAGAGGAGATGACAGTATCTCTTATGCCCCTTTGGTCACCAAATCCAGAAGTATTTGTGCTCTTTAGAAGGTGTTTTACAACAGACTTAATAAATGACAAATGTTGTGTCTCTGAGCAGGTAACACAGATTTTACCTGCAAAGGAGGAAAAAATGGTGTTGGTAGAAACCTGTAAAACTCACAGCATCTCAGTAAGCTCCAATGCAAGAAGAAACTGAGACAGGATTGTCATTTTTACATATCCCTTTTACTTTGAAGGATTTATAGTAGTCAAGCTGCTAATACCCCTTAACACCTTATACCCGACAACAAATGTGTGTGACAGTGACATTCCCTTTGTAGGTCTAGGGGAGGGCACAAGCAAGGAGGCAGTGACCTATCCAAATGATAGACATCTATAATTTACACATATAGATGGAGGGAAGTCCCACCAAAGAAACAGGACTCCACAGTGACCACTCCTCTCAGAGCACAGGGACACAAAAGTGGCTGCATCAAGACGAAAGCAAAGGCTAAGCAAACCCAGCCTCTGACAGTGAGAAAACCAGATGCCTGTGGTGATACCACCCAGGTATATATAGCAATGAAGTTTAACATTTAGCTGTTTAAAACAAAGAGTTTCTGGCCAGCTTCAAAACAAAAATTAAACTCTTCAGCCTCTGAAATGTATGTATCAATCCCTTTTATTCCTCCAAAGAATTTGTCTTCCTCAGAAAACATTTTCATTTTCAGCCTGAGCTGGACCAGAAGAACAGTCCCATGCACTTGTGTGGTCTCAGGTTATATTTTGCAAGTGAATAGATCAAAGGGATCCATTGCGTTGCACACAATCAGCAGGATACAGATCATCTGCAGTGCAAGCACTTCCCTGACAGCATCAATCCATGGCATTTTGTGATGCGGAGAGATCATTTTGGTTAATCTTCTTTGCCTGAGCCACTAGATGCCCAAAAATCCTGCCCAAATGCTCAAATTCTGTTCTTCCCCTGCTGTGTGAACAGTGTTTCTGAGTGAATAAGAGAGGATACATCAAAAAGAGTTGTTGGAGAGCAAATGTAGACAGAAGGGTAGGGACAATAAATACTTTGTTTCTCAAAAGGTTGCTTACTGACTGATGGAAATCTGGGAGTAAGCGATATATCTTCCTACCTCAGTAGCAGAACAAAACTGTGTGGTACACAGAACAGTGTTGAGTAAATGAATTGGTTTCTACCTCCTCAAATACAGACTTTTTTTTCATCAGTCTCTATTTGCTCCAAGTATGAGGATCTAACAAGGTTTTAAGACACTTTCCTGTATATATAGTAGTCTTGTTGCAGATGAAATACTGCTTGAGACATTTACAATCTCAAGAGTCTTGTACTGCCTAGAACAGTAACTGGAGGCCAAGTAGGACCTTCCAGTTTCACTATGAACCTGTACTTGGGCAGCTGGATTGAATCCCCCAAAAGTGAGAGTCCGAATCCTGTGCTTGGCTTCTGTATTCATTACAGAAGTGACCTTGGAGAAGATGAAGTGGCAGCCAAGGAAACTACAAAGCATAATGAAATTACAGAGATAAAAGTAGATGCAGACAGCTGTCTTTCTCCTTCCTGTGAAGAACAGAGAGGAAACCCCAGTGAGAGAGACCTGCAAGCTCAGGTTCTCAAGAGGCAAATCTTCAGCAGAAAGCCACTGGGACTAAGAAATCTGCAATTTAAATGGATTGAAATCAAAGGCAAAGGGCATGAAGAACTGGTCAGCAAGAAACTATTCTTTCAAGTTTCTTTTTTATAAAAAAGAGGGTATTAGAACTGCTGCCATCCATGCCATTCAACATGTTCTCTTAGCAATGCCCATTTCATGCAAAGTCACCCAAATACCAATTCTTCATTTACTCTGCTGAGTGGTTAAAAACTCTCTGAAACTTTCTACTTCCCTCTTGTTACCTTCCTCACTTGTTCACAGCCCCTTCTGATGCCTGCATCTCCCTGCTGCATCACGGCAACTTTCTCTCATAATCAGTGCTTATGCACCATGGCCTTCCAGGCCAGCTCTGAACTTGAATTTCTCCATTTTTCCAACCATTTGAGCTTAGAAATGGATTTTCTGTTCAGCAGGGGGAAAAGTGTTACAAAGCAAGCAGTGTGATTTTTCTGAGTTGTGGTAGTTGTGTGACGTAAGACTTGAGACTGCTGCCCTTTGGTACTTCAGGGCTGTGGTGAGAAGTTGTTTCAAGGCTGATGTATCAAGTCCACAGGAACCAAGAGCTATGTTCATCAAGAGATGTGCAGACAGCCTTATCATCCCTTGACCATATATATTTCTTTTCTGAAATAGGTATGTGTAACTGGACACTGGATGTGCCTGTCATCTCCCATTATTTTCAGTGAGGCAGATGTGTATAGAGATAAAATGGCTTCTGAGATGGGTTAGACCATTGAGTAGCCAGACTTTTGGGCTGAAGGCTGCAGTAGAAATTTGGAGAGAGGGGTAAGAACAGCTGAGGAGATGAGAGGAAATAAATGGGAGAAGGATGCTCTGAGAGATTGCATTTGCAGTTGGTTAAGTTATATATATCCACGTGCAACTGGTGGAAATTTTACAAAGCACTGTGAATTTCATTACCTTTGAGATGTTTTAACACATATGATATAAAATTACTTTATTAAGGAGCACTTTAAAAATTGTAAGAGAACAATGACCTGGGGAAGCCATGCTTTCTTTCAAAGAGTTAGCCTGCCAGTCAATGTGCAAAAAGCATCCCTACACATAAAAAAGTTCTTGTGGGGGGCCGCAGAAAAATATTCTAAGTTAAAAGGTAGAAAAACACAAACCACTGTGCACAAGGAACTGATTTCTCATTGTCTTAGTTTAGAGTGGGACAGATTGCTCTATTGCTCCAAAAGGGGCAAAAGAATAACACTCACACAAATGGATTGGAGAGTCATGGAAAGTTTAAATGGAAAAGCAATTCATATACTACAAAACTACAAAGCATAGTGGTCAGAGTAGCAAAGCATATAAAGTTCAAAGAAATCCCCAGTCTAATCTTAACACACCAGATCAAAAACCCAACACTTTTCCTTCTCCTCTCCTGGGGTTCACCAAAAACCCCAGGGCTCTTTCTTCCCCCCATTGCTGGTTTGGTTTCAGGCTGGCCAGGCCTGAACTGCCTCCCCTTTTTTACCCTGGCATTAGACCTAAACAGGCCAAGACTGCACAGGAAAAAAAAAAATAGAATTACTCAGGCCAAAGAGGCCTGGGGTACTCCCCCATAATTACCAGATAAGAGGGTGCCTTTCTCCTATGAGAGCAGAAAGGGAAGAAAAAGACAATAACGTTACAGCCAGATTTCTAAGGGTGCAGGATTTCTGGGTAGAAATACACTATCACCTGTGTCTACCCACTGGGCTGGACACTCTGGGCACTGGAGGTCTCAACTCCGTGGCTTCTTTTTTTCAAGGCACCCAGCCTCCAAAAATTTCATGGTGAAATTTTCTCAGGCACATATTTGTGGAGAAGAATAGTCAGAGCCAGCTTTTGTCTTTGCAGGTGGGTGATAGGCTGCTGGAATTGGACCTGAACGCTTACAACACATCAAGGGTGCACACCTGCTGGTGAGGAGGTTGTCACTTTGTAGGGATGCAGAGGGGACCTGTGCATGGAAAGCAAGCAAAGATAAAGGGCTCTCTGGGAAAAGACAGTCATTCCCACTCCCAGATGAGAACAGTGTAAGTTATTTTACCCTCATCCTCCGTACAATAAAGCTCCTTTTTGCCTACAGTGCTGAGAAGGAGTTAAAAATATCGCAAAGTTGGTTGGAAAAAGGCAGGAAACCCAGGACTGATGTTACTGCTGTTTGATCTCCCTTTTTGGGTGGGGAATTGGCTGAGTTTTGATCTTTCCATGTAACTGAGACAAATGATTCTTATCTGCTGAGGCTGGTGATGTAGGGGAGCAAATTGCACATCAGCTGCCTCAGCTGACTGACTAGAAGATGTGGAGTTAAATGCACTCACATTTACTGCCTCTGGCTTCATTAGTAAATTACTGTATAATGAACCAGTACATAGTGACTTTTCTATTTTCTCCCATAGCTAATGCCCTGCTGGTCTGTCATCCATAAATTTGATCTATACCACAGACAGCTTATGCCTATGACAGGCAGCAGCATGTTCCTTCTTGGGTTCGATGTGAGTGGACCTGAACCCTAGAACTGGAGCTAGAAAAAAACACAGAGTACTGGTTATACTGGAGAGGAGTGTTCAATCCTTTCACTAACCCTCATAATGTTTCAAATGAAAACCTTAATACTACAATCAATAATTCAGTCTTGTTAGTCAATCTCAAATGCTTTTCTTTTAATAGGGGACTCCCAGAAGGATCATGAATGGTTACTGTCAAGCAGTAACTCCAGGTGCATGCAAAGTATGACGTCTGGGTTTTATTTTACATCTTTCTGACAACCACACTCATTTCCCTGTCTCCTTAGACTGCTATCTATCCTCCGTCAGTCTAACATATCTCTTCTAATTATTTGGATATTCATTCTTGTCTTCACTGCTTTATAGGAAAATGGAGTCTCTGAGCTCTTCCATGCTAAAGGCTGAGCTGACAGGATTCCAGTTCTGTTCTTTCTTCACAGGCTTCCCTAAACTTTGTTCTTGCTTCAGCTGTGAATCAGAGACTGTAGCTATAGCATGATGACACCAAGCGCAACCTGCCATTTCCTCCATGGAGCTCATTAGCTCAGCTCACCTGTATGTCACTTCAGTGCAGGTTCCCATCTGCCTGGAAAACCCCATGCAGACACCTCTTTGCCAATACCAGATTTCCCTCTTTTAAGTTTCCTTTCCTCCTCTTCAGAAAAGGTTTCTTATTAACTGAGAAAAAGCTGACAGATACCAGCTTGGGTGCTAAGGCACAGCTGAAACAAAAATGTTTGAAAGAGGTCCAGATCTAGCATGGTTCTGCTGCTTGAAGGCACTCCATCCAAAGGAAGGTGGACAAGGGAAACCCACATGGTAGTATTCAATATCTGAAGAGGATGTAAAACAACAAACCAATTTCATTGTGCAGTCCCACTTTTAAGAAATAGGAATGTTCTGCTTCTGCTCTGCTTCTGCTCTGCTGGGCAGAATTTTATCTGGTTTTGACACTTATTAATTTTCCACTTGTTAGGCTGCCTGTGAGATTTTCATTGTTGGGTGGTTTTTTTATTATTATTATTATTTAAAAGATCAGTGTGTGTGGAGTTTTCATTGTCACATTACGCACACTGAGTAAATATAGTCCCTGAAACAGAAGATTTTATCTGGGAAACTCAGATGAAATTCCATGGCTGACAATTGTTTAAAGGAGCTCTCTCTGCCAGAGTACAATAGCAAATGATATTCTCCAATCTCTTCATTATGTTTTGGAGGGAAGGGAGGGAGAGAAAAGCAGGGTCATCCTAGCATTGCATTTATTCTGCTGTGATGACTTCACTGCACACAAGTAACAAAGCACTCACTCTGAGCACAACACTTAGCACTGAGATTACACCTCGGGTATAATACGATACATGACCTGCTCTGGGTTGCAACGACTTGCAAAGTCAGCTAATTCTGTTTCCTTGTCCTTACACAGCAGAACGGTGTGCAAGAAGTGAATGGAGATTTTACTCTTTCCTACCCAGAAGTCCTCACTCTAGCTGGCATCAGCAGAGATAGCCTGGAGTTAATGTACCTGAGCAGTGGGGCAGCTTTCTAAAGGACGTGCCCTGCTCTCTGTGGCATGAGGTATATTGCAAAGGTAAAAGCAAGTTCAGCCTTGTCTGTCAGCGTGTTCTTCACATGGTTCATAATGAAAACAACCACATTGCTTTTAGGAAGAGATGAATTGCAGAGAATGTGGGTGGTCAGGGCAGAGTGGGGGTAACACAGCTCATCCTGAAGGCACAAAATAGAGTCTGACATCCCAAGGAGAGGATCAGACTTTGGGCTAAGGGGATCAGCCAGAGCAAGCAAAAGGGCTTAGAATATGGGACGGGTCTGGACATGGGAATGGCTCAGGATTGCACTTACACAAGCAGGGTGGACGCCCACTTAGAGCTGTTATAGCTAAACACAGCATTATTGTAACTGAGATGCTCAATTCAAGTAAGAGATGGGGCTCAAGGTGCAATGGCAGTGTGAGGGTCTGTGTGTGGGAGATAAAACTTAGGTACTCAAAGCAGCTTCACCTCTTTCCATCTATGGGCCTGATTCAGGTTGGACAGGGCTCTGAGCAATCTGTTCTAGTCGAAGATGTCCCTGCTCAGTTCAGGGGTGTCAGAGTAGATGAACTTTGAGAGTCCCTTCCAACTCAAAACATTCTATAATTCTCATTTACAAACAAGTCTCTCATTCTTCAGAACATGTCAGGGCTTCAAAGCAAGATACATGGTACTGACTCCTGTCTCGAGGCCTCCCTTCCCAAAAGTGTTAAATGGCTTTCACATGAAAGAGAACAAGGTTTTGCCAGGCTCCCAACCCTTTCCTTTTGTATTTTGCCAAATCCTGATGGAGCCAAAAGGAGTGGAACTGAACTGGTTCCATGACCCCTACCTGAGTGTAATAAAATGTGAAACAATTTGGATGTGAAATAAGGTATGTAGGATGGATCACAATGTCATCAGAAAGGTGAGATGAGATGGTAGTAAAGCCAGGAAAGGATATCAAACATTTTGCTTCTTTATTCTCACCTCTCATAAAACACACTTCAATTATTTTCTTAGGAGGAGCTGGCAAAGCTCGACACATTAATTAGAATTGTAATCCAAAGATGAAAGTATTAAGAAAAAGTACTAGACAACCTGCCTCTGGGTACCTGGTATAGTGAGCCCACAAGAGAGGAGGTCATGATCAAGATAATCAGACTGAAATTGCAAAGCATATCCTACAAACCAATGTGAAGAAAGGCTTATGTCCAACAGAACACTGAGACAGAACTTCAGAAAGCTGTTTAATGTGTGGCAGAAGTGTCTTTGTAGCATGGCAGAAGATGCCAGCACAGGTTCTTAATCCAAAATGGCTAAATTGTACAAAACAGTCTGGGACTAAGGTCTTCTGTCTTCATCTCCAGTGCTTTCACCTAAAGACAAGTCCCTCCTGCTCAGCAATCTGCTCAGCTGTGTCTTAAGATTCTTTGCAATGATTGCAGTAACTTCACTCTCAGTGAGGTCAGGAAATTGAGCTATCAAGGGAGATTGACTTGCCTGAGGAGTTCTAACAAGCCTAGGACAGAGGAATGTAACTGAGGTCTCTTGAGCCCAACCCAATGTTCTGTAGCTGTCTGTGGAGCTGAACATGCATGAAAGACTTTTGGAAACTGAACTCTTTGTTGCAAAAACTGATGAGGGATGGATTGTGCGACCTGTGAGACACGTTCCCTGGGAACAGCAGTGTAACTCGTTATCACCTCATGTTAGTACTCATCTTAGCTGTCCTGATTCAGATTGTGTTGGGACAAATCTTCCTAGTGTATGGTCTTAACTCTTCAAATTTCAGGAGTTGTGTTGCACTGGGAAATGGAAGCAGAAGCAGCTGGTGACACTGCTCATTGGTGCCCAGGGTTATAGCCAGGGATGTCTTGGAAATGTCTGAAGAGACAAGTTCAAATGGAGCACATCTGCTTTTCCTTTCTTTCAGTCTGGCTGGATACCAAATCCAGCTCTGGAAGGTGTATAGTACAGCACGCTTGGCTCCCCTTCTATGGTTTGCCTTCCTCACACATGGGGTGTTGGGTTTTTTTTGAAGGGGGGGAACACCTTTGGCACTGCTGGATGTTTGGCATCCTGGTAAAAACCTTCAGACACTAATATCCTTGACCAAACACTGTATAGCAAGAACCCCTGGATTTTATTTTTTTTTTTTTTTTGTCATCTGTATAAAAATGTGTATTCAAAATCTGTAGCCTGGGGAAGAGCTTTATGGGTCACTCACTAAATGTCTCACACTCTAGAAGTCTCTGTATTGTTCCATATGCATCACACTACATGTGAGCTCAGAAAAAGTTGCCCACTGAAGCCACACTAAATTCTGGCATCAGGCTGTGTTAAGGTGGCTCTTAGATAGCTAATTAGGAGTGTGAAATGACTCACTGCAGTCCACTGCCTGTAAATACAGAATAATTTAGGTTGGATAAGACCTTTAAGATCAAATTCATGGCATAGATACTGATATATTGGAACACACAAGGAAGAGAGCAGGAACCTTTTGTGTGAACTGAAGGTCCTTCATCCCTCTGGACACATGGCATGTGCTTTCTGATGTTTGGAAAGCATTTCCCGGCCTTTGCCTTCTCCATTTTGCTTTGACTGTAGCATTGGAACATTTACTGTTGACTTCAGAGCCTTCTCAGGGTCCTAATCATTGCCTCTTCTTTGGCCCTTTTCCCAGTCTCATCACCAGTTCAAAGATGAAACACATGCACAATCCTCATTTGAGCTTTGCTCCATGGCCACCACTCAGCAAGGACATCCCTCATCAGCCAGAAAACAGACCTGTAAACCCTTCTGCTTGGTGCAGTTTTGTGACTCTTAATCCATAACAACATTTTAACTGTTCCCTGGTTTGCTTTTGGATCCACACTGAAGATGTTCACATCAAATTTTGCTTTGATTCTGTCCCTGAGTGCTCAGACTGGAGAGGAGACAGTTCTGAGGAAAAGGTTCTTTGTAACAGCACTATGATTATTTCACTGGTGCATGTTTCCGCCTTCTGCTAGATTGTTTTTTCACTCCAGCTATATTTCTTTGAACATGAAGGATTTTTAGTTTTTTCTCCTTGTTTTCCTTTTGGTCCTCTCCTCTGTTTAAAAGTAAAGTCATCAATAATTCTAGGTGAAATGTATTTGCTGTAAGTCTCTGGGATAACATGGTTGGAATGTTTTGATTGATTTACATCTATAAAAAACAAACTGCATCAGCTGTTTGTCTATAGAAACCTTTGTTTTCTCTAAAGGTATGAGCCCCATGCCTCATTAGTCTCCCAAGCTTTTCTTTTGGTACCTGTTGTGTTTCACACATTTTTATAAGCTGTCTGCCTCTAATAAATGAAATTATGCTTCAGCTGTAAAGTGTTCCCATAAGCAATCAAAGAAACACTGCCTTGTAGTTGCTGAAAATAAGCACCATCAGTACCATTTTCACATCATCCAGATGTAATACAGCCTGGTTATTAGTTTTGTGCTACTCTGACAGCTCAGGTGGTACAACATCTCTAAAATCCCACTGCTGGATGAATCAAAGCATTGAGAATCAGGTTTAACCAGCCTAGGGTGCCTGGCACTCCTGTATTGCAGCTGGTAATCAGACAGAAGGGTGGCTTGCTTCAGCATAAGTTCTGAAGTGATTTCACTCAAGGGTCAGAAGCTGAAATCAGGTGAATTGAAAGTGGAAATCACATGAAGGCTTATTATCATGACTTAAAACCATCAGTATGAATTATAAAATCTGTGACAGCATCTTCAGGGAGCTCCAGAGAAGTGCAGCTGAACCTCCTTCGGGATTCACAGGCAAGTAGAAACTTGCTGTTTGCTTTTGCTCTCATTTCTTGTTTCAAAGAGAGAGAATTGAAAAGATTGTGTTTTTCCCAGAGCATCTGCAGGTCAAATAAAAAGATGAATGCAGCTGTGCATGTGTTCTGGTCTGTTCTTGTCTGGCACCTACAATGCAGTCCAGAGGAAGAAGATGATCTAGCTCATGGCATACAACATCATTCAATTTCAGATGAAAGCAGACTGCCAAGTCCCCTTTTGTCTGATCTGAAATCCACCAATGGCAGTTTTGAATTCCCATGGTTTTTAAGCCTTTCTCTCAAGCCCATAGCTCAGTAGTGAACTCTGGGACCCGACACTCTTTACTTTCATCACATTCTCCTGACATCGCACTCCCCAATGCCATGTTTGTCCATCAAGCTTTCTGCTGCTATCCCTGTGTCAGTCAATTCAGCTCTGAGTGCAAGGTACCTATGAGAGACACATGGTACCTCAGAGAGCTTAGGACAACAGTGAGTATCAATGGAAGCACGAAGCCAGCACAACAGATAGGTGACAGAGCAAGAATATTGTTGAGAGCAAGGCTTGGCACAGCACAAAGGTGTCTAGCATTTCAATAATTTTTTTCCTAGCTTTAAATTCACTCCAGCTTGGTGATCCTTATTTTTATACAAATCCTTTTTGCCTTTTTCTTTTCAAACACGGATGAGGCAGAAGGGGAGGCAGAGAGGAAATCAGCATTCAAAACTCCTCTCTACTCACATGCACTTTGCATTGCTAAAATTAACATTGTGTCTGGTTCAGTCAGATCAACTTTGTAGTCAGATTGTGCAGTAATTAGAACATATCTCAGAGGCAAAAGAGAAAATCCCACTGACTCCAATTTACCCTTTCATAACCCACCCTGAGAAGCAGCAAAGCATCAGATGGCTGTTTATTTTCTGGTACATTCACATATATATATGTAGAGAGAGAAAGCAGATAACAGTTCCTCTGTTTCTCCACACTTTCTGCTTGGAAGCCTATTTACAAACACAGCCAAAATCCGCTTCAGAAATTGGTGATTGTGTTCATTGTTCCAGACCACCTAATAGCAAAGGCAAGCAGGAGCTGCTTTAGTGAAGCAGTAATAGTTTAAGTTGCTCAAATAGGAGATGAACTCTGAAAGTAGCAAATAATTGTCACAACCTAAAGGCTGCAGAGAGCCTTAAGTAAACCAGATCTTGAACTCTGTGAGTTTTACACCCTTCTTGAGGTACTATAACACCTTTAGTATGTCATCAGGAACTGAGGTTTAGTCACAATTCCTAAGGCATGGGCTAAATTCTCCTACGTTCTGCAACAAAATTCACACTGATTTCATGGTGACTGAACTGTTTCACTGGAGCCATGTACCAGAGAGATACAGAGATCCTACCATGTTTGTTTACAGTAACTCAGCCATGGATTCTTTTGAAGGAAAAATATCCAAGGTTTGTTAAACTGATTTCAATACCAACAGGCATCTATCATATCCCTCCTGCATGGACTGTGACAAATCAGGGTGGTGTGGAAAGACCATGGAGAATGATCCCAATACCAGTGGCTTAGTCAGGAGCAGAGTTAGAATGATAGAATCAGAAAATTGTTTTGTTTACAAGAGAAAATTAAGATCATCGAATTCAAATCTAACCTAATCCTGCCAGGTCCACCACTAAACCATGTTCCTCAGCACAGCACCTTGATGACTTTTAAATCCCTTCAGGTATGATGGCTCCATTACTTCCCTAGGCAGCCTATTGAAGGGCTGGACAACCCTTTCAGGGAAGAAAATTTTCCTAATATCCAACCTAAACCTCTCCTGGTGCAACTTGAGGTCATTTCCTCTTGTTATCTGAGAGAAGAAACTGATCCCTATCTCACTACAACCTCCTTTCAGGGTGTCTCCCCTCAACCTCATTTTCTCCAGGCTAAAAAACTCATTTTCTGCCAGCTGCTTCTCATACGATTTTTTCTGCAGACCCTTCTCTAGTTCCATTTCTCTTCTTTGGACATCACCATTAGACAGAATATAAAGGTGAGCTTCAGCTCATTCCGAAGACACCTAATGGGTGGTATCCCCACCTCAGAACCCATGGACTGGCAGGCAAACCTCCAGTTTAGTCTGCAGATGACAAGAATTTGGTCCAGAGCCCTTATTATGGTATCCTCAGCAGATCACACTCTCATGAACGTCCTCCTCACAATAGGCCTATGAGGGTGTCTCAGATGCCATCTCAAGTGACATTACGTACCTGTGCTGCTGCCATCTAATATCCACCTCAGTGACTTGGAGTTCCTCTGGTTCAAGCTCTGGTTCCCTGGAGCTATTCAGAGAATTTCCTGCAGAAAGGAGGAACATCAAGAGATATACTTCATGCTGACCCATCCCCCAGCAGAGCAATTAAAACAAGAATCATGAAAGAGAAATATTATTTTAAAACCACACCACAATCTCTGATATAAAACAGCACCAGGAATGGACTTGTTGAGTGCTGTTAGTTTTTAATTTCATTTTTCAATAAAAACAAGGGAGGAAGGAGTGTTTACAAGCAAAGCAGTCTGTTCTCCAGTCAAAATACTCTGATTATGCTCTGGGACCAAGCAATTAACAACGATCAAAGAGTCTATTTGCTGTTAAAAAGAAGTTAATGGGGATAAAAATATCACTATATTGCTATTTTTTGCTGTTTTATTTTTCCCTCTAGAAATAAAACTACAATTTTCCCCTGTTTGACAATATAATCCTCAGTACTATTTGGTTGCTTTTCTTTGTGGCAGAAGGGATTGTTGTCTGACAGGGGAAAAAAAAAGAATCTTGAAATAAAGAAAATTCTTGAAATAATCCCATTTTTCACCGAAACCTTTCATTTTTAAAAGAGGCTCAACAAAATTTGTGGTCAGAGTTACAGATTGCACAAGGTGGTTGGTTCAATTACAGGAGGGAAAAGAGTCATTCTGAGAACTAATTAAATATGCTGGTATGCAGATGGTTAATTGGATTAATAATTACCTTGCATATGTAAAAGGAGGTTTTATGTTTGCACAGGCAATTTTTGTCAAGATTCTCCTGGGATAAAAAAAAATCATGCTAATGAATGACTGTTCCAAATAGTAAGATAATTTTGCCTTGGTTGTGACTAAACTTTAGAGAAGCTTTCTGCTTCCATCAGAAGGCAACTTAAATAAACCCAAGGTTTTTCTTTCTTCTTCCTTTTTTTTTTTTTTTTTTTTTTTTTTTGTACAGTCACCTAGAGTCACTCTAGGGAAGAGAGAAAAGCAATGCATGTTGTAATGTGCAGAAATCAGAAGACAATGGAAAAAATCTGGTTTTAAGCATTTTGTGGGGGGTGGGAACAAATTGCCATGGCAACTCTCTAAACGGATATGTCTTCAAGGAAATCATGCTGTTCTCTTGAAAAGTGAGATGCATAATACAGCAGGCACTTGAAAGTTATCTTTGGAAGGCATGTGTACAGGAAAACCAGGAATATTTTATAAATTCAAACTGGTGAAACATTCATGCAGATCCACTAATGTTTCACACAGCAATTATTCTACCCAAAGGCAGGAGCTGGCTAACCTTGCCATGTGTATGTGCATTTTTAAGTGTGCTTTGTGGTCAGACTGATCTGGTCGATTGGCCTCTTCCCTCTGCTTTGCAAGGGCTCAGAGTCTCTTCTCATCAATATCTAAGTTGTTATGAAGTCAGATTATCACTAAATCAGAGCCTGAAATATTTAACTTGTTTCTTGTACTCTTTCCTTTTCTGACATATTGTCTGTCAACATTGTCTTCCTGGTAGCCTCAGCGACATCAGTGTGCTGCAGAGAGTGGTGTGAGAGAGAAGAGAATTTGACCTAGTAACTTTACTTGGAAAAGCTGTTCCTCTTATTTTAAGCCAATCAGATGGTTTGAGGCATATGGTCACACTGAAGATTATATTTTCCTCACAGAACTGAAGGATACTCATCCTGGCAGAAGAAGTAAGAGTTTTACCTCAGGATGTCCTGACCCTATTAAAAAATAAAAAAGAGAGAGAGAGATTTTCTTTGCTACAGGATATTTAGCTCCTTAGCTTCTGGCCCAAAACAGTACATAAAATAAATTACAACCTGACCAATGCTACTACAGAGAGAAAAAAAATAAAAATCATGAGCAATCATTTGCATCCTCAAGGTAGAGTTGATTTCATGCCTTTTTCTTGACTTAATGGTTGTTTCTAACTACTCCTGGGCTTTTCTTCCATGAGACTGAACTGGTTTATTAATACAATCCAAACCCTTTGCTTTTATTTAAACCAGAATAAATATCAAAATACAGCCTGAATGAAGCAAAAAATCAGCATCTTCCCCAGAGCCATGTGTATCAGTTTGACTAAGTTCGTTTAAAAACGTCACCTTAGAGTGACATGTTACATAGAGAAGCCCTGAGGGTTGTTGTATGCATTCTCTTGTCTCTGGGTGTTTAAGGTGTCAGAGCTACTACCTCATCTAAGCAGCAGACAAATGGAGGGGCAATTCACTAATGTTTCCCTGAGGGTCTTTGCCAGCCATCGTCACTACTTCAGAGAGCTGAGATGGTTGCCACTATGCCAAGTCAGGGCAATTAGTTATGACTTCAAATATTAGAAGCAGTATGTGAACAACTCACTGATTTTCTCCTCCACGTGTATCTGTCTAGCACCTTTCTAAGAACAGACAGTGAATCAGTTGTCTGTTCAGCAGTTGCTTTTGGAAGGAGAATGATCATGGCAGTCAAAAGAAGACATCACATTTGGCAGGTGGATCACATGCTGATGGGAATGACTGGAACTGAGATTGCTGGCTGCAGAACACGCACACATCTCGTCTTGGCTCAGAAAGTGCTATTTCATGATCCTTTTTTTTTTTTTTTTTTGAGGAACATTGAAATATTTCGACAAAATTTAGCGCAAATGGGCCCTAAGGAGACACTGAATTAGAAAAAATTACTGCTGATGACAGACAAAAAGACCATAATACCTATCAGGCATAATAATTGCTGTACCTGTGGAAACCTTAAAGCTAGAGACAGACTTCAGAGCTCAAAGAAGGGCTCAGAAAGGAGCCTTCTGTCACCTGTCCAAGGCTGAAATGACCCTACATGTAACCTTGATCCTGTGCACTGGTCAAAAGGCATTGGTAGAGTCCCTTAGCTCTGTGATCTCATTCTGTGCATGTCTGTGAACAACATAAAACACCCTGGATGAGGGAGAGAGATGTTAGGAATGCTCTGGCTCATTCAGATGGATGTTAGTTTCCCTTGTTCTGGCCTAGAGTGACACCTCTGCTGGGATTAATGCTGGTATATCTTCTTTCAGCAAAAGGGTGTCAGCTCCAAGAGGCAACTTTCACGTGCTAGCAATTGGGTTTATGTGAGCAAGGGTCTCAATTGTGTTTAATGGGGAACAAATTAGCAAGATTCAGAAAAGTTAATATAACCATGAGAAAACGGGATTTAAATAATTTATTGGTATGATATCACACAGACTAAAAACTCATTTGCACCTGCACATAGTTTTCCATGACCAAAACATAGCTTTTGTGTTTGTGCTAAGGAAGTGTTAAATATGCTCTTTAGGAAGTTCTCTGGTACACACATTTTAGGAGTTTTCTGGAATAGTAAGGACGGGACAAATCTGTGTCAGTAATCCTGGCAGAGGCAAGACAGAGATAAAGGTGTTAAATGGCCAAAGTTTTATAATTCAGTGACATTTCTTCTGATAAAGCAGTGTTTAATCTGACAGCTACAGGAACTGGGGTGTGACATGAGCATGAGGCCAGGAAATATAAAATGGAGCAATCACCCTGAAGAAGAAATTGTTTTGAGTAACACATGATGCTGGAAATATTCATTACAACATCAAATGCTGTTGGTCAGTGCCTCATCCCAGACGTCTGCCAGGAATTTAAATATTTTTGAGGGAATTTAGGGCAAAACTGTTTCATGAATGCCTGCAGCAGCATGAAAATATATTCTTTTAGAGAATCTCACCCAATAGTTTTGGGATCTGATGTAGCACATGAGAAATGACATTTTAACAGTGATGATTTCAAAATGGTAGGGGAAGAAGGTTGAGAGGAAGTAAAAGGATTTGTGTAGGTCAGTGTCATGAATGGGGTCAAACCTGACCAAGAGGTTTTAGAAAATGACCCTGGATAGAAATGAGATTCATTGGAAAGAAGCCACTGAGACTGTCAAAGGAAATATTGTATCTTGTAATGTGGGGAAAGGGAATTCTGACCCTACACATACTTGAAAATAAATTATTTCTTAATAAATAAAAGGGAGGCAAGTTCGTAAGTGCACAAGTCAAGGCTGAGGAGTTTAATTTCTAACGGTGCATCAGGAACACTCAACTAACACCAAACCCCATTTAATGGTCCCACTGAAGGTGTCCCAGGAAGGCTTCCAGATGCTGAGGGCTGAGCCTCTTGTACCTTCCCGACAGCCAGGTGGGAAGGTTGGTTGCTCTTTGCTCAAGCATTCTGTCTGCAAAGAGAGGAGGAAGCTCTGAAGTGGAAATACTTGATGGAGACTTTGGGGGTCTGTGGCACTCAGCTGCTAGCAGAGGCTTTTTCTCATTGTCAGAGAGAAATGGAGCAGGGACACCCAGCAGGCAGCAAAGCAAAGAGACCTATGTCACTAGGACAGCAGAATTTTCCTTCCTAGGGAATACCTCAGTGTTTTTTGTTTGTTTGTTTGTTTGTTTATTTTCACCCTGGTTTGAGGTTCTTCCATCCCCGCTGCACCATCCCATAATACTGCCACCTTCTACCCCCTTGTACGTTATACTGTAACCTAATAAGCAACCCAATCCTCTCTTCCCTGGGACAACCCTTTACCACAGATGAGAGGTTTGAGAGAGCAGAACATCACATTAGCATTAGCATATCATTATCCTTATTCCACAAGGATCAAATTGAGGCAGAGAGAAGAATGCAGTAAATAAAAATAATAAAGACAGGCTGCTACTCCCTTTTGAGCTGGATTTCTTTTATCTAATGTTAGCCATCTGAAAATGAGGCATCTGGCCTCGTGCAGACATCTGGACTCTCTCAATAGTCAGTAGAGAGCAGCAGTTTCAGAGGTGATTCATCACAGATCTTCACGAATTGCCCCGGGAAGCTCCACCAGCTGCAAAAGGAACCCAGATGACAAGCTTAGCATAGATACCCACCTGTTAACTGGCAGGAATCAGTCAAGAAAAATACCATCCTTGCTTTATATGATTAAAAAAAAGGTCATAGGCTATATGGTTCCACTTCATGATCTGACCAAACCTGAAATCATAGAATCAAAAAATCATTGGATTGGAAGGGACCCTTGAAGGTCATCTTGTCCAAGCCCCCTGCAGTGAGCAGAGGCATCTCCATCTAGATCAGGTTGCTCAGGGCCCCATGAAGTTTGACCTTGAATGTCTCCAGGGATGGGGCCTCCACCACCCCTCTGGGAAACCTGTTGCGCTATTTCACTACCCTCACTGTAAAGAACATCTTCTTAATGTCCAACCTAAATCCACCCTGCTCTAGATTAAAATAAGGTGAATGCTCTTAATCACAGGTTAATCACAGGCAAGGAGACAATGTAGAGTCGCTACAGAGTAAGAGAAAATCAGAAGACTGCTAGTATAAAGTCACAGACAGTTCAGATAGGAACTGGCATTGATTATCTGTGAATGTAGATGCTTTACTGGATGCTGATACTTCCTTCAGTTAGTCAGTTAAATACCACTGCAGTGGACAAAAAAATGTCCTCATCTCCACGTCTGAAGTGACCAGGAAGCCTGTTGAGGACATAAACCCTCTCACTCATGCCTTGCTGTCATTATTACAGCCATTCCCTGGGCTTCATGATGAAGCATGCAAGCAGAGAAGGTCAGGAAACAGGTAAAGATGGCAGTAATGGCTGTAGGCTGAAGTCAGTCCTGCTGTGTATTTGCAGTGCTTGGCCACTGAATTCAACAACATGTAGACCAAATTGATACTCATCTGGGATGTCCACAGCAAGGGATGCCTTCCTAATTTCCATGATGCCAGTACTGACCACGATTTCAGTGGCTTTGCTGTCAACAGGTGTAGTGCGACCACACAGCTCCATGCAGAAGTCTCCTAAAGATGGCCTGCATTTTTCATTCCTCACCAAACTTCCCAATATTCTAGGAAGGCCACACCCCAGCATCTGGTGCCCAAAGGCCAACATCTGGTGCCTCGACTTAATTCCTTCTCTTTACTGAAGAGCCCTCAGCAAAACTCTGCACCCCTGCAGATGAGGCAAGAAGGAATGACTCGGTGTGTGCACGTAATCCTGTTGTAGAGCAAAATGTGTAACTGTGGGTGTGAAAAGAGCACACACCTTCCCTGAGGGTTGCAAGCAAACGCAAAGCCCCTCGTAGAGGAAGTCCTCCTAAAGCCATCAGACTTTGGATTAAGGCCATCAGCCTCTGGATTAAGTCCATCAGCCTCAGAAACTAATTCTTTGCCTCTAAGTGAGCACACTTACCCTGGTTTCCAAGTGAGACACATTACAATTCCTTTCCTTTATTTACTTTTTCCATGGACAGGTACAAGTATGTCCCTCCAGGAGAAGGTGTATTTCTTTGTATGCCCCATTAAGACTCCAAACCTACCAAGCTATTCAAAAGGAAGCAGGGAAATAAAAAATTAGATACAGTAGTAGACATTATACCCCTGATCTCAGCTATTTTTCCCTGCAGAAGACCATATTTGTGTACTATGTTATTGAACCTCCCTGTTTAATGACCCTTCTAATGCACTGCTGTCAGGTTGTGCCATCTGTATTTGGGCAAATGTGCTCACTCGCCTGTTTACTCAGCATAAATTATCTTTATTTAAAGTTTAATGGAAGTTACATCTATTTGGACATCTGTACTTAACTGATTACTGGCCACGTTGGGCTGCCTGGTGGTTCTGCATGAACTTGCCAGCTGCTATGAAACGATAAGAGCCTGACATATGCTAAGAGCCAGCAACAATCACAGTCAGGGAGTGTGCAATTTTAAATCTAAAAAAAAATAAATTATTTCTGAGCTGGCAGCTGAGAGCAGCATATAGAAATCCACCCACTTTCCCCAACTGCCTCCTCCGCCCCCATGAATGTTTCTGCTGTCAAGCCAATCCTTTCCAGAAGCACATAAAAAAAACAAAATTTCCCCCCTCCTTAGAAGTGAGTGAACTTCTTTGTACATACCATTAAACCCACGTATAGCTTGCTACCTATTTCATGCAGGGAAACACTTCTGCCTGTAGGAAGCCAGAGACCATCTCGGTTCATCAGCATCTGCAACTGATTTGGAAAGTTGCTGCCATCTATAGATAGGTATGAGGATTTGCTGGCACAGTTGGAAAAGGTTTGCGAGACAGAAACAGGGTGAAGGAAAGCTGCAGATGTCTGAGGAACTGCTCCGCAGCACTGGGCCACAGGCTCCATTTGTATCTGTCTCTGGAAACGGCCATTGGCAGAGGGATACAGAATCACAGAATCATCATAGTGTGGTAGGGGTTGGAAGAGGGCAACCTAGTTCAGTGTTCCACTACCTTCAGGGTAAAGAACTTCTTCCTCATGTCCAACCTAGGTCTACTCTTCTCTAATTTAAACCTATTGCCCCTCATCCAATCACTACAGGCCTTTATAAGACTTCTTGTAGCCCCCTTCAGGTATTGGAAGGCTGCTCTTAGGTCTCCCTTCTCTTCTTCAGGCTGAACAACCCCAGCTCCCTCAGCCTGTCCTCATAGAAGAGGTGTTCCAGCCCCCTGCACCTTCTCTGGACCCACTCCATCAGGTCCACGTCCTTTTTGTGTTGAGGACACCAGAGTTGGATGCAGTACTCCAGGTGAGATCTCACCAGAGCAAAGTAGCAGAATCACCTCTCTGGATCTGCTGGACATGCTTCTTTTGATGCAGCCTGAGGTGCGATTGGCCTTCTGGGCTGCAAGTGAACACTTGACTTATGTCCAGCTTTTCACCTGCCAGAATTCCCAAGTCCTTTTCTGCAGAGCTGCTTTCTATCCCCTCATTCCCCATCTAGTCCAACCTCCCATGCTAAAACAGGGTCACTCAGAACAGGTTGACCAGGATTTTGTCCAGGCAAGCTTGGAATCTCTCCAGAGAAGGAGACTCCACAACCTCCCTGTGCAGCCTGTTCCTACACCCTCAAAGTAAAGAAGTTTTTTTCCTTATATTCAAGTAGAACCTCCTATGCTCTAGTTTGTGCCTGCTGCTCCTTGTTCTATCATTGGACACTACTGGAAAGGGTGGCAGGAGATAAATGGAAAACAAAGTTTCTTCCTAATTCTAGGCCACCAGAAGCTGATTTATGCCCCTTAGTACTGGTGAAGCTACACCTCAAATAATGGGTTCAGTTTTGGGCCCCTCGCTACCAAAAGGACACTGAGGTGCTGGAGCATGTCCAGAGAAGGGTTTAAAGAACCAGTTTTATGAGGAGCAGCTAAGGGAACTGGGCTTGTTTAGTCTGGAGTCCCCTCTGTGGACGAGGAGGGACCTTATTACTCTCTACAACTACCTGAATGGAGGTGTTATTAAGGTGGGGGTTAGTCTCTACTCCCAAGTAACAAGGGATAAGACAAGGGGAAATGGCCTCAAGTTGAACCAGGGGAAGTTTAGGCTAGATGTTAGGGAAAAAATCTTTGCTGAAAGAATGGTCAGGCATTGGAACCAGCTGCCCAGGGAGGTTTTCAGAAAACATGCAGACATGGTACTTTGGGACACGGTTTAGTGGTCATGGTGGTGTCGGGATGGCAACTGAGCTTGATGATCTTAGAGATCTCTTCCAAACTTAATGATTCTGTGATTCTTCGAAAGATGAATGAGGGATTCCATGCTCTTCTAATGAGATTTACAGTTTAAAATGAAAACTATACCAGCCCTGGAACTAGATAATCTTCACACCATTCTAGCACAAAGCTCCTCCGACGGCCTTTAATCCTGTCATTCTCCTGAAAGATGAGCTGCATGGAGACCTTCTTTGAAAAAGAGCAGAAAAGGCTGCTGTTATTTCTCATTTGTCCTTCAGCACTATCTCCCACCCTGCTCTAGACAGATGTTCACTTGTACAAGAATTTTGTGGGACATAAGCCCAGCCTGTTCGTTATCTATATGGATAAGGTCTACACAGATCTCTAGTGGTAAGGAAGTGAGTTAAGTGCCATAGCCACCTGGTTATTAGGATCAGTCTGAAGCCTTTCAGGGGAAACATTTCTGTCTTGTGTCTATGATGGAAGCAGCCCTGGGATCTCAGGACTGATTTCTGTGGGCAGATGATGGTGATTCTGAGCATTTCTGAGTGGTTCTGTGCGTAGGCATAGATACATTTAATGGCTCTGAATATAACTTTGACACTTTTTTTTTTTTTTAAACAAAGAGAGAGGAAAAAAAAACATGTTATGCCCATCTGGGACCAAAGTCTTGAATAGCAGGGTGAGACAGAATCACATCTTCAACTGCCCTTACATGGGATGCACTGTGATTTCAGGTATCTAAGACAAAGGTTTACTGTTCCTTCAGGTCTAATGGCTAGAGTGTGCTTTAGACAATGAAGATGTCTAGAAAGGAAAGAAGTACACCTGAGTTAAACAGATCTCCACACTGGTGCTCCTGATGGCCTTTGTGCCAGCACTGTGGTGGAGCAACACCTGGAGGAGCGGTGGATAGAGTAAAGTCACATTGGAAACAGTCTGCGATCCTCTACCCTTGCATACAAAATATACTCTAACGTTGCAGAGATTGTCCAAGAATTAATGACATTTACCTGTATGCTCAATATACTTCTGTCCATGTTTTCTCTGTCTTTCAAGGAGATAATCAGGCTGGCAAATGCTGTCAGTGGTCTGTGGATCCAAAGCTTCCTGCTGGACTTGTTAGAGCATCAATTTCTATATGCACAAGATGTTCTCAAATATATATTATATAGTCCCCTGAAAAAATACAGCCAAAGCAATAACAGTATCCAGGTTGCAAAGTCAGGCTCTTCAAAGTCAGGCAAGCATATGGATGAAGTATCAGTAGAAAGTATTCTGGGTAAAGATCCCTCTGTCTTCAATATGAATTGGAAAAGAGCTCAGCACTAAAGAGCACTCTTCCACAACCTGTGCTGCATGCACAATGCTCATCCTGATCTTCATATGTGGCATAAGCTGTCACAATGTGCCAGAAATTTTACAGCCTCTCTTTCCTGTATCTCAGCAGAGCACTTAGAGACTGCCTCATTGTATTATAGGGTTGACTTTTCAAGGTATGGTGACATTAAATCTAGACTGATTTCAACCTACCTCAAGATTAAACCTACTCCACAAACTGGAGTGCAGGAAGTTCCACCTAAACCTAAGGAGAAACTTTACTTTGACGGTGACTGAACATTGCAACAGACGGCCCAGAGAGGTTGTAGAATCTACTTCTCTGGAGAGATTCCAAACCCACCTGGACACTACCCTGTACAACCTGCTATGGGTGACCTTACTGGACAGACTGAGGTCAGAAAGGAGGGAGGTTGTGGATGTCCCCTCCCTGGAGATGTTCAAAGATGGGTTGAATGAAGCCTCAAGCAACCTGGGCTAGTGGAAGTTGACCCTGCCCATGGTGGGGAGATTGGAACTAGATGAACTTTAAGGTTCCTTCCAACTCAAACCATTCTATGAATCCAGGCTAGGTCAGGTGAGAGTGCTTGTGCAGACATTTGAAGCCCAGGATTGTGCAACAGAGGTGAGCATAGCTCCTGCACTCAAAAAGGGTAATAACATAAGATGAAAATTCATATCCTCTTCTTGTTATCTCCTTCACATCACCAGAATGAATGAGTTTGCCATACCACTTCTGTCTGGTTGGCATTGAATATGCTTCTTCAGTTTTATGCACAATTATGTTGTAAAATAGGCTGAGATTGTCTGTATTGAGCAAGAAATGTTCCTCTTGTCATGTATGTGTGTGCTGATCAGCAGTTATCAGTTTTGCTTCAGTTTCACAGAAGTCCATGGCAAAGCCAAGTAACACAACACATTCTGGGTCATAACAACATATTCTGGGTCATATTCCTGGCTGCATAAATGCCAACAATCTTGGATTTCTGCTTTTGTTCTGTTCTTCTCCTCTGTGTCTTTCCTTCCCTTATCTGCTCTGTGCCACACTGCCAGCCGAATTATTTCTTGGAAGATACAGTTTATCTCAGAAGACTATAATCTGGAAATCCTGAATTTTGACTAGGCCTAATTAAAAGCTTATTTGTGAGTGCAGATGCCAGCCTGACATCGACTGCTGCAGCTCTGCTCAAGTCAATGAAGTTACTTTGGTTATGTTGGTAGTCATGACTATTGTGTAAGACCGATGAATTTGGCACTTGTGATCTATAAATGCTGCCTTTAGTTAGACCTCTTTTCTAGTATGGGTGTTGTAGACCTTTCAGTTTCTTTACCCTGCCATCCCTGCACAGGCAAGTAAGTTTCTGTTGTTCTTTGGTGTGTCCTAGCACTGGTATGTGATTTTTACAGAGGTCATCTTAACTGAGAATCACAGGATCACAGAATGGTAGGGGCTGGAAAGGACCACTGGAGATATCTAATCCAACCTCCCTGCTAATGTAGGTATGCCTAGATCAGGTTGCACAAGAATGGTCCAGGCAGGTTTTGAAAGACTCCAGAGAAGGAGACTCCACAACCTCTTTGTGCAGCCTGCTCCAGGGCTCTGGCACCCTCAAAGGAAAAAAGTTTCTCCTTAACTTAAGGTGAAACCTCCTGTGTGCTAGTTTGTTCCCATTGCCCCTTGTCCTATCACAGGGCACCACTGAGAAGAGCCCAGACCTGTTGTCCTGGTACCAACCCTTTAGATATTTACATGCATTTATAATATCCCTTCTCACTCTTCTCTTTTCCAAGCTAAACAGCCCCAGGTCTCTCAGCCTCTCCTCTTAAGAGGGATGCTCTAGTTTCCTAATCATCTTTGTGGCCCTTCATTGGACACTCTCCAGTAGTTCTCTGTCCCTCTTGAACTGGGGAACCTAGAACTGGACACAATAGTCCAGATGTGGCCTCACCGGGGCAGAGTAGAGGAGGAATAGAGCCTCCCTCAACCTGCTGACCATACTCTTTTTAATGTATCCCAAAATACCATTGGTCTTGGTCCCCATTAAGGTAGGTTGCTGGCTCATGGTGAAATTATTATCCACCAGAATTCCTCATGGCATCCCCTGCCTCAAGGCAAGGAAGCACTCACATCAGAGGCCAACAAAAGGTGATCTGTACTCCTGGTGGCACAGTCACAGGCCACCAGCATCACCCCTTCAGCAGATGATGTTACTCCTCATCCCCTTTTCACTTCCATCAGTAGGGGGCTGTGCAAGCAGAATAGCTCCTGCTAGTTGTCTACTTACTGCCTGTCTAAACATCAGCATTGCTCAAACAACAGCAAAGGAACTTCTACTTGCAAGACAAAATAATTGATTTAAAAGTATGACAATACAGGCTCTGACATTTCAGGATATTTTTCTGTCACACCCTGCAGTGGGGAAGACAAAATACTAAATAAAATCCCAGCACTGACCTGGCTAGATGAAGGAAAGTTGTATGAATCCCCCCAAATCTGCATTTGTTCCATAGCAGCATGTGAGATTTACCCTTCTGTACAGAGGAGCTGTGCTGCTGACAGAACAAATAGTGAGTTTAATATGACTAGACAACATTTCCTACTGAAGAAAACCCTACTGAGCATTAGAAAAGATGTTTTATGAAAAGCTTCTTTACTTTTCCTCTCAGTTTTCAGGGTTCCTTTAATCCTTCCATACTTAACTAATTTCTCTCAGGATGAGATGATTAGTTGCTTGTGTTTCCTAAACTCTTTGGTACAAATTTAGCCCTGGAGAAAACAGCTGTCAGCTTGGATTTGTTGTGGGTATCTACTGGCCTTGATGGCTGGATTTTGCTTGAGCCCCAAAGATGCTCCTGTTTAAACGATGATTCAAGGAGCTTCCTGGAAGCAGAACCAGGCTTAAACTGAGTTTCTGAAAATAAACTCCTAAAATCCCATTGCAAAGCTCCCTAATTACTGACCCCTATCAAAGTGTATTGAGTCTTGGTGAGAACTAGCAGCAAGCTTCTTTCAAAAATCAGGGCAGTCAAGTATCTAATTATCATGGATTTAAAGAGTTTAACACCAAGCACCTTGTTCTGGAAATATTAGTTGGATGGAAAACGCATTGAAACAGCCTATGTCTACTGGAAACAAAGAGTCTCATGATTTTCAGGAGCTCACTTGCAGCCACAGAGACAGAAAGAATCAGAAAAGCTGTCCACCCATCTTTTGTATCTTCAGTGGAAGAAGAAAATTTATCATTTGAGTCTGTTAGTTCCCCACTGTCCACTGCAGCTTTCTTTGTCTTGTTTAGCCTCTATGGCATGACACAAATACAGATTATGTGTCGTGGTTCCTCTCTTTCTACCAATATAGGAAATTACTTTTATTTACTGTTATGATTAAGTTGCCATATGTTGTGTTTTATCATATGGCCACATATAGTGATCAATATGTTTGCAACCTGAGGGCTGCATGTCTGTAAATATACCTTCAGATTCTGTGTTTGTATATTGCTTATTTTATAGCTTACTCTTTATAGTTTACTCTTATTTTTTTTTTTCATCATAGTGGAACTGGTGTGATACAAACACAGACAGCCTTGCTGCATAGGAAAACAAAAAACAGACCTAGAAAATGTATGTGTGTGAGAGAGAGAGAAAACAGAGAGAAAGAAATGGAGAAAATGGTGGTATATATACTCTAATCCACTCTGTTGAAATCTCACCTGGAGTAATGTGTCCAACTCTGGAGTCTTCAGCACAAGACAGAGTAGGTCCAGAGAACAACACAAAAATAATCAGAAGGATGGAGCACCTCAGCTATGAAAAAAGGCTAAGAGAGTTGTGGTTATTCATCCTGGAGAAGAGAAGGCTCCACGGAGACCTTATTGCCATCTGCCAATATTGCAGGGGGCAGATATAAAGATGAGGACAATCCTTTTAGAAGGGATTTTTGTAACAGGACAAGGGGTGATGGTTTTAAACTACAAGAGGGGAGATTCAGACTAGATATGAGGAAGAAATGTTTTACACTGAGGGTGGTGAAATAAAGATTGGTGGTAGATACCGCATCCCTAGAAACATTTAAGGTCAGGTTGATGGGGCCACGAGCAACCTGATTTAGTTGAAGATATCCCTGCTCACTGCAGGGGTATTGGACTAGATGAGCTTTAAAAGTCCCTTCCAAACCAAAGTATTTTGTGATTCTAAGATTCTATAACACACACACATGCGCAGGCAGAGCATATCATTTATGTTGGTATAAGTTTAGGATAAATCTGCTGAAGTCATGTCCATGATATGAGGGTAAAACTAAGCCAATTCTTAAGGGTGGTGTAATGTAATTTTACAATTGCTTGTAGTGATGGGACAAAGAGGGAATGAATGGCTTTAAACTGGAAAAGGGTAGATTACACTGGGTATTAGGAAGAAATTCTTTACATTAAGGATGGTGAGACGCTGGAACTAGTTGCCTGGGGAGGTTGTGGATACTTCCTGGAGATGTTCAAGGCCAGGCTGGACAGAGCCTTGAGCAACCCAGCATAGTGAAAGGTGTCCCTACTCATGGCAAGGGATTTGGAACTAGATAATCTTTAAGCTACTTTCCAACCTAGACCATTCTATGATTCCATGAATTACCACTTTGATTATTTAGATGCACAGATGAACACACCTTAACCTTCCTCCCCTGAGTATACATTTCTGCTTAATTTCTAAGTAACATGGAAATGAAAACTGCTGTTTGCTGATTATTTTTCTTGGAACATATTCCAGACTTGCAGGTGCTGGGTGGTGAACAGGTTTATTTTTGTTGGTAAGGAAAGAACTGCAGGTTCTAGAAGGAGCAGAAAGTTAGTTCCACAGTGAATTAGTTCAGAGTACCTGAAGCTCTTGACATTTGCTGGAGATATTTTCACGTTCTGTGTTTTTCATGGGGCAGGTTGGTTATTTGTTGTCATTTTGTTCATGAGTATTGGTCTGTCAGTGACTTTTTTTTTTTCTTTTTTTTCCCCCCTAAACTAAATATAGAGAACTGAATTAGCTGTGGGCCCAAATTCCAAGCCATTTATACCTCTGGTTTAATTTTAGTGTTTTAGTTGAAATGACAACTCATTCTTAAAGAGCTTTGAATGAAGAGCTTATTGTCTTCGTGAATTTAGCATTTTCTTATTTAAAATTTTAATTAAAGTCTGATCTCTTCCCCCAGCACAATATCACACAGAGCTTATAGACTTAAAAATAAAAACCTTATATTTTTTGGAGCTACTATGAAACCACTCTACAAGTAAATCTGTGCCTTAAGCCACAAGTATTTGTCAGGGAGAAAATATTTTTACTACTAGAGAAGATTATTATTCTTAGCAGATTCAGGAGTCATGAGCTTTTCAGTTATATTGGTAGCCTAAAAGTTGCTTCTTTTTTTTTTTTTAATTTAAATATTATTTTATTTTTATTTACCCCCTGGTTTGTTTGTGGGTTGTTGTTTTGTTTTGGTTTGGGTTTTTTTGCCTCCAGTGCTAATGTTTATTTGTTTTCTCAAGCTATAAACTCATCTGTTATAAAAAGGTCTCTCACACAGTCAGATGTCTTCAGGGAACCTGAGCTCTAAGTTCAAATTACCCTTATATCACCATCAGAGTCACTTTACTATCTCTTGAAAATTGCACCAACATCTGAGGAAATGACAGCCAGAGTTTCCAGGCCATGGATTACAAATAATCTGCACTCTGAAACATGCTGCGGAGTTGACTTGCATTGCCTCTGGCTGTCCCATGTTACTAGCAGGTGACTTGGGTAACAGACTCAAAGGTGCCCCTTTGATAAACAGTGACTTTTTCCAGTCCCATTTCTGGTTGTACTTTCGTCATACCAAGCCCAGGGCACGTACAAGACCTGCAGCATGGATAGGTGCTAGGACAACTGAGTGGCCATTGGCTCCCTGCCTGGGATAGGATGCCAGAATCTCACTGCTGGTCTTGGGCAAAGGACTGAAGGTGGGAACACCATGTCCATAACTGGGAATGGTCCCTCCTAGCCATGGTAGCCTCAGTCAGCTAGAGGGTCCTCATGCTCCAAGGATATAAGATGAACTGCTGAAACCACCTGGGTGTAGATGGTACGGTCAGGGACGTGCCAGCCTTTGTGTCATGGAGACTAAGTAAAGCAGCCCACAGAAAATCACTCCCTATTTTTCTAGTTATTAAATCTGAGGTTCACTCACTGTTGCTCTGCACAAGATTCTGACTCTGAAAACCAGGAGCAAATTTCCCCTGGGTCACAGCGGCATTGCTAATGCTTTCTTTTGGAGCTCAATCCTGTTGGATACGCTAAGAATCTAGGGGAATATGAGATGCCTTGGGCTGTTCAAAGGAGTCACATGCGACTGGAACTAGGACAGGAACATGGAAGACCTCTGCCCTTCCAGAGCAGCATGCAGGGGATATTTAAAACTCTACCAGAAGCCTGTGTTTTTCATGCCCCAGCTGAAGTACAGACACACATTCCTACATTATAAACAAAACTTTCCCATGTAAAACACTGAGATTTACCAACATGTTTTAGATAAACTGCAAATATAAAAAACATCTGCCACCCCCCGCCACCCCCTATGGAGTATTGGTGCACAAGGAGGTATTCTAGGACAAGACTGTAAGCCCAAAAGGATTTTGTAGACAGAAAAATGTTATGAAAGCATCAGGGCTGTTGCTTCTGCAAAGACATCCTGCAATATCCCAGCAGAGAGTGCAGCCCACAGAGGACCATGTCATTCTTGTAGCACGGAACAAAGGCAGAACTTTTTAATAGTTCAGAGATGAAATTTCAAGCAGTTGCTAAACTCCACTGAACAGTTGTCAGGAGAATCAGTTCAGTACCTGCTTCTGCCATGGATCTGCTCTGAGATCTTATGCAAGCCTCTTGTCTTGTACTGTGAGTTTGTCTGCTTCTCTGTTTAACAGAAGAAAGGATATGAACATTTTGAGATCCAAGAAGTGAACTTGTAAGATAAAAGTCCCGTGAGAGAATGATGAAAAATCAGGAGTTACCTCACTCAGATCAGATACAAGAAAACCTATTAAAAAGGAAGTAAAAAAAAAAAAAATCTCAAAAGGTAGGTTTCTCAAGCTTTTATTCCTAGGTGACAAACCTCATGTTTTTCAGTCCAGCTAAGTTCATCATATGATGATTCTGATTTTATTTGCTTATTGAATAATAAGAAAACTATTCATGTGGCTGTCTCTCAAAACCAAACCCATGAAGGACTCCATGAAGAGTACCTAAGGATCCTTAAGGAAAGATGTGAAGAAATCTCCCAGTTCTCAACCTAGAAATTGTAATGAAGTCCTTTAACTTAAGTCTTCTGCTTGCCCAGGAAAGTGTGGAGGTGGGTGTTTGTGGTTGAAGGTGCGTAAGACCTATACTTGTTGGTGTGCTGTCATTTTAATTCATTTGTAATCACAGAAAACAAAACAAGACACTTGTGTTGAGCAGATGGACACATTCAGAACACCTGGCCTATCTCCTTAGACCTTAATGGGGAGCCCTGAAAATGATCAGGGGGCTGGAACACCTCTGCTATGAGGACAGTCTGAGGGAGCTGTGGTTGTTCAGCCTGCCGAAGAGAAGACTCAAGGGAGACCTAATAGAAGCCTTCCAGTTCCTGAAGAGGACCTATGAGAAGGCTGGAGAGGACCTGTTTACAAAGGCCTGCAGTGATAGGACAAGGTTGTAAATTAGAAAAGAGGAGATTTAGTTGGTTGTTAGGAGGAAGTTCTTTACCGTGAAGGTAGTGGAACACTGGAACTGATTGCCAGGGACATAGTTGGGGCTTGTCCTTGGAGAGGTCAGGCTCAGCAGGGCTCTGGGTAACCTGATCTAATGAAGGATGTCCCTGCTGACTGCAGCAGGGGATGACCCTCAGAGGTCCCTTCCAACACAAACCATTCTATGATTTGTGTGGGAATGGACTAAATGGACTATTAAGATCTTTTCCTGTCATATTTTATACCTTCTTAACAAGATAATTTACCCACAAAGGACTGAGTTCACAAACATTTGACTAGGTACATGATCTTTTATACCCAAATTCATCAGCCTGAGTGCAGATGTCTCACCAGACCTGGGAAATAATGCCTTGAGGATCTAGCTTGACACTACACTGAGTGTAATTAGGGAGTTAATTAAAGTTGGCAAAATATTTTAAGGTCTTCAGAGAAGTGCTGATCTAGTAGAAGGGTATTATTGGTGTGTCACACAATGAGCAACTCCAGTAAAATACTGCAATAAATATACAGCAAGCAAGAAAGAAAAGCACCAGAACCTTGACTACAGGAACAACCATTGAATTTGTTGACAATGAAAGAGGAGGGGGTGTGTGTGTAAGGCTGGAAACATATAAAAATATCCAAATCACTAAAAAGTATGCATTTATGGTCAATAGCCTCTCTGAGAAGGAGTATTACAGTACCACAGTATCACAGAATATTAGAGGTTGGAAGGGACTTCAAAAGATCATTGGGTCCAATCCCCCTGCCAAAGCAGGATCACTAAGCATAAATTATACAAAGCTCAACTCTTTGGGAAATAGCAGGTGCTCACCTAGGTAATAGGAACATAGAATAAAAACCAAAATTCTGACTATTTATTAGACTTTTTGAAGATCAGAAGATCAAACGTCTGTCCCACAATATTAACTAGATAAGGAATCTTTATACATGTCATATAAATAACGGATTGTTTCCTTTTACATGGCTTTTGTGGTTTGTTAGCTGCTTCCCTTAGACAACAGCTCTGTTCTCAGAGGTTGGAGAGAATTTTCTTTCAATAATGGCACAGCATTCATTTCTTCCTTTTTAAGTTAGATTTTTTTTTCCGGATTTGAGTTAGAACAGAACTAATTCTATTCAGTGATTTAACTTCAGCTCAGGCTCTTCTTAGAAACTGCTCTTGCTGAAGTTCAGGGCATGTCTGTACAGATGGTGGCTGCTTCTAGCAGTAAGAACATTGATGGCAGAGTTACTGCCAGGGGCTGCCAGGGGTGCAGAAAGGCTCTTGATTAAATTTGATCCTCTAGAGACCAACCGTGCCAGGGCAGGTTTAGATTGGATATTAGGAAAAACTTCTTCACAGGAGGAGTGGTCAGGCATTGGAATGGTTTCCCCAGAGAGGTGATGGAGTCACTGTACCTGGAGGCATTCAAGAAACGTGGACATGCCACATAGGGACATGGTTTATTGGTCATGGTGGTCTTAGGTTGACAGTTGAACTCAAAGATTTGAAAGGCCTTTTCCAACCAAAACAGTTCTATGTTCTATGAAATCTTGTATCCTATGTTGGCATGCAGCTGCAGAGAGCAGCAGACAGGACAGGTGATCCTAAAATGACCAAGAGATTCTGTTCCATCTACATCATATTCAGTGTAAAGCTGAATGATCATGAGGGTCAGGACTCTTCCTCAGTGACCAGAATCTGAGAAGCGCAGATTTGTTTTCCATGAGAGAATCACCTCACAGCACTCAACTGTGCCCTGATTTAGCAACTTGTTGAGGAAATAAAGCTGTAAAGACATCAATCCCATGCAAACTGGTGGATGAAAATCTGGACATGAGTCAACAATGTACACTTGCAGCCCAGAAGGCCAATCTCATCCTGGGTTGCATCAAAACTATCATGGTCAGCAGGACAACAGAGGGTATTCTACCTTTCTGCTCTGCTCTGATGAAACCTTACCTGGAGTTCTCTGTCCAGCTCTGGAGCCCTCAATAAAGAAGGACACAGACCTGATAGAGTGGGTCAGGAGTACCACAAAAATGATCAGAGGGATGGAACAACTCTGCTGTGAGAAAAGGCTGAGTGAGGAAGGTTTTTAGCATGAAGAACAGAAGGCTCTAGTGATACTTTGTAACAGCTTTCCAGTACTTAAGGGGGGGCTATTAGAAAGATGGGGACAACTTTGTAGTAAACCCTGTTGTGACAGAACAAGCAGTGATTTTTGTTAAAGCTGAAGGAGAGGAGATTGAGATATAGGGAAGATTTTTTTTAATCTGGTGGCAGTGAAACACTAGCCCAGGTTGGCCAGAGAGGTGGTAGATGCCCCATTCCTGGAAATATTCAAGATCAGGTTGTCTAGGGCTCTGAGCAACCTGATCTAGTTAAAGATGTCTCTGCTCACTGTGGGATGTGTAGGTGAGCTAGATGACCTTTAAAGGTCTCTTCCACCCCAAAGCATTCTATAATTCTGTGAAACTGAAGTGATGGGGGATGGATGGAGAAGCTGCACAGTTCCCTTTGCAGAGTGGGTGGGATGATGCATTTCCACAGGACTAATGACTTTCTGTTCATATCCCTTTTCCTGGTACCCCTGTAGCAAAGTGTACATCCAAAGGATCTTCAACAGCTTTGGAGGACATACCTGTTGTCCCACTTCAGTGAAATGTGAGCATGGAGAAGATAAACCTCAATGATTCAGTTAAAATAAGCCAGTCAAATGGGAATTGCTTTTAGTCAACAGCAAAGTGATATAGTGTGATAAACCTGACAGAAGTGATATATGTGGCCACTAAAAATGGAATTTTAATGAATTATCCAATGTAGTTAAGAGATGCTTAGAAAATTAATGCTTAAAGCAGCTATACTGTGATACAAACTGCGTGTTTAACAGCGTGATTATCTGGTACTTTCCCTAGGGTGATATTTTTGTGGTCTTTTTATCCAGCTCCATCCAGCTTCTGTACCCCTGAAACAGGACAGAAAACAACCCCCTCTGCTATAACTATTATACTCCATTAAATACTTTTCCATTAACATTTCAGTGTGCCTGGTCAGTGAGAAACTTGGCAAGGACTATAAGTGTTAGTTGGGGTTCAGCAGTCCTTAACCAGGATAGAGCACTGTAAACACCATCAAGAGGAAGTTACACCATGCCAATTTATACTAAGTGAGAATCCATCCCTGGACTTGATTCCAGGTGTCTTTTACTCCTGTCCATCTCCAATTAGAAACCAATGTACTTAAAGACCTAGTCCAGGTTACAAACCATCATGGTAGCTGTAAAATCCCAGTTATCTTGATGCTGAAGCCTTCTGGCATTGCTCCTGAGCTTGCTAGAAGGGGAATAGCCCTGTCCTTTATCAGCAAGTGGGGACCAAAATCAGAATCATTAGACTCAAATGATATGTTCCACTGGAAAGGAACTGAAATGCTGCCCTTTGTGTTAAATTAACTGCTGCAGCTACAGTTAAAAGCCCATCATTTACATGGCATACAGGGACAATCATCTCCTGAGGGGGAAAATAGAGCCCTTGGCTGGGTGTCAAGATTTTAAGTGCAAATCCATGCTTATCCCTTCAGTGTGTTTGGTTGTGCCACCTCCTCTCATCCTCATCTCTTGGAACTCCCAACTGAAGCTAAGCTGCCAGCAGTGAAGGGAGTCATGCCACATTCCTCAAGGCTGATAATTTTCTTCTTTGCCATGGTTTGGGTGGTCCATCTGCCTAGGCCAATTGTAAAACAGATGTTGCAGTGGGTGACTGACAGTAGAATCAGAAATCTTCCCTCTGCCAAGCCAGGAAGATCAGAGAGGAAAGAGAAAAGTCACACACACGTTCTTCCACAACCAGCTTTCAGCAGTACTGATTTAGCCATCTGATCCCCATAATGACAAGGTGGAGCAAAGGGATGACTCTGAAGATGCTGCAGGATAAGTTATGCCATTGGATTGACCATATCTGATCAGGAGATGTGTCTTATTCTTGATGTACTTGCCACAGCTTGCAAGCATCTCTGTGATAAAGATGGCCAGAGCAAGTTGATCGAATCTGTACAAGTCTCTGCAAGTGAATATTCCCAGAAGCTCTTCATCCAACCTTCCCAGAGGACACAAAGGTAGGTGAGTTTGTTTAACATCAGCTAAACTAAGACCACTGATGATCAGTATGGAGGCAGGGAAGGCAGTGGATTTATGGAGAAAAGGGAAAAGACTCTTCCTCTGTATTACAACTGTTAATTCACCTTCCCTCACCACCCTGTTGTTGTAGGAAAATGCTAGAAGATATACCTGGTTTACAGATTGAGAAGAAAGACCTGAACCCATAAAGACAGTTAAACACCATAAACCACACCGATAGCTACATGTTTGTAAACTCAAAGTATCACATCTAAGGTGAATGTAAAAGCCTTTTATGGCAGAGACAAGAAGGGAAAACCTTAAAACAGTTTCTGGGCTGTTCTACTGGTCATCACAGAATCATAAAATATTTTGGATTGGAAGGGACCTTTAAAGGTCATTTTGCACAACTTTCTTGCAGTGAGTAGGGAATTCTTTAACTAGAGCAGGTTGCTCAGAGCCCGATCTGACCCAGCCTAACCTTGAATGTTGACTCACTGTAGCTTTAGCATGTGGGATACTGTTTTTCCCACATTAACAAGACCTGAAGGAAGAATTATGCCCAGCCTTGGACTTAGCCTGCATAACAAGAGTGCTACCTTCCTGCTCAGAGACTTCTACTTCCCTCCCAGCTCCTCATCAGCCATGAAGCATATCTTCAGGACTGACTGCAGACATCTCCTGCTTAAAAAAGGAAAAGCCTATAAATCATTTAGAAACATATTACTGAGCTTATTATAAGGCATTATAACAAATTAGAGCTAATAGTGTTGCTTAATAACAAGATTTTTGTAACAAGATATTATCCCCACATATATCACCATGACTAGTTTGCTAGCTGCCTTAAGAATAGGTAAGGATGATTGATCAGCTTGCCTTTTCCCTCTTCTGATTATAAAGCAAGGCAGCTTGGATTCAGAATATTAAACTGCACTATAAAATACATTATTAATATGTACAGCAACCCTCTTTTTACAGCCTTATGCCAGTTTATTGCTACAGTATCCTTCTGAAAGTGACATTAATAAAATACTGCAATAACACAGCCTCTAAATTGGTAGTTATTGGTAATGAGGGGACGATTTAGTAGTGGGGTTTGTTGGCAAAACTGAAGGCCCATTATTAGTCTGATGGTTGATTAATTAGTAATTATTCACTATCTGTTTTGTGATCCAGCCCACTGTTTTTAGGGATGCTCTCACAAATATGCAATCTTTAAACTATTAGCCAAAATAAAAATAGCAGTCTGCTGTGCACCCTGAATAAGGGGTTTAGATTTGAAACTAAGCAGCAAGAGTCCTCACCCTCTGTCTCATAATCTGATCTTATAAAATGTCAGGAATCTCTATATTCCTCAATGTATGAGAAAAAAAAAGTTTCGTCACAGCTCTCTCCAAAAAGATGTGTCCTTAGGTCCCAGATCTTGCAACATCTACCAACATCATTCTGCACCTGAGAGGCACATTTGCAGCACATGGGAAATACATGGGGAAGGCACAGCTGAGGCCCCAGATCCTTTGCCCTGGTGGGGGACTGCTGGCATCCCAGGCATCCTCCCTCCCAGTGCAACAGTGAATTGACACCTTCATTGCGCCTTAGATTCTCTCCACTCCCATCCTGGCATGGCTCAGTGATGCAGCTCCTCTGCCCAAGCTATCAACAGATCTGAAGCTTCTTAAGCCAGAAGAGATGCTCCAAGGTGATCACAGAATCATGGAATGCACTGGATTGGAAGGGACTATCGAAGGTCATCCTGTCCAACCCCACTGCAATATGCCAGCACAACTCCAACTAGATCAGGTTGCTCAGGGCCCGTCAAGTTTAGCCTTGAACGTCTCCAGGGATGGGACCTCCACCACAGCTTTCAGCAACCTGTTCCAGTATTTTACCACTCTCATTGTAAAGAACTTCCTCCTTATGTTCAACCTAAATCTACCCTGCTCCAGTTTAAAACCATTGCCTCTCATCCTATTGCTACAGGCCCTTCTGAACAGTCCTTCCCCAACCTTCCTGTAGGCCCTCTTCTGGCATTGAAATGCAGCTATAATAATATTGAGGAACTGGAAAGGAAAAAAAAAAAAAGAAAAAGAAAAGGAAGAGCTGACAGCAACAGGCAGTTGTTTTATTAAGGATCATTTTCTAAAAGTATGAATTTTTTGGACATTCTAAATTTGTGGATGAAGTTGCCTGAAGGAGCTGTTAACATGGGCAGAGTGCAGAACTTCACTTTCCTCCAAGAATGCCTTTCTCACTCCTAATATCTCTAGATCTGCCCTCTGCATCTTAAAACCATCAGGGAAAATATTTTGGTTGTTTGCAAGAAGTTTTCATCCCATACAAACTCCAGTGTGATAAATCAAAATATTATAATTAATGCCTTACTAGCTTTTACACTGCATTTATGAATAGACTTTAGTGCCTCCATCTATTAAATTTGTTTAAAAATATTTTCAACAGTGTTCCTTGTCCACAGCAGCAGCAACAACAATTTCTGCAGCATCTGGACATCTTCCCAGGCTATTTTATCTGCTAAACCATGAATCATTTTCCTAAGTTACTAAATGTCCTTCTGGTAATACAATTTAATTTATTTTGCTTTGTTTTATGTTTCTAATGGGGAGGCTTGATCTTATCAAGATTGCTGTGAATAAAATAACAAAATAATGTTAACCTGAAAGCTTTAAAAATATTTTTAAGCACTTTGCCCAACAAAATATACCAATGTTCTTTATTTGATATCACTAGAGACATGATATCACCAAGGATACTTCAATGATCTTTCATCTGAGGAGTAGTTTTCCAAAAGATATTAAAACTCTAATATTGCCTCTGCTCCCAGCTCGCAGCAAGGAGCTCTGACGGTTCTAGTCACACCAAGAAATGTGAAACATATAGTAAGTAGCAATCTCAGGGACACCATTTCTTGAAGAGTGATTACCATCTGGAGAGGTCAAGATTAAGTAAGTCTCAAGAGGGAGTTTGTTGGTGAGTTTGACTGACCCATCAAATTAAAAAGAAAACAAATAGACACAGGCTGACTTCACCCTGTGGTCAAGGGGCTATACAGAATCATAGAATCATAAAGGGTGAAAAAGACATCTAAGATCATCAAGTCTAACCATCAACCCAACACCACCGTGCCCACATAACTGTGATCTCATGGAAAAAACAGATTCTTACAAAGCCCAGCTCCACTAGGAATTCCAAACTCATAACCCCTTTGTCATGACAGAACAAGACGACCAGCAAATATTTATGATATTATCATCTTATCAGAAGTTGCTCCTGATCATTTCAGCCCCATAATTTGTCTAATCTGCTGTTCATTTGATTGTAAGTTGTGTATTGTTTGCTCAGATTTTGAAAATGGAGAAAGTGGGATTCATGAAAGCATGGGTATTTTCTCCAGTATTACACATTTAAATCCAACAGTTTTGTCTTGTAAGCAGTGGAGTTGGAGCTAAAGCACAGGATGAATTTGACTGCATCAACATTTTGTGTTGGTCATATACCCTACAAAGCATGTGCACCCCACGCTGCATATCAACCTTCCTCAGACCTGTGGTTAAAAATGGATTCAATTAGATTTACAGTCCTTCCCCAAGGACCATACAGGTTCAGAGAGACAGAAGAATCACGGTCTATAAACATTTTCTCAAAGCACTCTCATCATCTAATGCTCAGATATCTATTCCACATGACAAGACATTCAGGTCCAGCAAATGAACATCTGCCAGACTTTTCTGCCTGATCAAACCATTGGAAAACTCTTTAAATTTTCTTTATAAAGGCAAATTGTTTCACATAGCAGACTACTTCCACTGCTGTTAGTCTTCCTTCTGACTAGTAGACCCAGTTCCTTTCTCCTCCTGCCAATCATCATTGAGCTGAAACCTTACCAAGGCCAACAATTGCCACAGCACTGTACAAGCTCATTCCAGAAGTGTGTAATTTTGGAATTGCTCACAATAGATTGTAGAAATTTAGAAAGGAAAACAAATTTTCCTGCATACAAGGTTTTCAGTCCCATCTGCTAAAGTGACACCACATAGAGGACAATTCAATCAGGAGTTTTCTGCAAAGAGGAGCTGTTCACTCTTCTCTGTTCTACAGCTAAGCCATCAGCTTCTGCTCCCTGTGCAAAACATGTGTCAGGCAGATACAGGAAGGAGGAAGCCTCCAGTCAGAGGCTGCGAAGGAAGGAGATGACAAAGGTTAGAGCAAAATGCCTATGTACTGTCTTTCAAAGAGTTTCTGTGTTAGGAAAGGGTGTTACTGTTATTGCACAGTGCTGTCAAAGGCAAGAGTGCCAGTTTTCAGGCTGTTTTCTGAAGATATTGACAGTTGCTGAGTTGTCAAAAAAGACCATGGTGCAACCACATGGGTTTTGAAATCTGAGATGAAATAGACATAGAGGGGAGTTCAGAGTGATAAGACCCCACCACTTACATCTTGCTATCTGGCAGAGGCATAGTGATACATACTGGCAGGGGCTGTCTCTTGATGAACAAGTTAAAGAAATACTTTTCTGAAATTGGTATAGGTTGTTTTAAATCCTTTCTTATCTCCTTCAAAGTCATATTTTCTACCTTTCCCATTTCAGCTCTCCTCACCTCAATCTTTGCAAACAGATTAGACAGACATAACGTCAGGAAGGAAGCAGGCAAACCTCACCTAGACTTAGGACAGAGGATGAAGCAGAAAACCTCCAGATGTATTTCCAGCCCTGTGACTCCATGAGCCATAAAATTTCCTTAACAGGTGTTTAAATTGAACGACATAACAATTTTGATGTTGAGTAATTAAAATCAATGAGAGCTTTAAGATCCATAGCCAGTGATGTCAAAGTCAAGACCAACATTTTTGATAAGTTGTATTGTTGCAATGAGAAATCAGTGCCTTTGAAACATGCAGAAGGGTCCACTAGAAAATATCAATCACACTTTGCTTAGGTTTGCAGCTACACCAAGAATTTATACGCTCTGAGGAGCAACAGTTAGGTGATTTTGCTGCTGTGGTTGATTATTTTTTAAATTGTTTTTCTTTTTAAGCTTCCTCTCTGGAATGGTATATTGGGGAGCCTGGGGGTGATGAGATCCAGCACATTGATCTGGCTAGTTCATTTTGTCTTTCTCCTGTTTACTATGTCTGCATTTGTCTGTTGCTTTTCGGCTTTGACTTTGATCAATGCCTTCTTTGACTGAAGCAAGAGAGAATGTACTAATTACAGGGCAGCCACTGCTCTACTTATTCCTACCCCTTTTGTCTTTTTCCCTTTCTCCTTCTTCACACCACCTAGTCAGACGATGTCCTGATTTCCCATGTCCTCACATTTCCTCATGAAAACACCCATATACACATGATGAGCATTTTCTGGTAATGAATGTTGCCCGACATAAGTAACAGAGTGTTACCAATGAGTACCAGACAATTGCCTAAATGAAAAATACTGGGAGAAGTCTTAAGCTGCTGTCAACCAGTAATCTCTTTTGAAGTTTATTGGACTGAGATAGTTTATATCAGCTGAGTATTGGCACTATTTAATTAATTAAGTTCAAATTTGTAGACCTGGATGTTCAAGTTCACTGCTTATGTCCTCATCTTGATCATATTTTTGTTTCCATTGATTAACTTGCCTGATGTACTACTCTCCAACTGAAATGACCAATAATAATCTTATTACTGGGATACTTCAGGTTACAACTGAAAATGACAATGACTGATCTGTTGCTTTATCACTTCACAGACTTTGATTTGCTGTCTTACAGTATCTCTTTCAGTGGTCTCTTCTGGTGGTGTCATTTTCCAGCTTCCTGCCTTGAACTGAGACAAATATCTTTCAAATCCAGACAGAACAGTTCATATTTGTCCAGGATAAAATCAATTTTGTAAAGAAAGGAAGAAAACAGTCTTCTGACAGAACAAAACATGTCATACAACATGACTTAAGTGCAGTCATTGCTGCTTTTAGAAAACTACATAGACTTGGTGGCTTCTTGACATCTCCTCCAGGTGTACTGCATTCTGATGTTTACAAAGTTCAGGTAGCTGCACCATGAGCAAAAAAGAAACCAGAGAACTTTACAATAACAGATGGTGCACTGGATAAATAAGACAAAACCAGTAAAGTCTGAAGAAATTACATGAATCAGATCCACTTGCAATCTGACTAAAAATCATTAGCTGCAAACTCCAATAATTAAAATCAAATTTGGTTGCTTTTTCCCTCTAGAACAATTGCCTTGCCTTTCTAATCAACACCATTATTTCTTTCCTGCCCTTGACAACACGGTATAGAGGTCCTGGACAACAACACTGTAGATACTGTTTTATAGACACATCAGGAATGAGGTTTTCAGGGAAGTTATACGGAATCTTTAAGAAAATGCCAATGTCTCCAAATAAAACCATTCTCTTCTCCAAACTCATCTGGTTTAGTCATGTCTCTCTCTGTAAAATAAATAAAACCTCAAAATACATAAACGTATTTTATGTCATTGTAACAGGTTCACAGAGCTAAGCTCTTCTGGTCACTGGAAATCTGATTTTCATAAAATCATAGAACCATGTTGATCACAGCCTTGTCCAACCCAACCCTGAATGCATCTAAGGATGAGGCATCTACCACCTGGCTGAACAACCTGGGCCAGTGTTTCACCACCCTCTACATAAAAAAAATTCTTCCCTAGACCATGTCTGAATCTCCCCTATTTTAGTTTAAAACCACCACCCCTTGTCCTGTCACAACAGGTCCTGGTATCTTGTTTCCTTGTGGGTTTTTGTTTTGTTGCTTGTTTTTTTGGGTTGGTTTTGTTTGTTTGTTTTTTATTACTTTGGGACTTGGGAGGGTGTGTGGGGGGTGGTGGTTTGATTGTTGGAGGTTTTGTTTGTTTGGTTTGTTTGTGTTGTTTGGATTTTTTTTCTTTTTCTTGAGAAAGGCTTGATCCAGATCACCAGAACAAAATCCCCTTCAAAAGGATAGTCAGATTAGACCATACTTGTTTGGACTAAATAAATAATTTTGTTGTTTAAAAAAGAAAGCATTATGGAACTGGAAGATGGACCTCCCAAAAGGATGGACCCTTGTCTCTGGCAAGGACCATCATTTTATATCTCAGCAATTCAAGTGGTTGCCAGGTAAAGAATGGATGATACTACAGCACCATCAGACAAGGTTTGCAAAGTGGGCATCTCTGAGCACCCACCAAGGCAAATATTGACCTGAACAAATGAGCAAGTGAGCCTATGTACCCACAGCAGCTTCTGAAAATGCATACACACCACATATGTAGAGCAGAGTGTGTGCAGGGAAGTCTGACAAGCTCAGAAAACGCAGAGTTGTGAAGTGATCATACACTGGAAGAAGAGAAAACCGAAAGGAGGTTATATTCAGCAGATCACTGAAGAAAAGCAAAACTCTAAAGAGCCATTCAGCAGCTCTCAGAAAGGACCTGTGGCAGGAACTCCAGTGGGGCCTTTGTAGTAGATACAAACTGAGACATGAATAATGGAATAAACAGAAACTACGAAAATGAAGGTTCAGGAAAATGTCTAAAAATCCAAATTAGTCACTCTGGGCAGACTTTCTCCTCCTTTCCCACAGCACACCACTCAGTGCCATCGTTCTGAAGTCAATAGGATGATTTAGGAGTAAAGGGACATGAAAAACAAAAAAGGAAATTAAAATATATCTTTTTGTTTAAGAGAAAAGATGTTAAGATGAGCTAAAGTGAATCTGAGAAGGTTAAAATCAATGAGCAGTCACCCAGAGAGAAATGTATGACTCTAACAAGATTTATGCACCTGAAATTCACTTTTCCCCCTTGTTTTATCTACTTTCCCTTCCACCCCATCCTCCTTTCCCCCCTTTTTATATTTCTAGCTTAAAATACAATCAGAATTGTTCACAAACAGGAAAACTCAACAACTAGCAGGGCTAAATTTTGGTGGTTCTTTAGTAACAGATGTTCCTACACCATACATGTGAATCCAATTTTGGTAGGCCCAGCAGTGTAAGATGACTAATACAGATATTTCAGACTAATAGAGCTGAAGTCTCAGAGAGTGCTGGAGTGACATTTTCATAAAGCTGCTTTTCAGCATTCAAATTCTACCTGCAGACACTACTACCTTTTGTGAGCTGAAGACAGGAACAAAAGCATGGGATTTGTGTTCCCGATCTTTATGCAGTCACAATGTTGACAGCTACAGTTGTCTAAGCTGTGCTGTCAACAGAGAGAGAAATGTGCTTCTGTAAATGTGATTCATGCAGTTTATCCAACCATCTACACTAGGACAAGATGACTCACACCCTATAGATGACTATAAAGGAAGTCATGAGTTGTGTGGGTAGTGATATCTAGCTTTTAGACAGTTAGCATGAGGTGAGATGAAGCTCACATCTAGAGAGCAAAAACATCAGTACTTCTGTTTCCCAGACCTTTGTCTCAAAGGGCTTGGTTTTATGCTGCTGCTGCCTTGACACGACTGGATTTAAAGACTGCAGAGTTTCTATAAGCTTTTGGAATTTGTTAAGGAAGCAGTTGTAAATCTTGGCATCGGATATCTTCCTGTCTATTCTGACTCAATGGCTGGCCAGTGATAATCTACAAACTAAACCCACCCCACGGGGTACCAGTTCATCTTCTTGGTCATGCAGAATCAAGTCACAATCTACTGGAGATGAATGTGCTCAAACAAAAAGCTGTGATTTGTGCCTTATGGAACTCTTCAGTCTAGTGTGTGGATCACACAAATGCCTCAAAGGTCTATTCATATTTTAAATTATTCTACGTTTAACGAAAAATGAAGATGGAATCAATATGTCGCTTCATTAGGAACAAGATTTATCCTACAGTAAGGAGAGCTAGAGATTAATTCACATTGTTCTCTGATTCTCCCCTGTTCAAAAGGGCATTTGGGTACTGGATATGAAAGAAAACTACTAATTTAAATTGTTTCATGACATCTTCCAGTCTGGCTGAAGGACACCTCTAGAACACAGAGAAAAGGCTGGTTATGCTTTCAGTTCTTTGGTTTGGTAAATAGACAGTCACATCACCCAAACACATCTGACATGTTTGTCTTTCTACCTTATCAAAAATAAAGGATGTTCGTTTTTTTCCCATTTCTGTGACTGTTACCTTTTACTCAAGGTTGGGGACAAAACCTCTTATTTATAGAGTAAAAGCAAACATGGCATTTCAGTAGACAAGGATAAAGAGAGACTGGCCCACCAGTTTTGTGAGTAGATCACAATGGTCACTAAGCACAGAGATGAGATGTCTTGGAAATGGTCATGAAGCACAGAGATGATCTGGAAAAGATGTCTTGGGAGACTACTGATGTCTGGATTTCCTCAGTCATAGTCAGGACAGACCATCTCTGTGGCTCTAATAGATCCTTTTGGTCCTAGACAGAAGTTGCCAGCTGACATTTTATCCAAACAACTCAGGCAGAATCACAGAATCATTTCAGTTAGAAAGGACTGTTAAGATCATCAAGTCAAATCATTATCTAACTCTACCAAGTCTGGTGTTAAGTCACGTCCCTTAACACCACGTCTCTGTGTCTTTTAAACACCTCCAAAGATGATGATTCAGCCATTTAAAAGACATTTTAAAAGTGTTTATTGCTTTACGTTGCTCATCTGATGTTCTGATGAATATAAAAGCTGTCGGGTTAGGATCTGTATTTTCCCAGCTGGATGAGGCTCTGGCCAGCCTGATCTAGTGTGAGGTGTCCCTGCCCATGGCAGGGGGGTTGGAACTAGATGATCCTTGTGGTCCCTTCCAACCCTGACTGATTCTATGATTCTATGATTCTAATGAAGCAGGAACAGGAGCAGTTCTTTCTAACCCAGATATGCTGCCAGTGTGGAGGTGCTCAAGGGGATCAATGAACCCACTGGATCACACTTCTCCCTGGCACACCTATGCATAGCATACACATTCATCCTGTTTCCTGTGAGGTTGCTTTACCACCTGGGATTTCGTGAGCTCCCAGAAGCATCTCAGGACCAGAAGAAAGGCCGGTAAACTCTGTGTTTGACTTTACAACACAGAGGAAAGTTGGCAAATGGCTCAGGCAATTTGAATAAGCAAATAAAGTGGGAATCCCTTAAAGAGAGTAGAAAATTCAGAATTGTTTTTCTATATTTACACTGCTCCCCATGCAAAAGGGGTGAGACAAGGTGTAACCACCCTCTGTGAACTGTTTGATTTTCACTACCCCCATCTCCCTAGTCAGGAATTATGTGTCTGTGAGGTTTTAATTTTAACAACTTTTTTTTTTTTTCCCTTATGTTGAGGAATATTTACTGCTTTTAGCAGGTGGTTCTACATAGACTCATAGAATGGTAGTGGTTGGAAGGGACCTCTGAAGATCATTGAGTCCAACACCCCTGCTAAAGCAGGATCACCTAAGGCAGGTCACACAAAAACTCATCCAGATCAATCTTGAAAGTCTCTAGAGAAGGACACTATAATCCCTCTGGGCAGCCTGTTCCAGTGCTCCAGCACTCTCACAGTAAAGAAATTCTTTCTCATGTTGAAGTGGAACTTGTGTGTTTCACTTTGTATCCATTGCCCCTTGTCCTATCACAAGACACCACTGAAAATAAACTGGCCCCTTCTTCCTGACACCCATCCTTCAGATATCTGTAAACATTCACAAGACCCCCTCTCAGTCTTCTCTTTTCTGGACTAAATGGCTCCAGGTGTCTCAGCCTAAGGAGAGATTCTCAGGGTGACATCCAGCTTGGAAAGGTCTTGTGCTTGTTCAGAGTCAGACCTGGAAACCTTCAATTCTCCTACCAAAGTAGTCTGTCCTGTGAGATGCTCCCTCTCCGGGAGTGGATATTCACTTCCTTTCCTGCTGTCAGCAGGTTTTCAGTTTGCCACAATGTGAGAGTGAAGGGAGAGAAGCAATCCTGATTTATTTAGTTTTTAATCATTAGTGAGATGAGCAAATTGTGTCCTGTCTCACTGGACTGCTGATGAATCTTGAGCCACAAGAGTGTGTGTCACAATCATTTACCAAAAGAAATACAGTGGGAGTTTTGATGAATTTTTCCCCCTTTTTTATGTGTGTTTGAATAGTTCAGAGTATCTGAAGTTTAATTAAGTAGCTCCTGCTTTAACTTGAGTACCTGCCTCATAGCATCAGTGCGATGACTGAGATCAGAAACCAGCAAGAGCGGAAAACACTCATGAAAAATGAAACTCACTTCCCCCTTATCACTGAAAAGCCATCCAATTTTGCTCCAGGCATTGTAATTTTTTGTTTCTTACCTCGTGTTTGCTTGCTAAGAATAAATAACACATACAGGGTGTTGGTTCACTGACTCTAAATTGTGAAATGTGAAGGATTTTTTCTATGTAGAAATGTATCTTCTGAATGCTCAGCTGATAACTTTCTTCTGAACTGGTTTGACCTGATGGACTTTATACCTTCCATCTGGCTCATCTGATATGCTCTTTATTTATATCTTGATATGATCTTAATTCCTTTGTTCCTCCTTCCCTTTCCCTGTGGGATACAAGGAAACCCTCAACATTACTTGCCAGTGCAGTGGTTATGTGAGGGAGAGAACAAGAACTCACATGAAATTCCACACAGCTTTTACTGGGGTGGCTTTCTGTGTCTGACGGATTATGTCTCAGAGCAGAAAATACCCAAAGTGGATGCTGAGGCATCAGACCTTCATGCCAGATATAACACACCTCCACTAGGTTAGAAGTAACAGTTCAGCTTAAATCTTACAAGAGTGATGTTCAAACAGGAGAGTAAGTGTTTGGGAAATTTCTAAATCTCTGGGTCTCAGGCAAAAAACAGTGAACTGGTCCCAGGGAGGTGGTAGAGTCACCATCCCTGAAGGTGTTCAAAAAATATGTAGACATGGCTCTTTGGAACATGGTTTAATGGCCATGGTGGTGTTAGGTCAATGGTTAGACTCCATGATTTCAGAAGTCTTTTCCAACAGAAAAATTCTATCATTCTATCCTTCTCTGATTGTATGATTCTACAGCTTAGGCTGACCTATTAATATACACACTATAATTAAGCAGAGTTCCCAAGATTTCTTCTGCTTTTTGTGCCATTACCTCAAGGGAAGGAGCAATGTCACTTCTTCTCATCAAGATCCTCACATTAGCAATGTATTGTTTACAGCAAGCAAGAGGCAAATAAGATCCTTGCAGCTGAATGCTGCTCCCTTTCCATTCACAGGCCACAGAAGTGCCCATGAAGACATCATTGTAAAGTCAGTTTTGATAATGCATAATTCAGTGCCTTCAGTTTGGCCCTGAAGGCAACTGTGGTATTTTATATAATGGCTTTACTCACGAGGGGGAAATTAATTGCATCTTCCTAGCTGGTTGCTCAGAGCTACAACTTCATGTGCACAAGGCAGACCCCCCTTAGGAGTCCTGATTTCTGTCGGAACAATCTAAAATCGTCTCCATGTCATTTGTTACTGCAACAACAACAAGCGAGCAGCCAATATAAAATAGAAACCTAGGTCCATTTAAAAATGATATGCTTTATTGCTGCTATGAACAACATGTTTTAATGAAAGTGAATGAGGAATAGATGTCTCTGGTATTTGCCTGGTGTAATTTTGCGACACTTGGCTATAAATAGGAAAGCTTCGAGGAAGACAATTATGGACATATTGCAAATGGACATCCTCTCACTTATTCATTCTCATTTTCATTTGGCCCTTGGGGCTTGTAGGGAAATTTAAATGGCAAAAGCAGAACAGGATGACTCAAATAAACCCCGCTGTCCAAGCTGTCATGTATCAATAAAGCCACTCATCTAACAAAGGAGTGTTCACATGAGCATTCACTGCTGTCCACACAAATAAATATTATCCAACCTGGATGCAAAGCTCAGTGAAGTGAGCATCCATCAGAGTCTAGGGAATGCGAAGTCTGATACACCCCCACCCGCAGTACTGTGTCCAACACTGGAGTCTTCAGCACAAGAAAGATGTGGACCTGTTGGAGGGGGTCCAGAGGAAGTCACAAAAATGATCAGAAGGCTAGAACACCTTTGCTGTCAGGAAAGGTAGAGGGAGTTGGGATTGTTCAGCTTGGAGAAGAGAAGGTTACAGGAAGACCTTATTGAAGCCTTTCTGTACTTAAAGGGTGCCTATAGGAAAGATGAGTTTAAACTTTTTAGCAGGGCCATTTGGGACAGGACAAAGGGTGATGGTTTTAAACTAAAAGAGGGGAGGTTTAGACTAGATCAAAGGAAGCAATCTTACACCTTGAGGGTGGTGAAACACTGACCCAGATTGCCTTGAGAGGTGGTAGATGCCCCATCCCCAGGAACATTCCAGGTCAGGTTGGACAGGGCTCTGTGCAGCCTGATCTTGTTGGAGATGTTCCTGCTTACTGCTTGGGATTGGACTAGATGACCTTTAAACATCTCTTTCAACCTAAATCATTCTATGATTCTATGAACAAAACAAAGTAGAAAGTCACAAGAAGTATGACTACGTATTTATTAATCATCTCACACTAGAGCCCTTGTTGTAGCTAGACTCCCTATGCACTATGAGCACAGACAGTGAATTTTGCCTTGCTTCAGATCTGTGATGAAGCTGCAGCAGCTGCCTGCTACTTCTTTACAGACTTTTTGGAAGGTGCTGAGCCGCCAAAAAATGGCCCCACACAGCTTGCACAGCACAGTGTTTTGTTTAACCCAAGTTAGTAATTTTTATAAGAATATATGATCATAGAATCATAGAATTGTCAGGGTTGGAAGGGACCTCAAGGATCATCTAGTTCCAACCCCCCTGCCATGGGCAGGGACAATTTCCACTATATCAGGTTGCACAGAGCCACATCCATCTTGGCCTTAAAAACTTCCAGGGATTGGACTTCCACCACTCTTATGGTGAAAGACTTTTTCCTAATGTGTAATTTAAATCTACCCTCCTCTAGCTCGGATCCATTCCCCTAGTCCTATCACTACTATCACTAAAAAGTCCCTCAACAGATTTCTTGTAAGCCTCCTGCAGATCCTGGAAGACCATGATCTCTGAAGTGAAGAAGAATCAGATTCTTCAGTAAGGAGTGGAAAGGATGGAATCTAATTTCACATGTCCTATGTCCTTACTCCTCTTAATCACGTTAAGCCCATCTCCCCAGCCACGAAGCTCCATGGTTTGGCACTGAGCTGCGGTTTGCATGGAGGCATAGCCATGGGTATCCTTGATAGGAACCTTGTCCAATTCTTCCTCATCACACAAGGGATTGCTAAATCTTAGTGATTTTACACCAAACAGCTGACCTCAGGACTTTCTTGTCCAGGACAAACCTTTAAACCCTTTGACTGTTTGCAAATTCAATCTCCAGTTCTTTGCCTTTCTCATCTCTGAGATGCCATGTTGAACATCTCAGATGTATAAGACAGCATCTCCTTGTGGCATGTGAAGGACTCCCTGGAGGTGTTTAAGGCCAGGTTGGATGAGACCTTGAGTGCCCTGGTCTAGTAGAAGGCGTCCTTGCTCATGGCAGGAGGGTTGGAACTTGAAGATCTTTAAAGTCCCTTCTAACCTAAACCATTCTATGAATCTATGAATTTATGACTGGTACCACATCCATAAGACATAAGGGATTTGACATTTTAGACATAATTCCTTGTAACAAAGCAAATCTCTGAGCTCTTAGAGCAAGTGCTTCAGATCTTAGTTGCAATGGTCTGGCACTGGAGACAGCCCAGTAAATACAAAAGGTGATTTATTTTTTCTTCCAGGAAATCCAAGCTTTTCAGGGCTTTCACAGAAGAGAAAGGAATTGAAGAGGCTGCCTATAAAGTGTGCATAGGAAAGGCAGAAAGCTCAGTTCCTTATCAATTTCAGCAGTGGATGCATCTTCATGAAACATTCATGCCCATTTGAATATTATATAAGAACTGTTAGCAAGTGATTCATGCCATGTGTCATTTACTCACCAAATGCAGACTGTTTATAAATATGTTAGAGTCTATCTTCGGAAATATAAACGACTGTAATTAAAGACTCCTGGTTTTAAGCCTGGTGAAGTCAGTTAACTGTGACATAATGGTTACTGAACGCTGTTTTAAAATACTATCTGAAAGGTCTTTACGTATTCATGGGGATGTTGCTCATACCTTGCTGTTGGGGACTGCAGTTTGTTTTTACAGCCATGGTATTCGAGAAAGGATTTACGTCAAGAGTACAGCTTAAAATGCATGCTAGTTGGGAATCTGATCTTCAGTTTCTGTTGATTACAGTGAAGCAAAAAATTTGTTGGCATAAATCTGCTTGCTTCACTCAATATGTGGAAGAACTCATCCCATTTAGCTTTTGGTATTTAGTAGCATGATATATTATTTAATCGCTGCAAGTTCCAGCCCAGTGAATGCCACATCATTGAGGTGGACAAACTGCTGTGTGCAAGGGTAGAGTGTACCAGGACAGCTTGATGCATCCAGTTCAGGTTTTTGTGCTCTCAGGCGTGTTGAGAACAGAGCAGACACCACCAGTCGAGCTCCTTTCAAAGCAGTTCCTATAATTTCTTCAAAGTTTACAGCTGTAAAGTTGTCATTTTAGTCACAATCAAGAAGCAAAAATGTCTTCCTGAGTTAATCACAGAATCACAGAATTAACCAGTTTGGAAAAGACCTTCGAGATCATCAAGTCCAACCTATCACCCCACACCATCTAATCAACTAAACCATGGCACTAAGTGCCTCATCCAGTCTTATTTTGAACACTTCCAGGGGTGGTGACTCCACCACCTCCCTGGGCATCCCATTCCAGTGGCAAATCACTCTTTCTGCAAAGAATTTATTCCTAATACCCAGCCTAAACCTCCCCTCTAAATATTTCTTCTTTGGTTCCTTAGTGGAGCCATGTGGCAAGAGAGTCACAATTCAGAGAGGCATCCCTAAATCTCAGTGCCAGGGTGAAGGAGTTTTGCTTTGGACTCCTATGTCAGTCATAAGAAACTTCACTGCAGTTTAATTCTTCCAGGTCTGGTTGTTTATCACTGCTGGACAGCATACAACTCTCTTCACCTTCCAGCTCGCACTCAGACCACTCTCCAGGAAAGGACTGAGTTTTTCTGGGGTCATGAAAAGTGTCCAATTCATCTATTTCACTTAACATTTTTTATTTTATGAGTGCTTATATCTGAGTCGAAGAATCTGGTTTGACAATATTCCCTGCCTAGCTAGAAGCACACAGGACCAGAAGTTCAGCCTCTTTAAACTGCCAGATGACTTCTGCAGACTAAGCAATTCAGAAAAGTGAAACTAAATATCAAAGTCAAATTCTAAGTCTTGATCCCTTCAAAGCTCTACTCATGTTTCCAATTTAATGCCATAGCAGCTCTTGAAGCTTTCAAACAGCGCTACATCAGCAGGAGTCTGATGTTAAAGACATGGAAAAAGGCTTTTCTTGAACTTCTGTTTTCAGTTCTACCTAAATGTGACTATTTTAACTGTTAAATCTGGGATTGATAGAATTATGGAACCATGTAGTGATTTGGGTTGGAAGGGACCTTGAAGATTATTCAGGCATCTCCTGTGTTTCAGACAGAGTTATTTTGAAAAGTCTACACAAAGTTGCCCAGGTTTTCTTTAGCAGAAGAAAAATTTTTCATTTTTATCAAGTAGTTTTTGTGGGAAAGTGGAATTGAAATGGGGTAGATGGAGATCCCTTGGAGCACCTGCCTAAGCAGCAGGCTTCAAACTTGAATGTAAATCTTCAATGAATCAGTCCTGGATCACACTCAGCTTCGTGAAGGACACACAGGCAGGACCACAGTACAAAGAACCATCTTCTTCTTCACTTGTTTCACTTCCATCTATTTCCCTGGATGAAGCTCAGTGTTATGCATTTCATGAAACTTCTCACTGATCAGGATCTGTTGATGCTTGTAACTGCTTTATTTTGCAGATGAGGTAACTACACAACAGAAAGGGTTTCTGAGGCTTTTTCAAGAATATCTTCAAGCTTATTCTTATCTTACAAAATGCCAAATCTGATCATCTGGCTCAAGTATCAGCCAACAGCAAACTTCATTATGAGCAACAACACAGCAAATCCCTGGAGAAAATAAAATGATGCTCGCTAATGTGTTGAGTTTTCTGCCTTACCTGTTAGGTCCCATTCCTTCTCCATAGCACAGACCACATCTGCATGTCTGATGCCCACCTTCATCCAGCTTTGTTGCAAGACACTGAACCGTGCAGAGCTGTATGAGCACTAAAAACCTTCTTCCAAGCCCTTATGGCTCAACTAAGGAGGGGTTATAGCTGCATGTAGCAGCATTATGTCGGGCTCATTTTTTGTTTTGGTTTCCAAAAAGGAGAGAGAAGCGTAGGGCACAGTAAGTAAAAGTCTGGTTTTGAAGCATCACATTTGAGGTGCAAAATCAGGCAAATGACAAAGTTGTGCTTGTCCATGTCTGGTTTCATACGCAAAAGATAAGTCAGGAGAGCAACTCTCCAAATTTAGGCCAAGACAAATGGGACTGTAAAAAGTATATAGATAGAAGAGAGAAAGTAACTACTGCAAGAACTGTCTGGTGAGAGGCATGAGTGGTGGGCAGGGAGGTACATTTCAGTCTTCTTTTTTTTTCTTTTTTTTGAACACAAGCTGCAGCATTGGAGGAGAAGTCTGCTAAAGGAATTTAAGGAGGTCAGTAATGCTTTCTGGCTTCCTCTGCACCACAAGCTACACCGGCAGCCACAGCCAGGGGTGGAAATCCCTCATCAGAACTTCTCCACATCCCATCAGTCACGAGGCATCTTTCCTGTGTTAGCCATCCCCTCTGGGCAGCTGAGGCCAAGGATGTGTTCATGATGGCGATCAGTCAAAGGGGAGAGATTTCAATTTCATTTCATTTCAACCTCTCATCCGAGCTGTTAGCACTTGGGAAAGGCTTTTAATAAAATGGGACAAACGGTGATCTCATTTGCCGGAACTAACGCTATCTTTACAGATGCACCATCTGATTCCAGGCACAGAAGAACAGAGGATTATTGGATTAATTCTAATCTCATAATTGATTCATTCTGGGTTTAGTCTGCTTGTGAAGCAAGATAAGATCTTAATATTGTGCATTCAGCACAACAACCACTTGCCTTTCAGAGCAGCCTCTGTTTGAGTGATTAGCTCCTGCACCATCCCTGCCTTGGCACTGTCCCAAACGATAGGGAAATTTGGAGCAACATCCAGACTTCACAGCTGGCTCTTATCTAAAGGAAGGGTCTGGCTAGTTTCATAGCCATTTACCATTAAAGCAGCATTAAGCACTAGAGTTGGACACAAGAATGAGTTTGATCATGTACAAAAAAGTGTCTCCCAATAGTGCTTATAACTGCAGAGCTGGTGTACCACACAGAAAGGGCAAAAACGGTGCAGCTGAAGACGTGATGGGGGAACAACAATACTTATATTCCATACTAATGTCAGGCCTGGAGGTAGACTGTGGGGACAAACACATAAGCACATTGATTGCTGTCAAGTTTAGGACCTGGACACAGCTAATGGCTACCTAAGTGCCACTGATGATGTGGAAAAAGTTTCTGGCTGTTTAGAGAAGAACCTGTCAGTATGCAGCAGGACACGGCCTCAAGGCATACTGCTGTGAAGAAACTCTTATCTCACCCATGCCATATATACTATCCACCTGAGAGCCTCTCACCTAACTAACTAGACACATTTCAGGGGAAGAATGAGCAAGATCAGCTGTCAAAATGCATTCCTGTAAGACATTTCAATAGGGCTGTCATCCATAGCACTCTATTCTCCACCTGTAGCCCCTCATCCTGTTGTTTCCATTAGGACTCTAAGTTTCTTGAGAAAAGGAATACATGTATCAGTCTGGTTTTACAACTCTGAATGAAATAGGCATGGACAACACTCACCCAGTCTTTCTCAGAACTCTTTCCATCCATGTGTTTCAACCTCAATGGAAGGAGATGACTGAACTTCTCTCAAGGCTAAGATGCAGGTAAAGAGGTGAGGAGCAGAACAGGATATGAGCACAGTGAGACATAATTGGTTTCTAATCCTGGCAGACATTAATGTTACAAGTAGCTCATAGAGATATCTGACACTCAGAACCTCTTCTGTTGCCTCTCATCCTTGTGAAATAGTATTTCCATCAAGATCAAATGTGTTAAATACACCCCTGTGAAGGAATCAACGTCACTGAGGCTTCACAGGGGAAGATCATTCCAAAATGTCTGATGAGGAATGAGGAGTACTACGTCAAATCTCTATCCCCTTCATGGCTATGACTGCACTGCTCCTTTGTCTAATTTTTATCTTTGCTTATATCCCTATAAGCTGAAGCACATTTGCTCAGCTGACATTGGCACTAAGCTTGCCAATCATGTTTTAATAGAATCACTCTGCTCCCTGCTCCCCTTCTTCCAATAGATTACTCCAGTATTTCAATTAGTGTGCTGATAATGAGAAACATTAGTGAATGAATAGCAGCTTCATTTAAAAAGAGACCAGAGGAATATCTTCTCTCCCAGACACATCCCCAACCATTTTAATTGCTCCTGAAATGATGCTTGAGGCTATCAAGGAGACCAACAATTTCTGTGAGATGGCTTTTGAAAAGATGCAGCATACCTAGCATGAGTAGGGGCTGGGTGACTGGAGATGTTATTTTCTACCTTCTCTTCTGCCTACATAAGAGGTAGAAATAATGCTGACTGCAGAGGGATCAGGACTTTCCACACTTCCACATCCTCGAAATGGTCCCAAGACTGGAGCTAGGCTCTTTCCAGTGATATCCAGTGGCAGGACATAAAGCAATGGACACAAACTAGAACCCAGGAAGTTCCTTCAGAACATAAGTAAAAAATTCTTTCTTGTGAGGCTGCCAGGGCAGTGGAACTGGCTGCCCAGAAAGCTTGTGGAGTCTCCTTCTCTGGAGAGGTTCCAAACCTACCTGGATGCATTCCTGTGTACCTGATCTAGGTGATCTTACTTTGGCAGAGGGGTTGGACTAGATGACCTCTGGAGGTCCCTTCCAACCCCCACTGTTCTGTGACTGTGTGAAAAATAACACCCATATTCAAGCAATGAACATTTCAAGGGGTTCATATTCATTTCTGCAAATAGACTTCATAAACAGTAGTCAAGAAGGACTTGAAAGATGGAGAGAAGCCTTTGACATAAAAGAGAAACATGAGAAAGGTTAGAGATCAGACACAGGACTATGTTTCTGGCTCTCAGTAAGTTCAGTTGTCAGCTGTAACAACAATCTAAAACCACAGCACTTCGATGGGTAATGGAGCTTTCCTATGGACCACGTGCTTGGACACATCACACTGCTGGGTGAAGGGCTTTAAAAGTGTTCCTTTGCCATGTTAGAAGCAGTTGGTACACAAACCAAAGGAAGATGCCAGTTCCACAGAATTTCATCTGGCAAGAGTGGGGGAACTGAAACAGATAACCTGACGAGGTCTTTAAAAAAAAAAAAAAAAACTTTTTTTTTTTTTTTTCCTTAATAAGGCTCCAGTTGTGATTTGCTGTGGGAAACTTCTATAAAGTACAGGTTGGCTCCAAATCTCATTGAGCCTTTTCACTGCTGAGGGTTCAAGGCAAACTTTCAGTGGCACCTGCAGTGCTCATGTCCTTGACCAGAAGAATCTGATTCTTCTTTATCATGTCCCTTGTGTGGCTCTTTGCACTGGTGCAGGATGGCAATGCATTCTTAGTGCTGGAAAAGGCACTGGTGTGTGTCACCTTTGTACCTGCTCCTCTTCTTAGACAGCAAGAACCTCACTAGAAAGGAGGAAAGGAAATCAACTTGGTTTTTACAGAGGTGCAAATGTTGACCTCTAAGAATATAAAAGTATTTTCAGACTGTCTTAAAGTCCTAGTCTCCACAAAGCTGCAGGAGGATTGTCAAGAACTTCAGAGCAGTTAGTGATGCCAAGTAGAGATCTTTAATCCAAGAAACTCTGTTATGAGGTTTGACACAACTGTGCAGACATAATCCCATAGTGCTTCTCTAGGAGAAGATGAATCATCTGAACTCTTAAAGTCATGTCCTTGGAAACAGATTCATCCCAGCCAGCATTCACACATAATGGATCCATTAAAGAATCTGCCTTCAAACAGCACGAGTTTAACTGTTTGTCCAGCCCCAGATATCTCCTTAACACATCTGCAAAGTTTTGTTGCTGTTGTCCTTTGATCAGGACAATTTTTAAGAATGTTTCTCTAACAGAATCTGAATATAAGCCAAGTAATAAACACTGAGCATGTGTGACTACAACATATCTTGCTGTTCAGATGATGATGCTTCAGACAGAAAGGCAAAGGCAAAGATAGAGAATGTATCCCAGATGACAAATATTGGCAGAAACCTTGTGACTTGGACAAAGGCTATTGTCTGGTTGTTTCTACCCATACAGTGAATATAAAGGCCCATGGGTACAATACGAAGCTTGATCTTACAAAAAACTTCTGAACATGAGTAACTGAATACACAAATACATTCTAATTAAGTGCAGACTGTCCCATGATTACCTACACTCTCAGCTAAGATCAGTCTCATATGCTGGCTGGGTAGGTGCACATTTTGGCTCACATCAGGTCACTAACTACACAGACAAGAAGATCAGAGAGAAGAGAGAAAATGCTATATCAGATTATAATAGGGGACAGTCATGATCATTCTGTGGAGAGTTTTTTTCTTCACCAGGGCCTGTTGCCACAGCACAAAGGGTAATGGTTTTAAACTAAGGGAGAGTAGATTTACATTAGATCTTAAGAAGAAAAATTTTACAATGAGGTTGGTGAAATACTGGCACAAGTTGCCAAGAGAGATGGTAGATGTCCCATCCCTTGAAATATTCAAGGTCACATTTGGGTGGGGCTCTGAGCAACCTGATCTAGTTGAGGACATCTTTGCTCGCTGCAGAGGGGTTGGACTAGACAGCATTTAAAGGTCCTTTCCAACCCAAAACATTCAATGATTCTACGACTCCATGATTCTATAATCATACAAAAAATCAGTGTTCAAGCTATGAGAATTCCCACATGGGTGGACAAGCTGGGAAGAGTTATTTCCAGCAGGGCATATATTTGGTAGCAGGAAATGGCATCTCTGTTATACAAGCTTCATCTGCCACCAAGCATAAAACACACTTGTGATTATGTCTGTCTGACCCAATGCTTGGAGATGCTTCACAGTCCCAAAACAGAGGACTGATGTTTGAGCAGTCTGGGGACATATCTGTCCCCTTTGTCTTCCCTGACTTCTGTGCACACAGCCCTGGGGTGAAGATTTGGTGGATAAGGAATATGTAGGCATGGAAGCATTTAGATCCTTTGGAAAATCCTCCTAGCATCAAAAGCCTCAAATGAGACTGAAACCATCACTTTGTGCAGAAAGAAGGCAGGCTTCTGAGCTCATTCTCGGTATGCAGGCATTAGGTGTATGCATGTGTGGAGAAGAATGACTCAAAAGGTCTGCACTGCCAACTTACTCACCAAGGCAGCTTGGTTTCTGTGTGAATTAAAGTTAAATTTGTATTAGCAAAGGTAAAGATCAGGGTTTTAAGGGTAGAAGGGTTAATTTGAAGGATGGTCCAGTTTCCCACAGTGCAGTGAGGATGTTCTATTGCAACCATGTTGCTGGACAAGAGGAAGGCAAATCTGAGGATTATCATCATTGCTTGATATTGGTGTAGCCGTTCTCAAATCCTTGTTTCAGTACTGGTGAGTTACAAGCCGTTGGGAAACTCACATAATGTCATGTCCTCAGAGGTATTCATCGTCTGGCTCCTGCAGAAAACAACAGAGACTGCATCTGAGGATGGATCTGTCTTGTCATTAAAGACCTGGATGCCTTTATTGAGTGGGGTTTCCCACTTTGGGAGATGTGTTTCCAAATTTAAAATGAATGGTGAAAAAAACAAATAAAGTAATTGTTGGAGAGCACAGAGTGGCCAGGCAGTAGGATAGTGAGAGTCACTACTGTAATTTCTACACAGAATAGTTACTGAAACAGGCCAAACCACAGAATATCCCAAATATCTTCATAATTCCTTATCAAATGGTTTTAGAAGGAATCCATTATGCATTCAAGTGACAACATTTTTCTGTTGTAGTCAGAATGTAGCCAAGCCTTAGGAGAAATCGTACTTTGGGATCCTTGAAATTAAATGTTTTGATAATTTCTCATTGATCATTTGAGGCCTCTTCATAATTTTTTTCCATTCCTCAGTTACCAAATATGTAAAAAAAAAATTCTGAATCATGAAAAACCTATGTAAGGGAAAGTCCTTTTTTTTTTACATTTTACATACCTTCATCTGAGTAGTTGTTATTTTTTCTATGGTACATAGATGAGAGAGATGAAAACAAAAGGTGAGTTTCATATGAGCAGGAAACTTAGAAAGTTTTATTTGTTGCAGTTAGACTCTTTCTGTTCATGATTTATTTTTTTTTTTTTAGCCAATCTGAAGGTAGAATTCATGTGTAGAATAAAAGACAAAGTTATGAGAAGCATTTTGGGCTCTGTGCTTAATGATGTGCTGTTGGAGTCAGTAGGTCCTGCAGAGCTTGGTAGTAACTGAAATCCTCTAATGTTTAGTGAAAAGGATTTAGGATATGGATTCAGTTTTCAGTGGAGAAATGATGCTACTTCTTAATTACAGATGTCACAGCTGATCTATCTGCAAGTGTCCCAATATTGAGAGTTCACATTAAGTGACTGTGGAAACCGATTTGTCACTGACACAGCTGGGTTAGAGCAACACTGAAGTGTGTCTGTCTTCAGTGAGGATCTAAATAAGGTGAACATAGGAACCTGAAAGACCCATTTAAAGAGCTTATTCCCAGTACAGTTATGGATTCAAATATGAATCAAACTGTGTAGACACAGAGAATAGCATTTGTCTGACAAATGCAGTGTTCTCTTGGAGGTGGGAAACTTAAAATCCTCAACCCAAGCCTATTTCATAAATGTATTCTACAGTAACAATATTTCTCACCTCACAAATAACATCATCAGTTAATCCTCACACATGTAAATATTACCTGTTTTCTCCCAATTCAATGTAAGCTTCATAAGGAAGAAAAGCAAATTTTCATCCACGTAGTATCCAGCAAAAATCACTACATGAATTATTAAAAGCCAGCATTCAAAACGTTTCCTTTCTGGGAGCAAATGGTTGCTAAGATGGATGTTCCTCATAAAACCTATTTTGAAGTGAAAGAACAGCTTATATCCATTTTGGCACTTGTCTGTCTATCTGTTCATTATCCATCTGTTTAGCACTCTTCCAGGTTTTTGAACTCCAGGTTAAGTCCTAACCTCACTAGACATAATAGGGTTGAATCGTCAGCATCAATAGGATTAAAATGACATCTTTAGTGATTTTCCTGTGAGTTTACACAGCTTCCTGGAGCTCAGCATTTAGTAACCCTTCAGATTCATAGATTCTGGGAACTAGCGTTCCAAACTGTAAGCAGCAGGATGGACAAGCTGTTCGATTTGCCTTCATTTTTTGGACAGAAGGTATGCAGAGGTGGCTCCTGTTGACTTTGCAAGTTGGTCACGCAGAATGTATGGTTTCAGTGTAACCTACATGAAAATCTTTTCTTTGCTATGTTACTCAAACTAGGATGAAGAGAAAGGGATGGGTGTATTTTGGGTGGTTGCAGCAAGCAGCATGTGCGTTGCCTGCTCTTGACTTTACAACCTAAACACCAGGAAATGTTTGGGTTCTTAGGTGGGCATTTAACCCCCTCAAAAAGAATTACAAATAAGGATATCATTGTAAAGCCATTGAAATCAATTAAAATGCCCACTTTATGGACTTCAGATAAGCTTTAGCTACATTTCATATAAGGAAGACGTTTTTTATAACGAGGGTAGTGAAATACTGGTGCAGGTTCTCCAGAGAGGTGGTAGAAGCATTCAAGGTCAGGATGGATGGGGCTTTGAGCAACCTGATCTAATTAAAGTTGTTCCTGCACACTGCAGGCGGAACAGACTAGATGTCATTTAAAGATCTTTTCCAACTAAAAGCATTCCATGATACTATGATTCATCTGCACACAGCTTCCTCCAGTCCAGGACTATGGTCTTTCATATTCCCATGGAGACTGTACACTCAGAAAATTGCACACCTGAGTCAGCAATGTGATGGCATCCTTTCTTCTTGCCATGAGTTGACTTGAGAATAGTATTATGGGGAGATGTGTCATAGCTCTGGATCTGTCTGACTGAAGACCAGATTGCTCTCTTGTATAGTGAAGCTATCATTTGCCAGGAGTATCCAAGTGAGTGTGTCTGGCAGACGCACACACAGCTTTTCTTTGGAGATGGAATGAATGAAGATGAGTCACTGAATGTCTGGCTTGTGGCAAACAAACACATACCACTTCATCCTTTGGACTGGTGTCAAACTGGCGTATCAGCTGAGCCAACAATGACACATTCATATTCCAAGTGGCAGAAATCCACTGTTGGTCGTTCTGCAAGATAGGACCCAAGGCCTTGGTATCTCCAAGAAACCTATGTACAGTCACAAACGCACAAGTCCTGAGGATAGGTCTTACTCAAATTAGTTGGGGAGAATCCCGAGGAAGTTTAGAGCTGAGGTCTTTAATTTTTCTAGAAAAGGAGATATACCCCCACCTCTTCCTAAACCAGCCCTCTTCCACCTGCTGTCTTTCTTCCTGTAATGTCTAATTTCTATCCTCACTAATTCTTCATATCAGGACCCCTTCTAGCTTTCTTCAACCCAATCATTTAGTCTCACTTGCCTTTGTTTTTAGGGCAAGTAAGGCTAAATGTTACCACAGAGCACAGAGTGGAGGTGGAGTTGACTTCTTCACACAAGCACCTCTTACATGTGAGATGCTCGGTGGGAACTACTCTTTCATTAATCCTTCTTTCATGGCCATGAAAGACAGAGATCCCTCACACATACCATGATGTAAGAGAAACATCATATGGGCAGTTGCAGCAGAGCAAAGAGCGTATGGTGCAAGAGTGGACAGGGAGTACTCAAATGCATAGGATGAGTTTCATACATCTGAAATTGTTCCACCATGTCAGTGCAGGTGTGAACACCTACAAACACATGTACATACAAGCTGTAACAACAGGACACTCCTATGCATCTTCTGTGGAGGTGTCTCCAGTCCCACATGTGCTGGACAGTGACAGCAGCTCAGCTGCACCTGATTGCAGAGCTCTTTAAAAAGATCTGGCATCCTCACTTACAGAATCACAGAATATTAGAGGTTGGAAGGGACCTCCAGAGATCAAGTCCAACCCTTCTGCCTACAGCAGGATCACTTACCAAAACTAGGATCACCAAATGATTCTCATTGACGTCCTGCAGGACTGAAAATCAAATTTCCAAATCAAAATTAAACCTCAGCCAAAGAGAATGAAACAAAAAAATACCACTCTTGATAATTTAGTAAAGCTTAGCTTTACCTCAGTACCTGCTGCTCCCTGGAGAGCTCTGAGTGGGGGCTATTGCCCACATAGGCTTTTCTTCTTCACACAAATCTGACCAATATATACCCTTTGGTCATCTGCAGTCCATCTTCCCAGTATATGGAATAATTCATGGCAGTATTGCACTTCATTGCACTTTTGGAAGTTCAGTTACCATTCCAGAGCCTCTGTCATTTGACAATTACAATTTAATTGTCTCAGTAAATACACTTTTATTCAAAAAATCTCTGATTGGTTTATGTCATTTGCATAGAATCTATAACCTGCTTTCAGAAAGGAAGAAAGACATCAAGAACAACCTTCAGCTTAAAGGCACATTTTGAAGGTACCTATAGCAGGCTACTAGGTACTTGATAGGAATAGAAACAACTACTTTATTGAAATAACTTAAATGGTAGAGACTGTAAAAAATCATTAAAATAGTTTCCCCCCCCCCCCAAAAAAAAAAAGGATTAATCACATAATTTTTTCACAGAGGTAACCTCCAGTTAATTTAAAAATCTATTTTCCATTCCATTGAAATGTGCAAAAATGCAAAGTATCAAAGTATGGAGGTGTTTTTTTTTTAATATATATTATTATTATGCAGAAATGCCCAATGGGATATTTAGTGTAGTTGTCTCTTATTAATTCTTCTCTGTGGATAAAGAAGACCTGGAGGGGGTTACATCTCCTGCAGCTTGTTATGGCCAGTATTCTGGGGATGCTTTTTATTCTCCGACTGTTGTTCCATCTCTGCTCTTCTGTAAGAAGTCCTCATGTCGTGTCCTGAGGCATACAGGAAACCCAGGAAGCCTACTGAGTGGGAGAAAATAATGTTTTGCTAGTTCACCCCCAAAGGCAATGTTACAGCAATTAGGAACTTACTCTATTGCTTATCTGCACTAAAAATGGTATTGAAATTTTCATACAAATGTTTAACCATTTCAGCACTTTACACCCATCTTTAATATCTGTGACTTGCTCACAACATCATTGTTCTACAACTGGAACATCACTGTAGATCAGCCTTTTGTGTGTTCAATAGGATTTATAAATATCCAAGGGAGAACTGGTGCAGGTTTTTTTTTTTTTGGGGGGGTGGGTGTTTTGTGTTGGGGTTTTGTGTGTGTGTATGTGGGTTTTTGTTCTTCTTGTGGGTTTTTTGTTTGTTTGTTTGTTTTGGGTGGGGTTTTTTGGCTGGTTAATGAGGTGCTTGACGTGAGCTAACAGTGTGTGCTGGCAGCCCAAAAAGCCAGCTGTATCCTGGGCTGCACCAAAGGATTCATGGCCAGCAGGTTAAGGGAGGTAATTCTGCTCCTTTATTCTGCTCTTGTGGGATCCCCACCTAGAATACTGCATCCAGGTCTGGAACTCCCAAAACAAGAATGACATAGATCTGTTGGAAAGGGTCCAGAGGAGGACCAAAGAAATGATTAGAGGGCTGGGAGTTGAGTCTGTTCAGCCTGAAGTCTTCTTCAGGGCTCTAGGGAGACCTTATAGCAGCCTTACAGTACCTGAAGGAGGCCAATAAGAAATCTGGAGAGGGATGTTTTATAAGGCCATGTAGTGTTAGGATGAGGGGCAATGGTTTTAAAGTAGAGAAGGGTAGATTTAGGCTGGACATTAGGAAGATGTTGTACACAATGAGGTTGATGAGACACTGGAATGGGTTACCCAGCAAAGTTGTGGACACCTCATGTTTAAGACCAGGGTGGATGAGTGACCTGGTCTGTTGGGAAGTGTCCATGGCAGTGGGATTGGAACTAAATGATCTTTAAGGTCCCTTCCAACTCTTCCATTCTATCATTTTGGTCAAAAGGCTTCCAGGACATGAAGTAACAAATCTCCAGGAGTATCTTGGGAGGTTTCTGAAACTGTTGCTTTTGGGTTTCTGTGTTTGCTTCCCTTCTGCTAATCAGTCTTCTGCCTCAGAGACATTTTCATTTAGAGCCTGGTTGGCTCTTGGGTTGTGATGTTGTGTTTCAAAGCACTGCAAAATCCAGACTACACTGGGACAAGCTAAAATATTGCAACTGTTAATTAGGCATTTAAAAAATGTTCTGGTCATTCCACAGAGTTGTAAATGGATTGAGCCAATTACTCTTCTCAGCATAGTTGGGAAGATGAGTTGATTGGTGGGAGTGTGGGGGTGGGAGTTGAAGGGTAGGAGAAGTTTAATCATCTTTTCCCAAATTTGTTTTCACTAGCCAGAGGATTTTGTAGATAGAAGATGATAAATCCCTAGCAACACGAGCCCCTGACAGATGGTGTTAAATGGTTTTGAGAATATTTCAAAATCTGCCCTACTTTTTATTCCCCAAATGTTGTTCCCTCTCTGCTTTTTTTTTTTATACAGAATTTTCCCTCACTGTCTCCCACATTCTCATTTGTGTTATAATTTATGCTTCCTTATGCTCCAAACCAGAATCCAAATCACCAATTTAAAGGGGGAAACAACCTGCTGAATTTCAAAGCCAGTTCTTTTCCTCCCATTGAGCTGTGTATCCAATCTGAGAGAAAGGAGGTGTATCAGGCTGATATGAATTTACTTTTTGTTCACCAGGAAGGATTGTGTGGGTACAGCACATCAAGAGAGTTTGCAACCAGACCCATTCTGCAGAGAAATCAACCCATTTTTCTTTCACATAGGCTTTTGTGAATAAAGGCTTTGTTTCCCTGGTTTAGCAGGATGGGCATCTTGTGTATAGCTCCATGTTGTAGGGCAAGAAGTGGCTCCTCAGTGTCATGCAAGGAAACAGAAAAATGAGGTTAAAGAGTGTAGGATAAATCAGCTTTTACAGCTTGCTTTGTAAAGAGTGATGCTTAGAGGTATGAGAAGTGTTTGTGTCAGCCCTGTGAGAGGAACTTACTGCATTTGATCTTCCTTTCAGATCCACATGCCACCTCCTTCTTCAAGACAGGGCCCAGAGTCCAAACTCTGAAACAACTGATGATGAAATGAGGAAAAAAAAAAAAAAAAGAAAACAACCCAAACAACAACAAAAACACAAACCAAGCAACCAACCAAACAAAACCCAAACCAAACCAAACAAAAAAACCCAAACAACAAAAAAACCCAAAACAAACAAAACCAAACAAAACAAATACCAAAAAGCCCTGAAACAAATTCAACCAACCAGACAAACAAAAACCCCAACCAAAACCAGTGACAACAACAAAACTAAACCCAAACAAAAAACAAAACCCCAAACACCAACAAACAAAGTGTGTCTTTTTGATTTGATATGAAGCATCAAACCAGAACATGTCTTTTTTTTCCACAGAAGGATGATATCCTCCACACCTTGATCAGTGCTCATTAGTTACCACACCCTAAAGCAAAGGAAGATCAGACTAATTGCTGTCCTTCTGCCGAGGGCTCTGTTACCTACTCCATGGAGATTTGCTCCAACTACAGCACTGAGGGCAATTGGCTTTTCTTACCAGATCTTGTAAGTGGCAAGGGGACATCTCACCTTTTGCTCAAGGCTCCAAATCAAGGAAACCCCACAATGGTAAATACACTTTCAGGGGAAGGAGTTCACAACATCAGAATGTAAAATTGCAGCAAACAAAATGAACTGGTCTAATGGTTCACCACCATCAGTAAGGAACATTGGCATTTCACAGATGCAGATTTTTCTGTTTTCCCATCTCTGATCACATGCTGATTTTGCATATTTTACCAATTTACTGGATGATGACGAGAGCCAGCATAACTCCCTAACTGGCAGAAAACAAACCTTCCCCTCCACCACGTAGAGGACAGAAGAACTGGCAGCATGAAAGATAAAATGAGAAGAAAGTGTGTGAAAGATCCTGCCTGTCCATGGCAGCTCAGTTGTTCCTGTAATCAAACTCTAAATGTGACCATGAAATTAATTTCTTTGTTCCTGCTTTTACTTTGCTGCTTACACTGCAAACCAGTTTGTTGCTTGCACCCTAAGACTTGCCTTTCTCCATATGGGTCTGGAAGCAGTGAAGTTTGCCAGTAGTTTTGGTGGACTTCAGGTTTTATGGTTGTAAAGACATCCTTAAGTCTAAAATAACTGCCCTTCAGGACAAGAATACTGAATATTTATGCATCCCTAAAGAGGAAAAGTGAAAGAGCTCAGAGCTGACAGCATTTTAACAGGATGACTAAACTAGATCCCTGCCTATTTTCCAGCAAATGACTGGGAATGCTTGCTAACAGGCAGAAATAAACACATAAACTTGTTTTTTTTTCTGTGTATGGACAATTATTATTTAATAGCTAATTAAAAGCTGCACTCAGTGACCTTTCTCTAGGTAGGCCACCACTTGGCCCAGACAGCGAAGTAGTTATGTCCCTCTGGAGATACTTGCCTTATTAACTATACAGGAAGCCAGGGCTGGCAGCCTTGAAGAGAATACCTCATGCCTTGAAGGCTCTTTAGTTCAGCTATAGGGGTGAAAAACTCTGTCTGAATACATCCCACATCCCACAGGAGACTCCCAACTCAGTCTGCCAGGCTGGTGGCTGTCAATGCAAACATCCCTGCCCACATGTGTCCATACATCTTCCATGCTGCAGATCTACCCAAACTCAAAACTTGACTGCAGGTACCCATCCCCAAAGACCTTCTGCTTCCACTGGGATGAAGGTTTAGTCACTTGTGTGGCCTTGCAGCTGTGGCCCCAACATCTTTCTCTGCAGAGCTATCATCCCTATGGACTCCTCAGGTTTGCTTTGCATATGTCTGGGTCTCATTGTCTCTATCAGTGCAGCCTCCTGTATGTAGAACTGATGTGGAGAGTAAGACAGCTCAGAATGCATGAAGATAATGATAAGTAGTTACTTACGCAACACTGGACAGGATTTAGAGAGACCACTACATTACAGTGATCATTGTATTCAAGGGCCACAGGAACTCCATGAAGGTTCATAGAACATGTGCTAGAAACTGATTTATCCCAATTCCAATGCAGAGGGTACTATAAGGAATGTGAAATAAGGAAAGAGAGCATGCTCAGGAGCAGCGACATTAAAGGAACCACTGTGTTATGACCTGCAATTGCCCAAGGAGGTCATGGATGCACCCTCCCTGGAGGCATTCAAAGCCAGTTTGGATGAGGCCTTGAGAAATCTGGTCTAATGGAAGGTGTCCCTGCCCATGGCAGGGGAGCTGGAGCTAGATGATCTTTAAGGTCCCTTCCAACACAAACCATTCTATGAGTCTGTGAATTAGTCAGTGAAAACCTTTTCTGCAGTTCCCAAACACTTACCTGGATCATCATTTGCAGAAAGTAGCTGTTTTCAAGTTTCCAAGTGCCAAATATACAGGCAAAATTTCCACGAAGAACAGAGATAACAAAACCAGAATAAGCAAATAAACAAACAAAAATCTGAGTAAAGCTAGATTTGTCTATTCTAAAATTTGCTTAGCAAATAATAATTTGCTTTAGAAAGACAGCTTTAGAAATCAAGACAATGAAAAGAGGCCACAAAGTCATAACTGAAAATTATATCATGGAAGATTCTGGAGGGAGATAGACCTGATGCCTAAATCGGAGCTGTTTTATTAATCACAGCACTGTAGGGGTTGTAAAGGACCTCTGGAGCTCCAGCTCCACTAGATTGGTGAACAGGGAAGATTCATTTCTACTCCAGCTCCTCTTGTATTTTCTAGAGACAGTGAAACCCACTGAGTTACTCTTGTTTTAAATACAAGTCACAGGTCAAAAAACTTAGCTGCTAGAATTATTTTAAAACAAAACCAGTGACCTCTAGGTTTATGCTTGCCAAGATAAATTTTTAAATTGATTTAGGACAAGCCCTGTTGAAGATAATGGTGACAGTACAAATGTAACCACATGAAGCTTCAGTGTTACTCTGGCAACCAACATCTTAGTGCTACTACTTAGTTTAACTGTGTCTATGATACAGCCTACAGACTTCTTACTTACCAAAACGTGGGTTTTAAGCAAGTTTGAACATATTGTCCAGAGCAGCCCAGATTGGGTCATTCAGGTCTCCAAACACAAGGATAAATCTAGTGTCACTCAAGAACTGAGTTTCCCATTTCTGGTCAGGAGGAAGGCAACCTGTTTTAGGGTATGGTAGTCTGGATGGAAAACTGCAATTCAAGTCACAGCAAAAATAGAGCCATGAATATGTTTTGCCTTGCAGTTAAAGGATGGTTCCTACCCATTTAAACAGTGATGTTTCCAAGCAGTCTTCAGTTGGTGTAAAGAAAGACTTGGATACTTCTATGGAAGGATTAGAATTTCAGTGATATATTTTCCTGCTGCTATTTCTAAGGTCCAACACGTCCTAGCCAGCCTCACATCCCAGTGCAGAAAATCAGTGCAAAAAGATACCTTAGTCTTCCTCTTTCTCCGGGGAGTTTAGTCTGTTCCCATATAGAGTTCACAGATGCCTTTGGTGCTAGTTTTGCATGTAAACTCAAATAAGTAATTACAGAAGGAGGATGTAGAAAAGAACTGTTAGGTGACCTTCTCATTGCATGAAATCATCATCATGTCAATCTTTGGGACACCATAAGAAAGTTATTTTATCTCTTCCTTATTGTTTTTGTAGAACCATTTCAACTATATCCTGCTTAATCCACATGTCCTAGACATTGGTGTCTTAGTCTTTCTCATCTCTAGGACCAGGGAGAGACACAATAGAGATGATTTTGAAGTGGTAGTAAAAAGGCAGATGAAGCCTAAGAATGTCACTGCCCTACAAGACAGCTGTGTTTCTGACAAAGCAACCTGCAAGGATGTGCAGCATCCAAAGGAGGTAGAAAAAAAGCCCTGTTTACAAGAGCTTAGTGAGTCACATCATCTCAAAAGCTCAGAGACAGGCGTATCCAAGCACTTATGCAAATGCCAGGCATCATGTTTGAACAAAAGGTTACTCAGAAACATAACCTGAAGCTTTTACTGCTAATGAAGCAGTAACTTCCGTCTCAATATGGGACTGTGAGGAATTTAGGACTTTTTATAGCTCAACTCCTGATTGATCGAAAGATATAAAAATAACAATATCCTGTACCTTGCTCATCTTACAGAGGATTTAGTTTCACTTTTTCTTTTTACCTGGAATTTCTAATTGAGAGGGAAACTTAAAATAAATCTGGAATGTTATTTGTTTCTTTTCATTGTAAGATGAGGCAGTTAGAGAGCAGTGACAGCATAAAATGAAGGTTCCATTCAACAAAGATGTTAAACCTCTCTTACACCAGTGAAGAAGTTAGAACATTCATGGGAGTTATAAAACTCATAGTAAATATCTACTTTTTATTGTCATTTAGAGCCAGGCTGTGTCATGTCAAGATAATGAAATTCTGCCTACGGTGTCCATTCAGAAGTCCTCTGTGTTTTCTTCTCTAGCTTTTTCAAGTGGAAAAGAGAGATGGATGAAGACAAAGTAAAAGAAAACCAAACATTTTTGAACTGTTTGAACTGTTGGAGTAGGTCCAGAGGAGGGTCACAAAGATGATCAGAGGGCAGGAGTACCTCCCTTATAGAGACAGACTGCAAGAGTTGAGTCTACTCAGCCTGGAGAAGAAAAGGCTCTGGGAAGTCCTTACAGTACCTGAAGGGGGCCTACAAGAAATCTGGGGAGGGACTTTTTATAATGGCTTGTAGTCATATGATGAGTGGGATGGCTTTGAGCTGGAAGAATGGGGATTTAGACCGGTTATTGGAAAGAAATTCTTTACAGTGAGGGCCGTGAGACACTGAAACAGGTTTCCTAGGGAAGAGAAGGTTGTACAGGGTCTCGAGCAACCTGCTTTAGTGGGAGGCATCCCTGCTCATGACAGACCAGTTTGAACTAGATGATTTTAAGGCCCTGTCCAACCCAAATCATTCTATATTTCTATGATTTTGTGCTATTCTATCAAAAAAAACTCAGCTATATCAAAAGTTTCTTTCAAACCATGAGATCATTATTTCAGAATCTAATTTCTGTCCAGGAAAGGCAAGTGTTAAGTACTTGAGCACCTGGCACTGAGTACCTGGAGTGTCAGCCAGAAGGACAATAAGTCTGAATGTAAGCAAGTCTTGAAAGTCAGGCTTGAGGTCGTTACCTCCTAGACACCAAAACAATCTCTTATGCATAAAGAATCTGCACTGGAGGGGAGGCAAAGAATCCGATCCGCTCTTCAGACAGATGCACGAGCTGAGAAGCATAAAAATAACACTGAAAGTGTCTCTCTTGGTAAGCAGTGGTACTTGTAGAGGGCAAACAGCAGTGCTATTTCCTGAGAAAAGCAGAGTGCCAGGTGTGAGCTCCTGACTTAGAAATTTTTAAGATTACCTTCATCAAGGCTCTTCAGATCTTTTCAACACCTTTCTTACGCCATGTTGTTGGAAAGAACTATTAAGAAGTGGCCAAAAGCAAACACAGTGGGCATTTAGGGGTTGCTACCTTGTTCTAGACCAGTGGTTAGGATCAGCCACATCATAATAAATGACTCATTTTGAGTTACAGCTTGGGGAACTTTGCCAGCTGATTTACTCTGAGGTCTGATAGGAACTGAGAGGTCTCCACCATTCAGAATTTAACTTCATATGAGCCCTCAGAACACCACAAGACTGTAGAACGGGATGACTCAGATATTCTAATTGTATTTTACCAGGAAGTCTTTTATCTGCACAACACTGACTTGTTCTAGTTCCTGGTGGTAGAAAACTATTCTTTTTTTATCCTGTCTATCCTGCAGAGAGACAGAAGTTCCCAGGGACTACAGTTCAGCTCTATGTACCAAAAAGCACTGACATAATTTTTAGCCACTTGACAGTGTCATTCAAATCTTGGACTGAGTTCTGTCTTTTTCATATTTGAGATGTAGTAAACAGAAGTTGGAAAACAGTGACATTTCCCCAGTCATAATTCTTTGGAGTCCAGAGAGGTGACCTGTCTATGGATGATATCAGTGATGGATCTGGTCAAATTCTGTGCAAAACTATTGGTATGAGTGTGAAATCCTTCCCAGTTCATGCTTCAACAGGAACTCTAATATACCCTGTCTATTACAGCTTCTTATAGTGAGTGAGTGTTCACAATGTGCAGTAGCAAAGCACTCACTTTTTGTATGACCTGTAGCACATGTAGTAAGTGTTTCTCAGAAGGGAACATTTATAGAATCAGAGAATCTTTTCAGCTGTAAAAAAACCTTTAAGATCATCAAGTCCAACCATTATCTAACTCCACAAAATATTTCATATAGGTGATTTTAAACAGGTATTGCAAACCAAGAGCTAATGCTTCCCAACAGCAGGGAAATTGTCATGCACAGAAGTCCCTCCCTATCTCTAAATCATGCTGCTGAGATGCAGGGATCCAATCACAAATCCTGTTAGCTCATGAGAAATCAATTCTTAATGTTTCTATATCTTTAAATTATCCATAGCCATGCAAACACACAGACTAAAATTGTTTATGTGTGTATCTGGTTTTGTCCTTCTAATTATCCAGACATATGTAATATGTGCATGGATGTGTGTGTCTTACAGGGTCATTGCATCACCTATATTTTAGATTTGTGGAATATATACATATATATATATATGTTGAGAGTTGCTCTGAAGAAAGAGACTTGGCTGTATTGATTGATGAGAAGCTCAACATGAGCCAGCACTGTGCTCTTGTAGCCCACAAGGCAAATCATATCCTAGGCTGCATCAAGAGGAGCAGGTCAAGAGAGGTGATTTTGACCTTTTGCTCTGCTCTTGTGAGACCCCATCTCAAATACTTCATCTCATTGTGGTGTCCCCATAAGAAGGACACAGAGCTGTTAGAACAAGTCCAGAGGAGGACCACAAAGATGATAACATTATATTGAGTTGATAATTGTAGAAAAGTGTCTCTGAAGTTGAATGCAATGGGATATATTCTCCTTATGTAAGTTTCTCCTCCAAAAGTTGTACAGTGTGGAGACTTTTCTAAAAGAATTCCTAATAATGTTTGTTTCCCTTAGGAAGTTTGTCTGCTCTATAAAGGAGAATAATTCCTAGTTTCCAGAGCTCCCCAAGGTGAGATGACACAACAAAGTTTTGCCAGATTCACTATAAATATGGCATAGCCACTTGATGTCACTGTATCAGAAAACACACCAAAGAGCTTCTGGCTGAAAATTTCTCTTGACATAAGCTTTTCTCAAGAAATTCTTCTGATGCAACCTCCATGGTAGCTGGATTGTAGGGGCATTAAGATCCAGAACTCTTCTAAATTACATATTCAAAAGCACACCTTCACAATCTGATTTAGCTAAACCATTAGTCACCATGCAAAATTCACTTTAGCTCAGACAGATGAAAATTCACCTTTGTCATATACTTCTAAAGTTAATGCCAGTTAAACTCAAGGAATTTGATATGTAGGCAGCAGAATTACGCCACTTCTGTGACAAGAATCAATTTTCTCATGTACAAAAGCTCTGAAATTTTCTTCTGTGAAAATGGAGTGCAGGAAAGCATCTTAAAGGAGCAGCAGGCATTTGAATGTTATAAAAAATTCAGAAACTCTCAAGAAGCAATTACTCACACCTCTGATAATTCTGCTACGTTGATTCAATTTTACTTTAAGAGCACCATGTAGCCAGAGAAAGGAAAATGTTACCTATCCTGAATGTGAATTTGTACTATTTTGCAGTTGCTACTGAATGACACAACACCTTTTTTTTTTTTTTTTTTTTTTTTTTTTTTTTTTTTTTTTGCACAGAGGATCATACTGGCAATTTCACTGGATGAACTGAAAGTTCTAGGGTTTAGCTTGACCTCTGGCTGTGGAAGGCCTCCAAGCACACAAACCTATAGAGGTGGATGTGCCAAACCAGTGTTTGGCCTGTAATGTGAAAAGGCATATCCACACAAACCTTAACCCAGCCATTTCTGGTACCAAATCACAATGAAACCACCACAGAAGAAGCACTGAAGTCAGTGATTATGTGCCTACATAAGACCCTGAGTAGCCCAGATGATCACCGTGGCTCCAGGACTTTTTTGATACTGTTGCCAAGATAGGAGATTATCATAAGTCACTTCTCACACTTGCAGAACTTGTATCACATCCCCATTTTTGCTTTAAAGGGCTAATTTAGCACAAGGACTCTAGAAGCACACATCAGAAGAACAGCAGAGACCTCAAGATTTAGTTCATTCCCACATCTTCTTTGAAGTACTGAGCAAAGTGTCTCACCTCATGCTCGGAGATGAACTAAATCAAAACCTGTTCCTGACAGATGTTTCTCTAAACTAAAAGCTGTAGGGACAAATCCCAGTCCTCCAGTGTTCGCTGTTTTTCATACTGTCTCCTAGTTCATCCTTACTGTAATTGAGGTAATGGTTTCTTGTGCTCACCCTATTCCCTCCATTTTGAGAGCCAATAACCATGGATTCTACCAGTTACTATCATGAAATTGTTAAGGTTGGAAAAGACCTTTCAGATCATCAAGTCAAGCCATCAACCCAACACCACCATGCCCACTAAATCATGTCCGGAGGTGCCATGCTTAAAAATTTCTCGAACGTTTCTAGGGCTGGTGGCTCCTTCACCTCCCTGGGCAACCTGTTGCAAGGCCTGACCAATATTTCAGTAAAGAATTTTTTCCTAACCCCAATCTAACCCTCCCCTGGTGAAACTTGAGGCCACTTCTTTTTTTTTTTATAAATGTTCAGGCTTTTGAAAGCCCCTTCAGTGTTACCTCATTCTTTTCCACCTAGCAGTGGATGCACATCGCTACCCTCATTCATTATTTTTCTGTCTCACCCTTCCTAAAACACTGGGAAGACATGTTCAGTTGGCTATTTCATTCCTGCTTGATACCAAGCAGTGATGTCTTCTCCCTGTTTATTAACATGTTGGACCATATGTTCAACCTATTTCCATTTGCTGCTAGTTTGAACAATTTTTAGTGTTGGAAACAGGGGTAGTAAACAGAGTAACTATAGTAACTACACTGCTGTGATGCAGCAGAGAAGTTTCTCTGAACAATCACCTCTGGAAACAAACCCTGAAAAATCAAGAAGATAACTATTGCATTTGATCTTTGCAGCTAGGAAACTTGAACAATTTTATAAAATAAACAAAAAAAAAAAGAAAAGAGAGAGAGAGAAGAAATAAAATAATAACAAAAAGAGTTAAACTACACAACAAAGATTTGGAAGATAAATAAGCATCTGAGTTTACCTTCCAAATGCCAAAAGTTCATAGAAACTATCAGGAAGGTCTGTCTGCAGGCTTAGTGAAACCCAGTTCAGGAAAAAGTAGAGAACCACTAATATTAGCATTGTTTGATATTTTCTTCATATTCCTTGGTGATTCTTTACTACAATGAATATTTTACTATCATATATTTTGTTTATTCAGTAACACTGCTTGATCATGTAGAACACGAATATATGAAGTCAGGAAAATCTTCACATCAAGCAATATGGAGAAAGCAGAGAAACCAAGAAGTTCAAAAGACTAGACTCCTTAGAGATGTGAAATGCAGCTTTTATTTGGCAGAGATTTCTTATGCAGTCTAAGTAGATATAGATTTAGATACCCTCCAAAGATACAAGCCATACATATCTTGGCTTCCTCCACCAGCCTGTTCACTGCTATAAAACAGTTTTGTTTCAGGGTCACCAGTTTTCTCCAGCTGAACCTCTTGACTTGAAAGAGGAACACAATGAGAGAAGGATCTCCAATATTTATCACTGAAATGGGAAAAATAGACTGACCAGTTTGGCAAACCCAGGAAGCTTCCAGTTCCTTCAAATTTTGTTCTCAGCTCATTTCAAGCTGGAAGTTATTAGCCATGATGTGGTCTTATGTTGACTGAGGTTGTCTGTGTTTTTTTGGCACTCAGATAATTAGTTATCTGCTGTTTCCAGCCATTTACAGATGATGTACATGCCTGTTTTATTGGCAGTCTGTGCTCTTTAAATGATGCACCAGCAGCTGCTTCAGTTATTCATCATTTGGTGTCTTTATATCATACTATGATCACTGTCTCACATGTCACACAAATGCAGTGAGGGAGAAGAGACTGGAGCAGATTGAGATTGCCCCATGAGAAGGCAAATTTTTCAGGGATATGGATGATGATGGGTTTTGTGGTGTCACCTGATGGCAAACCTGGTCTGTTTTGTGAAGAAGAATTCCAGCCTTTCTTTGGATTTCTCAAGAACATACAGAAAACAAAGGGCTTCACCCAGAAAGGCATATTCAAGGTGCTATGCCAAGGCTTAGCAGTGCTTGAGGAAGACATGATTTTTGCTGAAGGGATAAATTGAGTGGAGAGATATGAAAGGATGCTGCCAAGAAAAGAGACTGAATCTCTGTCAGGTCGAATTTATACTGCCCTTGACGGATTCAGTGATTTCTTTGAAACTTCATCTTATCTTACTAGCAAATAAAATGAGACAGAGCCAACTTCTGGCCCTCAGGGAAATGCCATGGCACCAGAACTCTCTTCTGCACCCTAGTAAGGTTGGTCTTTTCTGTGTTATGTCTGCATACTGTTCAGCATCATGTGAAACTTGGCACTGGACCAAGACAGTTCTAGAGCATCCAAATAATCGCTTGGTCTGTTCTGAGTGATCTCCTGTCCCCTTGTAATTTACTAGCAAAGACAAAGCCTGGGAGATGCAGGGAATGGATGCTGAGCCACAATTTCTCATATTCTGCCTACTGGTCTTCTCCCTTTTCCCCTTTCATTTTCCACGAAAACATCAAGATCTAGCTGAGATCTTTCCTTTGCCCTCTGCAGCTATAAAAGGAACAGGTTTTTCTCACCAGTGGAGAGAAAATTTGGATATTGTCCTCTGCAGCAGCAGGATTGTGTATCCTGGGCAAAACAAAGAAGAGCTATCTGGCTTTTATCTATTTAAAATAATAAGCCTGGCCACGGAAGTTAAAGAGTGATTGTACAGCAGCTTCCCTCATCCCAAACATTGTTCCTGTCTCTGGTTCAGTTCCAACATGGATGGCCAAGTGCCAGGAATGTGGGAAAATGGATATTAGCTTTGCTTTTAAATGATATTTTTCTTTAATCATAAAAATTACAGGATATTCCAAAGCTCTCATCCAAAATATTTCAAGTGAGATCTGATTGCTCAGGTCCAGGTGGGAAGCTGAACTGAAGTCTGTCTGTCCTACCCTACCATATTGCCCTCATTAAACAAAGAATTGCTATATATAATAAAATTCTTTTGCATTCTATTTGCATGGATGCAAATAGCCTGAAACAGAATGGAAGTGGAAGCTATTTATTATCTCCAAGGTCAGAACTGGGATCAGGCCCTCATCAGTCCAACCTCAACTGTATGAACCTGTGTGATAACTTCACCACGGGTATCGACCAGCAGTAGAAGTAAGCAGCCTGCCATTCTCTGGAGATGAGAACTGACAGAAGTTGCATTTTAATATCTGATTTTACACCACTGCTCCTTGTTTAATCAGATCACACAGATCAGGGTGATCATACTGGGGGAAAAAAAAAAAAAGAAAAAAAGAAAAGCAACCCAGAACAAATACATTTGTTGAAAAGCAACTGAGAGTGTGGTGGATTATGTAATGTTGCAGTAAGTAACTGCATAGCTTAATTTTATGGTTTCCATGGAAACCATCAGAATGAAAGGTAAAGAGTGTTCTTGGCTCCAAGGAGCGAATATCTTCGTTGAGATGAGTGTTGGGGGGAGCAGGGATTTTGTCTGTCTCACCTGGGTTTGGAGCAAAGGAAGCCTCTTGGAAGATAGGGAGGAGAGCTGGTCTGTGAAGTGTGTGAGATGTTTTCAGCCACAGGGGCCTTGCACGTAGGTAAAGCTGCACAAATTTTACATGTGATGCACCCAGCCATGATCACATGGGTCCTCAGTGTGATGGAAAAATAGAGAACAACAAAACTGGCAAGAGCCACTGGAGAAGGAAAGGGTTTGGGATATTTCTGGTAGTTTGGGGAAAGACCAGAACCAGTTCTGCTCTTTTGTTGGGAGCCCTTCAGATCCTCTTGCTGTCCTGAGTAAGTTGTGGGTCTGGTGCCTTGTGTCCTCTTATGTCCTTGGAAGTGATAGTTCAGGTCTACAGTGTTATTTAATGTAAGATGGAGGTAGGTTTGAGTATGGGCTTAGGCAGGCCAAGTCCCTTAGCCCTCCCTTGGCTTTTACTTGAACACAGAGGGACTAGTACAAATGGATGAGGTGGCTGTAACAGGTTGACCTACCCTGTCCAGGCAACACAGCCACTTTGTCTCTATCCATCCACTAGCCTTCCCATGGCTTTGTCTCAAACACAGGGGGACTGGAAGACAGATGGAGAGGCTGTAACACATTGACTCAATGTCTCCAGGCAACATGGCCAAGGAGAAGATTCACTTTGCTTCTCCAGAGATCTATAGGATATGGCTAGAAACTACCTTGTAGCAAAAGAAAAGGCTTCATAATAGTGGTAATGAGCAGATATGGTCTTCAGAGCAAACTTAGACCTGTGTTTAACCGACCATGTAAATGCACCTTCAAAAGATCCATTTCTTCCTTTGTACGTAAGAAGTGTTTGTTATTGTTCAGACAATTGCTGTTAGAACAACATTAGTACTAAGGCAATTCCTTCTAGTCAAGAATTGATGCAAACTATTAAAAAGCAAAATGAGGGGATCAATCCACAAACAAGAAGAATGAGGGTTTGCTTATGAGGGAAGCAGCTCATTCCTGCTTTCAAAAGCCAGCTTCCGAGGATTTTCTCCTAGCTGATTATCCCACACAGCTATACTTTGCCTTGACACAGATAAATTTCATAGTGGTCTGGGGAGTCTGGGATGATTTTCAAGTACTCCTGAAATCATTAAACTCTCAAATTTGAGGTGAAAAAGATGTTTCTGGTTTTGAGGTTGTAAAGCAAACCTGTAAAACGTGGCACAGGTGAAAACAGAAGGCCAACAAGCACTGGCACTGATAAAGAAATGTCTGAGTTTGAAATCTGCAGTCAAAGCCCTCTTTTTATCTCCAGAGAAATGCAAAAAGCTGTGAAATTCCAAAGCCTAAAGCTGATCAATACTCCTAAGTCTGGTCACAAACCTGGGGTAAGAAGAAAATGCTGTTTCAACAAAAATAACAAAGGCTTGGAGGTGTGCACTGCTCTGAGGATGCTCTCGAGCATACTATGACTGTACTTAAAACCTCAAATAGTGTAAGACCTTATCAACTCAGTTTGGCTTCCTCAGTCAGAAAAAAATTCTCCATAGGATCCATACAAATACTTGGGGAGTCTTCAGAAGGTTATTTGGAGCATCTTAGTTGGGCTCTGAACAGGGAACCAAATAAAATTCAGATTAAATCATAGAATCATTTAGGTTAGAGAAGATCTTCAAGATCACTGAGTCCAACTGTTAATCCAGTATTGGCATGTCCATCACTAACCATGTCACCAAGCACCATATCTACACGTCTTTCAAATACTTCCAAGGGTAGTGACTTGAACTGAGTATCATGTTCCAGTGTTTGACAGCCCTTTTGGGAAAAAAAAATTTCCTAATGTCCAACTTAAACCTCCCTGGTGTGGCCAGCAGATTGAGGGAGGTGATTCTCTTCTTCTGCTCTGCTCTGGTGAGAACTCATCTGCAGTGCTGTATCCAGCTCTGGAGTCCTAAGCATAGAAAAGACATGGACCTGTTGGAGAAGCTCCAGAAAAGGGGTACAAAAGGAATCTGAGCACCTCTCCTATGAAGAAAGGATGAGAGAGTTAGGGTCGTTCAGCCTGGAGAAGAGAAGGCTCCAGGGAAACCTTATTGTGGTCTTTCAGTAATTAAGTGGACCTATAAGAAAGATGAAGATAGACTTTTTAGCAGGGACTGTCATGGTAGGACTAAGGGGGAAGGTTTTAAACTAAAGTCAGGAGATTTAGGCTAGATTTAAGGAAGAACTGTTTTACAACGAGGGTGGTGAAACACTAGCACAGATTTCCCAGAGAGGTGGGAGATACCCACTGATGAAAGCAAGCACACATCTCCACAGGCTGCTGGAGGCCCAGTTGTTCCTGAGTGAAGACCTTTATGACATTACACAGACAGATGATACACTTTTCTTTAAGCAGAGTTGGCATGTCCTAATTGGCTATTGATTACTGACCTGCATTTAAGCAAAGCATACAATAGGTTACAATTAGTAAACAACCTTTTTAACACATCCAGCCAAATTCTGCCTAGTCTTTCTCTTCAGTTACAAGACGTTTACCTTCTTTCCCAACTCAAAGACTAAACAAATCCTTCTCTAACTGGAGTGAGGGCCGGTCTCCCTCCACAATACTCCATTCCTAGAAAGATTCCAGGCCAAGTTAGGCAGGGCTCTGAGGAACCTGATCTAGTTCAATGTGCCCCTGATAACTGTAGTGGGGTTCAACTAGATGACCTTTAAAGGTCCCTCCCAATCCAAATCACTCTATGATTCCACGAATGGAGAAGAGCAGTGTATCACATTTCTGCTCCTCCTTTAACTGCTGTGAACCTCCTGCTCTTATTAGTCTCATGCCCTGGTACATTTTTCTTGGCATGTGGCATAGAAACTTGGTACCCAAAAATCGTCTGGGTTTCTGAGCTGTAATACATACACTTGTGGTTACTATTTTAAAAGGCTGAGAAAACAAGACTGAAGCAGATGTGCAAGTATTTTGATCCTTATTTGCATAATCTATCCACCCGCTTGTCCCCACTGTGACTCTGATGGCTGAGAAATGCAAATGTTTAATTCTGACACAGGTTTTCCTGCTCTAAGACAGCCTCAGACACAGTGGCTGTGGGGTTTTTTGTTGGTTTGGGGTTTGTGTTCTTTGTGTTTTTTTCTCTGAAGACATATCTTGCTGCATCATTCAGTGTTAGGAGAGCTGCTAGCTCTCCTCTTCTCCTTTTGCTAATGTATTAAAAATCTAAAATACATGAGGCTCAAGGTCATATGACAACCTGGTGTCAAAGCTAGGATCTGAAATGGAGGAGAGCTGAGTGTCCCTTGCTCCAAACACTGGAAGGCAGAGCTGGCTTCAGGCATAGTAGTCCTGAATGTACACAGAGCCTCTGTTCCTTCTCTCTAGGCTTTAGGAGAAGCAGCAGCAATTTGTTCCTTGCTTGTGACTTTCTTAGCTCTCCTTATGTAGATCTGGACCACTGAGGAGGTTAAACAAACAGAAGAAGCCCCACAGAGGATCATACAATGAGAGACTGGGAAGGACTCTTTATCAAGGCAAGTAGTGATAGTACAAGGGATAACGGTTTCAAATTGAAAAAGAGCAGATTTAAATGACATATTAGGAAGAAATTCTTCACTGTGAAAATGATGAGACACTGGCACAGGCTGCCCAGAGAAACTGTGGATGTCCCATCCCTGGAAGGTTCCAAAGCCAGGTTGGACAGGGCTTTAAGCAACCTGGTCTAGTGGAAGATGTCCTTGCCTATGGCAACCTATGGCAGGGGGGTTGGAACTAGATGATCTTTAAAGTTTCTTCTGACTCAAACCATTCCATGATTTTATGTGTTGCATGCAAGATGTCTGCTTAAATGTCCTGTGAAGAAGTGAATTCCCCATCTGTGTTCCAGTAGCACATTTCACTGTAGGTTTGTATGCAACTCAGCTCATCAAGGCAGATAGGACTGGTCCCACAACAGAAATGTTACACTGACACAAACCCCAGCATCAGTTGGCAGGGATGAGCATGTCCTACCGTATTCTAGCAGTTTCCCTCCAAGCAACTAGCCATCCTTAAAACCAAGTTTTAACATGCTTTTTCCTCATGCATCAAGGATGAACACTGCCTGAACTTACAACTAGGAGACAGATTAAGCTTTTCCTTCACACACTTCCCTTCAAGATTCACCAGATTCACCAGGAAGAACAAAAGTTAATCCAAATCCACAGAATCCTTTCCTGGGAGAAACAGTAAATGTTATAAAGGGAGCTTCACAAGGATTAGGCATCTCTAGTAAGATTGTTCTCGAGAGGCTGGCTTTCTGTGGTAAGTTATCAAAACAATTATTAGAGATAATGAAAGGAACCCAAAGGGACATCTAAGTTTGTTGTATGTCAAAACCCATGAGTCCTTCAGCAGATCTGTATCACTCTGCAGAGGACACTAGCCCTGTTTGGAGATCCGCCTCCATGAAACCACTCCCTCTGCACTTCTTTGAGTTCCTCCTGCTGGTAGAGTTTATTCAAATCTTTGTTTCCAGGGCAGGTGTATTGCAGAAGTAAAAAATCTTTTATGTCACTCCTGTTCCTGCTTCTTCTTATACAAGGTCAGCTGTATTGCCCTGAATTGCTGAGTGCTGCTCTGGTTCAGTGTGAGTTGGGGGGTTATTTTTATCACCTTGTATGTGTGGTTAATCAAACTTCTTCCAATCCTGGTAAAACCAGCAAGTCTAAGGTTACATGTTAGCAACAAAGTTATTTCTAGGGTATGGACACTGACACCAACACATCTGTGTGTCAAAAAACAGGAACTGCTTTCCTATTAGCATAAAAGAACATCAAGTTAATGGAAAAAGAAATCCAACAAAGCTAATGAATCTCTAGCCATAGCAGTTCACTTTAGACTCAACCCAAAATGAACACCCAAAGTGAGCTTGCCTAGAGCACAGGACTGGTGTCACCAAGAGATTGTCATCCGCTGGTGCTGCTGAGCATCACTCAGGCTGCTGGCTTCCAGCAAATCTCTGCAAGGCTGCAGCCTTCAGCAAATTCAACTAGCAGATGCCAGTGGCAGCTTAGGAGAACACAAACACATAGCTCTTAGAATCATAGAATCATTTATGTTGGAAAAAAGCTTTAAGATCATCAATTCCAACTGTTAAGCCTGCACTGCCAAGTCACCACTAAGCCATGTCCCTCAGCACCACTTCCACACGTTTCAAATATCTCCAGGGATCGTGACTCACCATTTTCTTGGGCAGTCTGTTCTAATGCTCACAATACTTCCAGTGAAGAAATTTTTCCTAATGTCCAATTTAAAACTCATTGGAACAACTTGAGGCCATTTCCTCTTTGTCCTATCACTTGCTACTTGGGAGAAGAGACCAATCCCCACCTTGCTCCAACATCTGTGTAGGTAGCTGTAAAGAGTGAGAGGATCTTCCCTGAGCCTCCTTTTCTCCAGGCTAAATAACCCCAGTTCCCACAGCTGCTCTTCACAGGACTTGTGCTCTAGATGTTTTACCAGCTTTGTTGCCCTTCTCTGGACATGCTTCAGCACCTCAAAGTCCTTCTTGTGGTGAGGAGCCCAAAACTGAACACAGTATTTCTGGTATAGCCTCATCAGTGTTGAGTACAGGGGAGTCACTACCACAGAGGCATCCTAACTTTTCTCCCCTAGTCCTGCTGCCCACGCTATTGCTGACACAAAGCAGGAGGCTGTTGGCCTCCTTGGCCACCTGGGCACATGTTGGCTCATATTTAGCCAGGTGCTGTGGCTTTACATGAGCTCAGAAAAAGCAGCTGGGAAAAACTCATAGAAGACAAAGGCACTGAGAACGGTAACCTATAAAGATACTAACTTTGATTGCAATATTCTGAGCAGCAAGTTGTGGGAGGGAACACAGAATACTTGGGGAGGCTATGTGTGTGGAATAACAAGAATGATTTATGCTTGACTAGTGATGGAGATGGACCACCAAGTCAGTACTGCATATGGGCTGTTCTGGAAGCCAGTCTTGCATTGTTTTACTTCCCTTCAGGAAGTTTTGAGATCCTCAATGATTGTGAATAGACATTGGGGTAGATTGTACCTGTGTGCTGAAGAGATTAACATTTTAACCAAGGTATGCATCCTCACTGACCTCTGACCTGAATTGCACAAGGGCTTGCATCAGACAATACGATGGGGTAACACCTTGGCACATCTCCTCACAAATACAGCAGAGATAGGGCATCCCTCTACCACCTTTCTGTCTTCCCAGTACATGAAGTGTTATGAAAATACCTCCCAGGGTGACTGCCCTTGTCTTGTGTTATGGATACATCCCTTTGCCTGATGCAATTCCACATCCTTCCTTTGCTCAAGGTCCTGGGTAATTCTTCTGACAATCAGCTGCTCAGCCCCCACTTCTGATCCTCCTTCATCAGTTAATGACATCATGAGGTTAACAGCACTTGGATAACTCTCAGAGGCTTCAGTGAGGTGGGATACAAGCACCAAAAAGATGCCATTTCAGATAGTTTCCTCTAACTCCAAATCCTTTCCATTTAGTAAGTCCCAAAGAGAGGCCACAGATGGTAATTTTGGAGGTGAAGCTGTTTGTGTCTCTACTTAGTCTTGTTTCACCCACCAACTTGATTTTATTGATGGGAGTATTATTATCTTCCATGAAAAGTTCACACACATGATGGATGCTTTGCCATGGAAAATTAGATCTTATGTTCTCACAACCCTCCATGGAATACATACTTCTGTTGCAAAACATTGGCTGCCAGATATTAATGTGGGAGATGTCTTCTGCCAGTGACGTTATTAAACAGCATGGGGAGAATTTTGCATCCAGAATCCACCTTAATATTGAAGTGTTCATGTGAACAGATGTCTCCTTGCTTCCTCTGCAATGTATTATCAGATTAGAGATTTTACAGCAGCAGCTTTAATTAGAGGCATACTATTTGTCAGTACCTCTTTTAGAGGTGTAAATTCCTGCAATACAGGGATCTTAACTTCCTCCCCAGTGGAGACTTTTGTCCAAAAAGTTTGCACTTCAGAAATACATTTACACTTCTTTCCACGGTGAGACTGAGCCCTAGAATTGAGAGAAAACCAGTGTATAGCAAAGCAATGAATTCAGATCCATGACTTCTGAGGATTAGGATGGCCCTGAAAATCCCCTGTTACTGTGTGAAGTCAACACCAAGTGTGGTCCCAACACTGCCCTGGGATTATAACAGTGAGTTCTTTCCAGATGAGACTGCTGAGACTTTATTCAGTTTTGCTGCAGGTATTAGAAAGCTACTCTCCACTACCTATGCTTTCAGCCCCTGCTTGGTTCTGACTTCCATTTCTCTCCTTTCTTCCAAAAAAGAGTCTCTGAAAAAAAAACTGGCAATGTAAATGATGGGGGAAAGGGCAAAGGAGAGAGGTTTTTAGAACCAGCTAATGCTGCAAGGTAGACAACAGCATACTTTAGCTTGACTATGAAGTCATTATTTTCCACTGCTCCTGGATGGATTTTCAAAAGAACTCAGCTCATGTCTCCAGCCCATACCTCAGTGCCATGTCTTCCTGACCATTAGCACTGTCCTGCTTGTGCCCAATTTCCCTCCTACACCATGCTCTCAGAGATGTTCAGATGCCCATGGGTTCAATGGGATCATTTCCCATCATCCTGAAACTAGAACAAAAGAGTAGTTAAGTGACTAATGCTTTGGGTTTAGGGCTTTTTCTTTGGTTGTTTTGTTTGGTTGGTTTTGGTGGGTTGTTGGTTTTTTTTTTGGTTGGTTTTGGGGGGTGGTGTTTGTTTATTTGGTTGGTTTGCTTGGTTTTGTTCTGTTTTGTTTTTAACTCTGGACAGATTGCAAGTGTCCTTTCAGATATCCTGAATGGCTTCACCTCCCACCAAAATCATGGCAAGGTGAAGATGCTCAGCCCCTTTGCTGGATTGACTCCCTGGTTTCCAAGGCAACTGTTCTTCAGTGAGATTTAATGAGAAGGTGAGGAGAACCATAAGGCCCTTTGAACATGCAGGGGAATGGAGATCTTACACAAATGACTGTGCTTTTTAGGGTAAAAGGGCAGGAAACTGGACTGAACAGACAACAAATGATTTGACATTTCAATGAGTTAACATGATTGCAGAATATGACTTAAATAATGCAGCTCAATCCCCACAGAGAAAAATAAAACAAAATAAAATATATATAATGGAAAGAAGAACCATAAAAGGCTGAGATGTGAGTTTATTCAAACTGTCTGAAAGGAAGTGAAAGGAACAAGTTACATCCCTTGTTACAGCCTCCTAACAGTAGTTGGTCAGAAAATTAATTGGGGAAAAAAATGTACCTGTGATAACTTGACACAGGAATTCTGGTTGGGAAAGCTCCATAAAGCACAGCCTTTGACATCAGTGACACAAGTCATTTGCAGGAGATGCTACAGCAAAGTCAACAGGTACTTGTTCTAACCTCAAGCAGTGTCATCTGTTACAGGTTTGCTCTTTGTACCCAAAATGTCTGGGATCATGTTTAGGCTGTGCCATGCCTTTCTGCAATCTAAAATTTTCCAGATGTATTGTAACAGAATAAACTCAGCTTCTAACAGCAAAACAGCTCTTGTAAAGATGATGAATTTTCTGTCCTGTGAGAGGCACAGGACAGTTAAGCAAATATAGACTTTTGATTATACAAGAAATACTGATATTTTAATATTTTTCTCAGTTGTATACCCAAATTGCAGATTTAGATATGAAATGAGAATATTTCACTTTTTTTTTTTTTTTCATTAGAATGAAGTCTGCACCTTTTCAATCTAGTATTAGATTTTTTTATTTAACTTCTTGAACCAGCCTTGACATGGAAGTGACTCTGGTCACTGTATCTCAAAAGGTTTCAGCAAAACATTCATTTTCCAAAATCCTTTTTTTATGGGGGCAAATAAAGGGAGAAAAGGCATATTGGTCAACATAGGGGGAATAGTATATATTCTTCTTTTAGTTAAAGAATGATATTTTAAGTCAAAATGTTTTGTGTGGATAATGGAGCATTTTTAGCGGTTTTCCTAACCCCTTTAGATGAATTATTGACAATTTCAGACTTCAAAACAAATATTTTGCAACTAAAAAGGAAGAACATTTGTTTTTGAAAATGCTGACATGAGATGTTGCAACTGGTGCTTGGCTGGAAAACTAAAAACAAAAGGGAACTTTTGACAGAAACCACTTCATCAGTTTCATCCAGTCACTAAGATTTCCAGCCCTACCATCGTTTTCCTCCACCCCAAAATTAGGCTTTGGTTTTAGTGAATGAAGTGTTCCTACAGCTCTAAAATAAAAGCATGAACTTCAACCTCATGAGACCATTGCAAGGGCAGCTACAGAGCTAGTTCACCTGGAACAGTCCAGGACCATGAGCCATTGTGATCATCACTAATTCTGAGGGGATGGTAAAACTGTGCCACCTTGGAGCCAACAGCAGACTTATCCAGCCGTGATTTCCATACAAGAAACACAGCCCTGCACAAGTTAAAGCTCTGGGTAGTGTCAGAGGAAATAAGAGCCCAGAGAGCAAAGACAGAGATGAAGAAACAACTTTTCTATTGCTTTGGGTGACTCTGATACCACTTACTCTAGTGGGATGTCACCCTCTCCACTTCATGGTCAGAAAAGGACAGAGACTCAATATAGTTGGAGGCTCGTGCTGGTTTTCAATTTGCAGGTCAAGCTTTATCTGCTTGGTTTCAATCTGATATTTCATCTATTTGTATGGAAGGGTCCTTGTTAAGTGTTCCAAAGAGAGTGTCATGCTTTAATAACAGTTGTTGTAGGGAGAGACATGAGTGAACAATTACCCCTTCTAATATGATGCTGAAGGTCACAATTTTAGCATCTTTGAAATGTTTTGGCTTTGTCAGCAATTTTTGCTCAGACGCCTTTATGGGTGACTTTAAAACTGTGTCTCCAACCATAAAGTTCTCCCAGTCTTTAATCTTATCGACTGTTTCCCTGAATGTTATAGCCAAGATCACTTGACTAATTCAGCTTACAAAGTACTACTGGGAAAGAGTATTTATGGTAGTCCCAGCAAGGACAACCAAATTAGCTGTAACAAGCAGCCAGCCCAAAGAAGAAATAAAACGAGGGAGTGAGATAATTTGGAACAAAATGGAAAGGAAGCACAAATCATTTAATAAAGGTTTTCCCTGGAGGAAACTTTCCAAGCAGCTGAACATCAGGACAGACGAGAGGAATGAGGTCAATTGTGTTTAGGCACAATGTGTACATTTCATTTTTTACAATGATCATAATTTGTCAAACTTTATGGGCCAGATTCTTTCCTTGGTTTAAGTGATATTAGAATTTAACTCATTAAAATAAGACTTTGTCTTTAGTAGAGGAAAGTGAAGAGAGAGATTGATTTTGAGGGAACTGTAGTAAAGCATTCTTTGAAGTGCAATGACAATGCCTAAGAGCTGAGAAATAAAAATGGAATATAAACATGAAGCAGAACAGACTAATGCTGGTTTATCAAGAAGTTCAGCAAACAAACAAATATCTGCAATTCTTCAGCAGACTCCTAGGTCAGATAGCTCTCTTGCACATAAGTTCAGTACTGCATGCTTTACATTCCTCTCATTCTATTCATAAATCAAAGTCTAGGAAAAAGTAACAGAAGCACTGGATTCCAGAATGACAAATGGTAAGAGGAACAAATATTATCTTCATTCTCAGATGCTCAAACTGCCTTTTTCTCCCCTACTTCAGATGAAAACCAGATCTAAACTCTAAGTTCAAAAAAGACACCATCCCCACTCCCTGCAAGCTGGATGAGTGTGTCAGTCTGCTAGAGGGTTGGGAAGCCTTACAGTAGGATCTGGACAGGTTAGATTGATGGGCCAGGGTTAATTGTATGAGGTTGAACAAGGTCAAGTGCCAGGCCCTGCACTTGGGTCATAACTACCCCATGGTATGCCACAGACTTGGGGATATGCAGTTGAAAAGCTTCAACTTGGAAAAGAGATCTTGTGGTACTGGTTGACAGATACAGATATTTATACAAATATGAGTCAGCAATGTGCCCAGGTGACTGAGAAAGCCAATAGAATCCTAGCTTGTATTAGGAACACAGTGGCCAGCAGGAACAGGCAGGTGATTGTCCCCCTGTACTCAGCTGGCCACACCTTGAATATTGTGTTCAGTTCTGGGCCCCTCACTGTAAGGACATTAAGGTGTTGGAGTGTGTCCAGAAAAGGATAATAAGACTCATGAAGGGCCTAGAGCACATGGCCTGTGAGGAGCAGCTGAGGATGTTCAGTTTGGAGAAAAGGAGGCTGAGGGGAGACCTTATTGCTCTCCACAAATACCTGAAGGGAGGTTGGAGTAAGGAGGGGACCAGAAGACTCCCTGGTGGCAAGTGATGAGACTAGAGGAAATGTTTCCGAGCTGCACCAGGGGAGGTTTAGGCTGGATATTAGAAAATATTACTTCACTGAAAGGGTTCTCAAACATTGGAGTAGTCTGCCCAGGGCAGTGGTGGCATCACCGTCCCTGGAGGGGTTTAAACGACTTGTGAACCTGGTGCTTAGGGACACAGTTTGGTGGTAACCTTGCAGTGCAGGGTTGAATGATTGACTACATGATCTTGAAGGTCTTTTCCAGCCAAAGATATTCTGCAATTCTGTTTTCTCTCCATCTGCAATTGAAAGGGAGCGTTTCAAGATGCAGCTCAGTTTAGACATAGCCCTCAGTAGATCTGACCATATATCCACTTCTAAAACAGTGCCATGAAGAGTGATGTGAGCTGAAAATTCACCCTGGAACTTAATAACAAGGAAAAGGAGAGTGTTTCATTTACTAAGATTCCTTTTTCCCTAAATCACTAGAATAATCAGCCATTTTTCCTCTATGCTGTTTTTGTATTGCAATAACCTGCTAATAAACTCTGATTCATCAATTAAAAATCTAGAGCTGAAGCTTATTCATTCCCTCTGAATTAATTAATTAATTCCTTTATTATTATTCATTCCCACTGAAACTGAGGTGACATGCTCTATAGCAGGAAGCACACAGCTATGCACAAGACAGCACTGCTGCAAGATCTCAGTGTGATTTTGTCCATCCTGTTTTGCATCTTCCTTGATTCCCTCTCCTCTCAAATGAAAATGAATCAAATTCATTTTTGCATTAAGATGCTTCATTAACCTTGCTCAAGCAAGACCAGAACTTCTCATGGACTTCAGAGAAAAGCACAGCAGAGAAAGATTCTTCTCTGAACAAGATGGTCTGCGTGGGCTTTTGTGCCTTAAAGCCTTAATGGGTCTATCCTCATCTCTTCCCTCTCTGGCTGCTTCACAAATTCAGCGTAGTGCTGGAAGAAGCCTGTGACTTATGCAACCTGTCCCTACCTCATCCTGACCTTCAGCAAGACACCTTCTCTTTTGCACATAGTTAGGTGATCCACCTGGACCCCCACCTAGACAAGAGAAAGGCCCTAGAGCTACACTGCTGCTGGAAGGGTTTTCTCAAACCAGTTGTATCAAACCCTTGCTCAGTGACCTATATCTGCTGGGAGAATGTCCACACACAAATGCACTAGGACAAGAGACACTGGAGAAGTTTGGGCCTGCCAAAAGGGTCAGGCCATGGAGAATACAAGCTGCCCTTCTCATCACAAACAGAGACATATCAACAAAGAAATCTTTATGTCCAAGGAAACAGTTTAACAGAGTGAAGAGCAGCTATGAATTACAAGATTTAGCTGTGACACATCTGCTGCAAATGTATCCCCTTTCTGGGTCACCACAAATAGCTACTGACAGTCATGTTAATTTGGGGCTTTGCTGGCCATAATTCATGTGGCCATTCATAAGAAGGGGTAAACACCTTAAGCAGCTGTGGATTCAACAATTTGCTCTTGGAGTTGTTCGGCTGAAGTGGCATCAGAAATAAGTTTGATTGTGGTAAGGAGAACAAACTCCCGGATGGAAATCCATGGAGAAGGCAAGGGTTCTCATGGGGAAGAAATGAAAGCAAACAGTGCCACTGCAAAGCCAAATCCCCCTGTTGTCCTCTTGCCCACTGCCTTGGTGAACATATTGTGTGGGGTTTTTTTTCTCTTTGAGGTCAGTTTTTATGTAATGTCGCAAAGATGTGCTGCTTGGAGAGAGCATAAATCCTTTGATTGTTTAATTACTGATGAGGGGGCTACCCTCTCCCTCCGCCTGCAGACTCACATCTCACATCTGGGTGTGCCAGCTTCCCAGTGCACTTTTGGGGAATAAGGATGCCCTTGGGACTGGGAAATGGAAGCAAAGCAATCTAGGCAGCCTCAGATCTGTCCCTGCACTAAGTTGCTGAGAAACAGCAGTTTAGCTATGCTGATTCTTTTTTTTTTTTTTTTTTAATTGACGAAGCCCTACATCCTTTGATCTGTGAAGGGCATGTTTATCCAACATTGTTCTTTGCAGCTATACTGCTTCTGGTTACAAATTGTGAGAGTCATGTTCTGTTTCAATGAAACAATAGGATTTAATTATTAGCGGTCTTCAAAGACAAATGCAGAGCTTACAGTCTTCTCTGATTACAAGGTCAGAGCAGCAGATCAGTAGTTGAGAAGAAACAGAGTTGAACAATCTTGTTTACATTATTCTCGGGGTGGGGGAGAGTGTGGAAAAGATCATTCTTAATTTTAAATTCACTTTTCTTCAAATTTTCGGTATTTGTAAAAAAGAAAATAAAAAATGCAATCAGCATATAAATTAGGAGATTGAATGGATTTCACTTCTTCAACCTTATTCAAGGTTGGTTGCCCTTATGAAATGCATGCATTATGTTTGAATGCTAAATTCAGGAGTAGAGAGGTGTCATTCTGTGGACACATATTGTCAGGGGATCAGACAAAGTGATCAAAATGTTAACTCTGGGCTTTAAAGATGGGAAGTAATTATCTGCATTAGTTAAAAACAGTAGAAATTCTGCTAAAAGAGGAAGGTACTGACAATCTATTCAGAAGAGTATCTTATTGCAAAGTTATTGTAGGCAGGTGTCTATGTTTAGCCCATATCTGGGGCTAAACTGTAGCAGTTGCTTTATCACCCAATGACCCCTCCCCAGCAGAGAAAAGGGATCAGGAGAAGGAAGGAAGACCCATAGATTGACATGGAAAATTATAATTAATATCAATAATTAATGTTAATAGAAGATGTATAAATGTATAGTCAGCCCAGCAAAGGCACAGCAGTCACAGTATCCAGGAAGAGCATCCTCAAGAGCAGGAAAGGGGTGAGGCCAAGCCAAAGCAGGAAACTCAAACAGAAAGCTTTCCTCTCCTCAGCAAACACTCTCCTGAGTGTGGTGCTCATGGTCTGGGACACACCTGCAGCCAGCTCCAGTCAGCTGTCCTGGATAACTCAGAGCTGATATGGCCTGCAGCTCACGAGTGGCCTGGGATTCTGTCCCAGCAAAACCGGATCATTAAGTCACCCATACATGTGACATTCTTCATTTGTGGAGATTTAAACAATAGCTAATGTAAAGAGCTTTTGGAAGAGACCTTCTTTCTTCTGTAAATGCGTGGATAAAAATGTCTATAGTGAAAGTTGTCTCAATTCCTTGGCATAAATGTCTTTGTGTGTCATCATAACTCATGGAATATCAGCTTCCACTCCAGCAGCTAAAGGGGTCCTACAGAAAGGTGGAGAGGGACTTTTTACAAGGGCATGTAGTGATAGGATGAAAGCTAACACCTTTAAACTGGAAAAGGGTGGGTTTAGATTAGATGTAAGGAAGTTCTTCACTGTAAGGGTGATGAGGCGCTGGAACAGGTTGCCTAGAGAAGTTTTAGATACTTCATCCATGAAATTGTTCAAGGCCATGTATGGGGCTTTGAGCAACCTGGTCTAGTGGAAGGTATCTTTCCTATAGCAGGGGGTTTGGAACTAGATGCTCTTTAAGGTCCCTTCCCATCCAAACCATTCTAAGATTCGACTGTCAGTAACTAGAGTTCCTAATCAGTCATTTAGGCATGTGTCTGTTCAAGCACAAGATGTGCTCAGCTTATGGCCCACTGAGACCAATGGGTTAATGATATATCATCTTAAACAGCAGTCTCTGGAGAGGTCTGTGTTTTACCTGTGTCTATGTCTGCTAAAGACAGGGGTAATCTAGATGAAAAGCCTAACTTCTAGATCACTAAAAGAAGGTGAGATGAATCTGATACTAAGACTACAAATTGCTAAGCATTTCCAACTCTTTTTTTTGCTTCAAAGTTTTCATGGATAATCTTCTGTTCTCTTTATTTTCTCTTCTCTTTTATATCTTAGTGAAATAAGAGCTGAAGATACCAAGCTAGTAGCACAGAATACAAACTAAAGCCAAAACACCACAAAACAAAAAAACCCAACCAACAAACAGAACCTCAAAAAAGACCCTTAATTCAGGAACAGGGGTATTTTAGATTAATATTTCATTGAATTGAAACCATCTATATGCAGTTACAGGTTATGATATTGAGCAACAAATGGAAATTCTTTTGACCATCCTGCTGTATTAAGAACATAGAATGAGAAGAGAGATGTCCTTTCTAAATAGTGACAGAGTTTATCATCCTTATCACAGAGTCTAACAAGGACTTTTTCTACTGGTTCAGTGATCTCATTCTAACCTGATTTTCACCACTGAGTGGTACTCAATGTTATTCCTTCCAGGATAAATGAAGAGCAAGTCATAACACTTGCCTGGATAAACCTGATTCAGAGGGTAACCAAAATGAGGACTAGAGTCTTCTTGGAAAAAAAGGAACAGAGTTATGCAAATCACCTCAAAGAAGTTGCATCTAGGGAAAACTTCTCTTTTAGGGCAGGTATCACTTAAGGTGTAAAGAATGGCAAGCATCAGGTAGAATGCTTTGAAGTTCATGTGACAAACTTAAGTGCAGGCCTTACCAAGTCTGACTTACCATGAAGCTACTGATTCAAACAGATGCCTTCCCTCTGTGTTCATGGAAACTTCTTAATTTATAACTTTTTTTTTTGTCATTTCCAACAGAGAGAAATAGGAAGTTGTAAGTCTTCTTGTGCATCAGAGAGAAATTTTGGGAAGGGCAGGTGAGTTGTGATGACGCTGAAGGCATCTAAAGTCAGCTAAGATACCTCCCACAGTGTTTCCTTAGCTTCTCTGGGAGCAGAGGCAGAAGTCTAGGCACCAAAGTATTTTGAGGGTGCAAGAGCTGATGTGTCCTTGGGTTTCAGGTTGGTAAATTGTTAGCAAAGGATTTTTTAATAGATCATTACATTAGCCATAGGTGTCTAATTTCCACTGAGGTTAAGACCTTTTCCTGCTTCCTTTTGTGTCTTTGGAAATCCTTGGACCTGCCTGAAGATCTCAAATCACATAGTGTGCTGATCTGGGATTAGTCCCACTGACCTGGTAGGTTAGAGGAAATCAGGTTAAAGGAAGTCAGGTAATTAAGACCTCAATCCATTGAGGATTCTTTACTCATTAGCTGCCCAAAGCTTAGTCCAGCAATTAACATAATATTCCCAATACAATCGCTAGAGTAAGCTATATCCGAGATTTTATTTTAACGTATAGAGACCGTTCCCATATTCCTGGTACCCCCAGAACCTACATTTCTGTTTCAGAAGGTGAACTCTTCAAGTCAGAATTCATGGTTTGGACTGTAACTCAGTGACAAAAGGCAGGATAAAACTTTCAGATAAGCAAAATCCCCAGTCATGTCTGTTGCCATGAAATAACAACTGGACAATGTCTAGGTTTTGCTTGGTCAGGTTTTTTCCTTTTTGTATGTTTTGTCTTAGTGGAGTCTTGTGATATAACACAGCCTTGTTCCACACAGCACCTCTCATAATCCCAGTTCCCAGTGACATTGTCATATTGAAGATTACAACAACAGGCAGCATTATTGCTTCATACACTTTCAGTCGTTTTCCCACAATGGATTCTGATGCATTTGTACTGGGATGGACTTGCTCTGTGTGTGTGAGGCTGTTGAATCTCACAAGGTGAATGATTATTCTTAGTGAATTTGACCAGGACACAGATCTGGTTTTGGTTCCTATCACACATTTACTGACACAACAGTGGGCAGATAAAATCAACTGTTTTGTTGGTTTTGGTTTGGTTGTGTTTTGTTTTGTTTTTCTTATTTTCTCTCATTTCTAAATGCTTACGTTCCTAAGCATTAATTTCAGAGCTCAAAAGTCATGTAAAAGTTAACTTTTGGGCACGGATCAAATTTTAAGCATCTATCTTGGGTGTGCTTTCCTAAAATCCCTCTCTACAGCTGAAGAAAACAGATATTTTCAGAGGACAGTACAAATTACACGAGTTGATTATCTCCTTGGTCTGCAGAGGTGCTTTGTACCCACCCAGTGTGCACCTTCAGTCTGGTAGTTAAATAAAGTTAAATGAAAAGAAAATGGGCCTGTGTGTCAGAATTCATCCTACCTAATTTTAGATATCTGAAACAGAATGTTTAAAGATGGCTAGACATCCTCAGCTCCTCATACAGTCAGTGAGCAAATTCCTCTTACCTTAGACACCTATATTCACCTCCATTTAGGCAGCTGTAAAGAATTCAGCTATGTAGTAATTAATAATTGATTAGGATCAGCCAAAGAAAATTAATAAAGTACACTAATCCATTCAAAAGCTAAATGTCATCATAGAATCATAGAATACTTTTTGTTGGAAAAGATCTTTAAGATTGAGTCCAACCACTATCTAACTCTACCAAGTCTGGTGTTAAAACACATCCCTTAGCACAACACCTACAAGTCTTTTAAACACCCTCAGGAATGAGGAATTCAAACACCTCCCTGGGGAGCCTGTTCCAGTATTTGAGAAATATTTCAGGGAAGAAGTTTTTTATAATATTTAACCTGAACCTCCCCTGGTGCAACTTGAGGCCATAAACACACTGAATTGCTTGTGCTGGACCATGGATAAAGTTATTGAGAAGCCAAAGCAAAGAATGGAGTGGGGCTGAGGGCAGGAAGAAGTTAATGGATATATCTGAAGTCTAAAGATATCTGGTTTAATTATACCCACTTAAAAAAATGAGAATCGTTGCTGAGAAACACTCTTTTGCAAGCCCTTATTTTGAAACCTAAATAATGATTTTCATATTCATTGACAAGCTTCATTAGCTGGAATTAGAAAGTATTGGAATTGGAGACCTTATTGTATCTTTCCAGTACTTAAAGGGGCCTACAGGAAAGATGGGGACAGTCCTTTAACAAGGCCTATTGTGACAGAGCAAAGGATGATAGTATAAAACTAAAAGAGGACAGGTTTAGACTAGATCCAAGGAAGAAATTTTTGATGCTGAGGGTGGTGAAACACTGGCTCAGGCTGCCCAGAGAGGTGGTGGATGCCTCATCCCTAGAAACATTCCAGGTCAGGTTGGACTGGGCTCTGAGCAACCTACTCTATTTGAAGATGTCTCTGCTTACTAGAGGGGCAGCTGTACTATATGGCCTTTAAAAGTCTCTTCCAATCCAAGGCATTCCATGATCCTATGATAGCATTTATAGCATACTCCCCTCTTTCCCAGTCCCCACTATATTGTCCATCAGGAAACAAAAAGGAGCAGACGTGTTTGAAATGCCTGTGTCAGCACTTTGCTGGGAAGAACAAAAATTTAATTTCCATGGAGAACAAAAAACCACTATGAAAACGTACACAAGTGATAGCAAACACCCTATAAAACTGAACTAGTGAGAAGAAAGGAGCATACAGAGATAATTTGTTGGGGGGGGAGTGAATTTAGCTCGACAGCAGGCAAAAATCAAAGACAACCTTTGCATTAGCCAAAACAGTAAAATGTGCACTCTGTCTAATTACAGTCACTTTGGGGTTCTTTTATGGGGCTGTTTAGCAGGCATCCTCTCCTACTGACAGATAGCTTATGCGATCCCAAAAGCATCTACTTATGGCAGGGCTTGAGGAAGAGATGAGCAGCCAAATGCTGAGTAAATGTTTGCTGCCCTCCTGTGTACAACCGCAAAAAGACACAGGCAAGGATGCAAGAGCTCTGATTTTGTTTCTCAAGACTTTCAGCTCCTGGGGGACTGTCTGTTACGCATTTACCTCTGATTTGTGTCAGTGAATCATCTGCAGGTTGATCCAGATTTCTGCTAATGGGATCTGGGCCCTTGTTCTCCCACCATCTGCTTGTTGTATCCATGGCTTGTTGTATATTTTGATAGCATTTGTTGCTCCATGTGTGCAGTTGGGAAAGGGCTGCAGGTGGAAGGCTGTTCCTCAGTTGCACTCTGTGAGAGCAGCCACGAGATGGATCAGTTCGGAGCCAGTGCCGGCAGCCTCTGAGCTGGCCAGAAAGCACTGTGCAGTGCCTCCTTCCCTGTTTATAACACACAGAGAATGGGTTGCAATTTCCATCAGAACACTGACAAGGCAAAGAAATCACCTACCCAAGGAAGTCTTGTGCTCTCCACCACTGGAGGTGCTTTTTAAAAAGATATTAAATTCATATTCACCTCAAATGCTGTGTTCAGTTTTGGGCCCTCACTACAAGAAGGACACTGAGGTGCTGGAGCATGTCTAGAGAAAGGCAGAAATCAGGTGAAGGGTCTGGAGAACAAGTCTTATGAGGAGTGGCAGAGGGAACTGGCATTGTTTAGCCTGGAGAAAAGGAGCTACCTGGAAAGAGGTTGTAGTGAGGTGGCTGTTAGTCCCTAGTATCAAGTGATAGGATGAAAGGAAATGGCCTCAGGTTGCACCAGGGCAAGCTTAGATTGGATGTGAGAAATAAATTTCTTTACTGAAAGAGTGGTCAGGCATTGGATCAGGAGGTGCTGCCCAAAGAGGTGATGGAGTTCATGTTCCTGGAGGTATTAAAAAGATGTGTAGATATGGCACTTCAGGGCATAGTTTAACAGCCATGGTGGTGTTAGGTTGATGGTTGGGCTCAATGATATTAGATGTCTTTTCCAACCAAAACAATTCTAATACTCTATATTTTCAGTAACTGTTTAAATTATCAGGGGCAGTAACTCATTGAGAGGATCACTGACTTTCAAATTTGTTCCCTGAGATTTGTCTAGAATTTTGTTTGCAACACAACTAAATGAAAACCAAGTGTTGTGCTTGTTCACTCCAGCCTGTGAGAATTATGGCACAAAGTTACAAGCTTACCTGAACACAAGTCAAGGTGTAGGCTTGTAATCTTGACAGTGATCATCTGGCATGTTCATTTTAGCTCTGTTTGGCAGTAAGAAAATAACGTCCAAACACACTATAGAATAACAGAATGGTTTGGTTTGGAAGAGACTTTAAAGATTACCTAGTTACACCCCCCCTGCAACAGGCAGGGACAGCTTCTACTAGGCTGCCCAAAATCCCACCCAACTTGGCCTTCAGCATTTCCAGGGAAGGGATATATGCAGCCCCAGTTCATATTCAAGGATGTACCACATTCAACTTGTTCCAATTCCTCATTCCTTATTGTGAAGAATTTTGTCCTGATATCTAACTTAAATCTACCTTCTTTCAGTTTGAAACCATTATTCCTCATCCTGTCACTACACTTTACTGATAAAGAGTCCTTCCCCATCTTTCTTCGGGCCCTTCTATGTACTGAAAGGATGAAATAAGGTGTCCCAAGAGCCTTCTTCGCTCCAGGCTGAACGTTCCCAGCTCTCTCAGACTGTTCTCATATGCCAAAGAAAATGCCAAACCCAACCCTTTAAACCTTATTTAATCTATGCTCCGTGTTCACTTTCTACACATCACACAAGTTATTACATTTAAATGTCATTCTCAGTGCCTGTGCAAGTGGCCTTTCTCAAACCTGTATCTCTGCTTCTTGTGTTTATTGTTAAAAATTAATGTCTTACTAAACAAAAAGCCCACAATCTAATCAAAGGATACTGGAGCACAGCAGGGAAAAGTCACTACAAACTTGCCAGGTAATATGTGAATATTTCTGTATTGATGTAGTAGCAGCTGATAGAGTAATTTGGAAGAAACCTGTAAAATCATTGAGTCTAACTTGTTAACACTGCTAGATGGACCCTAAACCACAGAATCATAAACACATGGAATCATAGACACATAGAATCATAGGATCATTTCAGTTGGAAAAGGCCTCTGGGACCACTTAGTCCAACTATCAACACGACACCTCCATGTCCCCAAAGTGCCATGTCTACACATTTTTTGAACACCTCCAGGGACGGTGACTCCACCACCTCCCTGGACAGCCTGTTCCAATGCCTGACCGCACTTTTTTTCCTCATATCCAGTCTAAACCTCCCCTGATGCAATTTGAAACCATTTCCTCTCATCCTATCACTCGATACTAGGGAGAAGAGACTGACCCCTAATCCACTGCAACACATGACTATAGAGAGCAATGCAGTCTCCCCTCAGCCTCCTCTTCTCCAAGCTAAACAATATCAGTTCCCTCAGCTGCTCCTTGTGAGACTTGTTCTCTTCACCAGCTTCTTGCAGCAAGTTCCCAAATCTGAACACAGTACAGCACTCAAGGTGTGGCCTCACCACTGCTGGGTACAGGAAAGAAGCTCTTAGCTTAATGCAAGCAAATTTCCTCAGACTAAATTGTCCTTTCTTACAGTCTCACAGAACTGGAAAATGAGGAAAAACACACAAAAACTGTTTCAGTACAGTATGCAAAGCAAATCTCTTCAGTTCATGCTTTGTGGAGAATCAAACTTCTCCCTTTTGTTTACTGATCAGGTGGGGAATATATTTTATTCGAGACAGGTCCCTCCTGCACAGTTTCAGCTTTGCAAAGTGAGCAAGTTTGGAACTCTCGGTTCTCAAGGTCCTGTTTGTGGAGTGTGAGAGTAAATCTTGTTCTCATTTGTGCCGTCCTCATTGGCTTCAGCTGAGTAATTTCAGTGGGAAATCAAATCATACAGGTGACACAGCCCAGTTCAAATCCCAAAATGACCTTAACAAGGTTGACTAGCACAGGTGAGTCGTACACCTGGAGTCCTAAGTTTTCCTGTTTGATCCTGTGTGGTTAGACTCAATGCAAGTATTTCATCAGAAAGTTATCTAAAATAAAAATAAAAAGAAACCTCCATTTTTGTTTTGGGGTTTGGTGGGGGGGTTTTGGCAGGTCTCCAAAGCCCTAGATAGAGGGCTTTGTTTAAAAAAAGAAAAAAAAAAAAAAACAACAAATCAATAAACCATCACTTGCATGGCAGAGCTCTGCAAAACACCAAGATCTTCTCCCAAGTAACTAGTGATAGAATAAGAGAGAATGGCCTCAAGCTGCACCAGGGGAGTTTTAGGCTGGACATTAGGAAAACATTTTTCATTGTCATTGAAAAACATTTTCATTTTCAGGCATTGAAAGAGGCTGCCCAGAGAAGTGGTTGAGACACTCTCCATGGATGCGGTGCCGGGGGATATGGCTTAGTGATGGACTTGGTAGATCAGAGATGATGATTGGACACAATGATCTTGAAGGTCTTTTCCAACCTAAATGATTCTGTGACTCTATTTGTCAGTTTCACCCATGAATTTCTTCAGAAAAAAAGCTGCTCTGTGGAATTTGATGAGGACAGAGCAGTATGACACTGCATAAATGTTGTGGAGACTTAAATAAACAGTCAGGGAATTGACTGCCACTTCTCAGATAGGACTAACCTATGATGGTTCTGGCTGCTTTCACTTTGGGTTTTTGATAACTTGTTGTATGGAGAACCCAGCTGATGAGGACAAGCTTCCAGTTCCATCACATTTCCTATTTAGCTGCTTTGACTGGCGGAGTTTGCAGGGCTCTGCTGGGGCAGAGTTATGCAGTTGAAACTTTCTTTGCTGCGTGTGCCTGCAGAGGAAAGGGGAAAAAAAAGAAAGCAAGATTTTTGTGCCACGACTATTTGCAGTTTTGTCACATGGTACTGGCACCTCAGCAGAGGAGACACCAAGGGTAATAGGGAGGAGACGACTGAATGGAGGGACCAAGGGAACGCCTGGCAGTGCTGATCTATCTCCTCTCTGAGATCTCCAGGTCCACGCTGGGATGTGAGAATGAGCTCTGAAAGCTTGAAACATGGCCCACCCACACACAAGACTGAAAGGACAAGACAGATTCTGAGTGATGTCTCCATCATGTGGTCCCTAGCACGTCCCCAGAAGATAAAGCCAAAACTCGTTGGGCTCACAACAACCCACGGATTGCTTCTATTTCAGATCACCTCTGCTCCATGAAAAAGGTTCTTCCCCATCTTTCTTGCAGGCCCTTCTTGGAGGTCTGGCTGACAAAATGTCAAACAGACAAATCCCAAGCAGCAACTTAAAGCTCCCCAGGAAGTCTGTGTTCAACACACAATCACAGAGCTGATGGCTCTGAATGATAGAATCATAGAATGATTTTGGTTGGAAAAGACCCTTGAAATCATCAAGTCCAACCATTTACCCAACACCACCATGCCCCACAGTGCCATGTCTACATGTTTTTTGAACTTGTCCAGGGATGGTGACTACATTGTCTCCCTGGGCAGCCTGTTCCAGTGCCTGACTACTCTTCCAGTAAATACATTTTTCCTAATATACAATCTAAACCTCTCCTGATACAACTTGAAGCCAATTCCTCTCTTCCTATCATTAGTTACTTGGGATAAGAAACCAACAACCACCTCCTCTCAGGTTTTCTGACCAAACTGAGGTCCCAGAAGAACTGACATATCCTTTTTGAGATGGTTTTAGTTCTGAAAAAACAAGCCTAGCATTTTAGAGGGCTCCTCCAAGGGGCTGTCAGGTCACCTACACTCTCCTGAGCCCCAGTGCTCTCTTGTCTACAGCTTCTCTCCTTACTTTGTCTCTCCACCAAGCACTTCACATGGCAGGCCAGGGAGTTGGTAGGTGCAGGGCTTTTACTGCACAAAGAGGAGGTACAGCTTCTGCCTTCAGCTGCTGCTCCATGCCCTGTGATGTGGCCTGAAAGCTCTGCCATGGCAGTCTTAAGGGACCCACCACTGCTTCCTCAATGCATCTCTGGACCCAAGGTGGTTCAGATGATGGATCTTTTGAATGAAGGAACAGGATGAATCATTAGCTGTACATTGATCAGCTTTCAAAATGATATTGTCACAGTCCACTGTGGCTTGAGTCTTAGATTAGATGTCCAAATAGCCTTACATTAGAAGTATTTCTGTGTTGTGTAAACCTGTCCATATAAAATTTCCCTTTCTCTACCTCATCAGAGAACGCTGAGCAAAACATTAACCACTCTGATGTATCGTAGGACTTCTAACACAGCTCACCACTGGCTCTAAACCAGCCCTGTGAGTAGTGTCTCTTGGAAAAATTTCAGTAGTAACTGCCAGCTGATGGATTGCCTTCACTACCAGACAAACCCAGCTGGTAGTGTTGTTCTGGTGGAGCTTTTGTTTATAGCATGAACAAAAAATGGTTGTACCACAGGCATACAAATAGTGTAAATTAGTCTTTTTCCATAGATGTCAGCAGAACAATGCCCATTGAGAAAGTTTGCATCCTTAGAGGGATCGTTTGATTTTGAACTTGGAGTTACCTACAGGTTGGCAGGTTGTTAAAGACCTTTGTTTGGAAGTGTGTAGCAGATGGAGAGGGGACAGGGTAAAGACAGGACACCTTTGATCTGTTGTCTTCTACTTATGGTCACAGTCCTTCAGAAATTCCTTATTACAACCCCTTGAATTCCCAACTCTGTGGTCTCTTGTATATCACTGTATGTCTTGTATGTTGTCACTACACAAAAGCATGAAAAATAGGGAAAACTGAGATGAGGACAGGGGAGGACATCACCACACAGCCTTAGTGCACCTACAGAGGTATGGATGTGAGCTTGGCCTTAGCATTCCCTTTCTGTGTGATCTTGGGCAGGCTACGTAACTCTGTCAGTCCTTGCCTCTACCTTCTGAGGTCTCTTCACTGGCTACAGAGTAAGAAAGTTTTCCCATGAGCATGGCTATTGGGTGAAAACCAACTTCAGCATCCATCCCTCTTAAAAGGGGTGTTAGTCTGAGCAGGCAACATAAAAGAGCATTTAGAGCAATGGGAATAGCAAAAACTGAACTCAGTCCCACCCACAAGGAGAACTCAAATTACAACCATGCGAGATGCAAGCTGTCCAGATAGATTTTCCACTCATGTCTATATATAAAAGAAAAAAATGCATCAGCAGAATTTTGTTGGATGTTTCTCTCCACTTCCCTGAGCTATTTACAATAACACAACTTACCATGTTCGATCCCTGCCTTGTGAAGTGCTTCTCCTTGGCTTTCTCTCCAAAGCATCAGTGTTACCACTACTCTGTTGAGAGAAGCCCAGCATCTTTGCACACAGCTGTAAATATCTTTCCAGAAGAATCTGCCTGAATTCAACTTGGAGTGCAGCAGAGTGAAGCAAACCAGAAGCCTCCATTTTTTTTTAATTTTTTTTTTAGGTGATGCAGAGCTCAAATTGCAATTCTACTTTGAGGGAACCTGTCCTTCTGAAGAAAAACTGTTCCATGGTTGATGTGCAGACCTGAACAAGGGAAGAATTGAAGCATTCTTTTTTTGTCTCTAGTACAGAAAAATGTCCATGGGGAGTCTTCCTTGGGAAATAGCTTAACTCCAGAGAGTAAAATATTGTATTCAACGTGCCAGCATGTGCAATGGAAACCAGGATTTTTATCAAGGCATTAGAAGTGGTGATAGGACTTAAGCCTTCTCCTCCATTTATCAACCAATATGGGATAATACTGAAGAATTTTTTTAATGTCTCAAAACATGACTACAGAAATAAGGAGATTAGTTGTAGCTCAGAAAGGGACCTTCTTTTTATTTTTGAGTGTAGTTTAGTACACATCAAATAGAGAACCTCTGTTTTTCTCTTTAAATGTCTTTTACCCAAGAGCAGGAAACTCCTTGACTCTTGGACTGCTGGAGCATTTCTCAACAGGACAGGAAGGATTTTACCATTTTGGGAGTGATGGAGCAAGGATTGGCCAGGTTGTTCCACTCACAAAAGCACCACAAAGGGGGAAAGGCAGAAACACAGACCCAGGATGAGTCCTGAAGAAATGGAGAACCCTAAAGAAGAGGAGACTGAAGGGGTATCTCATTAATGTTCATAAATATCTAAAGGCTAAGTGCCAGGAAGATGAAGCCAGACACTTCTTAGTGGTGTCTAGTGACAGGACAAAGGCAGTGAACACAAACTGGAACACAGGAGGGTCCACCTACAAATAAGGAAAAAATTCTTCACTTTAAAGGTGTCAGAATGCTGAGTCTGTCCAGAGAGGTTGTGGAGTCTCTGCCTCTGGAAGCATTCAAAACCCACCTGTATGTGTTCCTGTGTGATTTACTCTAGCAGGGGAGTTAGACTGGATGACTTTTAGAGGTCACTTCTAACCCCTACTATTCCATCATTCTGTGATTCTGTGGATGGTTTCTCTCACCACCCTGGTGTTATGGGCACAATGATTGCTGCAGTGGCCACGCTTCATCAGTGGTCATCAGCTCCAAGATCCTGGCTGTGCCTTCAGTAGTGGCTGCTTTCCTGCCTGGTCTGCCCAGTGTCCTAAACCAGCCCTCTTGACACTACTGGTTCCCTTTATTTCTGGTAGAGCTGGAAATAGGTGTATATGACTCTGCCACATCCACTAGGGACATCCTATGGGGGTAGGCTATAGCTGAAAGCTATTCAGATACTCAATGATTGGGCTCCATATATAAAAACAATTCTCCACATGTATTCTGAGGGTATCTTCTTCCTCTTCTGTCACTGCTGCAGCCTGAATAAGAAAAACTTGCTGACCAGAAGACATAAGTGTTGGTATATGCTGGTCAAGCATCGGAACAGGCTGCCCAGAGAAGTGGTGGAGTCAGAATCCCTGAAGGTGGTCAAAAAATGTGCAGACATGACACTTAGGGACATGGTGGTGTTGGATTGACAGCTGGACTTGATGATCTCAGAGGTCTTTTCCAACATTAATGACTCTGTATTGATTCTGTGATTCAATTCTCTGATTACATATTCCACAAATGATGGAAAGCAGTGCCAGCATCTTGTCAGCAAATGCCTTTTCCTACACATGCAGCTCATTCTTCTGACAACTGGTTTCAAATAGGTTTTATTGCTCAATGGCTGGCTCAAGTAGGCATTTAACAGGCTTTAATTCTTCACCAAGCTTACCATTTTCCATTCAGGAAATATTCCTCCTTTTCAACCCCTTCCTTTTCCTATGTTAAAGGCAAGACCTGACAGCCCACAGAGTCTGAGAGCATGAATGAACTATTAACATCCTTCCCCACTGTTTCTGGTAATGTATGCAACACTTGAAAAGAGTTTTCTTTTAGCTTAAAGCAGCAAAGATATTAGTGGCTATTCAAAACAGCCTGGCAGATGCTGTGTTAATATCACTTAGCCAGGGCTTGACAGGTGTGAACTTTGTAGCTTTCCAGTTGAACTGGAGAAGGGGGAGAAGGGACATAGTCCAGAAATAGAAGTAGCAGCTTTACAGCAGTAACTAAACAGCTTATCCCAATGCCATGGTAATTTGTTTGAGAGGAGGAAGGTTACATTATCCAGTTTCCTACCAGAAAGGTATGCCTATTGCTGTCTGACAACTAGGACAGTCACCTTACAAGCATAGTCACTCTGTGGCCAAAAGGGTGCTAATTACCTCCCCAAAATGCTTTGAGTCATTCTTCTGTGCTGTCTGCCCCTCTCCACTGAGTTTTCAGAGCCTCATTGTCATCTATTTTCTCCTCATTTGTAATATTTTCTTGCATCACCTTCTTCAGATCTGCTTCATGCTGTGGTTGTCCCTTGTGATATTTCTCTCCTGATCATCCGTGCCTGTGGAACTGCCGAGTCCAGGCAGCCTGAGCTGAGAAATCTTCCTGGTAGCAGTGGGATGAAAACTACTAAAATTAGTTTTATGTTGGCTGACATGCCTTCAAACAGTCTGCCATGCATACTTGCAAGGTTACTGTGTCTCGCTTGTTGAGGTCAGAACTAGTGTGATGTGCCTTCTCACTGCTCCTTAGTGTGATGTGCCTTCTCACTGCTCCTTTGTGGCCTCAGCCAGGTCTCACCTCTACCTCAGCTCTTCTCTGGTCTGGTGGCTAGACACAGTTGGCTTGACCAGTGCTGCAGCAGGATGAGTTGCCACACACTGGGACTCTCAGTTATAAACCTCTGGTCCTGGCATACTGACTGGCAAAACTAGCCTTCTGGAGTCCGTGAGACATCCCAGCGCTGTGGGAAACCTGTATCAAACACACCAAGAGCATCTTCTGGCAAGTATTTTGTGATCACCACATGACAATTGCCTCATACATTGAGAAAGGAGGAACTTGAGAAGGTTGTTTTACCAGGGAAGGACATCAGTGCTAAACTGGCCCTTGCTAAGGAAAACAGCATGAGAAAAAGTATCCCACAGGTTCTTATTTTTTCCTAAGTTACTATGCTAACATGACATATGACAGACCAGAATCTGTTCAGGGATTATTCTGGCTAATGAAGCCTGATTTCTCACAGTTTTGTGTCATTGGCCTCACACACTTCTCCTTCACACTCAACCCAGCTTTCTGTTCAGTCCTCTTGAAGCCTCACTTGGCAAAAGTCATTTGCCTACCCTATGGTACTTTCATTTTCTTCCTGCACCACAACATGCTTGCTCTGAAATATCTCATGCCTACCAACTACTTAGCTGTGAAGAGTAAGTGTGTTGGTCTGGGGATGTAAACACAACAGATAATCCAAAGGGCTTGGGTTCTTCCTGCTATCTGCTGGGTACCTTCTCTGCATCCACATCCCTGCTTGCAGGGCTTGTGGGTAACACCTCTGAAGATGCTATCCTGATGTGAATCTTAAGTCCACCTTGATGATAGGCTCAGATTTTTTCATGGGAGGAGTGACAGCAGATATGAGCTCTGACAAGCAGAATGTGCTTCCAACCACATTTCTGTCATGAATAAATGCATTAAAGGATTTGAATTCCTCTAGTTTGTTTCTCTGCAAGAGACACTGTTAGCTGACCCTCAGAACCATAAAGTTTTGTTCCTCAGACCTCTGACATCTGAGCTAGGTGCTTGGTCAGAAACATTTCTGCTCCCCAGGATTTCCTTGTACATGGGAAACACTTAAACAGTTTGCCAAGAGAAGAGGCTGGAAGGAGTAAAAGAAGAAGTTGCAAGCCAAAAACTTCTGAATTTTTTCCAGACTGTTTTTTAAACCGAAAACCAACCACCTCAACAAAGCTGGGGTTCTCTGATAAAGCAGCTGAGTGTTGGCTTCACCTGTGATTTCACCTTGAGTGCTGGATTTGTTAAGGCTCTGTGAGGGCAATGCCTCAGGTTTAAAGCTCTTGTGCTAGAGCATGGTGCCAGATAGCAGCTGAGCAGGGGATATCTAGAAGGTTTCTTATGCTCATGGTGCCATGCACAGCCTGCACTGCGGTGCCCTGGCCTCTCTCCTGTGGCATGACCATAAGGATGTAATGCATGTGGTCAGAGACACGTGGGTCAGGATGAAACTTGGTGCCAGGCTCAGGAGGTCATGTAGAAGGAAAGCAGCAAGTTTGTCACAAGAGCCATGAAGCTCTCCATTTGTCATGTTCCACGTCTGATCTAGACTATAGGTCTGCAACTAATTAATCTCCCTCAGCAAACAAATATTGGGCTCTCCTGAGCTCAGTCACAGCAAAGGGAGAATCATCAACAGAGCTATTCTGAAGCAGAAAGAAAATTATAGGTGTCCACGAAGGTCCATCTCCTCTGTGCTGAAGGACAGCAACACTAGGTGGCACTGATTTCATTATGTGGAAGAGCCTGAAAAGACACAAAGATGGACAGAGCAGCTTATGGGGTGATCTTGATAAACCCCACCCTGGGGAGCCTCCAACCAGAGGCTGTTGACATTTGGACTCCTAACCTCACTATAGTGCCTTGTAGATAGCAATGGCAGGAGAACAGAAGCATTTCCTCCACTTGCTGAGAGGATATAAAGGATGTAGGAAAGTCAGGGCTTTGCTCTTCAAACACGCTTGTCTTTAAATGCTTGGTGAAATCTCATAGATTCTCCTCCTACTTGCCCTGTCTACTTAAAGCTAGTAACACATGTAAGTAATTTGTTGATAAATGTCTCACCCAGACTACACAGTGTCAGGTTTCCTGAAGCCTTTTGGGGTTTTGTATCACTGAAGACTTTGATATGGTGTCCTCAATATCACTGCTTTCTGTGGGATCAAGCGAGGTGTGTGTGCAAGAGCTTGCACAGCTGCTGCTGCATGTCAGGGTAATGCACTTGCAGGACACCACCACTTCACAAGGCATGAACTTCATCTGTGCTGTGGATACAGACTGTATGTGGTGAAGCAGCATGAAGCTGTATGGGATAAGAGCTTCAGGGTTTGCTTAGCTGAGTTCTAACTCAGGGAATGGCCAACAGAAAATGTATGAGGAAGAGAAAACCAAAAACATTCTGATAATTTGTGGCTCTGGACCTTCAGCAGCTACCAGGCTGATTTTTTGATTAAAGCCCTGAGCGGAATTTTCTTCCCTGAATATCTTTATCACTTTTAAAAAGCATATAAGTGTTGACATCCCATGTCCTTTGGCAAAGTGTTTCACAGCTGCACTTCACACTGCTACAAGAAACACCTCTTCTGGGGTTTTCTGGACTAACCAGACAGTAATGCTATTTGATGCTCCCCTGGGGTTTAGTATTAGGAAAATCAGAGCTGCTCCCTGCTCATGCTTTCTAAGCCACTCACTGATTTATATCACATATGCTCTCAGCTACACTTTTCCAGACCAAAAAATTCTGCTGTATGTTCAACAAAAAAGGAACAATTCTAAGTGTTAGCATTTTGTCACTTTCCCACTTTTTTCCAGTCCCAGGATATTGCACAGCCATATAAATATCTTCAGCTGAAGGCCCTGGAAAGATTTATTTAGTAGTGCAATTATGTTTTCTGTTATCATTATATTATCAAAGGCTACATAAAAGAATGTACAAATGGCATTTTTTCTTGGATGTGAAGATTCATATTAAAATGTGAGAGCCAAAATGATACCTATCACATACATCAGGGACCTCACAAGACAGCCATGGTTTGCAGGCAGGAGAGAGGAGATATCTATGGTTGCCCATGGATCTCACTGATTCTTGGAGGATCCTCAGCAGCCCCAGATGGCTCACTCCTTCCTATAGCAAGACATCAGCTTACATAGAGGTCCTGAGACCAGTGCAAGTCTGGATCCTGCCTTTCTGCACTTCCAAAGCTAATATGAATGTCTTTTTAATTAAAAAACACCACCACAACAACAAAAGGCATTTTTCATTAGAAGGAAAATCAAGACAGCATGCAGAAGAGCATGCAAGAATATATACCATGTGTGAGCCAAACAGAAGAGGAAAGGTCTTCCCATTTCTCCAAGGCAAATCTACAAAAATTTTCAGCCAGCTAAATATGTTTTGGAGCCTACGTTCCATTGTTAATGGCATAAATGGACCCCAGAAATTGTAGATTTGGTCCAGATTTTTCCATACAAGTTGCAACCAACTTTATGTGAGGCTTAATGCTAACGTTCTTGGATGTTTGATTTAACTCAGTCAGATCTGTAGCATGTGAACTGACAGTATTCATGCAGGAAATCACTGTAATAAAAAGATTGTTTCAAGCCTTTGCTCCAGAATCAAGCTGACTCATGAGCACATCCTTGCTGTAGGCCCCAAGAGATTCAATTCCACTCAAATGGAAGTGTCTGAATTTAGAGATGAATTCCCCCCATGTAGAGATGTGGAAGTCCATGTATGTATTACATAGCCAAGCTTTCTTTTGTAAATAAGAGGGATACAAGGCACAGCTCATTTGTGGGACTGACCTAAACATCAGCTGCTAATCCATTATTAAGGAATCTTCATGGAGATGTCACAAATGTCTTAGATTATTTTGTTGCCTGGCTCACTGTGCACAGGTAGATGGATTGAGACCAGGAGATGATTATAGTCAGTAGTGACAAACCAACCATGTGTAGGGATGCAAGCCAGTGTGGTGGGGCATCTAGGGCAACTGGGCTGCCCTAAGTTATCCAACATGTGAGCACAGGACTGGTAAATGTATTGCAAGACCTACAAAACACATGCATTCATCCAGATATACATCTGGAGGCTAGATGGGATGTGTCTAAAATGAAATGGGCTACGTGTGGCCTTTGACATCTGCTTTAAATCATTTAAAGGGTGAAGGTCAAGAGGATGGGGATGGGCTTTTTTTCAGTAGTGGCCAGTGATAGGACAATGGGTACAAATTAGGTACACATGAAGCTTCACTTAAACATTAGGAAAAACTACTTTATTTTGAGGGTGACAGCACTGGAACAGGCTGCCCTGAGAGGTTGTAGAGTCTCTTTCTCTGAAGAGTTTCAAAACCCACCCAGATGAAATCCTGTGTAACACAATCCAGGCAAATCTGGTTTAGCAGGAAGGTTGAACAAGATCATCTACAGAAGTCCATTCTGTGATGAAGTGACTTGGATTGATGTTGAGTTACTCTCTAGGCTCTGCCTCTAAGCGCACTGAATATCCATGCACTACATTCAAGGCTGAGCATCCATTGAAGTCACATGTTGGCACTTGCGATCTAAAGTTGAACATCTGCATCTCTCAGGGTACTAAAAATATATCCCCTTTTGCTCTTCACATTATGTTTGCTCTTCCAGTGGTTTGATATTGTTCCATCAAGATTTCTACATGAGGAAAATAGTCTTTGCTGAAGCAAAAAAAAATTCTTCCTTCCAGCACACAGAAACATCCCCTCAATGCTGATGCATGGTTTATGTGACAAAGTAAAATCCTCCTGTGTCACTGTTTACACATTAATATGAAGTACAGGATTAGGCTATAAAACGAACGTGCTGATTTCACTTTCTTTTGTCAACAGGGATAAATTACACCATATGTCAAGTACTGGTAAAGCCTTGGTGTAGAACATTAATGGAACCATCCTTTAAAACTTAGGTACCGTGGCCAAGAGAGAATAAACATTTGCTTCTTGATTGTAGGGCATTGCTTCCCAAAAAACAACAGCTGGAAATTAGCAGAATTAATCGTGCTCAGAGTAAGTGTTAAAGGAAACTACAGGGACCAAATGCAGGCTGAGATTTTAATGGTATTTTCAGCTTTTTTTTTTTTTCCCCTCTGTGTGTGTGTGTAGGATGTGCAACCCAAAACCAGTCCATGCAGGACTTGACATCAATCTCTCCCTCAGCCAGCCTTGAGACACTGGCTCTCATCCACTGTCATATATAGACTCCAGTCTAGTTCTAACGCTGCTAGTTAGGGGTGAGTGAGACTTTTTCAGTACAAAGTTTTTTCAACAAGGATGAGGTATGGAGGGGAAAACATATGCTTTACTCAGAGAAGTGGGCTAAACTACCATGAGTGTGCCCGTACATGAGGGGTGGTTACCAACAAGATGGAAGCTCCCTTTTTACAAGGGGTCACATGGAAAAGACAAGGGGTAATATGTGTAAATTAATCCTGGGGAGATTCTGATTTGACTTCAGAGGAAAATTTTATACTATGAGAACAGTTAGACATTGGAATAATCTCCCAAGGAAAGTAGTGGATTCCCCTACACTGGACAGTTTTAAGACTCAGATTGACAGGGCGCTGGGCCATGTCATTTAGACTATACTATTACCTCGAGAAGTTGGACTAGATGATAATTCCAACTTGCAGTCCTTGAAATTTACTATGGAGGGTAATTGGGTAAGAGCATATACACCTTAAGTAATACAGAGATACAACATGTGGTTCTGGATCCAGTGTCACTGATATTCAGCTATGAAATTGTCCTTTTCCACCTTGCTGATGCTTCAAGTCTACATCTCAGATTTATTTCCATTATTTGCTTCATAGAAACCTAGGAATAACTCTGGGAGCCCAAGCTGTTGGGAAGGATCATCCATCCAGATCAAGATGAAAATAATAGCTTAAAGGATAAAAACCTTTGGAATAAGGTATTTCTGTTAGATACCAGAAAAATCAGTCTTTAAGGGAAAGCAAAATACACATACTAGCAACCAGTTAAAGAAAAAATAGATTCCACATGTTTAATAAATGAGATCATGCCTAGGAAGAATGTATTCTCTTTTTTTCCAGCCTGCAGAGTAGGGGATTTCAGATTTTGATAGTAGAATTTTTTGACCTATGAAGTGCAGCACACCAGATTTGTCACACTTTCTCTGCAAAGTTCTCATTTCATATGGGGATCACTAATATTCCACAGGTTTGTTCACATTGTGGTTGTATTTATGGCAACGCAAGGGGCACGAGACATTTAAACTTATCACCAGCCTTGTCTGAAGTGCATGGATCCCTTGTTCACATCATCTACTTTTGCTTCCATTTCCATGAAGAAATACAACTGTGTATTAGGGACTTTCTGTGTGTTGTCTCACTATGACACCTGTTTTGTGCCAAAACAGTGAGTTCATGCAACAGAGTTGAATGGATGAAGAAAAGTCAAAAAGACTGCCTTAAGTTAAAAAAATAAGCATTATGTTAGGAAAAAAAACTCTCTATACTAATGCTCAAATGAGTTCCACATTCTACTGTGTACTTAAAACTTCATTTCCTTTGAGAACATAGAATCATAGAAACATTTTTGTTGGAAGATGCCTTTAAGATCAAGTCCAATCCTTAACCCAGCACTGCCAAGCCCGCCACGTTTATATGTCCTTCCAGGGATGGTGACTTCACCATTTCCCTGAGCAGCCTTTTCCAGTACTTGACAACCTTTTAGGGGAAGAATTTTTTTCCTAATGTCCAACCTAAACCTCCCCTGGTGTAACTTGAAGCTCTTTTATCTTCTCACTTGTTACTTGGGAAAAGAGAGCAACCCCCACTTCACTATAACCTCCTTCCTGGTAGTTGTAAAGAGTGATAAAGTCTTCCCTGAGCTTCCCTGAACATCACCCAGAGATATTGCAAGTATCACCTTAGGCAAGGCAAAGATTATCCATGTGAGAATAAAAGGAGATGTCATTTGCTGAATAGTGTTCTAAGAAACTGTAATTTTCTACTCTGATGATCAGAGGTGCTGACTCAGACCAGCCACCCCAGCTGCAGACCTTGGTCACCATTCGCAAGTCCTTTGGTCTGAGGCTGGATCTGCCTTTCCTGGTGACACAGTGCACCAAGTAATCCACACTCAACTCACAGCTGAAACTGTGCAGCCCTTGGGCTGAAAATACTTACGGAAAATTGATTCCTGGTGCTGCTTTCCTCTGCTCTTCTCTCTGTGCCCTCCCAGCATCTTTTAGAATTCAAATGCTTCCATTTGACATGATCCTTTCATCTTTTAGAAGACGAGGCCCTGCTATTACCATCCTCTGCTTGTTATACAATTATTATAACAGCTCCCTTTTGGGCTCAAGTCATTGTAACTGCCATTTGATTAGGTTTTTGTCACTAGGTCTTTCAAAGAATGACTGCACCCTGCACACAGAACATATGTTAATTTATTTCCACAAACATCCAAGTGTCTTTCCTCAGCTTGACAGTGACTTGATCAGATTTTGTGTTTGTTTTTGCACCTACTGCCTTCTTCTGAGGACCAGATGGAAATGACGATCCCATGCTTGATCACATTTTTATTTGCAATTCATGCTTAGCAAAAGGTTCAACACATACATTTAACCTAGACTCCTGGACCAGTACAGTTTCTTCAGACATCTGTATAATCTTGAGGTTAACATTTAACAATTAATAATTTTCCCAGAAATTTTTTATTTAAGGGGAAAAAGAAATTCCTTTTGCTCATCTCTGAGCTCAGTGCCCATTTACAGGATGTTTAAGTTTGCCATTGGCTTCAGTGAGTGTCTGACAACTCTTGCAGCTGGGATCCTCAGCTCTGTTGGAGCCACACCTGGAATATCTTTGGTATTGGTAGAAAACTGGAGCAGGTTGCTCAGGGAGATGTTGAGCACCCCCTACCTGGAGAAACTCAAGGTCAGGCTTGATGGGGTTCTGAGCAAACTGACCTAGTTAGGGTTGTCCCTTCTGACTTCAGGGGGGTTGGACTAGATGACCTTCCCACTACCTTCCAACCCAGTGTGTTCTGTGATTGTGTGAGTCTATGATCTGCAAGTAAATCACACTCCATTCCTACATTATCTTCTGTTATGAATGCTCCTGTAGAGATTAATATGTCTAAGAAATGTTGCTTTCACTTACCTTATCTTAATAATGGTTAATCTACTACATTCTGATCACACACTCACTTGAAAGTTGTATATCATTCCTTTACCTTTGTTTGATCCTATTTACCAAACTAAGATGACAAGTCTCTCACAGGTTTTAGATACTGTCCATCAGAAACTAGGCTGTTGCAAGAATTTCAAGGTGGTTCATGCTCATATTTGCACTTCAGTTGTTCCTGTCTGGGAAGTCGTAGACGGAAATCTCAAACAGAATCAGGATCCATATCCTAGACTTCCCAAGAAGCCACAAAAAAAAAGTTGGTCTGAATTGGATGTGGGGTGTGGATTGGGGAAGCATTTACTGCACCCTGTATCAGCAGTGCTGTGCTGAGCCATGCTGTGTATAGCATGCATCCAGGCTTGGCTGAGCCTGCAAATCTCTACACATTATCCTCTTCCTTCCCTATAAATACAAGTTATTGACCTGTGGGAAGCAATTGTCAGGTCTGGTCCTATGGCATGAGCTGTTGTGGTTGTTGCATTTTGTATCACATCTTCTATTCAAGCAGATGTTACCAAAGAACAATTTGGATTAGTCTTCCCTGATTGAAGAAAAATAAAAGAAATAGCATTCATATCCTCCAGTGGTCACTGCTCAGTCTTGCAGCCCAAGTCTCACACCATGCCACTGTGACAACCACAGCTTGGTACAAAGATGCTAGGAAACTGACCAGATGGTTTGGACATCTGGTGTCATTTCCACCAATGGAAAATAGCTTGTGAATGACCCAGTGACTTTGGAAAGTCAGGAACTCTTCAGCCACTAGAAAGCTGACATTTCCCTCACAAATGGCTAGAATGGATTTGTTACTTTGTTGTGTGCTGCACATCCAGTGCTAAGCCCCAGAATCACAAGCACTCGTGTCTCAGGTGCATTTGTCTTTGGCTCCACAATGTGCAAGCACACTATACCAGAAAGAGGGAAATGCAACAGGGACTTGTAAAATGGTCCCTGATGAATTTTCAAACACTTATAGGGTTGAAGAAAATGGTTCCTTTAACTTTGCTCATCAACATGGATGAGTGAGGTGGCAGTCGGAGGGGGTTTTGTGATCTGCTCAGCTACAGAACAAAAATTGTGGCTGCTTCCTGTAAAGCAACCACCTGCTGAGGCAAAACATGAAGATTTCTTCCCACTTCAAACACTGCCTGCTCTGTCCTGCAGCTTTTGTTTTCAGAGAACCAATAGGAAGTCAAGTTGAAATAATTTTAAAAAAACAAAGTCAAACAAAAGTGCAAATTTTGTTTTCATTGATATTTAGAAGCAAATCTTGTCCGCATATCAGGCATCTCAATCAGGTACCAACATTTACTCTCTAAAGAAAACTTCAAGGGTAGAAATTGTCCTTCCTTCTGTTTTCTGAGTTATGTAGAAGAACCAAGTAGAGGGAATGACCTAAAAAAGGCCTTAGAAAGCCAAGAAGATATGCAACTACCTGTAGTAGTGACCTAAATGCGTCAAGACTCCCCTCTCTGTCCCCAGGATCATTGGCATGGTCTGTCTAGTGTCTAATCCAAGACAGACACCGAGACAGACCAACCTCTCACACGCTAGGCCAGCATGGAGAAGTTACTTTTGGGACAGTGAACAGATCTATGCAGATCTGGTGGTTAGGTACTGTGGTGGGAAGGATGTTCTTCTAGCCTATGAGTGAAAATAATTACAGAAAGAACATGCCCATGTGCCTCTTCCCCATGATGAAAAGTGTCTGTAAGCCACATCATGTTTACTTATCACACTCTGGTTCATCAGGGAGTTCAACTTCACTCATGAGAAATCAAAGAAAAAAAAATTACTGGAAAAAGAAAATGACTGAAGTCTCCTTTTTCTTTAAAAGCACAAATAGAAAGTCTGATTTTCACTGAGCTGCTTTACACCTGCTGTCTGTTCTACTTCTCCAGAGACACAGGCCACACCCCTACTCTGTTGCAATTAAAGGGAGACCCCTGAAAGATTGAAAAGCTTGCAAGTGTCTTTCTGCAGGAAACAAAGAGCTGCATTTGGGTGTTACGTTTTTCCACCTCAAACCAACCCTTGGTGGACCCAGAAGATAAAGCTTTGCCACAAGCTCTGATGCAGCTCATGTGACAATTTTTTCTTCTGAGGACTCAAATGCAAACATTTGACACATTTGGTCTTCTAACCACAGAGACAATATCTTCTTCCTCTGGGCTCCGTGGGGAGGCAGAGGATGGAGGGTTTCTCACTCTTCCCTCACCTCCCCTGACTCATTCACACTTAGAGACTCACAGGCAACAGGAAAATAAACTAGAACAGAAACCTCCCAGGCAAGTAGTTTCCCAACCAGTTTCAGCTACATCTTAGGACAATTGTCCTAATGGGATCAATGGGGCTCTTACAGATTCCCCAGGTGTAGCCACCCTCAGTCTCAGTGAATCCAAAGCTAGATTCTATCTACTCTGCCCAAATGAGGCCACACCTGGAGTATTGTGTCCAGTTCTGGGCTCCTCAGCTCAATGTGGATGGAGAACTACTAGAGAGAGTCCAACAGAGGGCCACAAGGATGATGAGGGGACTAGGGTATCTCTCATGAGGAGAAACTGAGAGACATGGGGCTATTTAGCCTGTGAAAAAGACTGAGAGGGGATCTTATAAATGCTTATCAGTGTCTAAAGGGTGAAGGTCCTGAGGATGGGGCTGGGCTCTTCTCAGTGCTGCCCAGTGATAGGACAAGTGGCAATGGGTACAAAGTAGAACACAGGAAGTTTCACTTAAATATAAGGGAAAAGTTTATTTTGAGGATGATGGAGCACTAGAAGAGGTGCCCAGAGAGGTTGTGAAGTCTCTCTGGAGAATTTCAAAACCTGGCTGGATGTAACCCTGTGCAACCTGATCTTAGGTGAACCTGCTTTAGCAGTGGAGTTGGACTAGATAATCTCCTTCCAATCTCTACTAGTCTATGATTCTATGATCTTCTGGTTCCTGTCTTCCCCCCATATGCCTTCACTGCAGGGAAAGGTAACCTGGATGAGGAAGGCTATTGGGGTCTGACAGGTGCTACTGAATCATCAAAAACAGGGTAAAAAGGAAAACAATAAAAATGTGCACCCATACATGTATTCTCTCTCTCTCTTTTTTTTTTTCTTTTTCACTCATGACAGGAAATAGGCATCAAAGGGCTGTTCTGAGGCACCCAGAGAGAAAGGTGAAACAGAGCTGCTCTCATAACCAATGAATGCACTTTTTGATTCCTAATCTTCTCTTTTTCCTAGAAGGAAAATCAGAGATTATGGTGCTTGTTTATGAGAAGCTAGAGAAAAAAACACCCTCACGGAGGCCTTGTCAGAGGATTTCAACCCTGTGGAAAATTCTGTGATTCAGAGCTTTCCTCAGACCTGCAGAGATCCAAACCCATTGTTCCAGACACCCAGGAGAGGCATGGTCTCACTAAGCTACAAACAACATATGGGAAGAGCATCCCATCTTAAATTCTTCTGTGGAAAGAAGCAGTTTAAACAGTAGTTTAAACTCTCTTTGGTAGCAAAGAAGCCCAGATAATTTATTGCTGCAAGGTATTAACAACCATTAAGCTGCCATGCCCAAATCAGCTGTAGGCATCCCACACAATTAGCTTTTGCATGCTCCTTGCAGAAAGATGTGAGACATTTCACCTGGTTTTGGGAATTGTGCTCCCAGGGGAGCTTGGCAGAGAAGAAATGAGAGATTGCCATCACAGGAAGGGTACTGACTCTCATTTTCAGGCCCAAGTTCCTCCAGACCTTTGCAGCCACCACGACAGGTGATATCAGTTCAGCCAAGTAGGATAAGAAGCAGTGACCAAGCCTGGTGGGATGGGCTAGCAGAGGAGAGGGAGATGGGCTCAGGGTGATGAGTGGCAGTGTGCAAGGAAGAGGATAAAAGGAAAAATTGGGATAGCCAGGAATCATAGAATCATAGAATCACAGAATCAGTCAGGGTTGGAAGGGACCACAAAGATCATCTAGTTCTAACCCCCCTGCCATGGGCAGGGACACCTCACACTAGATCAGGCTGGCCAGAGCCTGAGCCAGGCTGGCCAGAGCTGGCCAGAATACTTGACATCTCGGGCAGAATTCATTAAAGAAATTCCTTCCTCAATAGAACAGTAACAATGTTACAATGTTGTATTTCTGGCTTTTCAAAACGAAGCATTGGGACTTCAAGCAACCTGTTTCCTCTGAAAAGCAGAGCTAAGTGTGAACACTAACAGATCGAGGTTAAATACAGGGGAAATAAAAGAAACCACTGAACCTGGGCAGGAACAAAACATTTCAGTCTCATTTAAAGACACCTTCTCTGGGTTATTTGTTGATTTCCAAAGAATATCCCTCGAAGCCTTCTTCCTCTGAAATAACTTCTTAGTCCTTCTCCCTATTTTTTATTAATTTCAGGTAGTTTATGACTGCTTTCAGAAGCTTATGGCTGCCTCAGTTCTGCCCAGATCTTGATTCAACTCAAGCTCCTTTGCTGCTGGAAATGCAGGGGAGTAGATGATAGGTGAAAGCCCTCCTGCACCCAAACCTCAGTTCTCAGAGAGCATGAACAGGGGTGCAGCCCCCTGCATCTTCAGCGTGGTACCCTACTTGCTTGGTGGAGGCTGGGGTTGGTTGTGGTTTCATTCAGTATAATGCAGAGCCCTGTTCCTTGCTGCTGCACCATGTTGCCATAAGCCATGCAAAGAGAACATGCTTTGAAGAGCCAAAGAGTTAGCCCAGAATGCTTTGGCAAGGGTCATGACTTTGGAAATCAAGTTTGGTGCAAAAGAGATGAGGCTTATCTGCAGCAATCTGAAGAAACCAGGGACAAGACAACTCTGAGAGGTCCAGGGAAGATGTTTGTTCAGTAGTGACTTAGAGTTAAGTAATCCAGCAAAGGACTAGCTGCTTTAAGTCCTGGCAACAACTGTACTCCTGGATCCACCATGGTCATAAAAAAAACCCTCTTATTAACACAGTTCTGCACACACTCCTTTACCAGACCCATATGTCTGTAACAGCAATAGAAGTGAAATAAGAGTAACAATAGTCAATGCTAAGAGAAAGCAGAACTTAATGTTCTAAGCACTAATGAACTATTAAGGATTGGTTAAACAGTTCAGTGAGATGCTGGAGTCACTGGAGATTCAGATCTCCTGTGCAACAACTGCACTGTGGTTGATAACAGTGTTGTTGAATACTTGTATGGGAGGAGGTCAATGCATGTAGTTCTTCTCATGGGATGTGGCACATTTTGAGAAGTTACAGGTATGCAAGAAGAAGCTGGATAAACTGGAGAAGAAAAAATCCATAAAGAGGTATTGAATATAGAGTCACAACTACAGGAAGTCAATGCACAGTAAGTCTTGCTCTGACCTACTACTGATTTGACTTCAACTCTTGTTCTCATGCATCTTCTTGGAAGTATTTATGGGCATTATAACTGTGTTGCTTCTGGATAGGTAATACTGGGACTCTATAATGAATCTGTTCAATTTCTGAAGAGTTTTGCAAAGCTTTGCAGCCCGTGTTGGTTAGATGCCATTACAGGCTAACACTCCAGTTGGTTGTTCCAGCTGCTTGATCACGTCTGTGGAGACATGCCTGTGGAGACACTTAGATATGACCTCAAGAATGAGTTGATTTGCCAACATGCTGATTGTTCACAGGTGTTCACCTAATCTAATATTACTGTTCCACAGGATTTGTGTAGGTATGTGTGTTATACTCTTTAAAATCCATATGAACCCTGTGGTACCCTTTTAGGAAGTATTTGGCCCCAGGGACAATCTGAAACTGCAGGCAAGGATGGAAACATCATTTATCACCAGTGTTGATGGCACTGGAAACCTCTTACAACATACTTAGGTGTGCATGGTGCTTCAGCACAACTGTTCAGGTGTTACAGTTCTGGCTGAGCTCTGAGGGAACTGTCTTCCAGGTTTTCCTTCCTGAATCCTAACCACATTGACGAGGGTTAATTCTTAGTCTGCCAAAACATTCTATTTCTGACTTTTTAGTTCCTGATTACCATCATGCTCTGATCTTCTATCAAGGGATCTAGCCTTCCACAAACCAATAATTTCTCATCAGTCTTAGATTGGTCATAAAGTCTTCTATGTTTTCAGCTTCTTTTGATAATAGCTGTTTTAAAGTATCGCTCTCACATGTCTCATCTTGATGTGGAGTGCAGTGCTCCTTCCATCCCTGTTGCACACTTTTGTAGTTAGCTTCCTCTGCCTGAGTTAGCTGAAAAACATTAAAAGCATAAAGTGTTTTACAGCCAGCTGCTGTCAGAAACAGAGCAACCTTCTGACTGGTTTCCTTTCTGTGGCATGCTTAACATGGCGATATAAAATGAAGCAGTTGCTCTGCTCTCTCCCTAAAGATGTAGGTTGTTTATAACTGGGGTCATCTTCCAGGCAGTGCATTACTACTTTTCATTACTTTAGTTTACTCTTTATACCATGAAAAGTTCATCAATCACTCCCAAGGATTGTGCCAGGGTGCCCACTTCCTTCAGGGTCTGTTTCATTTATTTCATGTTGTGGAACTGGGATACTTCCAACATATGATAATTACTCTGTATTATAGAGTCATAGAATCATTTTGGTTGGAAAAGGCCAAAGTTTAACTCTTAACCCAGCACTGCCAGCTCACCACTAAACTATGTCTCTAAGTACCTCATCTTTTTAATGCCTGCAGGGATGGTGATTCCATTGTTTCCCTAAGCAGCCTGCTCCAGAGCTTGACAAGCCTTTGGGGGAAGAAATTTTTCCTGATATCCAACCTAAACCTACCCTAGTGCAACTTGAGGTTTTTTCCTCTTGTTCTGTTGCTTGTTATCTAGGAAAACAGAGTGGCCTCCAACACACTACAACTCCCTTTCAGGTAGTTGTATAACAAGAGGAAATGGCCTCAAGTTGCACCAGAGGAGGTTTAGGTATTAGAAGAAACTTCTTCACTGAAAAGGGTTCTTAAACCCTGGAACAGGCTCCCCAGGGAGGTGGTGGAATCACCACCCCTGGAGATGTTTAAAAGACAGAGATGTGGTGGTGGGGGGCATGATTTAGCATCAGACTTGGCAGAGTTAGGTAATGGTTGGACTCAATGATCTTAAAGGTCTTCTCTAAGTAAAATGATTCAATGATTCTATACATTAACTGCTTCAAATTAAGTGTCTGTGTTTTTCAGTTCATGATACCTTGTCATAGAGGAGCTTGCCAAATGCAAAGTTCTTTTTTACCCTTTATTTAGGGGTGAGCTAACTGAACCAACCTGAGGGGTATTGCTCACATCAGATGGTTTTCAGTAAATGTGATATGTCTACCTCCTTGTATTCATCCCAGTATGTCACAAATATTGCTTCCAGGATAATGGCTCCCATTTTTGATGAAAATAAAATATGTAAGCCACTTGGTATCTTGATTGGCTTGTTACTCTTTTGTGACCTGAGATTCATGACCTGTCTCCTGTTGCTACATATAACACACATGCGCATGGGATTGTCACTGGAAAAATGCCTAAGCTGCCTGCTAGCCCTGTCAGACAAAAAAAAAAAAAAAATCAAGGGCTGAAAACCTCTAGAAAGTTTGCAAAGCTGAGGAGATAGTTTCATTCCTTCAGGTATCTTCCAGTTCCTCAAGCCCTGTGTAGCTACTCTTTACAAGGATTCTATCACATTGTCCAGGATCTGGTAAGATGCCAGTGTTTTGTAAAGCTTCATTTTTGTGGAATTAGCACAGGAACTTTTGCAAAGCTTTGTTTTTGGGTACTCAGCACAAGAATTTCTAGAAAGCCTCACCTTCAGGGGAACACACTGAGCCTTTTTTGATGTTTGGCCCTATCATGCAATTCCGTGTGGAGACAAAACCCCATCAGCAGGTCCAAAGGATTTCTGGAGGCCTGCCTTAAGAGGACTGCTTGGATTTCCTTCTTGTCTTGAATTTCCAAGGTTTGAACTCTTGCTCTCTAGACATGTCCAGCATGAATTAGCTTGTCTTCAGATGAATTTGTCTCTGACATTTCATGGTCAATCTATTTTAATGTCAATTTAAATATCACTCTGGTGCTGGCGATCATGCCTATTTAATGTTGTCACTTCCTCTCTAGTACTCATCTTTCTTAAACAGCACATCACCCCTGACACTAAGATCAAAAAGGAGAAGCTCTTTCTTACCACCAAGAGATAAACTTTATAGTTCAGTAAGCAAATGAGTCATTTATATACTGAAAGAGATTTTTCACTCTTTCTCCCATTATACTTCTGCCAATGCATGTTGTAACCACTCTTGGGATTTTGAACTCAGGATTTACTGCTCACAAGCTAACAGCAAACTTTAGTTAAGCTACCTGTAACTAAACTATTCTTCTTCTGCAACTTTTTTCTACAACTTCCAAATGTTTTGTTTGCTATGCCATTGTTTGGTCTGTGGCTCAAATGGATAATTTCCATTAGATGCCCTGTTGGATGAAACTCTAAATCCACCAAAATTTGATAGATGTTTCCCATCTAATGTAATTGCTCTTATTTATGCTGTACAAAAATACTTACAGAAAAATATAAAGCTAGACTTACAGATGATGTGAATTAAGAAAAATCATAGAATCACAGTAAAATAGGATTGCAAGAAACTGCTTCCTCCATCATCTGTCCCAGGCTGGCATCAACCCCACCTATTTCAGTTCTCCTCCTTACAATCTCCCACAAGGTTCTGTAAATGTGGAGGTTAACCTGGCTTGTTTATAAAACCTCCAGTGATGGAACTTACAGAACAGCAACCTGTTCAGAGCTTCTCAGTCACAGCTGATGAAGCATTAACCGCATTGTCTGCCCTAATTCCTCCTTGTTCCAGTTTAAACCCATTACGGCCAGTCATGTTCCTATCACTGTAGCCAGTGAACACACTTCACAGCAAAAGCCCTTCAGTCTTTTAGGGTTATAATTGCCTTCAGCATAGATCTTTTTTTAACAACAGTAGAATACATAAGGCACCACTTTTTCCTGTAAGTGCTTATTATCCAGAAAGGAAAAGAAGGGAAGATTTACTCCAAGAATGATGGAACCTGGAAAGACAGCAAGGTAGTCTACTATACACTATGCTATGTTACTTCTTATTTAATTAATAGCTCCATCCTGCAAACACTTGAATAAATTTATTCCAGTAAGCTTGTGGACACAAAAATATTGGCATCATTCATTCACAGAAACATCTTTCCTTCTTTTTAAATATTATGAGGTATAAATAGGCTCAAGGCCTGATTTATAAGCCCAAACAGCTGCAGTCTGAATTGATCCTCGTATTTCCACAGAAATATGTTGAGAAACAGCCTTTCTTTGAATCATTGCATTAAAAATTAAATAAGAAGAGTATCCACGCTTACTGAATCTTAACATGAGTAATAGGTTACCAGAATTGCCACTGTCCAGTCAATTTTAGAGATTGCATCATCTGTTTTATTTGGAATGTCATGCTGTCAAACAGTCCTAAAAAAAATCACTTTTGACATCTGCCTCAAAAATAAATTCTCTTTAAGTGGTGCCTTTCAGGAGCCTGTCAAATAAAACATGGTCTAATGTGTCCTAGTGATGTTCAAAAGGATGTACATACACATATACATGCACACAGGCATACATGCATCTGTATACATATATAGAACCATAGAATCATAGACTGCTCTGGGTTGGAAGGGACCTTCCCATCTAGTCCAACCCCCTCTGCAGTAAGCAGGGGAATTCTCAACTAGATAACTAGATTAGTTTTGTATGTATATATATAGATTAGTTTTGTATGTGTATATATATATATATATACACACACACACACACATATATATATAAAACTAGCGTGTGTGTGTGTGTGTATTTTTTTTTTCAGTTTGAAAGCTGGATTAAGCCTATAAAAACTCTATTAACTGTTTTTCTGACTGTAGTTGAAGAGGTGAGCCAATCACTAGCCCAGTGCCTGGCTACGAATCTCTTCTTCCCAAAGCTAGCACAAAGAGAAGTAACCCAAATAAATGATTTGGAGTTACACCAGCATGAAAGCAGTGCAACTCAGAGAAGAATAATATGCCTATGTGCATGAGGCTGAAGAGGCTTATTTTAGTTTCCTTTATTCCCAGGCTTTCCAGCTGGGAACACCAATTTTTTTTTTTCCTGACCTTCATTTGGTGCAACTTGAGGCTGCTATAAAAACTTCTTTCCAAAGTCAAGCTTCCTTCTTCCTTTTTAACATCTGTAATCCTTGACTCTCATGAAAAATATGTTCCTCAGAGGTTCCTCACAAGAGTGATTAATTCAAAGTCGGTTTTTAACTTGATTGTATTTTCTGTGGCAAGGTATATAAGCAACATTGACCTAATTTTATTATTTGACACACAATAAAACAAATAAATTAAAGTGCATTATTTGCATTTGCTGCAAGCACCTGTAACTGCCCATAAGATCAGTTTTAGGGACTCTTTGGCTTCATATCCTGCAGAAACCAGTGGCCAAATCTTTTGTATAAGCTCAGATTTGATTTATCCAGCCCAAGGTGCCAGCGGATATTCAGAGATCACCTCGCTCTCATCACTGTTTGTTATGCAACCTCCACTGACACCTTCCTCCAGTTACAACCCTGTATCTTTCAAGGTTTTTTCTAACTGGCTGAGATATGCCCACAGTGTGAACCATATGCAGCACCACATAAGAATATCTCAGGAAGGACACACACCTTTGTTGTGTACCTACAAAGACCCTTCAAGCACTCACATTATATTGGCTTTATTGATGTCATGATGGATCTATCACAGAATAATAAAATCAGGGAAGAGTTTTGGTTGGAAGAAACTTTAAAAATTATGAAGTCCAACTGTTAACCTAGAACTGCTAAACCCACCACTAAACCTTGTCCCTCAGTACCACATCTACATATCTTTTAAACCCCTCGAGGGATAGTGACTCCACCACTTCCCTGGGCAGCCTGTTGCAAGGCTTGATGGCCATTTCAGTGAGGAAATTCCTAATGTCCAACCTAAAACTCTTCATGCACAACTTGAGGCCATTTCCTATTGTCCTATCAGTTGTTCCCTGGGAGAAGAGACTGACATCTTTCACTCTATCCTCAGTGCCACAATCAGCACACACACCAGCTAATGCTATTTGAAAAACAAAAGTGTAAAGAGGACCTGGAACAAGGTGGAAGCACATTCAGAACTGCAAGTGAGGTTTAAATGATGAAAAAATATCAAAAAGCTTTTCACAATCTTATGACACATATGTCTGGCAGTTGGTGCTCCTCAGGAGCTGACTCCTGGGATGAGTATCTGGGCTGAGCCAATGAGATGTGGGAGATGGGGCTGGCCAGCTGCAGCTTTTCCACCACATTTGAGTTCAGATACATAGCACAGCAGACACAGGAAATCACTTCCCAAGAACACAAAACAAAATATACACAGATGTTTAGTTTCATTTTAGCAGTCCCAAAAGGCAACTGATTCTCATTAAAAGTATACTATCTGAAAGGCTGGAAAGAGGAGGCACCTTTACAAGACACAGAGTTGGCAGAAGTCTTGTAGATTATCTTCTCCATCTCTCTATCACAAACCAAGATCAGCCCTTCTCAGTAAACGCTTGCCCATATTATTTTGAAAAGTGAAAGAAATCTTGGAGTTCCCATCCCTTCTCCATGAAAATTATTCCAATGCATCACTAGTCTCAGCATTATAAAGCTTTTTTCAATGTCTAAACTAAGAAAAGATGAAAAGTTCAACAGGATTTCCCAGTCACAAACTCTGCAGATCTTTTCCTGCAAAAATTCTTACCAGAGTGTGTGTGTGTGTATATATATATATATATATATATAAAAATTATTGTTATTGTGTTAGTAAGGTTATTTAAAGTCCAGTGCAATTTGAAGGTTCTAGTTAGGGTCAGGACAAAACTGAAGCAAGCCATCAGTTCAAACTATCAGTTCAAACTATCAGTCAAACTACAGCCATCAGCCAAACTGAATCAATCTGGTCTTCTTGGGGCACCCTGCACACTCAAAGGCAAGGTCAGCCCAGGAAGCCTCTAGGGATGTCTTTCTTAAGAAGCAATGATTCAGAGAGAGATTAGAAAGTACATCCAAATCTCTATTACAACCAGCCCTTCCTGCAACTTCAGGACAAAATGTCTTGTCCTCAACAGACTCAGAGAAAAGATACACCTCTTTCTTTACCACTGTTTGCTTATTTGAAAGCTGTTGGCATATCCTGCTTTGCTGCTCACTTCTTTTGATCTAAAGAACCTCAAAGAGTTCCGTCCTTTGCCACGGCCATGTTCCCTACACCCTAATCTTTGTTATCATCCTCTAGCCTTCTCCCAAAAAAACTTAGAGCCCAACTGGCGATCAGTGAAGTCAAAGAGAAGAAGACATCTAGGTGGCCCAGCCTTTAATGCAGATTTCCCAAGATGCATGAGGTCAGAAACTTTTCCCTTAACATGGAATCTGTTCCCAGTGGGACTTGTCCATTGCATCCAGTCTGGTTGCATTTTTGCTGTTCGAGCAATAAACCAAGCTTTGGTTGAAAGCATTTCCCTAATGCTTTGGTTTCCTCTCCAGTTCCTGTCATTTTGTTTCCCTTTGTTTAACTAAATATCTCAAGATGATTCAGAAACTCATGGGAACCCAAGAGGCTTGTGACCACTGAGATTTCTTTGCTGAAGCAGTCCTGGCTGTGTTTCAGATTTTGCTATCTCTTCCTACCTGCTGTTCTGTTTCCATCAGATATTCTCATCCTGGAGTTGGCAGAATGAATAGCAAGAATGGTCCTGATCCTATGAAATCAGACATCTGCACTGCTTTAAACTATTCTAACAATCTCTTTAGGGAAAGCTACTGGTCAGATGTGGGGCAGGGTATTGAAACTAGCCAGAACTGTTACCTTCTGAAATAGAATCATATCACAGAATCACATCTTCAGGCCTAAAGTTTGTTAGCATGAGGACACCACTATAATGCTGTTGAAGGTGCAAAGTGGAATCAACAGAGTAAAACTCGTAGCAGTTTTCAAATGCACATTCTTATTTTGATGCAGATGATCCTCATATGTAAGGTAAGTCCATGAAAGTAAGTTAAAGAAAAGCCAAAATACATCAAACTGTCAATGAAAGAAATGCATCTTCCTTGCAATTTGTCTTGACAAGACCACACTAGGTTAATTAGCTCAGTAGTCAGCAGCATTGCACATCTTTTAACCTTTGCATTGAGCTGTTCAGTTCTTTTCTCTCTTCAAAAAACCAAAAAGCACTACTGGGGGAAGATGTCAGATCTTGTATGACTCCAGAGAGCAGCTGGAACATAGGTAAGTTTCTACTTACAAACCTCTTTCTCCAAAAGACTTTAAAGCTGGTTTTCCATGTCCACAATGTGGGTTCTGTTTTCCTCCCTAAATCAATCCTCTGGTCTAATAAAAACATTAACTCTCACTACAAACCTTCTGTTACTTATATCCTCAGGACATAAGGACTACAGAAACGCTCCTCTTAAAGAGTCAGATGAATAATACATTAAGGAGGATTTCTCTGTAAACATGTCTTTCATGTCTTGTCCTTGCTTACTTGTAAAGAAACATGAGAGAGCTTTGCATTACAGCTCAGGAAAGGTGCAGAGAAGGATGACAAAAACGTGTAAAAGCAGCCTGAGGAGGAACAATTACATACCCTTGGACTCATTCCCAGGGTGAAGAGATGGCTGAAGGAGTACAAGAAAGATCACATTTCTACCCCTCACCTAAATGGCTTTCTGTTGTTCGACATCAAACCAAAGAACCGCAAGGAGAATTCCCATAGCTGCTCTCCTGTCTCTGGCGATGCTTTAAATGCTGTAAAATGAAAAATGGACAGGGGAAAAGATCAAGGAAGGAACTGCTTCTTGCAGGCTTCACACCCACCAACATATCCTCATCCCATATCCCAAGGTATACAACATTTCTTGTCAGGTTCCTGCTATGAAGCATAACGCTAGCAGCCTTCTTTTTGTGACAGAAAACAAGAAAGTAAATGTGTGGAGATAATAAAAAGAATGCAGACAACCATGGGAAGAATCAGGGCCAAGAGCAAAGCAGTATAGATGTAGTGAGGAACCAATCCCAGGAGAGGCAATTAGTGTCTGTTTTGATTTAGCAGTCTAGATATAGACTATGCAACAACTTAAGACATACAATTGTCAGCTATGCTTTCATGGGAGAGTTGCTGCAGGGGGTGGTTACAGAAAAGGAGGCCCAAAACCCCCTTTCAGCAGCTTTCATGCAGTCTTCCAGCATCTGGACATCCCACTGCTTCCTTAGTCTAAAACAATTCCTCCAACAACATCAAATATTCATTTCATTGAGAGGGAGGGAGGCCAGTTGATGTGTCTGGGGAGAGGAAGAAACCAGCATACTTATCTAGAACATGGGAGGTACCTAATCATGAGAGATCATGGTGAAAATCATCAGTGAAAACACAAAAGACAGGATGTTATCTCCACTAGACATAATTAAGAGCACTGCCTGGATGTCAGAGAAACCATCAACAATTTTTTGTGTCTTCCAGGAGAATCGTGTTGCAGGATTTTGGCTTATACCTGAGAAAATAATTTTATTTCTAACAGCAAGTACAGAATTGGGAAAGTGGAAGGGACATATGAACCCAAACCATATCTTGCATTTTCAGTGAGCATCAGATAGTTTTTTGAGTGAGGGAGTTTGTATGATTCCATTCCAGAATCAGTCAAAGCTGAAGACTATCAATGACAGGGTACTGCAGGCTAGAATCAAAAACTGTGAGGAAATACCTGGGGATGAACAATTCAATTAAGAACATGAATCATGTCTTAATTGCTCTCTTTATTTCTGTACTTGAGTGTAATGCTCCTAAAGCAATCGTTAGTCAATTGAATTCTCATGAGGAAGAGTCAGGGCTTGTTTCACTTACCTAAGTGAAGCTTAGGTGCCTGGAGACATCTGAGATGCCCAGGGTACCTGAGATATGCAGTCAATGCTGGCTGTCTAAGACCTGTGTCTTTCTGGATGCATGGTTAGCAGCTGAGCATGATAACATCATACTGAGGCAGGTCTAAAATTGCACTAGGCACAACAGAGCCACTGTCTGGCACCCTCAAAGTCCAGGCACCCTGCTACAAAATCCGTTCCATTTTCTGTGAAGAACGTGACATTTAAGTGCAATCCAGCAAGTGCTAAGCCTGTAAATGCCAAGAAAAGTTAAAGAGCAGTCTGGCACTCCACAGACAGCAAGCTAGTCCCCAAAAGTAAAGTATTTTCCTGACTTTTATTTTAAGCTTTTCGTTAGCAAACATGGCATGTCTGAATGTTTGTCCATTCTGTGGATACAAACTATCAAAAAATCAAGGCTTCAGATCCAAAAATACCTCAAAACAACTGTCTGCTTTAACCTTTGTGTGTTTGACATGGTGTTTCCTTACAATCATATTCTACCCACTAAAGGATTTTAGAAGCATGAGAAGGCTTCTATAAAAGGTATTCATTAGAACATAATATCTGCTATAAAATGTAGCTGGGAAGTATTAGAAAGTGTCCTGAAATAAACAGGCATCATTAGACCTATGCTAATTCAGAGGATCATATCATTTTGAAGCAAGAAATTATACTCCAATAACATCTGTCTTATAAATAGAAAATGGCTCCAAGTCTAAAAATTTGAGGTCAGGATCTAGATTTTACTGCTCCTGAAGTGTCAAGAATCCCAGGCTTGGGATCTTGATGAATAAAACATCAGAATCCCACATATGTGAGTTACCCCAGGCAAAGCAGGACTGCCAGCCTTCCGTCTTTGTCATAGAATCACAGAATCTCCTGCTTGGAAAATATCATAAGATCATCAAGTCCAATTATAAACTAACATCTTCCTGCATCAAAACTAGAGCAATCACCAGGAGTTACTGAACTATCTGAACAATGATTTGAGGTATTGCTTTCAAATACTAGCTTTTCCTACATGTTCTTTGATGCCAAGCACACATAATACCCATTCAACTCCTGTATGTTCTGACTTTGCAAATTGTGTAGTGAAGCTGCAAACAGTGGCTGTGCTCTGCCAGGTCATGGAGCAGAATGCAAGGCAAGGCACAGAACTATGGAGGGAAAGGATAGCTTCACTGAGTTTCTTAGTGCCTAGCAGAGCCCTGTAACAGATATTTTTCCCATTGACAGTCTAATGTTGTGGTTCTGCCCACCGGCATGCTTCCTCCTGTCCTAGACCTCCAGACACTTGAGGGATCCACAACTCGCCTTCTCCTCTCCCAGTTTTCTTCAGTACATTTTTCTCTCCGAGCTTTGCCCTTTAGGTCTTCCTTAGGGCCCAAGCCAGAAGCCCTTAAAGCCCATTAAGGGTGAAGCCACTGACTTTAGGATGACTTAGCTCACCCAAAATTACATCTATGGTAGAAACGACTAAAAGAGTACCTTGACTTTGACAGGCATCACCATATCAGCCAAGACACAACCATTGTCAGCAACAAGGACTTAGGCTTCTCAATCATAGCTATATTAAAAACAGTAGGAAGATGAAGCCTCAACAGTTCCATGTCCAAGATCCCTCATGGAGCTGATTCCATGCAACCACTATGACTAGTTCCATGCTGGATGGATAATAATCACCTCTCCATTCCTTCTAGGTATCTTTCATTATCCCTGAATCTAATTAGCTAGACCTAAAGGAATGCTAAAATACATTTTTTTGTGAATAATGTCCCCTCTTAAATCTATGTACTATGACACAGCAAATTAACTTGGGCAGACTGTTTGAAAGTTATTGTATTGAGTTCAGCACAAGACCAACTGACGTGCAAAACCCTTTTATAACCCAGTACTCTCTGCACCATCATCAATTATCTCCTAATTAAACAAAAAAGTTCCTTTGCAATGCCCCAGTCAGGCATCACTGCTAAATATTTTGCCATCATGTAGTGGATTAATGTGGCTAATCAAACAACTTCCAGCTTGCAGTCAGAATCATGGAATGATACTTGAAATGAGGAGTGCAGATATCTATAAAATTATTGAAGTCAAACCTGCAAGGCAACAGCTTTATTCTCTAGTGGTTTGGTTTGGTTTGGTTTGGTTTGGTTTGGTTTGGTTTGGTTTGGTTTGGTTTGGTTTGGTTTGGTTTTCTCATCCCAGGGGAATAAAAACAAACATACAAACAAAAAATGCAGTAACAAATCGCCACTGAAAATTTTGGCTTTTCCATGAAACAGCTTATTGCACAAAGTTTTCAGGGGAGTGGTTCACAACAAGATTTCTATCAAAAACCTCCCAATAGATTTTCCATCAGTGATGAAATCTGAATCCTTCAGCTTCACCTATGCAATGACTGGGAGGACTTCAATCCATACTGAAGCTCAACTTCATCTATAACAAAATTTCTGCTGTATGAGTTAGTATACCACTACATCCAGTAGAATTAGAGATTATTTCTTTGCATCAGCAGGCAAACGTGCTGCTGGGAGTGACCAAGCCTGGGTTACTAGTGCCATGGTGGTATGAATATGCCCAGATCCAGTCTAATTACAAGAAACTTGTGGATTTGCAGGTTCAGCCTGAGCAGGGGCCAGCTTGGCAGTTTGTGGTGCAGTTGCCACTTTTCAGCTGTTTTTCAGCCAGCCTTGAAGGATCTCTGTTCTGTATCATACCCTTCAGATCAACAGCTATGGAAAGATGTGAAGGTCTATTTAACCTGAAGGGAGAAGATTCTGAGCTGCAAACCCAGACTATATGTGAGCCACTCATAGTGCACCTGGCTGTCTCCACTGACCCTGGATGATTAGCTGGAGTTAGATATAGAATCATGAAGTTGTTTCAGTTGGAAAAGACCTCTGAGATTGTCAAGTGCAATCACTGACCTAACAACATCTAACATTCCAGTTCTGGAGTAAGAAATTTCTCATAACTCACAGCACCAAATACTATGGGTTCCTAATCCACAGTGAGGAGCACATCACTAATGAAATGCTTACAATCTTTAAAAGAGGAGCCTCACTCAGGGCAAAGCATAGCATGGTGTTAGCAGCAGGGTTGGACTATATGTTCTCTAGAGGTCTCTTACAATCCCCACCATTCTGTGATTGTTATTTTCTCTTTAGAGCAGCTAAGAGTGTGAAAAAGCCTCCTTTAGGATGTCTGAGATTCCTTCTCAGAGCTGTGCCAGGGACTGTTCGTGTGATACCATGCCCCTGATGACTATGTTGATGCTGAAATCCATGACAACAAAGGGCAAAGCCAAATTACTCTTCCTCTCTCCTAGGAAGCAGTAAACCAACAACCTGAAAAGGAACCTTAGAAAGAGACAATTAGGTGGTACAGCAATAAAGAACATGCTAGGTGTTTTCATGTCTTATTCTACATCTGAGGATGTACAGAAGGTTCAGATTTGTGTTCAGATAAGGCAATCACAGTGAAACTGAAACTCCCTGCATGATAACTAGTTCTTATTAATGTTGAGGATGTTGTATGAATTATTATGATACCTCAGACACCCTACCAGAAGAAAACGTGTCCCATATTATGTTGCTGGGTGGCACTCCAAAAATACTCATGGGACAGTTAGCTTATACACCCTTGGAGGTAATCGTTAGATCATACTTTTAATGTGAAGGAGGTGAAGACCCTGACTTTTCAATTCACCTTCCCCAATGAGTTGAGCAATGGCTGCTCTGTTCTTTGTGTTGAATTGAGCACAGAAGGGTTTAAAATGAAAGTTACACACACATATGAAAATGATCCCTTTGGTTTCTCTGTGGAGGTCTACAGTTTGATCACCAAACTGCCTTGCAAGACTGATTGACACCTGACTGCATCTCTGGCAGGTTGGATGGAGATATCCTGATTATCCATCTCTATTATGCTGTGGTCTTCAATATTCTCACCCCTCTAGGATGCCACTGACTGACCCCAGGCTAACACGGTCATAAGTCACATGAATTAGAATAAAACCTATGAACACTTGCTGGCTTCCTTTCAGCCTTGTGTGTATCATCATCCTCTGCTTTTTATAGTGCCCACTGTTCAGTCACAAGTGATCACTTCCCTATTCTCCTTTTGCACTGCAAAGGATCACACAAACAGAGAAAACAAGTTTCTACCCAAACTGAACAACCTGGTTGCAGAGAGGGAAGGTACGTCACAGAATCACACAGAATAACAGAATGGTGGGGGTTGGAAAGGACCTCTGGAGATCATCTAGTCCGACCTCCCCCATGAGCAAGGGATACTTGCTAATGGGCTCAGCAGAACAGCCTGAGAAAGAAGAGGCAAATATAGCTGTGCAAAAATAAAAGTGATACACAGAATCATAGAATCACATAATGGTAGGGACTGGAAGGGATTTATGGTGATCAGCTAGTCCAGCTCCCACACTCAAGAAAGGTCACCCAGAGCAGGTTGCCCAGGATTGCATCCAAGTGAGTTTTTAGTATCTCTAGAGAAGGAGATTCCACAATCTCTCTGGGCAGCCTGGTCTTGTGCTCTGTCATTCTCAAAGAAAAGTGAGGAAAAGCTCAAATAACTTTTTCTACATGTTTAGATGCAACTTCCTATGTTCCTGTTTGGGCCCATTTCCCCTTACCTTGTCATGGGGCACCACAGAAAGTCTGGCCCCATCTTTTTGACATCTTTCCTTTAGATATTGATAGTCATTGGTAAGCTTCTCTCTTAGTCTTCTCTTCTCTGGGCTAAACAGCTCCAGATCTCTCAGCCTTTCCTCCTCAGAGAGATGCTCTTAGCTCAAAGTTTAATTTGCAGGAGGAAGGCCAGATTCAAGCTGCAGCTAGTGAATGAATTGGCAATTTAGGTTGGACAGTGATACAATGTCTCCAACAAACAGGTGACAGCCCTCTAACTGGACAGTTGGAGAACTAGTGCCATCTCTACTGCAAATGAACCTGGAGAATAAGAATAAGGTATTTGGGGACATTTGGGCAGGTTAAACAGAAGAACCACCTTCTCCATAGCCCCACAGTCCTTGACAGGAATAGCAAAAGCAAAATTGCATCAACTCTGATTAAGTGGCAAGTAAACGGCTAAGAAACATCAGCCTGGGCTGGTGATGTAGTTCCAAATCCTCTCCACCTCCTGCTCCACGTATTTGAGATTATCTCCCCAAATAAACACATGCACCTTTTGAAGGCTCTGATAAATTGTCTTTAGCTGCACCTCTGTCCCATCTCTGCAATTTTCTTCATTTTCCCTTCTGTCCATAAGTATTCTTAGCCAAGGGACTGATGGTGATTCAGAGAAAGTACTGAAGTACTGAAGCAAGGATTAAAGATTCAGGCGTGGAAGAGTCAATCTGCTCACTTCCACACTTCTTTCATATTAGAAAGGGGGAAATTCTGTGCAGGTGTAACAGCCTAAATAGCTTCTCTAGTGTGCTGGTTTGAGGCCAGCCAAAACATCTCTTGCCCCGAAAGGGACAAAAGAATGACACACGCAAACGGATTGGAGAGTGATGGAAAGTTTAAATGGAAAAGCGATTGGCTTTTGAACTGGAGCCACCGCCCGCCTTCTTGATTACGGGAGCCACCGCTCACCTCCCCGCTGCTGCTAGCCCCCACCGCCGCGGGACAAGCCGACCCTGGTCTGCTTCCGACTGTCCCTCCCCCTTGCTCGGCTCCGTGCCTCTCTGCTCGCCGCTGGCGCCGCGGGGAACAGAAGGGAAAGAGACAGGCACCGCATTCTTAAGCTTTCCCCCCGAAGCAAGTGGCTACAAAATCACCGCTGCCGCTTGGAAGAGCAGACGGGATTATACACCACGGCTACGCACCAGGGCGTCCCCTCGGAGCCCATAAAACGCCCACACGGTCGCCCCAGCACAAAGCCTTGAGCCCAGCCACACAAAACCAGCAACGCCCAGATATCCATTTCAACTTTTCCACCTCTGCATTTCTCCAATCCAATTTGCAGAGTTCAGCAAAAGGAACCATCCTCTGCTACCAAAAATCTGTGCTGGTTTGAGGCCAGCCAGAACATCTCTTGCCCCGAAAGGGACAACAAAAGAATGACACACGCAAACGGATTGGAGAGTGATGGAAAGTTTAAATGGAAAAGCGATTGGTGAAGCTACAGAAAACTACAAACTACACAGCATAGTGGCAGAGAACATCCCAAAGCGTACAGAGCCTGTTACATAATTCCCAAAGCTTCCCAGTTCTTCCCTTCTCCCACCTGAGGGTATACCCAAACCCTCAGGGCTCCTTCTTCCCCCTCCCACTGCTAGGCAAGTCCCAGGCTGGCCAGGTCTGGGACTGCCCCCCCTTCCATTCTCCTCCTGGCATTAGGCCTAGACAGGCCCAAGAGGCCTTGGATACTCCCCCACCGTTACCCGATAAGAGAGAGCATCTCCCACGGGGGCAGAGAGGGAAGAAAGAGGAAGAATATGACTTTGCAGATGGCCTTATAGGGCGCAGGATTTATGGGTAGAAATACGCCGTTTCCTGTGTCCACCCCTATTGGGTGGGCACCCAGGACACCAGAGGTGTATCTCATGCAGCAGTGGCAGGGGGCACCCAGCCTAAACTGCCACATCTAGTTCAGTCATGTCATTAGTACTGCAAACTACATCCCCTTTCTTCCAATATCTGGATAAGTGTTATAAGAATAGTTGCAAAACCAGCAGTGAGACTGGTGGAGAATACAAATGTTCATTTGTATAAATACTCACATAGGCAGATGGGACACAAGACTGTTCTGTTACTGTACATCTCTGTCATCTGGGCATCTCTTTTTATATCTCTAAGCTGCTGCCACCTCCTGTTTGCCCTGCTGCTGCAGATGACAAAGCTCTCTCTTTGATGCAGACACCTCTGGTGGTATCCTGGGGTGTCTGGGGTGTTGTAGATGATATTGTAGATGATGCCATTGCTAAAGCCCTATAAATAAACATTTATGCAGATTACACATGGATATAACTTGGCAGTGTCAGGTTTATAGTTGGACTTGGTGATCTTAAAGGTCTTTCCAACCCAAATATTTCTGTGATTCTACATGTGAATATGGATTTATGTCTTGCCTTTTGTTGCTTGTATGCCTTTAGAATAGTGCACAATGGTTTCACTATTCAAAGTTTCCTGGCTCTTAAAAAGTATATTTTTTTCTCTAAGCTCTTAACTTGTGTGTTATGTTACTCTCTTAGCAAACCCCAAACAAAGACCAATCCATGTAACTTCTGGGTCCAACTGTTTGATCACCTCACCTCCTCCCACAAATGTATTCCACCTGTCCCCAAAGACTCTAGAAGAAACAACGTCTTTCACTGTCAATGAACTAAAATAATTCAAGTATTTCTTCTGATCCAAACTTCTAAAGTGATTGGAAGTCTGTCTACTGTCGTTTAAATGAGCACAACCCTGCTCAAGTCAATGAACTTTTTCTGATTTACAAGGAGCTGTCTCTTCTACATCACCATCTTGACAAGTTGGATCTGAATTAGACCGGCAGTTCCTCATGAAAGTGAAATTTGACATGATTTTTCTAAGCCAAAGTTATAATTGTTAGAGGGAATATGTGCTGCCTTATCATCACAGTTATTATTTAGCATCCATACTTCACTAGCATCTTGATAGCAGCCATGGTGAAAAACTATCACATTAGCATGCATTCAAACCTATGAAACTGACATTTGGTGTCCCACACAGCTTAAAGATTTGAATAAAAGAGAACTGGGGGATTAGTGGGACACTACTAGAATCAAATTACAAAGCCAGATGCAAGTCTTCAATGCTAAGTGCACTGACATCACAAGAAGACAGGGCCCTGTGTACTGCCTGACCTTCCATCTGCAATATGGAGCCGATTGCCCATTACTGACCTAAGAAATAATATGAAATGAGAGTTTGTGCAGTGACATTTTTAAACATGCACTGACTTTTAGAGAAAGCCCACAATGAATATTAAACAAGCCCCTACATTTCCTAGGGTTGGTGGGTAGAACCTGACTTTCCTTTCTTAGTTATGTGTGGTGACCTTTTAAAATCATTTTTGCCACTGCATGATTCCTCCAGTTCTTCAGCCTTATTCATTCTGGGACTTGAAGAGAATTAAGTCTCTTCCGTTGCTAATAAATAGAGCCTTGGATTCCCTCACCCGGAAAAGGACTTTTGACTAATGCTGCTGTGCATGGAAGAGTGCTCAGAAATTATAAGAGCATTTGAGTACAAACCAGAGGCACAGATGAAAAGAATTGCTGCTTTCAATTGTTATTTCTGAGGTATTTAGTGTTATATCACCTTGATGCCTTATACAACACCTGGATTAAGTGCCAATCTGAAGGGCTGTACTGAAAGATAAAACACAAAGCCTACTTGTTAAGTAAGTCCCACTTAAGCCTTCAAAATAAGCTTCAAGTACAACTACAGACACTTGCCTCTGCATTGGGGACCTTCTATGAAACAGTTGTTTAATTTCAGGGCATGTTTGAGCATTTTCTTACATATCCTGAAGGAAATCACAGGATAAAGCACTTAGGATCAGGCAGCAGAAAAGGAATTGCAGCTTTGTGTTTCCTCTCTGCCTTTTGTTTTCCCTTTCATTAGCAGGCACTTCTGAGTAGGTTTCCAGCCATCTTATCCTTTCTAAGAGCTCTCTCTAAGAATCAAATGAAGCCAGATGTTAAATATTATCCATATATAGTCATGTTTATCACTGTCTGGAAAGTGAAGCGTTCAAACAAAGTGCATTAGAGATGAAATAGTCAGAGAAGTTACCTTCTTTTAATAATAATAATAATAATAAGTGAACATTCCATGACTGGGTGGTTGGAATAAACGTGGAAGGCCCTTGGAGCATGGCTAGGAGATGATCTATAGGGAGGGATGCTCTAGGGTCTTTTCACCCTTCTCTAAGCAGAGATACATCTTAGATCATTAAGTACTACCACAGCTTTCATTTGTTTGACAACACACAACAGCACTGAAGATGCAGCATCCCAGATTTCACAGAATCACAGAATCGGTTGAAAAAGACCTTTGAGATCATCAAGTCCAGCCTACCACCCAACACCATCTTATCAACTAAACCATGGCAGTAAGTGCCTCATCCCATCTTATTTTAAACAGTTCCAAGGACAGTGACTCCATCACCTCCCTGGGCCAAAGGTCCGGAGGACTTTCAGCCACTTGTGAAGTTATCCTAGAGTTGCATTTTCACTGTTGTGTTGATCAGAACAATATATAAAGAAGACTGTGATCTAATACACACATACGGCCTTCTTGAGGTGATCAATCACCCCTTCCTTCTCCACTTCTGTACTGCCACAGAGAACCCCCTTGAAATAGCTACAAGATCTCATTTCAGATTAGTTCAGGCATTTCCGCACTGTACTGCAGGGCAGGCAGCAGAACTGACATCCCTCAAACCAACCCAAGTCAGGCAACATCCTCTGTGTTCACACCTCCCCAAAGCAAATGTCTTCGCTGTGTGCTGCCCTGAATCATCACCACACTGTACCCATTCTCTTCCTGTCCCTACATCACAGCCCTCTCATATTCCTGCACTTCATGGCTTAGGGTACTCAAGGTCACCTACAGCACTAACCTGTCAGTTTCTTTCCCTTCTTTCTCATCTTCTCCTAATGTGAGTGTGGAGGTTTTAGTGCTTCCCTCTACCTTGCGAGACCCCTTAATGGCAGTGGAGATGAAGATCTCACAAAACAGATTTACATGAAGATCTCACAAAACAGAGTTACATTTCTAAAGCATTGATGGTGGTGGCCTCATTCATAGGAAAGTAGTAATGAACAGTGAGCATGTAGCCAAGCCACAGCCATGAAATGCTTGAGGATCTCCCTTTTATTTCTTCCCTCACTGAAATTCCATTTTCTACTGCTGCTGCAGACACTTGGGTACCTTAGTATGTTATAACCCATTGACTGTGGCCAGTGACAGACAGAAAGGATCATTGCTTATCTTACCTTCATGTATCTTCCTAACATTGCAATTGTTCAGAACATCAATCCAGGTATCTCTGCCTGATCCTAGCTGAAATCTCTTTAGCATCTACCTCTGAGAAGCAGCTCTGCTGGCTGCCAGAGCTAGCCAGAGAGCATTTGGTTTTCAAAGGGAAGCTGACATATTTAATGTCATCTAATCTTGTTCTCTTCCATGCTGCTTAAAGTCCATCATGCCTCTTGCTTGGTGTTCAAAGATGAGGCCATTCATGTTTCCATGAGCCTCCGCTGATGGTAAATGAAGTCACATCAAATATTCTCATAGCACCAAGAAGAAAAAAAATTGACATTTCACCTTAACCACTAAATGAAAGCAATCCAGCAAACCCACTCCTCACCCAAAATATTCACTACAAGGAGGTCAGGTCTGAAACATTACTGTCAGCAGCCTCTCCTCACCCCAAGTCACGTTAACTCTGCAGCAGAGAAGAGAGGTTTCTGGGGAATTTAGGAGTGTGCACACCACAGCACCCAGGTGAATAATTCATTAGTAAAATTGCACTGGGAAACAACCCCTGCTGCTGGTGGCCTTGTTTCTCGTGAATAGGCCAATTCAAAACTGTTAGCAGAGCAGCTCACATGAGAAATAGTGATAGGACAAGGAACAAAGGGGACAGGCTAGAACACAGGAGGTTCCACCTCAACACAAGGAGACACTTCTTTACTGTGAGGGTGATGGAGCACTGGAACAGGCTGCCCAGAGAAGCTGCGGAGCCTCCTTCTCTCAAGACTTTCAAAACCCATCTGGATGTGTTTCTGTGTGGCCTGCCCTTGGTGATCCTGCTTTGGTGGGGGGTTGGACTCAGTGATCTCTGGTGGTCCCTTCCAACCCCTAACATTCTGTGATTCTGTGAAACACAGGGAGAATTCAGAGAAGTAAAACAAGAACCTTCACAGGTAATATGTGGCTCATGTCTGCTTATGGATAACTTACAGAGAAGAGGTAAGAAGTACAGAAAGGGCTGGTTTGGGGATGGGGGCTCACAGTTAGGAGGTGGCACTGGTGGAAACCAAGCACAGGATGTAGATCAGTGCTCATTTTGCAGTACCAAGAAGGTGACAGCATGGCCTCAGCACACAGTGGAGTTGCAGGATGGTAGTGGAACAAAAGGGCTGCTCAGCAACCCTTCACTGGGCTGGGAAGGAGGCAGGGTGAGCTGAGTCACGATTTAGCAGGCAACTTTCAAGCTATGTCTCAGTTTCAGAGCCTCATTTCTTAAACCACTGATGACTTCTCTCAAAGCTTTTCTTGGACAAAGCACTATGTGAAGACCACTAGTGAGAACCTGCTTGGTGCTTACCTCTTGACCAGTGACTATGTGCACATCTACTATATATGACAGCTTCAGGAGTCTTTCCCATGCTGAACCAGCTCTTCCTTTGGGTAAGTCCCCACCACCCGGAGCTGCTTCTGGCATTAATTCATGCCCTGCCTCAGAAAAGGCTCTCCAATGTGACAACTGTCCATCTTCTCCACTGCCAGGCCTGACCTGTCAGTTCTTAATATATGCCATCTAGATAGGCCCAAGTACAAAAGACACCTTGAGACACAATGTCTGGGGAATCACAGTGTGACATATGTGATTGATTACCCAAGAGCTAGACATTGCAGTTTTGTGTCCCTAGACTTTGATCCCCAGTCTATAAAAGAGGGAAAGCTCATAGAATCATAGACTGAAAGGACCTTTAAGGTCATAACATCCAACTTGTAACCTGAGCCAAGTCTCCACTAAATTGTGTACATCAAGACCATGTCTATAAGGTGTTCTTCTTCAGAGTGCAATAAAGATAAATACATTAAAACTAAGAAGTACTAATATACTGGTTGTGAAAGGCTTTGGTCCTGCCTTAGACAACCTGTGCTGTTGGGCTTTCCTCCTCCAGACTGCCCTGTGCAAAGGAGAGTCTTTACTGCTGGAAGATGGTCCCACTTAGCACAAGGTTTTCCTGCATCATACGCTCTGCATTGTACACTGTGAAATCCTAGTAATAAATTGCTTTGAGTTACTGCAGGGTATAACCCAGGATCAAAGTTATCAGGCAGAACTTCTCAACTCCGTACCATTACGTGAGACAGCTTTAATTAAAGATCCAGGTTTAAATAATGATGTTTTATTGCTTGTTCTGACAAACTATTTTATTTGACAAGTAGGAAACTGTGACTGCTGAAGCTGCACAGATAACTAAAACAAAACCATTTCTGGCTTCTGGGTAAATAAATCTCAAAAAGCCATATATTATCAGCACAGTGGAAGCAAAAGATTTATCAACTTCCCAGTCATCTTGCTTTTAGAGTACTTTCTAGATGTTTGCAAATTTCTGTTCTGAGTACCAACACAGTTACTAAGATAAACATGAGCCCGCTTGAAATCCTGCTGATCTCTTAACCCATGGGCAGTAACTTCTGCTAATCCCAACTGAATTTAAACTGAAGTCCTTTTGATTGGGAGGACAGTAAACACAGAGGGTACATAAATACATTACTATAAGAGCCCAATGTCCTACGGTTCCCAAAAGACGTTGTGGAGTGCTCATCCTTGGAAATATTCAAAAGCTGTCTGAACATGGTCCTGGGTATCCAACTCTAGGTGGCCCTGACTGAACAAGAAAATTGGACAAGATGACCACCAGAGGTCCCTTTCAACCTCAACCATTATGTGACTGTGATTTCAAAGATGACTACTGCTAGATCTTGATTCATATTTCCCCATGGAATTAATTATTTTTGTGAAAAGAGATAGGAATGGCAAAAAAAAAGTGTGCCAGCAGTCCTGCAACCCCCAAATGAAGCAGTTTATCCCCAAGGGTAGTCAACACCCTTCCCAAGCATAAGAAGAGGCCAAGCTTGGAGTAGGCTTTCAGTATTCTCTATGTCAAGGAAACTTGCTAGAGATGTTGTCTTTGTGCAGAAGTCAGTGAAGGGTTATTGCTCTCACACATGCAACGTGGAACTATTCTCCAGGACAGCAGACAACCTTTTGCTCACAAATGACTTAGCATTTTCCTAGCAGCTTCAAAGCACCGCATCGCTCATGGAGTATCAGCTAAAGCATGTAGTTACACACCCCAAACGTTTTGCCTGTGGAGGTTGTCACACACTCCCACCCCCTCCACCTCTTTCCCACCACTGTGCTGTTCACTCAGCCCTTCATGTGGCCCTATGAAGATGATGCTTATTACAGGCAAAGGACAACCCTTCTTCTTTTTTTCTTTTTTTTTTTTCAGTTTCACTTTGTTTGCTTGTCTTAAATCCAGCCTGTTTTGCTACTCTGACTGAGAGCATGGTGAGATGATAAGTCAGCAAAGTGAGGGAGCCATAGCCTGGGATGAAAAGGCAGGACACAAGCAGGAGGGAGGCAGAGTGTGGGAACCATTTTATGCATCTGCTTAAATTGATTATTTTGAATGTCACCAGGTCATGGCTTATGACAAACCATAGTATTGAGGCCCAGATGACTGAATAGAGACTGAGGAAAAGCTTTGAACTTTTATAAAATCAGTCAAACAAATGTTTTGGAGTATGAACATATTTTGAGTCACATGTTTGATTGATCCTTGTTATGAGACTAACAACACGTGAAGGACACTACAGCAAAACCAGTGAGAGAACCAGCATCATGATTTATTTTTCTTTATATCTTGAAAAGGACAATATATACCTCCAGCCAAGGAGTTTCAAGAAAGTAAAAACAAGCTGGACTTCGTACAAAGTTTCTCCCATAATTAATAAACCTTTTCTGCTGAAGCCTAGGATATATGCACCAGCACACTGTATTTTGCAAGTGGTTTTTAAGTTGCTTACTGCATTTCCTGTCCTCTTCTGTGGAGGCCAGAGATCTCCCAAGCTGGAAATATGAGACAGACAGGTGGACAGAGAGGAACTGATGGTTTGGGGACTGTCAAACCTGCTGTATAGTAGAAGGGATGAAGTGACATTTCTGGTCATTTCCAAGCCTTTTTTTAACGACTGCCAGAAGAGACTGTAATGTAAATTTCGTGTTATCATACAGTGCACACTTTGAACAAAAATGGAAACCTTTGGGGGGGGGGGGGGAGGGGGGGGGAAGGGAAGAGTCAGTTTTACTGTTATTTTAATGCCAAAAATTACCTAACCTGCTATATTTTCATCACTATTTTTCAAGCTCATTGACTCATTAACTGAGTTATAATTTATTCAAAGCAAAGACAAATATTTCACCTCCTCTCACAGTACTTATTAAACATGTTTCCTTTTTATTTTTCCCCACACCTCCTCTAAATTAACAATAAATCACAGATAATCATCCTCCAAAACCAAACAACAGAGACCAAATATTTTGAGACTGCAACTCTTCAGAAAGACCCATTGCCCAGGCAAAACACTCAATCAGTTTTATTATTTTTTTGTTTCTTACTGAAAATGTGGGTGGTTTTCAAATACAGGAAAGAAAACATGACGGCTTGTGGTGATATTTTCCACCAGAAAGATGCAGCTTTAAGGGCTTTTGGTTTCCAAATACCTACACCCACAGGAGTAGCCTTGTCTGTTGTAGAAGACAATGCCTGATTAGTTGTACTAGACAAATTAAAGGACAATAATCACGTACAGCAGTTGATGCGTGTTCCAGTGGAAGCACTGTGTCAGCTGGGTGATTAATATGGCAGCTGCCTCCCAGACTACAGTGTTGTTGAGATTGAAGAATATGCAAAAACCTGCTGTGAAAAAAGAGGGAGAAAATCTGTTCTTTGTGTTCCTGGTGGATAGGATCCAGTTGAAGATGTCACTGATCATTGCAGGAGGGATGGATTAAACGACCTTTAAGGACGCCTTCCAACCCAAAGCGTTCTATGATTCTATAACAAGGAGGAGGCATAAATCACAGTGAGAACGTGTTCACAGAATTACGGGATGGTAGGAGTTAGAAGGGAACTCTGGAGATCACCTAGTTCAACTCCAACTCCCTTGACAGAGCAAGTTCACCCAGAGCAGGCTGCACAGAAATACATCCACGCAGATTTTGAAAGTCTCCAGAGAAGGAGACACCATAACCTCTCTGGGCAGCCTCTTCCAGAGCTCTGTCACCCTCACAGGAAATATTTTTTTCGTGATGTTCATATGGAACTTTCTGTGTTCCAGTTTGCACCCACAGCCCCTTGTCCTGTTGCTGAGCATCACTGAAACGAGTCTGACCCCATCCTCTTGATGCACGCCTTTTAGATATTGATCTACATTGAGAAGATTCCCTGTCAGTCTGCTCTTTTCCAGGCTAAACAGGCCCAGGTCTCTTGGCCTTTCCTCATCAGAGACATGTTCCATTCACCCCATCATTTTAGGGTAAAGATTATATATATGTGTGTGTGTGTGTGTGTGTGTGTGTGTATATATACATACACATATATATATGTATGTATATATATGTATATGTATATATATGCACATATATATATGCGTGTGTGTGTATATATACACACACACACATATATATATTTAGGTTATACACTAAGAAAATGCTTTGTGGGACTGAAGGACAGCTTTGGGAAGGTTGCAGTAGACAGGTGCATATCTGTCACCAGACGTTTAGGTGGACAAGATGAGTGAATGCCTCTTCAGAAAGGGCTTCTGTTGAGTTTCCTTGGGGCAGCATCTGGAAGATAGAATTATTTAGGTTGGAAAAGATCCTTAATATCATTGAGTCCAACAGCAGACCTAACACTTACAAAATGTCCTTATCTGAGACCATGCCATTGTTTCCTTTTGCCAGGAGATGATGCAGGCTCAAGCCTTTTTGTCTGTTCATATGTTGGAGTGGCATCCCAACGCACTGTTTTGTGAGTGATACTCAGAAAGTAATCCTGAGCCTAAATATTTGCAGATCTGTAACCTTTCCCATAGGCAAAGTGATCCTCATGTCACCAGTTGCTGTGTCATTTTCTGTCACACAGGTGGAACGTGGTGCTTGTGTGTGGCCAGTATCAGCGGGGTCAGAGGAATGAGGAAGAGACCGTGGCAATGTAAGGCAGCTAGGGATATGACACTGATGCCTGAAGCTTGCCCTCATTCAGTCTAAGCACAGGTGGATATGATGGTCCTCCAACCATCACGCTCCTGTGCAAATGTAGCAACACCATCGACAACCATCAGAGCTGAAAACTTCAGCTTGGGATGCATATGTCTGGGATTTTAATTATCACCTTGGCATGGGGTGAAAGAACCTCTTCTGCATGCTTGTAGTATGAACACCACATCTCTTGCCTGCCCAGTAGAGCAAACTCTGCTGCAGACAGCAAGAGTGGATATCTAAGTTAATGGTGTGTGAGCAATTAACAATGCATTTGACTCACAAAATGTCTTTTCTATTCCTGATGATAAGATGAATTGATATTATACTTGGCTTGAATTGTTCTGGAAAATAAAGAACAACGACTTTTTGAATGCAAATAATTTCCCCTAGTTTCCAAAATTCCAGAAGCCATTCCCTTTGCCTTGCCTTCCCTTTCTTTATTTGAATGCACGTTTTACATCTAAGGGAGAAGCAGCAAGGACAGAAAAATCACAGTGTATTCAAAGAACCATCCCAGCCTGCTTGAAGTGAATACTTACAGGTCCTAAAATTTTTAACCTCATCTGGATGATCTCAAACAAACTTCGTCCTTTACAGGTCCAGCAGGTGGCATGTTCTGTCGCTTTAATGGTTCTTCACTAGAACCTTCAGATCCACAGAAGGTACTTGAGCATGGCCTCATGTCTGGCATTTCCCTTTTCCTTCTTGTTGCTCCTCTCCCAGATTCCCAGGCCAGTTTAACCCTCTGGGTCCACTTGTCTACAACCCCCACCATCACACCTAGTCTTACAGCACAGAAGGAAGCCACAGGACCAGAGGAGCTGAGAAGGCCTCCCAGGGGATGTTCCAGTCAAAACTCACATCTGACATCCTAAAGCCCTGAAAGGGGTGCACCAAACAGGTGCCACCTGGTCCAAGGTTGGGCCTGCCTGGAGAGAGATGTTTCAAACACACATGGCCAAGAATACAATATGATGGTACAGATGAATGAGGAAAGCCTCACTGGTTGAGTTCCCTCACTGGCAATCCCTGATATCAACACCGGCTGGGGGATGAAGGGATTGAGAGCAGCCCTGCAGAGAAGGACTTGGAGGCACTGGTGGATGGCATGCTCCAGCAACGTGCACTCACAGCCTGAAAGCTAGCTCTGTCCTGGGTTGCATCAAAAGCAACATGGCCAACAGGTTGAGAGAGTTGATTTTTGTCCCTTGGCTCCAGTGAGGCCTCACCTCCAGTGCTGTGTCCAGCTCTGAAGTTAAGACAGGAGGAGAACATGAACCTGTTGCAGCAAATCCAGAGGGGTGAGCCACAAATATGACCAGAGGGATGTAACATCTCTGTGATGAGGAAAATGCTGAGAGAACCAGGGTGCTTCAGCCTAGAGAAGAGAAGGCTCCAAAGCCTCTTGTGACCTTTCCGTATTTAAAGGGACGCATAAGAAAGATGAGGACAGACTTTTCAGCAGGACCTGTTGTGAAAAGACAAGACCAAATCAAAAAGAGGAGAGATTCAGACTAGATCTAAGGAAGAAATGTTTTACACTGAGGATGGTGAAATGCTGGCATAGGTTGCCCACAGAGGTGGTAGATTCCCTATCCCTGGAAACATTCCAGGTTGGGTTGGATGGAGCTCTGAGCAACCTGATCTAATTGAAGATGTCCCAGCTTAATGCAGCATGGTTGACTAGATTAGTTTTAAAGGTCCCTTTCAACATAAACTGTGCCCCTAAACACATTTCCTTTGCCAGCCACAACAAGAAGACTCTGCAGCCTGGGTGGGGGGAAAGGAAAAAATCAAGTTCTTCTCATTTTTTCATACTTTTTGGTGAGCATTTCTTTCCAGCCACGATTTCACTATTTGCAAAAGGTCCATTGCAGGACTGGACCCAATGCTCACCTCCCAGCCAGTGCCAAGCCCTGGAGATCGGGCCGTTTTGCAGGCAAACCTGGGAGGAACTCAAGGGAACCAAAGGGGTGGAGATGGGGACGCCGTGGAGCAGGGTGGTGGCGAGGAGGAGAGGGAAGAGGCGGTGAGGGCAGCCCCAGAGAGGCGGGGGTGGTTGCGGAGGGCTGAGCCGAGTCTGGCGGGAGCGGGCGGAGCCCAGCAGAGCCGGGCTGAGCTAGTGCCAAAGCCGAGTTATAGCGAAACAGGCTGTGCCGAGCCGAGCTGAGCCGAGCTCAACTGAACCAGGCTGTGCCGAGCCGAGCCCAACTGAACCAGGCCGCCTAGAGCTGAGCTAAGCCGAACCAGGCTGTGCCGAGCCGAGCTAAACTGAACCAGTATGGGCCGAGCTGAACCGAACTGAGCGGAACCAGGCTGATCCGAGCTGCGCGGTCAGCAGGTACTACCTGCGCAGCGGTGCGGGGGGATGCGCTGGCAGGGCAGGACAAGGCGTTCAGCTGCGGGGCTTTGGGGAGGGGGGAGATGAGGAGAATCCAGTGAGACCCTCGGGTTCAGGAGGAGCCCTAGGGCAGCGAGGAGCTTGCAGGTTGTGTGCAGGGCAGAAGGGACACCCTGTGCCCAGCGGGACAGCGACAGTGAGGAAGTTTGGGGCACTGTTTGGTGCTTTTGGTATCTCATTTTACCAGGGACGCTGCTCAGGACGCTCTGCTTCAACTCTTGTTCAGTTATGGGATTTTAAAGCTTTCATCTTGGCATTCAAACAAAGATTTTTTTTGGTTTGGTTTGGGGTTTTTTTTCCCTTCTTTTTTTTTCTTCCTTTTTTCTTTCTTGTTTCCTTTTTCCTTTTCTATCTTTTTTTTTAATTTTATTTTTCCCTTCTCAAGAGTTTGAATTAGTTCAAGCCCTACACTTAATACTTTTTATGAGCGTTTGTGGCTTCATATTCACATTTTCCTGCCTTTATAAAAGTGTATTCAGGCAACACAGACAAGGGGAAAATGAGAAAACTAGTGAAAACCAACTGTAACCTAAGTGTTATTCAACACAGAAAACTGGAAAATAAAGAGGAAAAATACTTTCCCCAGTTAGGTTGTGTGATAGTTCAAAGATGTTTCTTGGTTACAGCAGTAGAAAATGAGACAGACAGAAGTTTGTTGTGCTAACAGTTGCACCTGAGGGTCTTAAAGGTTTTTTCCAACCTAAATGATGCTACTATTCTATGATACTACTTTTAGAGGTGATACTGATGTTTGATGGTTGGACTTGGTCTTAGAGGTCTTTTCCAACCTTAATGATTTTATGATTCTCTGGTCCCAGGAGCTAGATGTCTCCTTTTCGGATCAAGTTTGTGATGTTCAACCAACTCTGCACTAAGCTTGTAAGAGATATGAATTTTCTCCATCCTTCTGCCACTGCATTTCCTTCTGAAGGAGAGGACTCAAAACCCCAGCCTGGTTACTCCGTCTTTGAGACCTAGTTTGTGTTCCCTGCATGCATATTGAATGCTAATGAAGTTAAACTCTTTGGTGTAATCGGATCCTTTTTAATAGTAACTACAATACAATTAACGAACTTCTCAGCTGTACTTTAATCTCCAGTAGTGTGGTACTTTGCAGGGGTGGAAGCTTTTTACAGGCTTTTTTTTTTTTTTTTTTTCAGTTTCCAATGATGAACCAATAGTAGCAAAGAAAATTACTTCAGCAGCTGAAAGCTGCTCAATGGAGTTATGCTAATAGCAGATTATTTAGTAGGGTTACCAGGGCAGGAAGAGATAAGGTTTCACTGAACTTGCTATTAAAAAAAAAAAAAAAAGAAGAAGAAAAGGCAGGGGGAAGGGAGAAACAACTCTGTGGTGAACAGGGCAATGTTCTGACTTTGGTATTTTTGAACAGCCAAAACCTTGAGGTCCTGGACCTGTGGTTTTTTTTTATATTTCCTTTTTTATCTTCCTTTTTGATTGAAGAAAGGACTCCACATCCCAGCTGAGGCCCCCAGGCATTTTTGAGTTTCTGAGGAGTGTGTTTTAGGAACCAGCAAGAAGCATCTGCTCCAAGATATTTCCTGTCCCACCTCACTGAAGTGGAGTAGGGCTGCATTCTCGGACTCATCAAGCTGCCGTTGGCTAAACGTCTGATATTAGAGTTGAACCTGGATCTCAGTGCAGCTTCTGCGTTGTTGTCTCTGTCTCTTTATTGGCATCTAGGCTGGACATGAGACTTTGACATCCACCTACCTTACCTGCCAAAGCTCCCAGAGCTATGTTAAATCCCTCATTTTTCTTTCATGACTTTTTTGCCAACCCCTGTGAGGGCTCGTGGTGAATGAACCAAATAATTCTCAGTTTGTGCAGAGGTTTCTACCTCAAAAGACTTCTTGCTTTAAGAGCATGTCCCAAGAAGGGCAGCAAAGGTGGTATGAGGAGCAACTGAGGCTTGTCTGGCCAGGAGAAAAGGAGGCTGAGGGGAGACCATCTTGCTCTCTACAACTACCTGAAAGGAGATTGTAGTGAGGTGGGGTTTGGTCTCTTCTCCCAAATAACAAAAGATAAGACAACAGGAAATGGAATTCAGGCATGAAAGGGGAGGTTTGAGTTGGATATTATGAAGAATTTCTTCCTCTACAGGGCTGCTATGCCGTGGAACAGGATGCTCAGAAAAGCAGTAGAGTCACCATCTCTGGAGTCACCATCTTTGAAAGACATGTAGAAGGGATGTGGCCACAGTGGTGGACTTGACAGTGCTGGGTTAACAGTTGGACTAGATGATTTAAAGGTCTTCGCCAACCTAAATGATTCTCTGATTCTATGATAAGAGGATGCTACAGTTGCACCGACACAGGCAATGCAGAGTTTAGGAAGACTTTCTCCCCACATGTCCTTGTTCAAAGCCTTATCGAAGATTCAAATCCTTCTCCTGAGCCTACTTTCTGCATCTCATCAGCCCCACCTGGGCCCAGGCTGTTTTTGTAATCACATTGCTACTCGGGCTAAAACTCTTAATTTTTTTCCATGCCAAGGAGCGCTGTGAGCAGAGGGTTGTTAAACTGTCAGGGTGGAGCTAGCTAATTGGTATTTTTTCTGCCCCAAGTAATCTTTCCTGTCAAAGAAAGTCACTCAGTTGACTCTTAGAGCTTGTCATGGATACAGTGTGTGCCTCTGCACCACATCAGAGGTGGAAGTTTCAAAGGAAAGGCTTGGAGGAAGATATGAGGAAGGAGAGATGGAGGGAAGGAGAGTTCCAGCAGCTTAGCTTTCCAGTATGACAAGTTTTATTTTTCTTCCTTTTCTGGGTTAGTCTCTGTTTATCCTCCCATTTTATCATGAAGAAGTTGATATGGTGAACATAATTTCTGATGGCAACTTCTGGGTTTCTTCTCTTGTTGTCTGGGTTTAACTGCAAAGGGCTCTGCAGCAGTCTAGGAAGGACAGAAGTGCTAACCACCTTCCAGGCCTTTGTCAGGAGAGCTGCTCTATAGGAGCTTCTCCTTGCTTTTTGCATGTGTGTTTGTGGATCTAAGATCAAGAACATGGCTGCAAATTCTGCTGTTGCTTCCCATGTTGCTGAAGCCAGGATTTGTGTAAGCAGAGTGTTGTTCTCTGCCTAAGGTTTGAAAAAGTGATCCTCAAAATAGAAAACAAAGAGAAAGTCATTTGAGCAGTGTGAACATCTAAAACCTGTACGTGTGAAATCGCCTATAGGGCTAATCAGAGCCTTGATCCTGTCATCACAGGTACCCTTAGCTTCATGCACACTTCCCTTGCAGGGTTACTCACATGCAATCTGCCTGTTCTCACACAGAAATCTTCATCGGATCATGTTTGTGGTTGACATCAAAAGGCTGTTAGCCTGTGAACTCACTATGACAGTTTATTTCCATTCCATGGTGCTGGTCTTTGTTTGCCTGCACTTGCATCCTGACCAGAGCTTCTCACTCCTGGATGTAGGCCTGCCTGTAAGGAAGACATTAGCAAAAGCAATGTGAACTGCAGGCCCTTCTCTGTACCCAGTTGCAAAGTGGTTTTTATATTGTAGCTTGTTTCAGTTAATTTTGTGGTTTATCAGGCCTGTTCAAGATATTTGATTTGACACCATCAACCAGATGACATCCAGCAGCAGAGGTAACATTTATTAACTTTGATGTGTGTGGAATGAACCCGGAGTACTCTTCAAATGACACACTTCTGGTTTAACAACAGATAATGTCCCTGGTTTGTATCTCCTCCCCCTCTACTCTGCCTTGCTGAGTCCACATCTGAAGTATTGTGTCCAGTTCTGGGCTTCCCAGTTCAAAAGAGACAGGAAACTACTAGAGAGAGTCCAATGGAGGGCCAGAAAGATGCTGAGAGGACTGGAGCACCTCTCTGATAAGGAAAGGCTGAGAGACCTGGGACTGTTTAGCCTGGAGAAGGGGGCTGAGTGGGAGATCTGTTAAGAGGATGGGGCCAGGCTTTTTCAGTGATGCCCAGTGACAGGACAAATTGCAACAGTCACCAACTAGAATACAAGAAGTTCCACCTGAATGTTAGGAAAAATGGTTTTACTGTGAGGGTGGTAGAGCACTGGCCCAGGCCCAGAGAGATCATGGAGTCTCCTTCTCTGGAGACTTTTGAAATCAGCCTGAATGTGATCCTGGGCAACCTACTCTAGATGAACCTTCTTCAGCAGAGAGGTTGGACAAGATGATATCTGAAAATTCCTTCCAGCCCCCACCATTCTGTGATTCTGTACCTTGTAACAACATAATTCCTTCAGAGCAGCATGCTTGGACAAAATTGTGCCAACTCATTTGGGGATATTTTTAATTCTACCTGTGCATAAGGACTGTCATAGAATGATAGAATGGCTTAGGTTGGAAGGCCTGGCCTTGAACACCCTTTGGGAGGAGGCCACAGCCTCCCTGGGCAACTTAGTCCTGAGTCTCACCACCCTTGAACTGAAGAATGTCTTCCTAAGATCCAGTCTAAACCTACTCTTCCTCAGCTTAAACCCATTCCCCTTTATCCTATTGCTAGACACCCCTATGAGGAGTCTCTCTCTCCAGCCTTCCTGTTCTTCCTTGTGTTTGCTCCTTTTGGGCAGAAATACTGACTGGAAAAGTGTCCAGATGTATAGGATGTACTCATGGTAGGATGAAAAGAAAATTGGACACCTTTCACAGAACCATATCTTGTCTCTCTCACCACAGTGCCACACGTGTGGTGCAGGTGTAGCGTTCACTTCTCTCTCAAGTAAATTTCTTTATGTTCATCTGAGCTGTAAAGCGCCCTGAGATTTGGAGGTGCTGAGCACTACACAGCATTTTTCTGTGGTGCTTTTGTTTGTTTGCTTCTTGTGCTTTTAGTTTGCTTGTTTGGGTTTGTTTTGTTTTGTTTGGTTTTGGGGTGCTGGGGGCTTTTGGGGTTTTTTGTTTTTGTTTTTTTGTAAATAGTCATCTACACATCCCATTTGACCTGTTTTGGGCTGGTTTGCTTCTCAGGAATTATCTGACTTGATTATTATGAATTTTAATATTCTTGGCACTAATTCTGAAGTAATGAGGCCCCCTTTCTTTATTGTTGTCAAGTACAAATTTACTTCTTATCTCCAGGAGGTACAATAACATGGTCAGAGCATATGTGTAGGAAATACTAACTCTAAAAGACCAAAAAAAGGTAAAAATTTCTAGTTGATAAGCAAATCAGAACAGGGACATTATGAATCTTGTGGCCATCTCTGTCTCATACTCAGTTTGATTCTGTTTTTCCCATGACTTACATTGCATCTACTGAACTTACCATTTCATTAGAGAAATGAAGGGAATCTAGATGCTGTGACCATTTTAGTTCATCCTCACCCTGCCAGGTCAAGAGGGAGAGGTTTGGTGGCTACAGCTCATTATGTAAGCGCTTTGTGCTGTGTCCTCTGCAGTGTTTTTCCTGCATGGCCATGTGTTTTCACCTACAGGTGTTTGACTGACACATTCCACCAGTGATATTTCTTTTGTTTGTTGGACTGTCTTTGGTGTTGAGCGAAGGTCTGGGACCTGCTGCCCATGGGGCTACCCTATGAAGCAAGACACAGATCCAACTGGCAGCAGGTGTGAGCCACTGGTTGTGCTCCTGAGATCAATCTTCTCCTGTTCTTTATTGTGAGTCTGGAGTTACTGGCTATGCTACTAAAACAACAGGACTGAGCAGAGCGCTGCAGTCAGCAAGACCATTTAAGTGTCAGCACAGTTCCAAGTCTGTGGCCTGTTCAACCAGTACTCTGCAGACACCTTTGTGACTGTCATGGGACAGGAAGGAGATATGTCATTGCCTTTATGAAGAGATGTAGCCAGAAAGGGGTAATAAACGTAATGAATTGTCCTCATGTGCTGCATATAGCAGATTTTGGAACCTGGCAGGGAGGATGAGAAGAAATGTCTCTCCCTGGTCACCAGCATGGCCTGCTTCTCACTGCTATGTCTGGGCAAAGTATTGCAAGACTATATCATAACCCTAAAAAGTCACCCATGAGGCTTTGATGAGACTCCTCTGTATCTTACCTTGGTAAGCATGAGGCATTTAAAGGATCCAGCAACAGCAGCACACAACTTATAACCAAACAATACCTCTAAGTCAAACACAGATTTCTCTTCTGTGGTGGATGAAAAACTGAATATGAGCTGGCAGTGTGCACTCACAGCCCAGAAGCCAGGTGTATCCTGGGCTGCATCATCAGTAGCATGGCCAGAAGGTTGAGGGAGGGGATTCTGCCCCTCTGCTCTGATCTAATGAGACCCCATCTGTAGTGCTGGGTCCAGCTCTGGAGTCCTCAGCAGAGAAAGCATGGAGAAAGTCCATTGGAGGTCACAAAAATGATCAGAGGGCTGGAAAAACTTCTGTTTTAAGGACAGGTTAAGAGAGCTGGGATTCTTCAGACTGGAGAAAAGAAGGCTTCAGGGAGATCTTGTGGTGTCCTTCCAGTATTTAGAGAAGGCCTGTAAGAAAGATGGGGACACCTGTTGTGACAGAAAAAGGGTGATGGTTTTAAATTAAAAGAGGGGAGACTAAGACTAGATCCAGGGAAAAACTTTTTTATACTGAGGGTGATGAAACAGTGGTCTGTGTAGTCAAGAGGGAAACATTCAAGGCCACGTTGTTTGGGTCTCAGAGCTCTTTGTATTTGGACTAGATGACCTTTAAATGTCCCTTCCAAACCAGAGCATTCTGTGATATTCAGGGACACCACAGGATGGCTATCACATTAATGAAGAGGTCAAGCTTTGAGATCATCTAGCACCATAAATCTTGATGAACATTGCTCCAGACTTATGCATCTGCATTGGGAACAGAAAGTAAACTCTTATTTCAGGACTAAACTTGTATACAGTTAATTTTTCAATTGGATCTATTCTGAGGAAGTTTTTCATGTAGTCACTTGATTTGCTGTGAAGGTTCTATGTGCTAGTGAGCCTGCTTCTCTTGTGATGTAAGTCCAGGAGTAGCTGTGGTGGGGGAGATTATCAGTCTGAGTGAAAGAGGAGGCATTTTGGGTCTGATATGTTGAGAAGAGAAAGAACAGTTGAGGCTTATAGAGATTTGTTCTAGCTTGTGAATGGGATTTAGGCAAGGTCATACCCTACTTGTCCATGGAAACCAAAGAGAAAAATGCTGATGTGGGAGTCACTGTTATTTGTCTTGAAGGACTGTGCACATGTTGAGAGCTGAATTTACCCAGATTTTCCCCTCCCACCCTTACGGTAACACTTACTATTTATGTTTTGATTTATTTTATTGGTGAAACAGTGAAGAACATGCATCCTTTAGCTTGTGTTTTCAGCTCCACTGTCCCCTCCTCCCCCTCATACAAGTGGAGGGTGTTTGTCAGGACATCTACAGACACTGTTATTTAAACATCTGAGTAAATTAGATAGAAGTCGTCTCCTGAAACAATTCTGTGTCTCTCTGTCATCCCCTCCATCAAAGGAAGGCAGTTCTCTGCAATGTATTTTCAAGTTAAATTGGAAAGGATGGTGGTTTTACCACTTCTTATCATTAGAAAATTCATTTATATGGCTTATGTCAAGGTGTAACATTGTTTAGCACAGGACTTAGAGAGTTGGATAATGGTTGAACTTGATGATCTTAAAAGTCTTTTCCAACCAAAATGATTCTGATTCGATGTCATTTTTTCCAGTTCCTGGTTACTAGCGTTGTCGTCTTATTTATAGACCAGATTCGAATCCCATAGAAAGCAAAATAAATATTTCACTGAGTTTTGATTTAGAATCTGTTGTACTTAGGCAAAACTGTAGACCATCATTGTGTCATCAGGTAATTTGTCTGTCTCTGCAATATGTGGTAGTTCCTTTGGGTCTTGATGCAGACAAAGACTGATAAGCTGGTCTCTGAACTTGGCCAACTTCTGACAGGTGAGACACCACAGCTGGGAGCCATCCCCTCTTGTCTCAGATGCCTAAATGCCACACAAGACATCTCTACCTAAACTATCTGTCTGGCCTCTTTCAGTTGTGAGACATTTGAGGTCACCAGGGATTTGACCTATTTCAGTCAGCAATGTGGACATAATGGAAATTGAAAGTCCAGCAGGTTTCTTTCTTTTTTGTTGTTTATGAAGAGAGCCTGGGGTGAATAGTCCATATGCAGTGTATATAGAGTAGGTAGTAGAATCAAGTTCTAAAGCAAGGTCTCAGGAATCCCAGCTATATATTGGTTTCTTCAGGCAGTCTCATATGCTCATAGACCTCTTTTGCTAATCACACAGTGGAAGGTCCTGCTGATACATGAGGACAGCGGCATGGTAGACAAAGAAGTATGTGGTGTTAATTGAATGAGCTTTGGACCACAATAGTGATGTGAGCCTCTGAATTCAATCCTTTCAGGGAATACCATGTATGTTTCATGAAGTCCTGGTAGCCACCAATGTGCATCTTTGTGGTACAGGTCCTTCTGTCTCTGCAGTCATATGGTAGACAACAGCAATGCTATCACTACTTTAGAAAGGACTTCCTTTTGGGAGTGGTGAAGAAGGAGTGGTAACTGATTATAAGCTTTGTCATCTCTAGAGCAAAACATTGCATTAATTTCTTTGGTCCATCCTTCCTTTTCTGATCACAGTAAAGGAACCTCACTTGGCTAACATAAATAATCAACTGTTGCATCTTTGCAAGTGCCACAATGGTTGTAACAGATAATGTTGCACAGAGGTGCCATGACTTTATTGCTAGTCCTTGGTTGGGACTTTGTGATTGCACAGGGACTACCTGTACAGTTGTACTTGGATATCTAAGTGTATAACTGATTTTTTTTATTATTATTTTTCCCCCCCTCTGGCCAGTGTGTGCAAGAGGGACAGCACATGCTGATTTGTGCTCTGCAAAGCTTAGCTGAGCTAAGAGAGTGATGCTGAGATGAACCTCATCTGTTTCCTGGGGATTGTGAGCCACAGTATTATTGAGATAGCTGGTGTATCACAAAATCTCAGGATGACAGGGAGGGACTTCCAGAGATCATCTAGGCCAACCTTCCTGCTAAAGCAGGTTTGCCTGGATCAGGTTGCACGGTAATGTGTCCAGTTGGATTTGAGACTCTCCAGGAGAGACTTCACAACTTCTCCGGGGAGCCTGTTCCAATGCTACTTCAAGATTCTTTTTTTTCCCTTGCTTGAAAAGCTCTTGGAGAACATTTTGTGTGCAGTGTTTGAAAAACTGTTGCTTCAAGTTTGTCCTATGTTTGTTAGAAGGCAATTAGAACCTGAAAAGAGAAGTCAGTTTAAAAAATGATAAATAAATACAGTGGGGATAGCTGGTGCAGGAAATTATATTAACCAGATGCCCTCTAGGAAAATAAGAAAGCAAACTCAGCAAGTTGCTTTTAATAATCTTGACCCTAAAATGCACAAAAAAAGGGAAAATATTTGCAAAGAAGTGTAAACTGAATAGTTGCGCATCTTCCAGTGGACAGGTGAGGGTGCAAGCTTGCTTTGTTTCAGAACCACACATGACAAATATTCATTAAATACGAAGATAAAAGAGTTCATAACCTAGGTTCAGGGACAGGACCTGGAGTGGTTTATTCCCAGTAGAGACTTGGTGGGTCTGCTCTGCTTCTCTTACAAGTTTGTTGGAATAACATGGGGTTTAGCTTTAAAAATCTTGTCTTTCCAGAGGGAGATAAATTCACATGATCTACTGGAAAATAAAAGACATATCTGAAAGAGATTCTCCTTGTGATGGGAGACTTTGGCTCCTTCATATGAACAAATTAAGAAGTGCTGAGGTGTGCTCCTGGGCAGACCTTCTTTCTAGAGCAGCTTTCAGGTCCTGAAGAGGAAGGATGTATGGGGTCCCCACACACAGCTCTATTCCACTGTTTTTTGAAGCTATCATAGCTCTTCAACATGAATGCATCTACAATCTGAGTCCTTTTCACTGGACATCAGAGCATCAGCAATAGAGCTTAGGTGATTTTGAGGTACAAGTAATCATGGTGTGGAAATAGAAATTCTAGACTGGGAATGGCTTCATCTATTTTAGAAGAGTGGCCAGCAGGTCAAGGGAAGTGATTCTGCCACACTACTCTGCTCTGGTGAGACCCCACCTGCAGTGCTGGGTCCAGCTCTGGAGTCCTTAGCACACCTCTTGGAGTAGGTCTAGAGAAGGGTTACAAAAGTAATCAGAGGTCTGGAGCACCTCTCCTATGAATAAATTATAAGAGAGTTAGGGTTTTTCAGCCTGAAGAAGAGAAAGCTCCAGGGAGACCTTACTGTGCCCTTTCAGTGATTAAAGGGACATACAACAAAGGTGTGGACAGATGTTTTAGCAGGGCCCGTCGTGATAGGACAAGGATAATTGTTTTAGTCTAAAACATTTTAAACTGGAAACTTTCAGTGTCAGGCTGGATGGGGCACTGAGCAATCTGATATAGTTCAAGCTGTCCCTGCTCACTGCAGGGGGTTTGGACTAGATGACCTTCAAAAGTTTTTTCCAATGAAAACCATTGTGTCTTCTTTAGGTTGGGGTAATGCACCCCTACAAGGCTATAACGGGAGATAGGCTGATAGGCCACATGTGTGCTGCAGTTGTCTGCATGTGTTCATATGAATCCATCCTTAATCTCTTCAACAGCAATGAGACCACGATTTCCCAGTCCCATAATCCCAACCAAAGTGCAGTTGCTGCATACCATCCCTCATGTCACCATTCCTGCTTAGTGCAGGCCCATGCATCTGTGCCAGGTCGGTTGAATGGATGCAGCTGCAAACTCACTTATCAAGGAAAGGAAAGAACAAGAGCTACTTTAAGAGAAATCTGTTCCCTTATCCCAAACCCTACACAGACCCTGAGCCATGCTGGAAGAAGTTGGAAACCTGCAGTGTGAGATGGGCTAGAAAGCTGAACCATGTCTTTGGAAATAGCCTGCACTTAGGTCAGGTTAAAGAAATTGGACCTAAGAATAGAAAAGCAGAAATTCTGTTTTTAAGACCCAGCTAGACATGCATGGTTGTAGTCCTTTTTACAACCATAGATGGAATGTAGATCCTGTCCTAGAGTCTGTGGATGTATGCAGTAACCACTGGCATTCCCAGCAGCAACTTTCTGCAGTTCTCCAGTGGGATGAATGCCAACTCTTTTACAGCTGTAAACCTGTTCACCTGCATTAACTCCACTGTAGCTAAATCATGTAAAAGATCTGAAAGACTTGAGGCTCTGGTCTTGCCTTGTGCACAATGTGTGCAACAGGAAGAAGCCACGTGAATTCAGCAGAGTCCAAGCAGCCATGTTTGTAGGTTATGTGTAGGGGACCTGGTCCTGTTAGTGATACCCACAACTTGCTCTAGACAAAATTAGCCACAGACTTTTAAAGAGAAGTGCCCATTCCTGTGCCTTCCATTGGCCACAGAAAAGTCTAAAAGTTTGATTTAACAAGGCAGAAGAAATGCTTTGCCTGGGTCCTTTGTGTCTGCAAGCCATGGGGAAGTGTGGAGATAATCATCTATGTTACAACATCAAGTTTTTCTGTGAAGTTTTGGGAAGCTCTTTAGTTTCATGGAGTATGCTATTGTACCACTCCCATCAGAGGCTGCTGGTTCTGTCTTTCCTCACCCTCTCCCTTGACTGCCACTGTGGGATGCTTCAGATGGAGTGGCTGACTATGGAGAGAAGAAAATTAAATGGCTATGCACATTCCCTCCCTTTTTTCCCTCCTCTGATCCACACCCTTAGAAAGTGTGAGAAATGTTGGGTGGCACCCAGAGGGGTTCTGAACTTCCTCCTTTGTGAACAGTCTGGTTTGATCTCGTTGCGATAACAGGTGATGCAGACACCCAAAATGAAAGTCACTCAGACTAGTTATTTATCTCTCCATCCCCTTCTGTATGGGATACAAGGAGACAGCAGGCAGAGGTAGGGACTCCAGCCATAACTGGTAATGTTCAGTGTTGCTCTTGAAATCGGCAGGAAGACCCTGAGGTATGTTAACTTATGCTCACATGCAGGTCTCCACCAGCTATATAAACAGATCTTTACAGGGTCAAGATCTGCTTTTTTGGCTACGAGATGCCTTTTAGGGGGTGAAGGAGAGTTCACACCCTTCAGCTATAACTCCTGGTTCCTTTCCCTCTTGGTGATGCTGATCCTCAGATTGTGAATTTATTTTGCAGGCACAGTTTTGCCTCAAAAAGGAGGGAGGATTGGAAATATTCCTTCTGACCTCTAGAAAATGAGATTTTTATGATATCAGGAAAAAAGCATCTCAAATCCAGAAATACTTCCCCACCCCTCTCAGTTGGCCCTCATTCAGTACTTTGCCACCTTTCCTGCATCAGAGATGCATCCATTTTCATTCAGCAAATCAGAGATGACCTTTAAAGTTCCCTTCCAACCCAAAACATTGTATGATTCTATCAAATCCCCTCAAGGCAGCTGTCCTCAACACAGTTCTTCCATTGACTAAGAACAGGAGTTTGTTTCTTCCTCCCTGCTTAACCACAATTGATTAAGGGTATTAAGGAGTTTATAACTCTTCCTAATATCACCTGGGAATGATTTCTATATGTTGCATTCTTCACTGGAGTGAATAAAGCTCCCCTGTACCAAAGCAGCAGGGTGCAGGATTACTGAAGCTCAATTACACCACATTCAGTGTTTTTTCAGAGGAGAGTTTGCAGGTGGACCTTTATAGAAAGATGCATTTCATCCTTACTTTCCAGATACCTTATAGTATCCTTTCCACTGGGAAATTAAATAGACACTCTCCATATCCATTGCAGCTGCTTCCCATGTTAAATTAAACTGCTGCTATTACAGTGAACCATTGCTGGAGCTGAGTTGTGCTCTTCCTTAATTGTTTATGCCTGTGGATGCAAGCCAAGCAGCAGTCCTATAGTGGCAAATGCTGGAGATGTGACCTGGAGAACAGATGTTTGGGCCAAAGCCAAGGTGGTTTCAGGAAAGACAGTGAGAGAGAAACAGGAAACCAGTTATCTGTCTGATTTATTGGACAGGGTGAAGAAACTCACCCCAGGGCAGAGTGCTCACGTGAGGCTGGTACAACAGTAAACTCTGATTTTAGCTAGCTTGTGGCCAGCCCCTGCAAGGCCTATATGGGCAGCTGTTGATTTGCTAACAGTAGATGTGCCAAACCTACATGTTGTGCAGCTGGGCATGAAATTCTAGCATGTTTCCTGTTGGCTGCAGAATGCTTCATGCAATATACTGGTTTCTGTAAAGTCATAGAGTCATAGAATTGTTTCAGTTGGAAAAAAAACCTTTAAGATCATTAAGTCTAGCTGGTAATGCAACACCACCGTGGCCATTAAACCACATTCTGAAGTCCCAGGATAAGTCTTTTAGATGTGACACAATGCAGGGGATTTTCTGAAATGTGATAGTCTGAGGAATCTGGTCATCACTAGGCATGCCCCTTTGCTTTCAGAGGAGAGGAATGGCTTCATCACATGCTAACAGAAGGGTCTGAAATGGGTCCAGCTCACGATCTGAGGGTGCCAGTTTCTCTCTGTTCATGGAATCATTAAGACTGGAAAAGACCTCTAAGATCATTAAGTCCAACTTTCACCTCAACACCACCATGACCGCTAAACTATGTCCTCTCTCAGGAGCCTAGCTAATCACCTCACATGGAGATGCAGATGCTGTAGACAGCTAGGACTAGGTGAGATCTGTCCCACCCATGTTTTCACAGAATCACAGGCTGGTTGAACTTTGATGAGACTTCTGGAGACCTTCTTGGTCCATCTTTCCTGTTCAAACAGGGCCACCTGGAGCCACTTGCCCATGACCATGTCTATATGGCTTTTGAATGTCTCCAAGGCCAGAGACTCTACAACGTCTCTGGGAAACTTGTTTGTGAAGTACATGATCACACAGAACCAAAAGGACATGCTACACTGTGAGGAAGGCAGGGGGTGTTCAGCAGTTTAAAACTGAGAGAAGCTTTAAAGTCAGTGTTTAGGGAGCAGATCCATAGATCTGAACAGGTGTCTTGTAGCACTTCCAGCTAGTGGGTTTTGGAGCAGTGATATGAGTCTTTAGCAGGTCACGTTCCTTTCACAGTTATAACTGTGTTGTAACTACATTGATTTCACTGGAATGTGACGAATGCCAAGTTCAAACTTCTAGCCCTAATTTTATTTCTGTGGTACTTGAGTCAACAGTGTTGCTACATTTTAGTGCTGAGTCATCATCAGAAAACCTTTGGCTTCCTTTAACAACACTCATGTTCTTGGATGCCCAACATGTTGATTAGTCATTCTGGCTAACACTCTTGAGTTTTCAAAGGCGAATTTTGAAAGTCCTGGTAAGTGACATTGTATAGATCACACTGCATATCCTCCTGCTCCTGTCCAGGGAACACCAGGTTCTCAAAGCTAGGGGTGTGGAAATTGGGAATATGATACATAATCTCCTCTTGCTCAGTAGTCACCAGAAGTTTTAGTGGAATGTGGCAGAGGCAGAGAGAATACATCTCTGTTTGCATGAAGAGACATGATACAGATGTTATGCCTTAGGCTCTTGTCAGCTTTCCACACTGATGCTGCATTGTGCAGGCAGAACATGCAACTACTTGGATTCCCCTTCTGCTGCCAGAGATTCTTTGATTTGTTTTGTCCTTTTGTCTTTAGACTAAGTAAGTGTCTTAATTTTTGAAGTGAAGAAAATGTCTAAATAACTGCTTAGAAATAGAGGGGAAAATATATATATACACACACATGTGTTTCCTTCTGATAAAGATATTTTTCCCACTTAATTTGATCAGGTTTCCCTCCTTCTCTCAGTACAGGCAGAAGTTTCAGACTTTTTGTGCCATGGACCATTCACAAGCCATTCACTGTATTATTGTGCAGTTACAAAAATGGTCCTTAAACAACCACCTGTGCTTAAGTATCTAAATGCAAGTGGCTTTCCAGAACAAGTTCACCATGCACTTGGTTAATGTGCTTCTTAAACACCCTTCAGAGAGATGCTTTTCTTATCCAGAGGAGAACAGGATAGTCCTAATCTCCTGAATTCAGACCCAGGTGATGCTTTGCCTTTCCCGTTAACTTCTGTAAAATTACAAAAGTGCTGATGTTTCCACAGTTGAAGGCAGTGCCACATGCAGAAGTCCTTGGACAGTCTTCAGAGGAGGTCTGATAGCTACTGGTGGTCCATGATTTCTGCATGACTAGGGATAAAGAGTGGACATGAATCACAGCTTTTTTTTCTCTCTTCCTGTCCTATCCGATCTTCCCCAGTAACCTGATGGTTTTCTTCTCTTTTAAGTGCAGTATCCAAGTGAGTTTATGAATCTTTGCTGTTTTCCTGAAAATTCAGCCTGTGTGTCTGCTGACCTATCCAGGAACTTAAATGGGAAGGAGTATCTTCCTACTCTTTCCTTGTATAGATTTACCTTGTGTAGAGTAAAAAAAAATAGGGAAATCTCCTGGGAAACCTCCTCTGCCAAAATCTCTGTCAGAGAAAAGTTGCAGCTGGTTATATGGGCCATTGGTGGGTGTTTCAGTCCCAGTGTTAACTGCAGCTGTTTCTCTTCATTTCATAAAACAGGAAGAAGGAGAAGATATCACCATATCCAGGACACAAGCAAAGCAATGACCTGCTGTGACCTGGCCATGCCATAACAGAAAGTTATTCTGAGTTTTACAGTCACACTCGACTTCTGCACAGGGGCTTATGGAAGCTCATCACTCCATGCTGCTGGGTGAGAGAGAAGACGCTCAAGAAAAGACTACATCTTAGTTTCTCAAATTTTCCTCTGTCCTTGATAGTATTGCCTTCTGTCTTCTTGAACAAGGAGTCTCTGTTTTAAAGTCTGCACATCAGAGGAACAGTTATACCCATTCTTTCAGCTGAGAAAATCCTTTCTATGTTGTCCACGAGTGTGATGAAAAGAGAATCCACATTTGCTGTAGACTGAACTTATCTGTCAGGAAAATACCATTTCCAGGTGAGTAAATGCCACTCCCACCAAAGAATCTGGATCTTATTCCGTGTGAGGATAGAGAAGCTGCTCTTGGATAGAGCATTTTATGTGTAACAAGGAGAAAAGACTTGGGATGCATGCCATGCCATAAGACATTCAACTTTTTGTTGTTGTAGTTGAACAATACGCTATTGTCCATATATTCAACAGGTAACAGCTGGTGATAGGAGTCATATCTTTTAGCTTTGATAGTCCAAGATATAGTTGGACTGCATAGACTGCAGCTGAGTTCAAAGTGCCTCTTGCACCCCATTGCCTAGAAGGCAAGCCAGGAATTGAGACAAGGTCAGAAGCTGACCCCAAAGTTGGGTGGTAAAGCCCAGCTTTTGGGTTCTGATAGCACAATGATGGTCACCAGCTTACAGCAGTTAATAATTTCTGGTTTCATTAAATCTTCTCTCCAGAAGCTTTGAAAGAGCCTACAGAGATGGCCAGCTAAAAGGCTTTGTTGTGCTTCCTTACATCTTGATTTTATGTTTCTGCTTTCAGCTGCTGAAAGTTATCATGAGAGCTATATATATGTTCTTTTTTCTACCCTACTCTCTGCACACTGTGGTTCATATGAGCTGATTTTTCTCTTTATAGCTTCACTCATGAATATGGGTCAGCACGAGGCAGTTGAATGCCCGAGATCATTTCCATGCTGTATATAAATAGTACACAGTTATTTCACAGTTTCATGTTCAGCTTGCAGGCTTCCAACAGCCTTGTATTCCCAAAATCCTTTCTATCCTCATAGCATTTGGGTTCTTGAACATGTGACTCAACATTACAGAAGAGGTTATTCCAGCCAAGAAAGTCCTGCTTTGGCTCCTGCATCTTATAGTTCTCATTCCTGACGGCTGCTGTCCACTCAGAGCTGCTGTTGTGGGTTTTTCCAGCCCTCTGATGAGTTCAGCTACGTGGTTACGCCAGCAGCTGAGCTGTGTTACCTTCTGCACGTTAAGCAGTGCTTGGTCAGTCTGTCATCTTGCTAGACAGTGGAGGAAGTCAGAGCGTTTCCAGTTGGATGGATAACTAACGGCCAGCGTAGCCCTGTTCGACGCAGATAAGAGGCTGGTTAAAAGCAGGGGAATTTTTAGACTCTTCCCAAATATTGCCTGTCTTTTGTTTGACACAGGACTGGTCATGTCTCCCTTTCTGCGTATCGGTTTATCCAACTATGACAGTGGCCCTTACCTGCCATCCCAGGGGGAGGTGATTAACCCTTACTGTGCTGTGATGGTTAAGGAAGCTGTGGAGTCAGGTAAGTGGAGAGGTATTAAATATGCATGTGAGCTTCTAGCAGACATACATGCACCTTACTGTGTCATTGCTGGTGTGTAGGAACCATGCTGGCAAATCTTTATAAGGGTTTAAGGAATGCTTTTTGTGTTTCAGCACGTTGCAAATTTGGTTTTGGCATGGTGTGCAAGACCATCTAATTTTAAGATTATGCCAAACAAGTCTATGTCTTTAATTTGAGATTATTATCAACTGAATTACAGGTCCTAGCATGTGACAGAGCAGACAAGCTGAGCTATATTTGGTTTCACTTTTCTATGAGCAGCTGGCTGTTTTGTCAGTGGGACTCCAGACAGATGAAATCTGGATGTCCTAGAAATATCCTGAGAGGACTGTCCTTCTGTGTCACATTTTTTTGAGCAACTGACAGGTCCAGTGACTTTCATCATTTTTAAAAAACAGCTCTCAGGGAGCTGTTAATTAACTCTGTCTTTGCAGAGAGAGAATTTCTGTTCCTAATTGCTCTACTATGTAAAATGTTGGAAAGTGAAACCTCCTGTTTTCTGTGTCTGGATATATGGATTGTTGCAGACTTCTTCTAATTGATCAATGTCCTCATTGGGAAAACATTTCTTCTATGTCTTGTGAATGAAAGTAGTCCCAGTGAGAGGATGAGAAGTTCTTCAGTTCTGCTTTTCAAGAACCATGAAGATCAAGATCTTCCTCATATTGGCTGTTGTTTAAGTCTTTGATAAATTCTTAGCTTTACTGCTGTGATTCTTGAAAAAATTAAATCAACTCAGAAATGCCTTTTTGTACCTTGAGAATCCCCTTGACTCTAGTCTCCTGAGAATGTTAAACTAGTTTAAGAAGAGAAATTTTAGAATTTTTAAAATAATTCATAACTTCACTGGGGGAAATAATATATTTGTTACTTTCTCCTTCCTTTTTTTTTTTTCTTTTTGGTATTTTTTGTTTGATCACTTTGGGGTTTTCTTTGTTTAAGAGTCAGCATTTATCACATTGAACTGCAGCTTGGCTTAAATGATACTTTCAATTATTCTGGAAGATGTGGTGACTGGTAAATTCAAAAGGAAATAAAATACTGCATAACAAGATGGCCCTAAGATCTCTTTTACTAAAAATATGTCCTCTTTTAGCTCTGTGCAGGGTTTGGCTGTTTGCTTTAATGAGGATTTGGAAAGCCATTGCTCAAATTGAAGTCTCTGTCAGTTCAAAAGTGAACAAAATTCATTTGGTCAAAGCAGACCTGTATTTATTTTTCTCAAGGATATCTGGAAGTATTTTCTGTCATCTAACAAACACAAGTGTACTAATCAAGGGATATAATTTTTCTGCTCCTGAGAGATTATGAAATTATTAGCAGTAATAGTAGTAGCAGTAGTAGTAGTAGTATTGGTGTTATTTTTGGTGGTGGTGGTGTTGTTGTTCTTAAATAATAATAAGTCTACCAACAGCAATATTTTTTAAAAAAGTATGCTTGAGAGAACTGTTCTTCATCAATGAGGATTAAATATAAGAAAAAATACATCCTTCTATTAGAAGATACCTCTTTGATGAGGTGTAGTTGCACTCCTCTAGCCATTGCTAAGAGCATGGTGGGACAGCCAAAGGAACTTCTCATCATTTCAATGACAGCAGCAGGAACCTCCTAAAACTGATTCACTTCAGGTTTCCTTCTTATGTTGGGTTAAACCACTCCTGGGATGTATTCATCTTCTGCTGGTGGAGGGTATTTAAACGTGTAAATGACCTTAAGATAACTAAGCCAAGATGAGGCCATGGTGGGATCTATCTCCCCTATAATTTCACTCTTCTGCAAGGATATCAAGACCTGATAAAGTCAGCTACCCTTGCATTACAGCCCAAGGAAAGAAACAGGGATTTCTATGATGGGATTCATCTTCCCTTGAGGAAGACATCCATAATGGGTCTGATGAATCAGTGCTGTCCACTGACTCCAAGGGCAGTTTAGGCAGTCCACTGAGAAGTACATGTCTGATGTTCCATGAGATGAACCTGACTTCAAATGCCAGAAATACTCTCAATATGACCATCCCAAGAAGCTTTTGAGATCAAACAGGTTCAAAGAAAGCAAAAGCAATGAAGGTCTCAGAACAAACATTAGCTGACTGTATTTGAAACAGCTGCATCCCTTCTTTGTGATATTTTTGATCACAATTTGTTCTCCAGCTCCCTGCTACTTGATGGTAATGGGATTAAAAAACAAACAAACAAACAAACAAACCTCCAAAACCAAACAACTAGAAAACCTGTATTAGTGCCCTGATATGTAAATTTTAGCTAAAGTGGCATGGCCAAGGAGCAGGAGTGGATCAGCTGCAAATCTGGTGAGAGGTGTAAATAATCCTGGCTCCCAGCCTTGTGCTCTGACACATGGCCATTAAGATTTCTTCAGGACAAATGATTGCTGTTTAGCAGTGAGTGCAGGGCAGGACATGATTAAATCCAAAGCTGAATCCTGGATAGATCCAATCCCAAATTCATAAAAGCTCTCTGCTGGAACCAGTTTGGTAGATGACTGTGCTCTGACTTTTGCAACGCTCTGTTATGAATCAGATATGTACCATGTGTGGGATTAGGCTGAGGAGGCTTGTTTGTTTGCAGACAGAGCAGTGGTAGATGATATATATATTTGGTTCCCAACAAAAAGACGTCTGGCTCTGTCCCTTTGTCAACCAGACATGATGAATACGTCACTGGGAGAGAGGTCCCCAGGGTTTTGAAAGTAATGGATACCACCACTTGTGGACACAGAGGTGTCACAGCAAGGACACTCTAAAGATTTTCTTAAGTTCGGGATAGATCTTGGGCAGCCTTTTTTCCACTTCCTTATTTTGTAATAGGGACTCTCAAATTTAAGTCATAGTCTTTGAAAAACAAATCCCCCAAACCTCCACATAGTTAAAACTGTTCTGGCAATTTATTACTGATGACAAACAAGTTCAGAGGCACCTCTGAGGTATAAAAAAATCTGCCCTTTAAAAATGGTGTCTGCCTCCACAAGCCACCTGGCACTGTGCCATTTTGCCACCTGTCTTGATGACATTTGCTTCTTGAAATATCCTGCTCTGTGTTTGAACTCAGCAAGCCACCAGGAGAAGTGCTCCTGGCTACAGTGGAATCTGCTGCCCGGGAAAGACAGATGCTGTTTTATTCTTCAGGAGCTCAGCGTTAGATTAATCCCTGGCAGCATTCCACAGACGTCAGCAGGGATGCACTGGGGAAGGCTGTCTGATCCCATATATTGGCCAGTTCATTCACATTCCAGGGTTTGTTTATTTAAGCTGTATATTTTGGAGATGGTGCCAACAACAGCACTTGTTTTGCAAGTGCTGTGCTTCACATCTGTGGAGTTTCACTGATACGGGAAAGAAATAAAGGTCCTTACTGAGATTTCTGTTCTTTGTGATGCCAGGAAATTTATGTCTCCTTTTAACACCTCATTTTTATGTCTTGTTTTCATATTTTGTGTGCTTTTGTTGAAAGAATGTATTGAAAATATATTTGCAAGTTTAATGGGAATTGCAAAATCATAGAATGATAGGGATTGGACCTCTGGAGATCACTGAGTCCAAGCCCCCTGCCAGAACAGGATAACTCAGGTCAGGCCACACAGAAACGCATAGAATGGTCCAAGCCTGAAGGGACCACCAAAGGTCATCCAGTCTGATCTCCCCACATTCAGCAGGGACATCCCCAAATAGACCTTGAATATCTCCAGGGAATGTCTCCTCAACCACCTCCCCAGGCAACCTGTTCCAGTGTTCCACCAATCTCATAGTGAAGAACTTCTTCCTGATATCCAATCTAAATCTGCCCTTCTCTAGTTTGAAGCCATTGCCCCTCGTTCTGTCACCACAGGCCCTTGTAAACAGTCTCTCCCTATCCTTCCTGTAGGTCCCCCCTCAGGTCATGTTCAACCAGACAGGTTGTGAAAGTCTCCAGAGAAGGAGGCTCCACAACCTCTCTGGGCAGTCTGTTCCAGTACTCGGTCACACTTACAGTAAAGACATTTTTCCTCATGTTGGGGTGGAAATTCCTGTGTCCCAGTTTGTGTCCATTGCCCCCCATCCTATCACAGGGCACCACTGAAAAGAGGCTGGCCCTTTCTTCTTGACACTCACCCTTCAGATATTTGTGAGCATTAATAAGATCCCCTCTCAGTGACTTCAGAATGTGATGCTTAAATCTGCATATGTGAAAAGTCAACCCCACTTGACTAATAGAGACCAATTCAACTTAGTTTGAGGTGCTTCAAACTTTGGGAAAGCTGAATTTGAACCTAAGATTTAGCTGCTCAACCACTTGTCATACTGGGCAGGACAAGCTGAGAAGTCATTATGTGCAGCAGAAATGATCTCCACTCTATTTTGAGATGCAGATCAGTGCTGATGGTCAGAGCGTACTGCACCTTGAATCAAGTTTATGTGTTTGAATCAAGTGCAAAACTACCTTGTGAGAGCCTGGTGTTGGGTCACAGAGTGAAATTCCAGCAAGTTAGTGTTGGTTGCAGGATCCTCCATGCATATCATCAGGAAGGTACCATCTCAAGCTGAATCTGTCTAGTGAGTATAGTTTATGTAGTGTCTCTGGCAGTCATTTCTCCAGTGTATGGGGTACTGAAGGGAGCCTCTCACTACCATCTCACAGGTCTCATATTTGCTCTTTGGAAAATATTCCTGGGATGAATATTACACAATCAGGAATCACTCTTGCATTTTTCCTCCCTCCTTATGCCCTGCCTCCAATAACTTTGGGACTTGTTTACCAATTTTAATCCATCCTCGAGGTATGCTACAAGCCTTAGAAATCCCCAAGTTCCTGCCTGTGTAAATACAGCTGAACAGAGGAAAGAAACCTGAATTAGTCCTCCCATCTTGGAAAAAGATTTTCTCCAGCTTCCAGATGAGTGGGAAGAAGAACAGGCTGGGATTATTGGAAATAGGAGCAGGGTCTTTAGGAGAAAGGAGTCAAAGGTCTGCTGCTCACATGACTGCTTTTTATTCTCTTACTCCTCCAACTTCAGAGCTTAATAGGTTGAAAATCTGGAGATGGTAATTATGAGATAGAATTTACCTTGAGTAAGCATCCAAACCTTTTACAGGGCTGAATGAAATGAAGTGGGCTAAATGAAATAAATAAAGCTGTCTGAGGCTCTTTTCAGAGAGAACTAACTAGAGAGGATTCTCTGTAAGCTAATGCTAAGCCTCAGAGATACTCATTTTACATTCATCACCATTATAAGATGTGTCTGCTGTGAAGGAAGAGTAATACATGAGGAGAAGGTGCAGGAAAAAATTGCTAGGTTGAAAACTCTGCACCACTGTGGATGTGGCTGCAAGTCTGCTAGACAGTTTGTGTATTAACATCTCTGAGTTAGCTGAGATGCAGCAACTGACTGGCTGTGCCTTCCAGGTGAACTTTAATCACAGAGTGCACCCAACTTTTGGGGGGATTGCAGCAAAGCCCTTCCTTTCATTTTGCATTGCCATGGGACAGATGATACATGTAGCTGGTTATCTGTGATGAGATTAGATGTGAGTAAATTTCTAGTATACTCAGTCTGCTCAACACAACTAATAGAGTCAAGGGTGGAAATTATCTTTTCTAAGGTAGGTGCCTGTATTTGGTCAAATGAACATACACAAACTCTGTTGGTTTAATTTCTCTTCACTGGCTCTGAATGAAGCCAATGTTCAGACAGCTCAGATCTGGGCATACACATTGTAGACACATAAAGTGAGATAAATCCCATCCTAGTCTTCACTTCACATAGTAAGCTCCTAAGACACTCTAACATGGCTTATTATGCACTGTGTAAGAAGAGAGACCTTAAAATGGGTAAGTAACACAGATCTGTAGCAGGGATTATAAAGTGGTGAACTCAGTACAAGTGAGAAGTGAGTCTAGTTAATCCAAACCACAAACCACTTCTTGTTGACAGAAAATGGCCAAGTGTACGTGCAGAAGAAGCCCACCATGTACCCACCCTGGAACAGCACTTTTGATGCCCATATCAACAATGGCAGGGTCATGCACATCGTCGTCAAGGACAAAAGTGCTGAAATGGTTTCAGAGACCACAGTGGAACTCAAGGTGCTGGCAGAGAGGTGCAAAAAAAGCAATGGGAAGACAGAAATATGGGTAAGCTTTGTTAGCTTCTCTTGCAGGATGTGATGGCAGCTGCTGTGGGGTAGAGCAATGCCTTGTGTCCATGCCAGGCTGTGACTGCAACTAGCAGGGCAGCATAAACCGGTTACCATCTAAGAAATAATATTTTGAATCTACTTGAGTATGACTCGAAGGAAAGACTTCCATGCATGATAGAAAAAGAGAGCCTGGCACTTTTGTAGCAGCTGCTGCTGTTATATTGAAAGACATGCCCTCTGTTAGCAAGGATTCTGGTCCAGGCGAGCCATGCCTATGTATCAATCTTCACTTAGAAAACCCACTGGGGACAAGTGCTAATGTAAGTGGCTACATGTGAATTATTTTATGTGCTCTGGGGAAACAGCTTTAAAAATTTAATCTGCGTTCAAGTAACTGATTCATAGCTGCCTGACTTCAGACTTATGTCAGAGAAATGCCTTTAAAGCCGTGGGAGGAACAGTGAAGTAAATTTGAAGTAACAGCCTTCACAAGGATGCTCATTGTCAGGTTTTGTTCCCTGGTAGTCCGAGCGAGAAAGCTATTGATAATAGTATTTCATGTGAAGTATTAAGTAGCTGTACCATGAATAACAACAAAGTGGAAAGATACTTGGAGAAAAAAAAACCCTGATTTTCTGAATTTTTACATTGTTTGTTTGGTTGGTTTATTTCTCATGCCAGTTCTCAGGCTAAGCTGCTTGAGTTAAGCAAAGAGTAAAGTAAAAAAGGCCTTAGTCACTAAACAGACCTAAAAACAAGATTTGATGGAGATTTACACATTTAACACATAACTTGGAAGGAACTAAGATACTCAGCATGACTCCATCCCTATATTCCAAAGCCATGGGAGTATCCTAGTGAGGATGAGAGAGGACACAAAGGCTGAAATGATGCTTGATTGCAGCAAGAGTAACAGACACGAGGTCAGCTGGAGCTGGGAGACTCTGGCAGTGTTTTTGTCCCAGCCTGGTAACACCCCTGAGATCTTCTCTCCACTTAGTTCCCATCACAAGCCATGACCTAGGGAGGGTAGTCCCAGGCATTCCATCCTACATGGGTCAAGATGGGAGACAATAACATTTTTCTCCCTTTTCTATGCAAGGGCAGTGTTTCAGCTGGAAGGTAGAAGTAACCTTGCTCAGGCTTTGCTGGGACTAGGTGGAGAAGACACTGTTGTGGCTCTCAGGCTGAAGAAGTCCTTGAATGTATGGCTTCTTATTCCTAGGCAAGTGGATCCAGATTTACAAACGCACCTCCGGACAGAGGTTCAAATAAGTGGGAATTTACAGGTCCTGAGGAAATGCCTAAAAACCCCTGAGAAATCTTGTAGCACCACTCACATTAACTGTAATGGAAGTTAGAGTTGCAGGACCAAGCTTCTAAAAGATTTTAGTATCTTTTCAGAATCATAGAATGGTTTGGGTTGGAAGGGACCTTAAAGATCACCTAGTGCAAAGCCCCCTGCCTATGGCAGAGACACCTTCCACTACACCAGGTTGCTCAAAACCTCATCTAAACATGGTCTTGAACATTTCCAGGGAATGGGTATCCGTAGCCTCTCTGGACAACCTGTTTCAGTGTCTCAGCGCTCTCACAGTGAAGAATTTCTGCCTCACATCTAATGTAAATCTACCACCTTTCAGTTCAAAGCCATTACCTTTTGTTCTATTCCTATGAACCCTTCTAAAAAAGTCCCTCCCCATTTTTCCTGTTGACCCATTTAGATACTGGAAGACTGATGTAAGATTTCCCCAGAGCCTTCTCCAGGCTGAACAACTCAGACTCTCTTAGCTTGTCTTCATAGGTCTTTTCAAGTATCTAACTGGAGTTGGTTGATTCTTTTAGAGATGTTCCCACTTTTCCCTTGCAAGCTCCTCTGGGAACAACAAGTTGTCTCTATAGATAATGCTGGTTGTGAGCTGGTCTCTGAGCTGCCTGCAGATTCTGTGGTTTAGTCACATTTATCTCTTCTATCATGCTGTTCCAAGAGTTTGGTAAGAGGTGGACTGGCTTCTCCGTAGCTGCTCCTATCCTGCCATTTTGCCCCACATGGCCTTGAGGTACCTAAAAATTAGTATTAATTTGCATTCATTAATTCCCACTGGGAAAAAGAGATTGCTTGAACCATCTGAAATGATTGTTACTTCTTTAAATGACTGTTTAATGATTTCACTGGTCTTTTTTTCTTGTTTTTCATTTATCTCAACCAGTTAGAACTGAAACCTCAAGGGCGAATGCTGATGAATGCACGATACTTCCTGGAAATAAGTGGCAAGTGATTTTGTTTCTTAATTGATGGATGTGATTTCTGGTTATGTGGGCAGACAGGATGTCTTCACTGAAAACAATGTCTGTGTTACTACTGATCCATTCATAGGAACTATCATAAACACACCAGAAAAGCAATTTTTATTGTATGGTGAGGATGAAGATTGAGTGTGATTTGCAAGGCAAATTTTTGGCCATTTTTCGACTACAGTGGCAGATTTGGTCATTACACTAAACAAGACAAAACAGATAAGGAGCTGGCTGCCTCTGAAATAATTCTACTTGCATGTAATGTGTCTTGATGAACATTTTAGTGCAGATAAAAAGGCTAGGATACAATTTATTGTTGATAACACCCTTACACGTTAGTTGGGCTGCAATATTGAGAGCAATCTGGGCAAACCAGAAAAAGAACTTAGAGAGTGATTCATCTGATTGAATGCAAGGTGAGCTGAGTCATTCACTGAGCTCCATCATCCAGGCCTCCAGGGATGTGACAGCAGCTTAGTCACTCTGGACAAAGGACACAGTCATTTGTGTGCCGTCACTGGGAACCAAATCTCACTTGCAGAATCTGATACCTATGTGAAATGCATTTTGCTTTGTTGAAGAAAGTGCGTTTATAATCCAAATGCTCAGTTTGGTTTACCTCTCTTTGATGCCAACTTCTCACTGCCTTTCACAGATGTGGGGTGAAGCTGTAAGGTGTAGATATCTAGAAGGCCCTTCTGTTTGTAGAAACACGGATGTCTTAAAAGCAGCTAATAGCATGTCCATACTGATATTTTCTTCATCCATTCCTGCCATTCCTACCAGGCTATTATTGCCTCATTGTATACCTTATCATAGAGGCTAAAGCATAGAGAATACAAGTTTTGTCTATTACAAATAGCAAGGTCAGCATCAGATCACACAGGGAGACAGTTTCCACAGAAGACCTGTGTAACTTGCTGTGTAAAGCATGAGTAAAACAAAGCAGACTGAGAGGGAAATATGGTGTGCGTATCTAGATTTGTAGACACAAGCACATATCTAAGTGGCCTTGTGTACCTGCAGGTGGTGTACAAAATTGGTTGGTTTGCTGTTCAAACAAGCTTATGTGTGAACTGTGAATGATGGCATGGTCACAACAAACAGCAAAACAGTTGTTGGCATAGAAAAGAGCAAGAAAAAGAGTATTTTAGGGTGCTCACTCACATGTATGTGCCCAGGTAAAAGATTCGGCTAAGTACCCACAGAGATAAATGTATACATGTGTGTTTGTGGGAATGTGTAGGTAATTGTTAGTTTTTATGTAATATAATATTTATTAGGGCATGGTTCTTCGGTGCTATACAAAGTTAGAAATTTATATTTAACTACAGATTATCTTTCCTTGGGAAATTTCTAGCCTACATTTCAGAAGCAGCATTATAAGTATTCAAGGGAGTGCAGAGTCCCCCAAGTTTAAAGTCATTTTAGTGTCGTTGTAGGAATGGTAGATTAAAAAAGCATCCAAATAAGCCTTGTGTGGGTTTCAGAAATCAGTATTTCATAATATTCATTCCCATGAGGGAACCATTATCTAGAGTCATTCAGTATTTTGGCAGCTGCATCTGGTGTTGGGTTTATGGATGGGCTTGATGATCTTAGAGATCTTTTCCAACCTTAATGATTCTGTGATTCTATTCTATGATTCTCAAGGCATTTGATTAGAACAGAATTCCTTAATAAATCTTCTGTTTTCTTTACCCCCAGATGCAAAGGACCTGTCTGACTGTGAGACTGAAGGCTTTTTCTCCTTGCACCAGCGCAGGGGAGCCATCAAGCAGGCCAAGATCCACAATGTCAAGTGTCACGAGTTCACAGCTACCTTCTTTCCACAACCTACCTTCTGCTCTGTCTGTCATGAGTTTGTATGGTAAATGAAAATAGCTCTATTCATTTCCCCTTTTAACACTGGGGACATGGTGCTTAGGGACATGGTGCTTAGGAACATGGTTTAATGGTAGACTTGGAAGCGTTAGGTTTACAATTGGACTTGATGATCTTAAATATCTTTTCCAACCTATATGATTCTATGATTCTCTGGTGAATCTCTTTTCTCCTGCTGTTAGTCAAAGCAGCAGGATAGGACCCCTGACATCTTGCTTGTAGAGTTATTGCATCACTGCAAGGAAGTAGTTCACAATTGTAATTCCAACTGTGACAATTCCCTCCATTTTTAGTTTATTTTTCCTAATTTCCTTTTTTGTTTTTGGCCAACCACATGAACACGTCTCATGAGTCCAGTTTGCTATTTGGATATTGCTAAATTCAGGATGTGAATCTGTGCAGAGCATGCTGTGAAAACCACAATCACTCCACAGTTGGATTTAATGGATATATTTAGATTATTGAAGCTCTACAAAGACTGATAAAAATCAAAGCTGTTTTATTCTGTCTCTTTCATAAATGTTGTTTCCTTTTCTTTGTCAAGGCTTTTGGATAAGTTGGAATTAACCATTTTTCTGTTTATTTCAGGGGTCTGAATAAACAAGGCTATCAATGCAGACGTAAGAAACTATTTTGATATTATTACTAGCATTACTTACTTGATCCTCTCTTAACTTTAGTAACACCATGACACACTTGTTCTTTCAGAATGTAATGCTGCCATTCATAAGAAATGCATTGATAAAGTAATAGCCAAGTGTACAGGATCAGCAATCAACAGCAGAGAAACAATGGTATGTGTGATTATTTGGCTGCTTTTGGAAAACTTGGGTGTCCTTCAGATCCCTCCTGCATGGCTCTAAGGCTTCTTAGGAAGCAGAAGGCTGTGTGATCTGATCTGTGCCCTTTGTTTATTACATTCCCAATGGTTTCATTACCTCTTGTTTCTGATTCACTCAAATGAAGCCCCTGAATAAGTTGAATCAGGACTGATATTTTTCTAATGTATGAAATACAGCTCAAAGGAAAGTCATGGACATGAGGTGGAGATTTCTCTTTTTCTGGAGACATTCAAAAGCTGCCTGAATGAAATCCTCTGCAACCTGCTCTAGGTGAACCTGGTTTAGCAGCAGGATTGGACTAGCAGATCTCCAGAGGTCCTTTCCAACCCCTACCGTTCTGTGATTTACCAGAGGAAATTCTTTGCTGCATTGTATTAGACACAACATCACTTTGAGTTTTCAAAGCAGCACTTTAACATCCCTCTCTGTTATGTAAGATTTCCACATTGTCAGTTGAAGTTCTAACATCTCCACTATTATTTACTTTATTTTTGTCTTCCCAGTTTGTAACAAATGTCCTTTTTTGGTGGTCAAAAGTGGAACTTCAACTCTTGATAGACCTATTTTTCTCAGTTGTGTCCCACAGCTTCACTTTGCTTTCAGTCCTACCCTGGTTGCTGTTCTCCTTTAGCTTCTTTTAGAAATGAGTTTCATCTCAACTGTATTCTGACATCTCTAGGGTAGAGTATCTCTACTTTGTCATCACCTTTGACTCTCTATAAACTAAAAGAAGAAGGATAGGCTCTTCCAAAGATTGATTCATGACAACAAAATTAGACATCCATTTCAGTGTAGGATGAATAATTTTAGAGGTACCCTTATGTTTCCATTGAGCATTAAGGGAGTTACCTGGTCAGATAAATCAAGCCTGAGGCTTAAAGAACCCAGTTCCCACTGAACTGCACAGATCTTATATATTAAAATTTGACTTTGTGTATCTAAATGATAGTTAGAGATAGTGTCTTCTTGGTGGTCATATGCAAGCATAAAGAGGCAGTAGATATCCCAGTTACTGTAATACAAGCCTGGGGGTTTTCTGTGTACACAAGAGTGGACTGAAAAAATGGCTCTTCTCTTGCAGTTCCATAAGGAGCGGTTCAAGATCGACATGCCTCACCGCTTCAAAGTCTACAACTACAAGAGCCCAACTTTCTGTGAGCACTGTGGCACACTCCTCTGGGGCCTTGCACGGCAAGGACTGAAGTGTGATGGTGAGTACCCAGTGTATGTTGCACAAGCAGAGCCTAGGGGTGGGCCATTGTCTTCAGAAGATTGCAATCTAAAGAGCCAAATCTCATTTATCATGCTTCTCCACAAAATCTCTCTGAGATGGCATTTAAGGTGGTAAAGAAGTGGTCAAGAGGACCATCATTAAAGGAGGATCATTCTTCAAGGAGGATGGAAACTGTCAGTATACAGAAAGATATGTGGTCCGTGAGGATGAAGAGTCACTTCCCAGAGCGGCAAAGAACATCTCAATGACACTGCTGATCTTCCAAATCACTCCCAGTATCAAATTGCCTGCTCTTTTTCTGCTATCAGACAGACCCAAGATACTTCACCATCTTCATAAACTTATGCCAATGGGGAAATCCTGTTCTGTGGTTACAGGTTCTCTTTGAGTTCCTGTAGCTACAAACGCTGATGGATGTGGGAATACAACCTTTTGCCCAGAAGACAGAAAAATTCTTCCTCTTCATGGAGAATTAAAAAAAAAAAAAAAGTCCTGAGTGCCATCTCATGAGAAATAAATAGTTCCCAGACTTTAAGCTGTTTATGTGGCTGATTTCTGCCCTTGGCCAACACTAGCACGTATTCCTGCTCAAACTGATGCCAAATCCTTTACAGTCTAGCTATCCTTTGTTGTCTTGACACCTCTTGTTCTTTCTTTCAGAGTGTGGCATGAACGTTCATCACAAGTGCCAGACAAAAGTAGCAAACCTCTGTGGGGTTAACCAGAAACTAATGGCCGAAGCTCTGGCAATGATAGAGAGCACCCAGCAGGTAAATACTTTAAACTTTGAGTGACCTGGTTCAATGTTTACTTCAGTGCAATAAGTAAGGACATTGAGTGGGGCACTGTGTGTAGCAAGGTTAAAGATTAGGAAATAGATCCTTCGTGGAATACATAGCTTTAAGTTCATCTCAGCACTTGTGGAGGTTAGAAGTCTTCATCAATTCAAGTTACAATATCCAGTGTTCATATAAGAGAAATCTGTTCAGGAGTAATAAAATGATTAATTTTGCTAACAGAAAAGCATTGCCTTTCAATCAAGAAAAATGTCAAGGTCACATGCCTCTAGAGGGAGGGAGAATATTCTGAGAAGATGACTTTGCATGCCTACACTTCTATCTTTACCTGGTGTCTGTTTAACATCCATTGCAGATGGGACATGACCTATATGGAGCCTAGCTCTTATCCAGTATAGTTGTAGTTACATTATGTTCACAGCTGAGGTTTTGTAATAGAGTCCAAGGCAGAGTAGAAGGAACTTGGTTTAGGTCCTTTTGCTGTCACTACCTTGTTTCATGCTTGTGACTTAGTGATTTGTCCTGTGATGCTCTGATCTGTTTGCAATGAAAATCCCAGAGCATGGACTCTCATGAACAGAAGTGGACCCTGAGGAAAGGATTTAGATTCTACTGTCATATGAACAGCACTGTATGAACAGAGAAAAATGAATTAAAATGAGTAAAAGTAGCTAATCACAAGCCCAGTACTGTAAAAGAATTGAGATTCTTGTTCAAAATCAAGATTCTTAGGACGCCTTTCAGCTCTCAAGCAAGCTCAGAGAGGGACAAAATCTGCAGGTACCTATTTCTCCATATTTAGGTTACTCAAGTATCCCAGAGGCAACATCTTTACCCATACAGTGGGTATTTTTCCCTTCATGAGGGGATAATAGGTTTAGCTCTGCATGTTTCTCACCTTTATGTGTTAGAGGAGTGCTGCCAAACCTCCAAAGAGGATTTTTTCTGCTGTTTTTATTGTTTTTACTTGTGTTCTCTCTAAAGCTACTTCCACTGTATGCTTGGAGTCACCATTGAGAGGTGAGGAGGGCTAGCATCAAATATTTCCCCCAAAATAGTATTTTGATCTCCAGAAATTTAGGTTTTGGGGACTTCTTAAGCCATATGTGGAGTTTTACTGTTTTGTAGCCCTCAGAGGATTCATCTTTCATGCTTTTGTGTGAATCCAGACAAATTCTTACCTTCTGCAAAACCCTGAAGCAAGGAGTTCTTCAGAATGAAATCCAGGCAATCTACAGGGATGAGGCTGCATCATGTTTCAGCCTCTAGTATTTTTCCAGATTCTGTTCAAACAGACTATTGGCGAAGAAGCTGCTCATTGAAATGACCTTTGTGTGGAAAGCCAGAGCCTCAGACCCTTGTGCAAAATAGGGGATGCCTGTATTGGAAATGCAAAGACCTGGTAACAGCCACACTCAGCTCACAGAAGGCTGTGATTTCCTTTAGGTTACCAAACCCCTAAACATTAGATGTGGGCATGCTTTTGTCATAAGCAAAGGCATCTTCTAGATCTCAGCTTCTGTGGCAGTCGCACTGAAGAAGCCACAGTGGCCATAAGCCCAGAACATAACCCCTGGCTGCAAAGTCATTTGCTGTTTTCTGTACTTCAGGCTCGCTGTCAGCGTGACACTGAACAGATCTCCAGGGATGGACCTCTAGAAATTGGCTTCCCTGTCCCTGTGAAGGAGGTAACTCCACTTCAGGCACTGCCAGCATCTACAACAGGAAAAAAAGGTAGTTTCCCCTAGCGATACGGCACAGCAGGCTTTGTTCAGTTTGGATTTCTGCATGGCTAGGTGAAGGTGACAAGGATGGGGAATTTATCAGGCACTGAATCTTTCATGTATCTCTCCAGCCTAAAGCAAGACATATTCTTTCTCATCCCAGGATATCAAAAGCTCTTCCCAGTCACAACCTTTGAGTACATTGTAAGACCTAAATCTCACTCTGGACCCTTCCCTTCCTATAAACCTGCACATCCCTTTCATCACAACTTCTGGTGACATGATATATCAGACACCACTCATTCAGTTAACCCCTAAAGTCTTTATCTGACCCAGTGTTTGAATTCACTTCATACCTCCTTTGGCGAGAGTGTGTTTATTCCCTTCTTGGGACTTATGGACTGTAACAATCAGAGAACTTTAAGGATAAACCAAGCTCTAAACAGGAAATTTGGAGTCCTTTTGATCACCATGGCAAATTCTTTTTCTGATTTCATATTTTTTTATGTGGGGGTCAACATCCAGTACCTTTGAAAACCACTGACAGATCTCCGCTTCCTTTATCCAGGAGCTGATACAGGTGTCACAGCCCTCTGTTATATAAAAGCAGACATTTAGAGGGTGAATGAGAGACTGGAGAGGAGCACTGATTAACAGAACTTCAACAAAGCTACTGGAGCTCAGTGGCATGGAATGAAAATCACAGTCAGCTGGGGAGATCCTTTGTTTATTTGCTTTGTGCATGAGCCAAAAAAGCTCTGGATATTAGGAGCAAAAATGTCACCATCTTTCATTTAACCCATCTGTCCCACATAAAAGAACATTTCAGGCCCCCTCTTGGTGCTCCAAGAACTGAACTGTAGCAGCAGACCTATGATGGCACTCACACAATGCTCTTCTGCCTCCCACAAGCTTTAAAATGCATATACCAGAAAGGGGAGGGTAAAAAGAAGAGTGTAAGTGAATCAATACTTAAATCAAGCAAGGACTGGGACAGTGCATCCTCAACTCCAGCTCTAAAGAAAATCAAGCAGAGAGTCCAGGCCTCACTATCATTCATTTTCTCAATGAAAGTTAATACTGCCCTGGAAACTGGACCTAAAACAAAATGTCAGAAGACACTGTTTAGATTGCAGCCACAGTGCTCTGGATTTGATACCCTGCAGCACTGGGTTACTGAGTACCATCCAGTTTTGGTACCATCTGAGCTAAGTGGACAGTGTTCTTTGGCCTCCAAGGGGAAATAAATTATGTCCCCATCTGGGCTTCTTTCTTTTGTACAAATAGAACTGGATATGCTGATGTGAATCAGTAAAGCCCCAAGTGGTTTCAAATCTGGTTTAGCTGTGGATCTGTTTAGCTGATGAGTAGTGTTCTTGTTCTTCATCAGTTTAGGACAGTACAGCCAACATGCACTTCAGTACTGGGATAAACCCAGTAAGAGGCAGAATCTCTGACAAGTTCACATACATCCAAGTGAATGTAGTGTTGAAGTCAGAGTTGTTCCACTGCAGGACAGCTGGAGTACTTAATCAGAGATTCATATCTGGAGCAGAGACCCAATATCAAAACGCCGTCCCATCCTTTCACATGCTAGGTTTGGCAAGGGTCTTGAAAAGGGCTCCAAAAGTAGGACTGTATCATAATGGCAACCAGCAAAAGGAACACAGAATGCAGGCATCCAGAAATCATGAATTTGCTCATGTTTTACTGCCATAAAACAGAAAAATAAAAAGTTTGTAAAGTGGAAGTAATGCCATTGAAGAAGATGGAGTTACACAGGAGTAAAATTTCCTCTGGAGAGAAAGAAAGGTGGTAGCATTCCTTAGTGCTACTTCATTAATATGGCCATCACATTTCCACTTACTTGAAATACTCTTTTAAAACTTTAAACTCAACACCTCTAAGTGTTCTGAGGATTTTCTTCTTGTTTCCAGAGATTTATTCTAATGCTTTGGTGTGTGTTGCAGAGCCACAGGGCATCTCCTGGGAGACTCCAGTGGAGGATACAGTGAAGGGGGAATCTCTGATAGAATCAGACTTTGGAGAACAACCCCAGGAGCAGGAAGAGCACCAAGTGCAGCTAAAACTAACCATTGAAGATTTTGTCCTGCACAAGATGCTGGGGAAGGGCAGTTTTGGCAAGGTAAGCACCAGGGAACTAGATGCCATCACGTAGGTCTGCATGTTGCTTATTATGGCACTAAATAGCATGTGGCTTGAAGGTCTCTTAGGAAGAAACATCTCCAAGCCTTCAAAGAATCCTTGCTCTGACATGGTTAAGTCTTGAACTCAGCCTTCTCCTTGCCTAAGACAAAGAGCTTCCTTGCCCTTCCCTCTGCCCTCTTAGTTTGCTGTTTCATGAGTGCCCATGGCAGCTGAGGAAAGCCCCCAGGTGGGGCTGCAACTTCCCCTCCATGCAGGCTGACGTGTCCCAGGCATCCACACAGAGCTGGTGTGAAAGATCTTTGTGCTCTCCTCCTTCATGCAGCTACTTCAGCAGCCTTAGCTGAGCAAGCTCAAAGGGAGATGGTAGCATTTTCTGGAAAGTGGAGCATGGATCACCTCCCCTCTGCAGAGCAGCAGGTCTGCAGCTGGGAATGCTAACTGCTCTTACCCAGCTCCGATCTCTGCTGGAGCATAAAGGAAATTTAGCACCAGCCAAGAATTTTTGTTGTTGAAACAAGAGCCACCTGTTTTCAGGGGATTCATTAATCTTGATGAATTGTGGATTGTTCCTCCTTCTTGCAGACGTTCCCTGGAAGGGCACTTGCGTTATTCAGTGCCAGCAATTGTGTGAAGCAATTTCAGAGGAACTCACCATTGTATTTTCACAGCCAACAGGGAGAAGGAGTATCATTATGTATCACATTGTTCAGATCCCTTGTCTTTACAAGGTGGAACACTGTGCTTTAAAGAAGGGCTGCCTTTTGCCTGCTAAGTGAGCTGGAGCAATTGCTGCAGCCAGTGCTTAAACTGGTGAAATATTTGCTGTGTTGGCTTTCCATACTTGAAAATACTTGGCACGTCTACAGTTTGCACAGGAAGCAGAGCTGAGACTTCAGCATTGGAGCTAAGACAGAATACCTCCAAATCCATAGCCCAGGCTAACCTGGACTCAAGTGCACAAATGTCATAGAAACATTTATGTTGGGAGGGATGAGCCTCTGGAGGTTATCTAATCCAACATGCTGGTCAAAATGTGGTGGAGTCACCATTTCTGGAGGCATTCAAAAAAAGGTGTAGACATGGTATTTTGGGATGTGGTTTAATGGCCATGATGATGTTAGATCCACAGTTGGACTCAATGATCTTAGCAGTCTTTTCCAACTGAAACTGTTCTATGATTCTATAATAGATGAAGTTGCTCAGGGTTTTGTGAAGCCTTGAATACCTCCACTGAAGCACATTCTTGCTTCAGCACCTGTGTTAACACAGACTCTCCAAGCCTGCAAGCATTTGCATCTCTCTGCAGATGTGGGTGTGGATAGCATGGGCTATTTCATGCTCTTCTGCAACAACCCTCACCCACAAGTTTCCTGTGTAGGTGTTGCTCCTGATGGCCTTATTTGCTTGGAGCAAGATTCACTTCCCCATAGAATGTGCAGATTTCAGTGCCTGAGGACTCTTTGCTGCTCTGTGTGGACCAGGTTGAGGGCAGGCCAGACTTGTGAGGAAGCCCCCTCTGCAAGAGATCTAGCATTGCCTACCTGGACCTAGGAAGTCACTGCACAAATCCAAATTGTGTTCTCCAGCTTCCCCAGGAGAGCAGTGTCCTGCACAAAAGCAGGGGTAAATAGGGTGCCTGCAGCATCAGCACTGTTGGTATTTCTGGTCATTCAGTGCAGAGACAGAGGGAGGCTCTGGGCTCTGCTCTCTGTCTAATGCTACAAAGTGAAATGCAGCAGTAGCCAAAAGGGTAAATAAAACTTTTGTCAGGGCTGAAACATGTCTGAGCTTACTCAGTAAATAGTGTCTGGTAGAGTACTTCAAAGACCTCTTTGATGAGTCTTATGTATTTATTCAGTCTATGGGAAAGTGTTGACAGGTTGTTAGCATAAAGATCAGCACTTGCTCTGCTTTCCTCTAGAGACTTCTTTGCTCCATGGTCTCTAGAAAACCCTTCTCTGCTGCTTCGTGTCCCATTTTCCCTGGCCACATAAGACAGAGGTCTTATGAGAAGCAGCTGAGGGAACTGGAAGAACCAGGGGAGACCTTACTGTTCTCTACAACTACCTGAAAGGAGGTTGTAGCGAGGTGGAAGTCAGTTTCTTCATTTAGTGGGCGTAGTGGTGTTGGATTGGTAATTGGACTAGATCCTAGAGGTCTTTTCCACCCTTAATGCTTCTATGATTCTAACTGCTCTGGGATGTGTTTGCTAATCTCAGAGAAATCCTGCAGAAGCATAGAGGACTCAGCCTGTTCGCTCAGGCCTCCTGCTAACTGAGAGGAAGGGAAGAAAGTCACTTCTGGTGTAGATCAGTTTAACTGCTGCTGAGGATCTTGTGCAGGGCATTTGCATTTCACATGTTGACAAAGCAATATTCTCTGTTTTGTTAGTTGAAGTCAGAAAACAGGAATTGTGTCTCATGAGCGTTTGCATAAAGATGGTTTCTTTTAGCAGAAGTGCTTGGCTCTCTGACATGTCCATACTGGCATGTTGCCTCTGCTCTTGTAATTGCCAAAACCCCCTAATCCTTCATGAAAGCTTCAGAAAACTCCCCTGGGTGTGTGGAACAAACAAAGTCTTTATGATAAAACTGGGCCTTAAATATCAGCTTTTTTAAGGTCTGCTCTGGTGAATTTCGTAGAGCTCACCTCCCATCCTCCCATGGTCGTGCTGCCAGCTCAGAGAAAAACATCACTTTTTCTGAACACTATTCCCACCCTAGGTGTTCCTTGCTGAGCTGAAGAGCACTGACCAGTATTTTGCTGTGAAAGCACTGAAGAAGGATGTGGTGCTGATGGATGATGATGTTGAATGTACAATGGTGGAGAAGAGAGTCCTCTCCTTAGCCTGGGAGCACCCATTCTTGACTCACGTCTTCTGTACGTTCCAGACCAAGGTAAGACAAGGATCTATTGCCTTCCTCCACGGGCTGTGGTTGCTTTGCAGAAATACAGATACTTGGTGAAGTGCTTAAGTCTGCTACATGTTAGGAAATAGCTTGGACATGAGGTGATGATAAACAAAGGAATCTTGAGGTTAACCATTTGGAAGTGGCTCCAGAAATTCCATCTACCTCCTTCACACTAACCTGGGCAAGTGCTTTTAAGGCCTGTGGTACCCAAGACTAATTGAGGTGACTATGCAGATCTGCTATTAAAATCTGCATCCTGGTACCCTAGGCCAAGGATATGCAAAAGTCACACCCTACATGCCCACACTGGTGTTATGTGAACATCTTTGACCCTGCAACAGTATGCTGCAGTGACTAACTTGGATCAGAGCTAACTCAGGAAACTCTAGTTATGGAGAACAAACCTGGTGCCATTCATTTTGGGAATCTTCTTTGCTCCCAGTTACTGTTAAGTTGTGTCAGATTTACCCTAATTTATGCACAACCACTGGTGATGAAGGCTACACTTTAGAGGGGTATCACAAAGCATTTCCACCTGAAATCCCACTTAAGATCCAAACCAAAACTGAAGTGACATTTAAGTGATATATATATATCTTCATAGCCCTACATGGCACCAAACCACCAATTGATTATCTTTCCAGAGCCTTTTCTACAGCCACAACCAACCATCTCAGAACTAAAGCACACAGAAGGCAAAGGAAAAAAAATAAAGATGGAAGGAAATTAGAGATTGTCTTGTCTGTGCAACCTACTCAAACCACTCCTGAGAGATGCTCAATATCCCTAAGCTCAAACTCAGAACAGCATCATTCTCAGAAGGCTGATTTTCAGGATGCTCTCAGTCCCTGCTTAGTCGTAGGATTTAGTGACAAAAAACACTGATAAGTGTGAGGTTAGGACCAGCTCAGTGAGAGGCTTAGTGCTTCTGCAGGGTCAGGAGAAACAAATATAACCTCTGTGGTATATTCTAGAGGGCTGCAGCACCTGTTGAAAGACAGATTGAATTTATAACAGTGAATGTCTGGGAACTGCTGTAGGCAATGTGACACTGAGCCCCGACATTCAATGTTTAACTCCTTCAGAGCTGTCAGTGAGGACAAATGTTCTGTGAATGGATCCTTAGCTGGAGAGAAAAGGAAATAATTCCCTTTTTGAGGGGGCTCGATTTCAAAGGATAAATGACCCATCTCCAAAAGCAAAGAAAACCAAGACTTAATTAAAAGGACATAATATTCACAACAGTCACAGCTCTACAAGGGAGCTTCTACACCAGGGAGAACTGTCTGTACCTCCAGATGGCCCAGGGGACACTGGCTGATGCCAGTGGATGACTTATATGAGGCAGAAGAATTGTGTTGTCTGTGGTCCAGTCCCGGTCTGGAAGCTGGAGGTCAGGTTTGGGATGGATACAGAAGTGAGAGCTTGCAGCTCTATTTTCAGACAGTGCATGCATGCAATCATCCACTTCCTTCATGAGACCACAGCAAAAAAAGATGAGAGGCTAAATGGAATCACTCCAGGAGCCAGATGGGATTTGCTGACCTTTTTGAAGGAGTATTGTGCTTCCAGTTGTGGCTGAGACAAGGAAGACCTGCAGGATGGAAAAGGAATGAGTACTTGAAAAAAACACTTGGATTCCAGGCTCAAAAAACAAAGTGATCTTTTCACACAGTTTTACTGGCAGCCTCGCAGTATTGCCTTTTTTGACATATAGAATGACTCTCCATCCATCCCATCCTAAGTCAACCTTGCCACTTTAAAAGTTATTTGGTCTCTCCATTTTGCCCTCAAGTTCACAGATCGAGAAGCTGGAATGTGGCTTTCCAAGCCAAAGCTGCTCTGGGCTGTGATTGATTTCTAGCTTGTTTTGTTCCTCTGACCTCTGCAAGCCAGGCAACAATCACTCAAACACTCAAAGCCATTCAGAGCAGGAGAGCTGTGACAAGCCATGGCTCAAAGGACAGCATGGTTCAGTCATAACATCTTTTGTAGCAATCATTATAGAAGCCAGGGCACTGCTGTGGAGTCCCTCTCCAGACTTTAATACTGAAAATTTGAATTTTCAGCTGAAAATTTGCAATTTTGGTGGTTTTTTTTTTTTTCAAAGATTTCACTGCATAGGTAAGTATGCAGTTTCAAACAGAAGTGCATGTGTCAGTGCCATTCTGAATCTCTAATGCTTTGACTTTCAAGGTTTCTGAGCTGCTTCAGATACTGGGTGCCTCTGCAAAGGACAGTAAACCCAGGAATATTCCTACTCTGAAACAAGAACCTCAGTAGTCCCCATGTGTCCATAAGGAAAAAAAAGTCTTATAATCTTTTGACAGTTCTCTGAGCTCTGAGATGAGTTTCTTCCTGGGCTCAATCTAAGTAATCAGTGAATGCTGAAATATAGGAAGCCTGACAGCCCTTCATACAGTTTTTTGTAGGCACCAAGCACCTAATGCTCATTTTCATTCCAACAGAGGCTGAATGATTGGTGCTTTCAAGACTCAGAATATTTGTCATGTTTTGCTACATAAGAATAAATTCAAGCACATGGATTATTTTTTTCCCCAGTCTGTTTTTGAACATCACAGTTTTATTTTACTGCAGCAATCTTTGCATCCGGATATTCAACTGACATAATTATATGGTATGAATTTTAACTACACACTCAGAGAGCTATTTTGTATTAGATTTGTATTTTGTATTAGATTTAAAGGGACACTGTTGTGGTGAAGAGGAGGAAAAACATGTTTATAGTTCTGAGAAATCCTCAAATTAGTCATGCCAAAACAATGACTAGCATCCCAGTGCTTATGTTTTATTCTTCTTTTTGCATTTCCTTTACTGCAAGTCACTTTTGTTTCTGGTGTTTTGGTTTTTTTTTAACCTCTTTGACTAAGTATTTATTCACACCCTTTACCTAAATGCAAATTAAGTCTTGAGGCATTTTGGCTTGGAGCACAAAACTGCAACCCAGAAGACTTGCTCAGCCCAAAAGGAGAAGTAATCTTTATTGCAATTTAAAAACAAATGCTACAGATACATTTCTTTTATGCTTTGGTAATATGTTGCATCTTTTCAAAATCCTGGTGGTGAGACATTTTCACATGCTCCGTTGTTTTAATCTGTTTAAAACTGACTTTAAAATCTCTTCCATCAACAGGAAGGAGAAAAGTATCTTAAGTAAGGAGTGTGACCTTAATTTAAAAATTCTCAGGCTCTGAATTTCCACATCTTCCATGAGTATTTTCAGGAGATATCTCATTAAAATATCTTCTGAGGGGAAACTGCAATTCCTGCAAAACTTTCCAAGTGCACTTTCATTTTTCTTTTATCTTTATTGTGCTGTTAAATGGTCAGGGCTGTGTTACCAGATCTGAACCAGAGCATGTAGGTTGGTACATGTGTGTTTCACACCCTTTTGGTATTCATCTCCACTGCCTGACTGTGCCACTGACTCTCTGAGCAGCCCTGGAGCAGGCTCATGTTCCCCTCCCGGGCATTGCAGGGTCTTCTCTGACCGCAACAGGTCAGGATGCTGATGCTGCAGGATGCTGATATGTTGCAGGAGAAGGCATCATGTGGTGAGGCTGCAAGCCCTGACTTCCAGTGTTGCTGAACCATTGAAGCACAACAAGTTATTCATAGAATTGTTTAGGTTGGAAGAGACCTTTAAGATTATCAAGTCCAACTATTAACCCAGCACTGCTAAGTCTCCACTAAACCACGTTTTTCAGGGCCACATCTAAATGTCTTTTAAATACCCCCAGGGATAGGGACTCCACCACTTCCCTGGGCAGCCTGTTCCAGGTCTTGACAAACCTTTCAGTGAAGAAATATTTCTTAGTTTCCAACCTAAGCCTCCCATGGCACATAGGGCTATTTCCTCTTGTCCTATTGCTTGTTATTTGGGAGAAGAGACCAACACCCACCTCACTACCATCTCCCTTCAGGTAGTTGTAGAAAGCAATGAGTTCTACCCTGAGCCTCCTATTCCAGGCTAAACAACTCCAGTTCCCTTAGCTGCTCCTTCTAGACTTATGTTCTAGACCCTTCACTAGATTCATTGCCCTACTTTGGAGATGCTCCAGCACCTCAACGTCCTTCTTATAGTAAGGGACCCAAAAACAAACACAGTATTTAAGGTGTGGCCTCACCAGTGCCAAGTACAGAGGAGAAGGACAATCACTTTCCCTACTCCTGCTGGCCACACTATTCTTGATGCAGGCCAGGATGCTGTTGACCTTCCTGGCCACTTGACCATATTGCTGATTCATATTTAGCTGATTGTCAACCAGTATTTCCAGGTCCTTTTCTGCTGAACAGACTGGAAAAACCCAAACATGGTGTGCTGGTCACAAAATGAGGTGTCCTGTGAGGTCAGACCTGATGTCTTTCTTGTCAGCATCCTGGTTTTGCCATTGATCAGGAAGGAAAGCTGAAGAGAGTGTAGGGCAATGCATGATTTCCCCTTGTACAAACCTTCCCATGCCTCAACATTTGAAGCTCAAACATTTGAGAGACATGATATTGAAGCTACAAGGTTTCTATGGCTCCATTCTCCTAGTGTTTTTGGGAGGATAGTTCAGCTTGGAAAGCTCTTATTCAGGGTTAATCAGCCAAATTTGAACCAGCTGATGGGAAAGTTTTTGAAGAGCTGGGAATTCTAGGGTGTCTTTGAGGATTTTTACCTCTTGCAACCAGAAGGCAGAAAAACTGGCCAAGTTTCATTCAGTCCTGGCCAAAATTTCCACTTGGATCAGTAGAAATAGCAGCAATTCAGCAGAGGTTTGGGATTTCAACAAGGTTCTGCCCAAGAATGTGTGAGCAGCTGTAATTATAACATCAAAAATGTGAAGTCTTTACAAGACACTTCTGGGTGGTGTCAGCCTATGTGGTGTGAACAGGTGGAGTGTATTGGCAAGGAAAAGAGGCCAGCTCACAAGCATTTTTTTAGTGATAGATGACTGACACACTCAATACATATCTTCTCATTGCCCTCCTGTTGTCCATCTCTGAGGAAAATCAGCCCAAAATGCATTCAGCTTTGACTGAGATTTCTAAAAGTCTAGGGTGTATCAAGAAAAGTATGTCCAGCGGGTCTAGGGAGGTTCTTTATGCTCCTCTGCTCTGCCCTGGTGAGACCACACCTGGAATACTCTGTCCAGTTTTGGGCTCCCCAATTCAAGAGAGACAGGGATCTGCTGGAAAAAGTCCAATGAAGAGCCACAAGGATTATTAGAGCACTTGAGCATCTCCCTTACAAAGAGAGACTGAGAGACCTGAGCCTGTTTAGCCTTGGTAAGAAAAGACTGAGGGGAGATCTGACAAATGTCTATAAATATCTGAGGGGTGACATGTGGTAAACAATGCTGACAGTGCAAAAAAATCAGAATAAAAGGTAAATAGTGAGATCAGGGACTGGACTGAATTATTTGACAGCTGTAAGAAATGCTGCCATCTCCAGAAGATAGACTGATATTACACATAGCAAAAATAAAGTCTTTAAACCAGAGTACAAAAGTAAATCTGAGCTTACTTTAATCTGTAATAAATTTGCTTTACTCATCCCCAGCTGGTGCAAACAGCAATGTTAATAACTCCTCTGGTCACCTATTAGCATGGGGTGACCCTGTGTTAACTGTTCCTCATGGAAGTAGACACAGTGAGGAGCACAAGGATGGGAAGCTGTAATGGAATTGCAAGGCTCAATATGTGATGGGTTGGAGAAGGCTGAGAGACCTTTGGCTCCTATCAATCCCATGAATTAAAATAGATCCAAAGTATGGAAGAGCACCAATAGTGGGGTGGGCTGACCTGCATGAAAATATGAAACACGAAATAGCTGCAGGAATTGCCTTTCTCTTGGCCAGAGCCAAGGTGATTTAATCTGCATTGAGGAGTCTGCTCTGCATGGAGCCATTTATTAGGGTAACTGCTCCAAAAATGGGTAGAGCTACACTGTCCTGCAGCATTAATTATTCCAATATTCATCCTCCTAGAAGCCCTGGAAAGAAGTTTTGCTTTTCAACAAATGGTGTTAAATTGTGTATTTGTGTGTATGCAAGTGCTTTCACATGCACAGAAAACAAAATCTGAAAATCTCTGCAGAAAAGTGCTCTGGAGGGCTTCCAGCTGCTTTGAGGATTTTAAGAGCCTGTTACAGGATGTACCTTCAAATGATCAATTTAAATGCTGCCTGCTTTATACTCATTGTTTATAAAGTTGAAAGCAACTCTGATAGTGACTATTCATTCTCCCAGCAGTTACATGCAGAACAGCAGCAGGTCTTTTTAACTCCATCCCTGCCATGTCCTGGAGAGGCAGTGGGAGCCCAGCTCAGCACAGGCTGATGAGGCAAGAAGCTGAGCTCCTGCAGCACTTAAATCTTTCAGCAATGGGCAGGATTGATTGTTTGGCAGGGTCTATGCAACAGGACAAGAGGTGATAGTTTTAAACTAAAAAGGAGAGAGTGAGACTCAATCTAAAGAAGCAATCTTTTATAGTGAGAGTGGTGAAACACTGGCCCAGATTGCCCAGAAAGCTGGTAGATGCCCATTCCTGGAAGAATTCAAGATCAGTCTGGATGGGACTCTAAGCAACCTAATCTAGCTGAAGATGTCCATACTGACTGCAAGGGAATTGGACTGGATGACCTTTAAAAGTCCTTTCCAATCCAAACTATATTCAATGTTTCTATGATTCTATAGCTTGACTGGAGAATTCTGTTGTTTTGGGTGCAGGATGCACAAGTTTGGTGTGAGAATTTGTTACTCAAGGATATTCTCATGGTGGGTCAATAGGTTATCTGTCAGCTGTCTGGAAGGCAGATGGGTAGGGTAAAGGCATGGGGCTCTTTCCAAGCCTCCTTCAGAGCTCTGTAGGTCTCAGCACTGAGGAACAGCATTCCTGGTGGTTGATTAACATCCTTGACCTGGGACTATTCCAAGGTAAAAGGGCATGACAAAGTCATGCCATTGCATCTGCCAGATCTTGAGAAATACCCACATCACCCACTCTGACAGACTTCAGAGCCTGGCAGTAGCAGATAGGAGCCATGAGATAACTTTCCCAGGACAAGAGGAAGTGTAGTTTGGAGCCTGTCTGCAGACACATCCTCTGTGATGTTCTAACCCTTTAACCTTTAGCATGCTATTGAATTTTCAGTGGTTTCAAGCAAGATTTTTACTGCTCCCCATTTTTAATGGGTGCTATGACTTTGTAGACCTCAGTCTGAGGAAGCTGTCTCTAATTTGTTGCAGCTTGCACTGCTTGATTACATCTTACTACTCATAAGGATGTACATAGGGCTGATCTCAAGTAATATTTCTTCTTGGGCTATTCCAAACAACTGACCTTTGTAAGAAGCAAGGGAAACTTCCAAGTCTCAGAGTAGAAAAGTCAGAATGATGATGTCTGTCTTTTCAGTAAACTGTGAGCTTTAGAATTAATCACGGAACCATGGAACATGCTGGGTTGCAAGGGACACCTAGAGGCCATCTAGTTCAACCTCCTTGCGGTAAGCAGGGACATCTCCAACTAGATAAGGTTGCTCAGAACCCCATCAAACCTGACCTTGAATGTCTCCAGGGATGAGGCCTTCATCACCTCCCTGAACAACCTGGACAGTCCTCATAGTAAAGAATTTCTTCCTAATGTCCAAATGACCAAGTCGAGTTTGTAGTGTGATGTTTGGAGGCCAGTTAATCGGAGAGGTTGTCCACCTTTTCTTTACTCAGGAGGCAGAAGGATGCTGCCAAAGTCCCCAGTTTCAAATTAGTGTCCCCCAGTTCAATTAAATAGGTTCATCACATGGTTGCAGGACTGCTTGTTCTGCTGAATGAACTTGAACTTCAAATGACTCTTAAAGGTATGCAATAAAGTGTAGCCAAACTCACTGGACTTTCCAGGGAAACACAGGAGTTTCTCCTTTCCAGTCTGCTGAAACTGAATCTGCTCCATTTGAAGACCCATAAGGTTTCTTCTGTTGAAGTGTGATGCCAAGGACTCAGGCCCAGCCAACATGGATTTAGGAGGGGCAGGTCCTGCCTCACCAACCTGATCTCCTTCTATGATCAGGTGACCCACCTGGTGGACGTGGGAAAGGCTGTGGATGTAGTCTACCTGGTCTTCAGCAAGGCCTTTGACACTGTCCCCCACAGCAAACTCCTGGCCAAGCTGTCAGCCTGTGCCTTGGACAGCAGCACTCTGCACTGGGTTAGGAACTGGCTGGAGGGCCAAGCCCAGAGAGTGGTGGTGAATGGTGCCACATCCAGCTGGCAGCCTGTCACTAGTGGTGTCCCCCAGGGATCAGTGCTGGGCCCCATCCTGTTCAATATCTTTATTGATGAGCTGGATGAGGGGATTGAGTCCATCATCAGTAAATTTGCAGATGACACCAAGCTGGGAGCAGGTGTTGATCTGTTAGAAGGTAGAAGGGCTCTGCAGAGGGACCTTGACAGGCTGGACAGATGGGCAGAGTCCAACAGGATGGCATTCAACAAATCCAAGTGCCAGGCACTGCACTTTGGCCACAACAACCCCATGCAGAGCTACAGGCTGGGGTCAGAGTGGCTGGAGAGCAGCCAGGTGGAAAGGGACCTGGGGGTACTGGTTGACAGCCACCTGAACATGAGCCAGCAGTGTGCCCAGGTGGCCAAGAGAGCCAATGGCATCCTGGCCTGCATCAGGAATAGTGTGGCCAGCAGGAGCAGGGAGGTCATTGTACCCCTGTACACAGCACTGGTTAGGCCACACCTTGAGTACTGTGTCCAGTTCTGGGCCCCTCAGTTTAGGAAAGATGTTGAATTGCTGGAGCATGTCCAGAGAAGGGCAACGAGGCTGGGGAGAGGCCTTGAGCACAAGCCCTATGAGGAGAGGCTGAGGAAGCTGGGACTGTTTAGCCTGGAGAAGAGGAGGCTCAGGGGAGACCTCATTGCTGTCTACAACTACCTGAAGGGAGGTTGTAGCCAGGAGGGGGTTGGTCTCTTCTCCCAGGCAACCAGCACCAGAACAAGAGGACACAGTCTCAAGCTGCACCAGGGGAGGTTTAGGCTGGAGGTGAGGAGAAAGTTCTTCACAGAGAGAGTGGTTGGCCATTGGAATGTGCTGCCCAGGGAGGTGGTGGAGTCACCATCCCTGGAGGTGTTCAAGAGGGGATTGGACGTGGCACTTGGTGCCATGGTTTAGATAGTCATGAGGTTTAGGGTGACAGGTTGGACTCGATGATCTTTGAGGTCTCTCCAGCCTTCTTGATTCTATGATTCTATGATTCTATAATTCTATGCATGCAGTTGCTGGTCCTCCTTACTTCCTTCACCACCTTCACAAAGGTCATCTGGCTCAAGTGTTTTCCTGAATGGGCTCCTGAGCTCCAATCTTGCTTCCAAGATTTATGCATTTCTATACTAAATTGCCCATCTCCATTTGGCTTTCTTACTTGCTTTAAACTGACTTATGGGCATAGACACTACATGTGCAAGTCTTCCAAGCTGAAAACCTGCACCCATTTGGTTTATTGTCAAAATTTGTATTCTTCCCCTAGGAGGCCAGATCTGGCCCTGTGTTTGTGCGATGACAGGTGGGGTTTCCAGCCAGACATCCATTTAAATAAGAGTACTGTAATTAAAAGGATCTGGCTAAAGAAATTGCACTAATTAGAGCAGACAGCTGTTATCTGAAAGGAACAAACACTGTGGGGTTTTTAAATGGCCAGCTCTTGGCTTGCTGCCAGACATGCTTACATTGGATCTTATAGACAAAAATTTTCCTTCAACTATTAAAAATATAAGTCAAAACTCTATCTCCTCCTCATAAAAAAACAAATAAACAAACAAAAAAAGCCCAAATAAAACAAACCAAAGATGGTAATACAAACCAAAGAGAAGATACTGATAAACTTTGACATAGCCTGGAGATTACTAACTTCGATGTCTACAGAACAGAGAGAGGCTTCTGAGAAAAAAAAAGATACCACGTCCATTTTATTTTATGCACAAAACCTGAGATTCCTGAAATGGAATTTTAAACTGGGGAGCACAACTTAGTGCATAAATAGTATTCTTCCAGCAAAAGGCCCCTCTCCTGCTCTGCAGGTGTAATCCAGTGTGATAGGGGTTGGTCTGAATCAGCCTCCAGCTTCATCAATGAACTGGAAGAAGAGATAGATTGTGCCCTCAGCTAATGGTACAAAACTGGGAGGAGTGGATGACACACCCGGAGGCTGTGCTGCCACTCTGCAAGACCTTATCAATATCTAAAAGGTGGGTGTCAAGAGGATGGGCCTAGACTCTTTTCAGTGGTGCCCTGCAGCAGCACAAGGGGCAATGTTCACAAACTGGACAAGAGGATAGTCCATCTGAACATCAGGAAAATCTTTTTCCAGGGCACTGGCACAGGCTGCCCAGAGAGGTTGCAGAGTCTCCATCTCTGGAGACTTTCAAAACACACCTGGATGTGATCCTGTGCAGCCTGCTCTGGGTGACTCTGCTTTAGCAAGGGGGTTGGACTAGGTGATCTCCAGAGGTCCCTTCCAAATCCTACCATTCTGTGATCCTGTAGGGGTCTGGTGCTGTAGTAGTTACAGCTCATGAAGCAGCAAAGGGATCAATGTAGCATATACCAAGAATGAGAAAGAAAACCTTGATGATCTGTTCTGTTCTTTATTCACCACAGAGATTCCCCTCATACTTCCTGTGTGCCAGAATGTGTGGTTTCTACTTTTCTGATAGAACAGCTGATAATTGCATGCAACTGAGGACAAAGATTGAAACATTTTCTGGCCTTCTCTGAATTACAAACACTCAATGGACATCCAGAAATACAATTAATTCATGAATCTTCCCAACATCAAGTTAGATTCTGCTTTATTTAGTAGAGCAGCTCCCAAGCTTAAAATCAAGTGTGTGCTTAAAACAAGCTGCAGCATTTGGCCAGTATCTCCAGTAACTTAAAAAGGTCAAACCCATGTGCCTCCACAAAATATGTGCAGGAATGCAGGTTCCACCAGCTTGAGATCACTCCACTGGATGGATAATGCTGGGAACAAGGAGGCACTTGCAACTTCCTTCACCTCTTCCAGTAGTCTCCTTGGAATCTTTTCCATCTGTCCTGTTAAACAGGCACTGTAGAGTTACTTACTCTCTTTTAGTGAGCCTTGGGGTGTGCTGGTAAAAATGAATGGCACCAGATGCTTATTGAGTGGATTTGCAATGTTTGCTAATGCTGTATATACAAATCAGAGCAGAGAGGATGAGTACAGGGTTGGAGAACAAAGAGAAGAAATGAGAAATGTGGTAAAAAAACTGCTTTCTATCCCAAACTCTCACTGTAATCTTTTCCTTCCTCTTTCTTAATGCTTTATGAGTGGATTTTTTTTCCCTACTTCTATCTTGCTCTCTCCCATCCCTTATTATCATCTTGTCTCATTCTCTAGGAAAACCTCTTTTTTGTGATGGAATACCTCAATGGAGGAGACCTCATGTTCCATATCCAGAGTTGTCATAAATTTGACCTTCCCCGAGCCACGTAAGATGTTATTATTACTTTTTGCCTTGCAGATCACACACATGGTAGAAGCAAAAGCAGCAGCTGCAGACACCAGGGATCTTGATACATGCAGGTCATCACCCTGACCTAGTGATACACTTGGAGCAAGCCACTTCCTCTCACTTCCTTTCCCCTCCCACAGACGTTTTAGAGCCTAATGTGCTCAGTTGATTTCTGTCAGATATGACCCTTCTTTGCATCCTTAGTCAACCAGGGAAGATAATTCTGTCAGGAAGCATTATGGACGCTGCTACACCCTCATCAGCACTGCATCTGCCTGTAGGCTTACCCTTTAGCCTGCAAACCAGAGACCTCCTTCTATCCTGCAAGCCAGCTCCCTGCGAACCTCAGCACAGACCAACAAACGTTTGTTCAGAGCCAAGATCTGAGCTGGATTGAAGCTGTCCCTCAGGGTGCCCTGCTTGCTGAATTAGTCACCTTTGAAGGACTGCAGATACTCACAGAGAGAGGCTCCAAAGGGAACATTCAATCCAATTGAGACCTTACCTCTGGAGGTTCTTCCACCCTCTATAAACTGCCTCCATTGTGCCTAAGATCTTATTTGCATGGCCCCTAGGTGAGGGTCCTTTCAAAGCAACCTACAGGTGTTTGCCCTGAATTACAGCAGCCCTGGGGCTGTTCTTTGTTGCAGTCAGTGAGTTCTTGTTCAGCCCATAATTGGAGGCCCCAATAATAACATCATGCACTAATCTTTACCCTAGACATGCCACCACCAAAGAAATCCCACAGATGCACTTCCATCCCTCTGTGGAGCCAAATATCTTGTTCTTTTCAACACCGGCTGGCATATAGCCAAGTTGCAGGACTTGCTTAAGCTAGGGTTCCCATCCAGTGAGCAGAGGTGAAGCTGTTGTTTGTTAGAAGTAATGGAATTTTCTGTTTCCCCCTTTATGGTTCAAGGTGGGTGGGGGGGAAAGACATAAAACCTAGCAAAAGTGCACAAGGTAAATTTAAACAAAAAATTAACACACCGAAAGAGAATTAAAAATCTATTGAACTTTGATTAAAGTAAATAAAAGAATTAGAATAAATGAAAAGTGCTTTTAATCCTTCTGCAAGCAAAAGTTGTTTGGAAAGTCAATATTGAAGCCATTACAGGAATTAATTTTTATTTAATAATTAAAAAACAATCATTTCAGGTAGTTTTTAATTTGATGATTTTTTTCATAAGTGTTTGAATGTTTAGAATTAAGAGTCAATGCATTGAAGACCAAGGGAGCAGAGCTGATCATCCAGTGGCTGCATTCCCTTCTGGGAGAGCCCTTCCATCCTGCAATGATGCTTCAGCCTTATGCTACCTCTTTGCAGCAGGATGTGGTGTTGTCCTGTAGGCCAACATGTGTTGAGAGCAAAGATCTCAAAAAGACACTAGAGAAAGACCAGTGAGCTGCCAGCTGGTTCACATCTTGGATAAAATTTCATAAAGAAATCATAAAGGTCTGTTTGGCAGGCCAAGGAGATTGTCTGTGGCCCTCAAACTCAGACGCCCACTTGCCTGTCTGATTACTGGAACTACTCCACTGTTGGTGCAGCAGTTACTGAACATGGCAGGTTATAGCTGCTCTTCTGAGGTCTGCAGCATAGATACCACCTGATCTGCCTTCTTTGCAGATGCAAAGAGTGATGCAAAGTAGGCAGTGGAAGCTGGGTGGTGGTTTGTTGCTCCACAGCTATTCTGGAGACGTCCTTGGGTACTGAAGTGCCAAAGTGCCCCAAAGTTAGTCACATTTTAAAAAAATGCATCTGGCCGTGCAATGAGGCTTTCACATCCATGAGGATGAATAGGCTCCAAATCTCCACCATTTCACAAAATGGGATCCCAGTGGGATCTGGGATACTTAGATTTGTGGCTTGGTTTTGGGAATCTCACATCATCCATCAACCGACGGATGTAAAACCCCTTCTGGGTACATCCCAAGTCTTCTGAGAACTCAATAAAATTTTGACTGCCTCAGAGACAGTCTCCATCATCTGGGGTCTAGTTGAAAGCTCCTGTTGGCAAGCAACCATTCTAACTTGTGCCTTTTATCACTCAGGTTTTATGCTGCTGAAATCATATGTGGACTCCAGTTCCTCCATTCCAAGGGCATAATATACAGGTAATTTTACTCTTTTGTATCAAATATGCTAAACCTTTCCTACTTTCCCTGCAAGCATAAGAAAATGTTGCTTGGATGTACTTAATGGTATGGTACTTCTATGCAGATTTGTGTTTTACAGAGTTTGGCTGTTTTCTTTTAAAGACTAGTTTGGAAAAGGAAGTTTTGGACCCTTTTTGAGAATTCAGTCCTGTTTCAGTTAACATTAAAATGAGTCCATTGATGCCTTTACTCTAAGTCATTCATTTAGTGCCCAACCAAGGCACCCAATTTATGCTTTCCACATATGAAGGCATGTAAGATTAAGTTAGCCATCAGAAATTTGGTATATCTTCTGTGCTGATTACCCTGTGACAGTGGTGCCAACCTCAGCTCAAGTGAAAACAGCAAGGTGACAATGATACACCTTTATTTTTGGATTATTAACATGTCTGTTGTGCACAGTTCCATGGTGAGATGGGATTCATCTCACCTACCACCATGTATGTGAGCTTTTATTGTAGGGAATAAAGAGGAGCTTTTTGAGCTTCATCAAACGTGTTACAGAGTGCATGAGGAGTGTCCATTTCTATCAGTGGGTTCTATAGGGAGCTGATGAGGACTATGGGGGGGATACTACAGCAGCTGCACTCAGACAGAAAAGTTCCTCCCAAAGTTACTGGTATGAACTTAGTCTACCATCACAGAATCAGAGAATGGTTTGGGTTGGAAGGAACCTTATAGATCACCTAGTAACAACCTCCCTGCCATGGGCAGGGACACCTTGTGTTAGACCAGGCCACACAAAACTCCATCCAGCATATCATATATCTATCAAATCCCAAGAGAGAAGTTCTCTACTACAAAACTGCCCATTCAAGCTTTTGCTTGACTTCCCTAGGAGCTTCAAAGTTATGCATGGGTGCTTTAATTTAATGTGCATCGTGCTTCAGACATATAAACAAACAAAGACAAGATGGGATCAAGAAGAGCTGCAGAAATAAGGCCAGAGTCTGCTTTCCCATGGTCAAAAGGAGGAACTAAAATTCTAGGGAGCCCTAGTCCAGCTCATCTTCATAGCAAAAGTTATTTACTGGACTGCAGCTTTCTATAAAAGGAAGAAGCAAATAGTTTGTCACAAAAAAATGAGAAAGCTCACTAAAACAACGATGTTTGCTGAAACCAAAATGAGCTTATTTCAATGTTTGCCATGTAGTGTGAACATTAGAACAAGTGCTAGAAGCGGATGGCTTGTTTACATTCAGCTCTCCCATTAGAACACAAGCTTGAATTCAAATAAACTCACCTAATTATTCATGATTAGTAGTCATGTGGGAGCCATTTATAGTCTTTACTGACCAATGATGGTGATTGCATAAACATGAGATCAAATATCAATGGCATTACTTTAAGATGATCTCTGGGATCTCAGCAAGTTTCTGGCTCTAATTATTGTTCTGGATGACTTAAGGGAAACGTTTTCTGAAGTGCCCAAACCACTTAGCCATGCCTCTCATTTGTATTCAGACTTCTCAGAAAATTTGATTAAAAATATCTGCAGGACATTGTGAGTTTGTGGCAGCATTGTTCATGCCGGTATTTTGTTTGTAATTCACATTTTTATTAGAATTGCTACACCAATGATATGTCAGGATTTAGGACCAGTTTCCTCATGAAAAGAAAGAGACGTTTAGAACCTGGAGCCATGAGAACATGGACAAATTGAATAGCTGAACAATGGATAGTCCAGTGATAGGAAGTAACAGCTCATTCACAGGGTCACAGAATCATAGAACAGCTTGAACTGGAAGGGACCTTGAAGTTCATGTAGTTCTAAACACCATACCACAGACAGGGATATCTTCCACTAAACTAAGTTGCTCAAAGCCCCATCCAGCCTGGCCTTGAACACTTCCAGGAGAGGGAATCCACAACTTCTCCAGGCAGGTCTTCATATATAAACTTCAGGTCTTCTTATATCAGCATCATATTGTCTTATAGCAACCTCAGGTTATCTTATATCAACCTCTGTCTTGTCCATCAAGCCACTGTTGTTCCTCGGGGCACTGCACCTGCAGGACCTGTCCACATCAGAGGACGCTGCCATTGCTGGGAGAATGATGCCTCCCAGCACAGATTGGGGCAGGCACAAGCTGTTTTAGACATGGGCATGATGTGTGATGGTCCAAGCCATAAGGGGCTTCAGAGAGAGACCCAGATGGCCACTCTGCAGCAAAGGAAAAGGAAGAAGGGCTGCTGCTCACTCATTACAGTGACAGGAAGAAACAGCTCATTCATAGGATCATAGAACAGTTTGAGGTAGAAGGGACCTTGAAGTTTATCTGGTTCCAATCCTACTGCTGTGGGCAGGGACGCCTCCCACTAAACCATGTTGCTCAAGGCCTCATCCAGCCTGGTCTTAAATAGGAGATGGTGAGACATTGCTTTGTCTGTCAAGCTTTGAGAGAAAAGATTTCACCAGCCTTACTTCTTTTTGGTTTTGTTTTTTTTTACTGAAGACAACGACAACAAGGTCAGTGGAGAACACACAGACATCAGTGTCTCACTCAGAGTGTGGCAGTTTTAGGCTGTGCCTAGGACATTTTCCACAAATCTTGAGTAGTAAGTAGTAGAACGTAAATAAATCCCCAGTGGATGTAAAAGGGAAAATAATGATAAGGTCTTAAAAAAAATAATCCCAAAAAAGCCTGGTATCTAACATAAAGTTGTATACACTAACTCTTTCTCTTTTTGGCTTCTTTGCTCTAATTGATGCTTCTGTTAGCTTGCTGACCTTGGCTGTGTTCCTTTGTTATGGCTAAGTACTAACAGCTACAATTTGCTCTTCTTTCTCTTGTCCCATGTACAGGAGGGAAGGGGTGAAAGAGGAGTAAACAGGAGTAACCCCCTGGTTTTGTCCAGGGGGGGGTCATACGTTGCTTATAAATTATAAATACATGTAAATATTGTATACTTTGTACATATTCATTGCATTTCGTATTTCTAGATAGTAGTTTTCTTGCAAATATAGCTTCATTTGCTTTCATCTGAACTGGTCTGGCAATTTTATGCTGGGGGGAATTTCAACCCACCACACAGAGCTAACTAAGCACTTAGGAAAGAGAATAGAAATGATTTTTGAAAGTACATCATTTGCAGTGTAGTAAGAATAATGAATCCAGCTGTTCTGTATCACGCAGCCGTGTTTGGAAAGGTTTTTGGAAAGGATGGCTGAAATTTTAATGAATGAGCCGAGGCATTTTCAGCAGAAACTCCAATCCCTCGTGCCAGTGAGTTTGAAACTCATCAAAATAATGAAAGTGAACTGTAGGTGATGGGGTTTTTTTGTTTTGCTTCGATCTACCAGATGAGTAAAAGCAGTGCTGGCAGCCAGAGATTGATCTCAATGGTGTAACTAAAATAAGTCATTCCAGCTGGAAATTGTGACAACATGAGTGTCTGCCATTTGGAAGGCAAGTCTCGGTTGTCTTTATATTTCTTTTTGATTGATGATTCCCACTTTTTCTTGCACCTTATTCTAGCAGCCACAAACTATTGCTCTATGACACTGATTTAGTGTGTAGACACTACAAGGTTCCCCACCTTGACTAGGACCTGGCTGAAGCAAGACAAGTTGCTATGCACAGAAGGAGTCTGCATAGCCATCTTTCCTGCAGCTGTAGGTGATCTCAGGAGTATCATGCATTAGAAATTATCTTCTTGGAGTCAAAACCATTTCTGGGGGAAAAAAAGAAAAACAACAACAACAAAGCTAAACAAAACCCACACTGCAAAACAGTTGTCACAGGGAGGTTTATACGGCAGCCTCATGGTTAGGACTCTTGCTTGAAGTGTGGAAAATGTGCATAGGTTCTGAACCAGCAGAGGCTGGAAAAGTCCAATTGTATTCTCAGCTGTGGGCACAAGCAAATGCTTCTGGGTGCTTTGGGAACCCTGAGAAGAAACAGTAGTTGATAGCACAGGGTAGGCAGTGCAGGAATGTGGGTCTCTGAGAGTAGGAAACTCAGATTCTACCTACATGTCAGGTGAAGTGTCACATCAGTGAACCAAACATCTCCCTGAGCCATTATTTCAATGGAGAGCAAAACTTTTAGGTAAGGTGTAAGAAGTTTGACATAGAAGCCATGCTGCCCTTCCTTTCTCCTTTTCTTTCTTTCTTTCTTTATATTCTTTTCTCTCCTTTCAGAGGTTGTTCCCATGTGAGGATCCCTTTGTTCTCTGTCAGTAGCTGCAGTTCATCAACTTGCTTTAATTTCCTTCTCTATGCAGTTCTCTCTATTCATTCTCTGGGCTCTTTGCTTCCCACAATAACTCAGAGCCTGAAACCTCTGACAACAGCTCAGTGGTTTTATGTGAAGGGCTTTGTAAATCTCCAGGGCTCAGATCATGCATCCCACCAGTCAAAAGGTGGTGAAGTTCTGCTGATACCTGGGATTATTCTGGCTCCTTGCAAGCCATGCAGGGCTTGCAGGTCCTTACCTCTTCCAGCACTGAGAGGGAGATCTGGCAGCAGCTTCTGGGACAGGACTGAGATTCCCAGGGAAGGAGAAAATCCTCATTAGCTGATCCCTTCTTTCTGTCCTTCTCCAGGCCGTGTTAGGACAGAAGCACCAGCTCTTGCAAGGCACTTTTTAGCTTGACATCCTCAAAGGAGGCAACTTTGAGAAGACCACAGAATCATGAAAAGTTTTGCATTAGAAGGGACCTTTAAAGATCATCTAATCCAAACCCCCTTCAGTGAGCAGGGACATCTTCAACCAGATCAGGTGGCTTAGAGTCTTGTTCAATCTACCCTTGAATGTTTCCAGGGATGGAACATCTACCACTTCTCTGGGTAGCCTGGTCCAATGTTTCATCACTCTCAGGGTAAAATATTTCTTCCTTAGATCCAGTCGAAATGTACCTCTTGTCCTGTCACAACGGGTCCTGCTAAAATATGACTTGGGTAAAGTCTTCTCTAACAGTGCTGGGACAGAAGGAGTAAGGAAGTCCAAGAAACCAGTTCCTCTGCCTTCCTTTGTACTTGCAACATGAAGACAGTACATGGAAGCAGATAGCAAGTTAGTGTAACCTGCTGAAATAACTCATATAACACTTTAAAGGAGAATTTTCCTTCTTTTTCTCCACAGAGACTTGAAACTAGACAACGTCCTCTTGGACAATGAGGGGCACATCAAAATTGCTGACTTTGGGATGTGCAAGGAGAACATGTTTGGAGATGCAAAGACAAGTACTTTCTGTGGAACTCCTGACTATATCGCTCCTGAGGTAGGTGTGGGTTGTAAAGAGGTCATCAAGCTGCTGTGGAACAGAAAACGTGTCTTAAGACATGACTGTCAGTCAGTGGTGGAGCCTTCAAAGAATAATAACCTGCTTTTGAGAAGTTCCAGGCTAGAAACTGGATTTCAGTTTGACTCAGAGTCTGCATTGCTGCCTGGCATTGCTTATTTTTGTGGATAATTAATTTTTTTTGTGGGCCTGGGAAGCAAGTGGTTCTTGGTTTAACCAAGAAACAGAATGCTTAATGGAAATACAATTTGCACCTTTGGACAAGAAGCTCCAAGCAGTACCTCCTGAAATTCTGGGAGAGAAACAGCATGAGGAATGGGAAGCATGTTCCCTAGTTAGCCACCAGTAGTCTTCCATGGCTGTACAGGCTCCTTGATAGCTGGTAGGGAGCTATGAGCATTTCCAAAGGATGATGTCATTGCAACCTGAGAAACAAAATAGAAAAAAGTAGGAAAAAATGTCCACCTGGAGCTGATTCTCCCTCCTCATTGATTAACCATCTTTTAGAAAAGAGAGGATGAGGTCTGCCTTCCATCAGGGATATGCTCTGATGCTTGAATAGGGATGGCACCCATAAACATGGACTTCTCCCTTACTCAGACAAGTTCTTAGCTGGCTGCAAACGCAGCCTGCATCACGAGAATCCTCCCAGAGATGAGTAAGGCACTATATACTCTGAAAAGACTTTGCCTTCAGAGCACAGGTTTCAAGGTCTTAAACTTAAAACTGAGCACAGACTTGAAGGTCTGTCTAGATAAAAAAAGAGCCAACAACTGTTTATAAAAAGGGATGGAGATGCTTGGAGACATAAACATGAGAGTAGTCATACATCCCAGCTTTTCCTCTTTAAATGTTAGCAGTCAGAGGAGAGGGTGTTGCTGTCCAGAGGACAGCTGAGACCTGACCTGCTAACTATGGGCTCTGGGCTACCTACTTCTCCGCTTGGCTGTGCAGGGTGCCAGAGCACCTCCTGTCACTTCACGAATCCATCCCTGGAGGACATGCCTCCTCAAGGTGCTTCCTGGTGAAGGAGGCTCCTAAACTAGACATGATGGAGTTGTATCAGGGCTAGGATGGCTTGAGCTTATAAGGGCATGGCAGAGCTTGTAGCTTTTGTTAATTAAGGTTCTGCTCTGTCCACTTGACTTAGTAAAGCTGGAGCTCACATGGAGGCAGGCTCTAAGCTCCAATCAAAAACATACCAACAGTTCCTCTTCTCATAATGCAGTTGATATCTACTGTTACTTGGTGGAGAAAAGGTGGACCTGACCTCCACAGGCCTATGCAATAAAACTGTGTGGTCACAGGCACTAGACTTCAACTTGCCCATAGCAAGATGCTTTTCCATTTCTTCATGTTTCTTTCTGTGTTTTCTTGTATAGAAACTTGTTCTTTTTAAAATTTCTTTCCTAGTAATTTTAGATAGTTTGAACTAGATGTCTCCAGAAAAAGAGCAAGCTTCCTTAACCTGATGGCCTTACCCAATGATCGATCTTGTTGTGGAGAAGCTTTGACTAATTAGGTGGCAAATTAGGTGGAAAAAAACATTTTTCAGCTCAGAGAAGAATCTACAAGTCATCCATGCATCACTTTCGACATGACTCTGAAATCCATTTAATTTCCTTTCGAGATCCCATTTCCTGATTTTAGTCTTTTCTTGATGGATATTGGTAATTTACAAATAGCTTTTAAAGCTTCTGGGTTTTTTTTCCCTTTCACTACAATTCATTGATCTTGCACTGTGCACCAAGGGCTCAGTTCTGATCAAGGTTGCACCACCGCTGACACAAGGCTGCTTTCTTCAAATCAGTTAGATTTTTATAGCCTAACACCAGATACAAGTGTGATCTGCAATCAAGCTGTAACTTCTTTTATTCCCTTCAATAAGGTTTTATTTAATAAAGAAAAAAAATGTTATTTTCTTCCTCTAAAAAAAGAGAGCTCAGTAATAATCCATTATCTCTGATTTTACTTCACAGAAAGGAGGAAGGCTAGAATAGCTTAGGGTTTTATTTCTGCACCATCATTTATTTTAGAGACTCAATGAGTGCATATAAAATACTTTACCTCTAAATTGGAAGCATTGCTAGAGTTCATGGATCATCTCTCCTCCCAGAGGCAGGAGCACTGGACTTCTTGTCAGTATTTCAGTGGAGCTGCTAGCACTGTAATTTGTTACAGATCCAGCACCTTGGTTACAGCCGTGAAGAAAAGGGGGCTTTGGGTCAGTAGACAAGTCATTTATTTTTTTAATTAAAAAAAAAAAAAGTAAAAAAAAAAAAGAGAAAAGGAAAAAAAAGGCAATAAACCTGAAATTAATTTACTGAGTTTATTTATTTTCCCAGAAAACTTCAAAGCTTATAAATCTTTTCTTTGACTGCCATACAACATTTAATTTCAATATCAAGACTTTTGTAATTTAAAATTTAAGTCTTCTAAAAATAATATGCTTTTCCATAAGGAAAAGTTGGGATGATTTTGTTTATAAGTGATCCAGATGTAAGCCCTGGAACAGGGAGGTGGTGAAGTTACCGTCCCTGGAGGTGTTAAAATAACATGTAGATGTGGTGTGAGGGACATGGTTTAACACTGATTTGGCTGAGCTGGGTTAATGGTTGGACTTAATGATCCTAAGGGTCTTTTCCAACCTTAATGATTCTATGACTCTATAATTCTGTGAAATATTCTACGGGGTCTTGCTGATTCCTTTGGCTGTGATGAAACACATTGTATATATTGCATCTTATATTCAAGTATTTTTTTGTCCTTTTCCGATCTGCTCTTTTGGTGCTTTGGGGGACAGCTGTGTAAGTCATGAACACTACATCAACTTGGGGTTTAGAATTCTGACATCAAGATCTTGCTTTGCTAGATGTCAGAGGCATATGCTAAGGGATACTTATCACTTAATGTGTGAAAATTCATCTAAAAATGAAGCATTAGACAGCACTTAACAGTGTTGTATAAGGATTAGCATCCCAGAAGACAAGTCATGCCTTCCTGTCTTAGCTGTGTAAGTCACCTTTAAATCACTTCCATTGCCTATAAAGAAACTCTGGATAATTAAATTATTAAGACACATAACTTCTAGGGGATAAAATGAATCTGGGCCCAAGTGGCAATTCACAAGCAATGAAGACAAGATAGGAAAACAGCCAAGAAATTACTCACCCATTTCCACTGTACCTCAGAGCCAGCAGTAGAGATCACCTCTCTAAATCATATTTTTTCAGCTATCAGCACTTTCATATGTACTGATCTAGACAGCTGTTTTCACGGGTATTAAGCTACCTTCAGGACTTGTCATTGTCACCTACACTGTAGCTATAGCATAAGGAATCATATTGCAATCAAGCCATGGGCTCCAAAGTGAAGATTGTGCATTAAAATGACCTGTTCATCTCTCCAGTTCTAAAATCTTGATAAGGACCCTAGACCTCATAGTCACCAGTTACCTTTAGACATCTGCAATGTAAATATCCATATATGAGCAAGTTATCTAGGCTCCTTGATAACCAAAGGGGATGAACAGATAAAGCTCCAAGGAAATTTTATAGCACCCTTCTGTTACCTGATGGGGGCCTACAGGAATGCTGGGGAGGGACTATTTACAAAAGCTTGTAGCAATAGAATGAGGGACAATGTTTTTAAACTAGAGTAGGGTAAGTTTAGATAGGACATTAAGAAGAAGTTCTGTACTATGAAGGTGGTGAAATACTGGAATGGGTTGCCCAGAGAAGCTGCCCAGAGAAACACCTCACCCCTGGAAGTACTTAAGACGAAGCTGGATGAAGCTTTGAGCAATCTGATCTAGTGGGAGGTGTCCCTGCCCATGGCAGGATGATTTGAACTAGATGATGTTTAAGGTCCCTTCCAACTAAATGATGATGATTCTATGATTTGGTTGGATGTCTAGAACTGGACTAATTCTTTTTCTTTACTGTAAAAGGAGCTAATGATAATTGGTTCAGGTCTAGGTATCTCTATAACAAGTGTCCAAAAGGCAGATGGTTTTTTTACTTCATTAGGGGGGAGTTTTGAGATCTTGAGGATGTCTGACCAAGTTTGTAGAGGAAGAAAATTCCACATACCTTCTTAGGGGAGGTCATCACTCTAATAGACCCCTCCACCATGGTCTCAGACACTGGATGTAGCCTTCCGTTTACTACTGATGCAGAAATGCACAGACAAATGGACCGACTGAGGACACATTCCCATTCATCTACCTATAACTCAATTGGCCTCAAGAGGACAGATCAGCAACTGCTTTCTTGTGGTTTTTCTGGAGCAGATTTTGCTGTGCTAGATTCACACTATTTCTACTGACTGGCAGTCTCAAAGTACCCTTACACTACTGCATCTGTAATTTTAAAACAGAGCTTATGGCAGATAATTCAGTACCAAAATTTTAATGCCTATCCATTTCTTTTCTTGGACTTCTCAAGCCTGATTTGAACCCTTGAGATAACTTGAACAGTAGGCAAAAGATGTCTTGCCTCACTTTTTATGTTTGAGATCAATCTGGCAGCTAAGGATTTGTTCAAGTTACATGCAACCTGTTATCTGTAGTGTGAAGGACTGTTTTGGCACCTAGACATGGCTGTGACTTGAAGCTCCTCAAACCACAGCCTCTACACCACTGGCAGATGCTCTGGCTCATGCTGCAGGCAGGGGGAAACATCTCTGCTATCCCACTCAGTGCAAAGCAGCTGTTGAAAATGTCAGGGTCTGGCCATTCTTATGAAGATTAAATACCCATGTCAGACATTTTGCATCTGTCTTTGATTTAGATTCAATATTAGGGAGAAATTCTGTACTGTGAGGATGGTGAGACACTGGTCTCAGGAAAAGCGTGGATGCCTGCTCCCTGGAAGTGTTCAAGGTTGAGCTGGACAGGGCTTTGAGCAACCTGGTCTAGTGAAAATTATCACTGCCTATGGCAGAAGGTCTGAAACTAGATGATTTTTAAGATCCCTTCCAACCCAAACCATTCTATCCTTCTGTAATTCAATGATTTTATGACTCTCTGATTTTATTTCTTTCTTTGAGCAGATATTGCTGGGGCAGAAGTACAACACCTCTGTTGACTGGTGGTCTTTTGCTGTCCTACTGTATGAGATGCTTATTGGTCAATCTCCTTTCCACGGCCAAGATGAAGAGGAGCTTTTCCAGTCTATCCGTATGGATAACCCGTTCTACCCTCGCTGGCTTGACAAGGATGCTAAGGATATTTTGGTGAAGGTAAGAATTGCCATCCATTGATCAAAAGGGCTGTGGGGTTTTTGTCACAACTGTCATCTTTGAATTGTGCATCTTCAGCTGTTTTTTAGAGAAATGAATTTACTCTGAGAGGACCAGAGAGACTTTGTCTGTTAATCTCAAAGCTCACCTGATCTATGACAAAAGGCCATCTTTAAGTCTTCTTTCTCTTGAGTTGTGATGATGGCTACTCACATACAGTAAGTAGGATGATGAGGTGTCAGATACCAGCAAAGATCAGTTTCTTTGCAGAGCAATCACTAAAGTGCAAGGTACACTAACTCCTGGAAAATATATTCTACCAGGCTTCACACTAATGTTTACAGTGACTTCTGTGATAATTATAGCTTTGAAGTTCTGGTGCCTCAGAGATATGAGGACATCTAGGGTAGATTTCTTTGTTTTTCAGTTTGATTTTCAGTAGAAAATATTTTGCATCTTTTGCACTGAGCTAAAGAGCAGGAAAACAAAGCCTGAGCTGTGTCCTGAAGTGGTGGAGCTGCTCAAGCTAGTAGCACCATGTCATCTGAATTTTTGGCCCTTTGAATCTCCTACATAGCAATGCACAGTGTCCTTTCTGAGTGGACTACTCTTGTGATTCCCTCTAATGAGCATCTTCCTCATCTTTTAGGATCCCTTCCATGAATACATCATTTTTTTTCATCACTTCCTTCTCAGCTCCATGCCATTTAGCATCTAGTCTTTCTGGCTTGGGATACAAATTATTCTAGAGTTGCAAGATAAAAATACGATGAAGTCACAATGAGTCTAACAAGTTACTTTTCCTCAGCTGGGCTTTGGGCTGGTGTGGAACAGGGTCTAAGCTAGGCATTTTAACTCAATATGGAACATGGTAAGATAACATACATGGAACATGTACAGGGTCTTATAAATGCTCAGCTGATCAAAGAATCATAGACTTACAGAATTATAGAATGCACTGAGTCAGAAAGGACATCTAGAGGCCATCTAATCCAATCTGCCTGCAGTCACCAGGGACAGCCCCAACCAGATCGGGTCATTCAGAGCCCCATCAAGCCTGACCTTGTATGTCTCCAGGGATGCAGTCTCTACCACCTCCCTAGGCAACCTGTTCCAGTGTTCCACCATCTTCATAGAAGGATGCCCAGGAAAGAACTTCTTCCTAATGTCCAGTTTAAATCTACCCTGCTCTAATTTAAAACCATTTCCCCTGTCCTAGTGCTACAAGCCTTTGTAAATAGTCCCTCCCAGGTTTTCTTGCAAGCCCTGTTCATATACTGAAAGGCTGCTATAAGGTCTTCCTGGAGTCTTTTCTTCTCAAGGATGAACAATCCCAACTCTCTCAGCCTGTCTTCATAGGACAGGTGCTCCATCCCTCTGATAATTTTTGTGGCCCTCCTCTGGACCCTCTCCATCATGTCCATGTCCTTCTTGTGTTGAGGGTACCAGAGGTGGACACAGAACTGTCCAAATATTGTTCATATGTGACCTACAGTCCCTACTTTGACTTTTGCATTTACGGAAGAACGGGACTACATACAACATTCCACTACCAAAAAAAAAAAAATTAAAAACTAAGAATAGGAGATTATTTTAGCATCTGTGCTAAACAATAAAGAAAAATCACAAAAATCAAAATAATTTGTTCAGGAATACATATCATAGCAGACTCAGATTTTGAACGTCTATGTCTGGGACATATGCTGCCATCTTTCTGCATGAACAGCCTGTACTTCTGTCAGGATTAAAGATAGAAATCATCTTAATACCAATCAATAAACTTCCTTACTTAGGAAAAAACCCCAACATTTTCTCTATGATGGGCTCTTCTTATTGCCACTGATTCTGGATAATTACCTCTTCCACCCTGCTTAATGCCTGCATTATCACCACAGTTCTGGCATGTTATGCTAAGGATCCAAACTAGTTCTTCATTGAGAAATGCAGTAAGAAGAGTTTCACACTCTCACCAACCATGCTTTAGTTTGAAGTCTGAGACTCTGTCTGGTAGGACTGTCCTATTGAATACACTGCTGCTGATAAAAGACTAAGGTGTTTCTCTTTCTTCAACATTCTAGCTTTTTGTGAGAGAACCTGAAAGGAGACTGGGAGCAAGAGGGAACATCCGCCAGCATGCCTTTTTCCGGGAAATAAACTGGGAAGCTTTAGAAGAGAGAAGGATGGAGCCTCCTTTCAAACCAAGAGTGGTAAGGATGTGTCTTCTTTCAATTCCACCATGTCTTTCTTTCCTGAATCTTTCATTCTCTAAATATTTAAAGCCTCCAGCACATGCTAGCAACAAACCAAAGCCAGGACCCACAGTAATTTTATCAAGCCATCTGTTTAAGGATGCTATCCAAAATCTTCAGACATGAGTCTTTAATATGAGAGACCCAGAATCCTGTTTAGATTTATGGAGTTAGCATTTTAAGGAGGAGTAACTGTCTTCTTCACACTGGAACTAAGAGTTTTAGGCACCAAGTGAAGGTTTTCAAAACGTCCTCAAATGTATCCAGGGTTATCTTCTGGAACTGCTCTGCACATGCGGTCCCTGTCTAACAGCAGATGAAGGACCTTGGTCTCCTGTCTAAAAGTAAATGGAGAACCTTTTTCTTGGGCAGTCAGAATGGAAACTGTTGACTCTTACTTAAATGTCTAAATACAGATTAAATTGATCACGGGCTGTTCAGTATGTTGTGTACAGCAGAAACAAGCAGCTGAACCCATCTGCAATTTGGATCTGCCACAATCTCACTTGTACAGGTATTGGAAAGATAATTATGAGCTCTGTTGGCTGGGCTGCCTAACCTAAGCATCATGGCTACTTTGTGATGGCTGTAAGTCTAAGTCTAGCATGCCCAAACCCAAGATACCATAAACTACTCATCACTTTCTGAGTTATCATAGCAAGGGTCTGGATGCCACTTAAAACACATTCACTTAATTATGTAAGTGCAACCTACTCTGTAGGGATTATCTTTCACTGCACTGAAGAAAGTAAAGAAGCAAAAGAAGTTCAGGTAATGAGCTGATCAGGATAGTCCTGACTATTAATAACAGCCCTATTAAACTATTAAAGTCCTATTAATAACAATAATATAATTTGATTTGCCAAGTGTATCATACATGCATTTCACAGTTCTTCAGAAGTGTTATTTAATTGATGGGTCCAGTCCATCGTGTTACAAAGCTGTGACATCCCTGCCTGGCAGAATTCACGGACCACAGTCTCAATGTCTCCTATATAATATTTATTCCTATTACTACCTCCATTGGATGGTATTAAGCAAGGGGTTATCGCTGGTTGCTGGGTATTAAGAGCTCAGGAGGGAGTTCACTGCAGCTTGATGTGCTTCTATGAATAGTTTGGGGTAGAGTAATTAATCATTGTGCAAAAAGCCAAGAGCAAATGCATTGTGGATTCCCTGGCTGAGAATGCCCACAGGAAGTAGCCTGATAGGGCCAGTACCATCGTAATGAAGATGTGAATGTCAGTGGTTTAACATCTGGTTTTTTCTTTCCTTTTCTTGAAGAAATCCCCCAGTGACTGTAGCAACTTTGACAAGGAATTTCTAAATGAAAAACCCAGACTGTCCTGTGCTGACAGAGCACTGATTAACAGCATGGACCAAAATATGTTCAGCAACTTCTCGTTCGTGAACCCTAAAATGGAGAAAATCTTTTCCTGAGATCTGACTTACTGAATGTCTGATGGGACAGTAACACTTGCTCAACTGAAGACTGTGCATGGGTATTTTTATCAAGAATCCACCAGAAAAACACCTCAGTGAAAGTTTGTGCCATGCCTGGAGGCTTACAGTTTATATCAGTCCATATTAGATGCCAATCAATCTTCCCTAATGACGAAGTTTCTTCATGGTATCTTTTGGTCTCTCTTCTCTCTTTTCCTGGTGTTCTTGAAGTTGAGAGCATCTGAAAAAAAAGAAAGCAGAAAACCTGTTCCCCACTGCTTGTACACACAGTCAATGGGTTTCTCTGTAAGAAAAAAACAAGTCTGAGCTTCTAGTGATGTCATGTCCATCTCTGCAATTCTCACCTTGACCTGCTTCCTTCTGAAAGACAAGTGGTTTCCTCAAAGCCTAAGGGCATCTAGGAAGAGTTCAAGCCAGGTGCTTTGGTAATCTCCACTTGTAGAGATGTACACTTGTACATATGCAGAACTGTGCATGTGTACACAGGAGTTTTGAAGAAGCAATTTTACTCCCTGCACACTTTAAAAGCAATGTTCACAGATGTTAGAATTCAATATTGCTCCACTGGGACAAAGAGACTTTGCAGGTGCTCATTCCAGCATTTATACATTTCAGTCAGAGGCCTGCAGCTAAGGACTCAACCCTTGAAGGAGGATCATGCCCATGGCAAGTGTCAAGCTCAATGCAGAAAAACAGCGGTTTACATTTAGTACTTGATCAGGAAGGATGGAAAGTTGCAGTGCAGCAGAAAGCCACAAGAACCTCTGTTCCAAAACTCTTTAACTGTCTTCATATAAGCCAGGCTCAGGGCAAAATCTCCACTGAGCTTTCAAGAGTTTTATCCTAAAACCACATGAGAAAAGTGGAGGAGGTTTCTTCAAACCAGTGTTTAAGTGTCCTAAACCAAATCTTTCAGTTATAGCCTTTGCATATTTTACTTGAATCACACAATCACACCATGGTAGGTGTTGGAAGGGACCTCTGGAGATCATCTAGTCATCAGCCTCATCAGGTTGCACAGCATCACATCCAGGCAGGTTTTCAGTATCTCCAGACAAGGAGACTCCACAATCTCTCTGGGCAGCCTTTTCCAGGTAGTCAAGGCTGATATCCTTGCAAAGGCTGATGTGCTTTCTGTGGCTCTAGATGATGTCTCAGTGGTTTGGCATACATGGATTAACAAGCTGCATGGTCACAAGGCAGGACAGCACATCAGGTGAGAGTGGCCCCCTCCTTCACCTTGTGGCATTTTGCCATGTGTTTGCAGTCTGTGGAAACACAGATGGGTTTTTGAAAAGTCTTTTCTGTGATCCTTTCATAGAAGGATCCTTTTCCTTGAAGATGGACAGTTTTCTAAGGTTGGAGAGACACAGAACCACCCAGTTACTTCTTGTCACTGAGATACCAGTTAAATACTGGGTCAAAATTAAGTCAAAGCCCAGAGGATTCTGTAATAACTTAGACTTAGGCAAGCAAGCCAAGTTAGTGTTAGGTTCTAATTGAAGTGTATACATTTGGAGCTTCATCGTATCAACCCCTTCAGCTCATGGAGAAGTTCTCACTGTGTCCTCCCAGAATCAGATTCCCTTCAGAGGCACCTTTCTGACTGTGCTGGACCAGGCTGTCAGCTTGAACCTTTCAACAGGACGAATGCAACCTTGCAGGCAGTGCTAGGACATCTCTGTTATAGACTGCAGGCAGCAAATCCTGCAGGACCAAGAGCAGAAGTGCCCAACATCTAGCAGAACAGCAGGGTACCCTGACAAAGGTTCAAGTCCAGTGATTCACAAATGCTGGGGGCATTTGTGTTCACGGTTTGTGCAGCTGGTCACCATGCTGAATGAGAACAGTTGTCGTGAATTTTTTTAATTCCAGTGCTGTTTTTACAGTTTAATAAAATGTTGTGTACGATTGGAAAGTGGCCTTGAAGTGAGTAAATAGGGACCAAGAAGAGGAAGTGCTTAGAAAAGCCATTGAAATGGACCTGTGCTTTCTGGGAGGTGTTCCCCAGGGGAATTCCAACCCATAAATACTCAGGATCGGCAAGGATTTGAACAGCTGTGACATCTCCATAGGTCAGTATCTAAAACAAGGATTTGGTGCTGTGCAAAGGCATCTAAGAAGACAGTAAAATGATTCTTTTCACTTCTGTGGTGATGTAGTTGTAAATGGGGTCTCATTTCTCAAAGGGGTTGCAGAGCCAGATTGTGTAGAGGTCATTACTACTAAAATCATAAGATCATTTTTGTTGGACCTTAAAGTTCATCAAGTCCAACTGTTACCCAGAACTATAAGGTCGCTACTAAACAATGTCCCTCAGCACCATATCTACATGGCTTTTAAATTTTTCCTTGGAAGGTGATCCCACCACTTCCCAGAGCAGCCTCTTCTGGGGCTTGACAACCCTTTCAGTGAAGAAATTTTTCCTAATACCCAGACTAAATAACCTGTCCCTGGAACAACCTGAGGGCATTTCCTCTCATCTGTTACCTGGAAGAAGAAACTGACCCCCACCTCAATACAGCTTCCTTTCAGGTAGTTGTAGAAATCCATAAGGTGTCCATTGAGCCTCCTTTTATCCAGGATAAACAACCTCAGTTCCCTCAGCTATTCCTTAGAAGACTTGTGCTCTAGACTCTTAACCAGCTTTGTTGCCCTTCTTTGGACACTCTCCAGCACCTCAGTGTTCTTCTTGTAGTGAGGGGCCCAAAATTTATTGCAGTATTCAATGTGTCTAGAGTGATTCAGGCCATCTTCCTTTGAGGCTGAGTCAACCAAGTCCTTGGAGGGCTTCACTCCATCTGCAAACTATGGAGTCTGGATGGTTTGGTCCAGACTAATGCATTTCCAAGCATTTGAAGACTGGCAGTATCCCACTCTGAATGACTGTTAGGGATATTTTTACTGCAACAGTGGCTTGCACCAATGTAGGGACATCCCAAGAGTGTAGACTAAGGAAGGAGGGTGCTGAATCACACCATTGTGGTTAAGTAACTGAAAAGTAACAGAGTTTAACACTTCTCTGACCAGAGGCAGGGCTCTCTGCACTCCAACTGTGGTCCCATATAGCTGAAGCAGCCAAAAATACAATAGACTTGTAAAGGAGGATGTTTGAGTAACTGCTAGAGAAGACACAATGTTAGACTTACTGTAGAGCTTTTGATGCAAACCACAAAAGCACATCTTCTTCTCTCTGCAAGGCATCTTCAGCTTAAAAACCAAAGACCAAAGACAAAACCCCCACTGAGGATGGGGGGAGGGAGATGGGGAGAGGTCGGTAGAAGCCACCACATACCTGCATGCTGTACTTCTCATCAGTGCCACAGCCTGAAAACCCTCCCAGCTGTGCTTGTGTTGTGGAAAGGCTGACGTGGTAAGCAGCAAGCATTTTCCTGTGGTGACAGTGATTGAAAGATAGGAGCTTGTGAGGGCTGAAAGCCAAACACCAGCACGGAAATGAGCAGGAGCCCAGGTACTCATAGAGATGTTCCTTTGCCTTGGCTCAACCTGGTACCTCCTCCATACCCATCTTGTCTTCTTTCTTTTTTTTTTTTTTTTTCTTTCTGCTCCTTCATAAAATATTCTTTATATGGCATAGTAGATGGGGCTTGTGAGGTTTGGTTATTAATTCACTGAAGGTTCAGTCCATTTCTGTAGGCCCACGGGATCACAGCATTGCTCTAGGAGCATGGCACCTGCAAATATCCCAGTCTGACCTCCAAACACCACCATGCTTAGCTAAAGTTTTGAGAGTCCTCCCCATTCAATTTCTTCCCCAGTCTTGCTGCTTCACTCAACAAATTCACGAATTCCTAATTGTTAGTAGTCACCAAGACAAACCTTAGGCTGATAAACAGATCAGGACGAGTGAGACTCACCAGTGAGTGACTGCCCTGATTTCAGCTCTCCTGCAGAGACTTCCAAGGTGCTTCCAGAGGAGGTTGGTTGGTGTCACAGCTCCTTAGTGTGCAGCCCAGGGGAATGGTAGTCTCTTACACAGAGAAGACCTTTTCTACCTCACTGCTTACAGAGAAGTTTTACCTTTGCAGCCAAGACAGAACATGCACAGCTGGTGAAATACAGGAATGAATGTATTTCTGGCTCTTCTGGCACTGGTTGCAAGCCAGTGGTCCTGTACATCTCAGGTCTTGGGACAGTCACTGGTGGATTTAAATCTAGCAAGACTCTGCCCACTTCGCCTAAACACAGATGGGGTCCATGCTAACATGGTGGGTGGGCTTAGGCTCTCCAGTTTCAGTACACCTCAACCTGCAACTGCACCCAGACATGACTCTGGGTAGTGAGTGATGTACTGATGTTTAAAGCCACCCAGGACCCCAGCATAACTGGTATTTAGCACTTCAGAGTAGGGTCAATCACTTCACCTGAGATTTCTCATCAAAGCAGTGATGTTGCCTTCAAAGCTGAAGTGGGCTGAAAGCTTAAATGAGCATCATAAGAGATGAGCAGTTAAGATGAACCTACAGGAATGCTTAGGGACACAGGCTCTTTCTCATTCTACATTTTCACAGGTGAAATGAAAAAATTCTCAACCTCTGTTCCAAGAGGGAACTGGCTTCTGTCACTCAAGCCATGCTGCTCTGCTGCCTAAATATAGAGCAGCTGGAGAGGTGAACAGTTATTTTAATAATCACCCAGAGGTAAACATACTCTTTGAGTGGAGAGAAAATAAAAATTAAGCATCACATTTAATTTATGATGTGGCCCTTTATTTTGAAGGAACATAAACAGAAAATATTCAGACATCAAAGGAAGAACTTCAGCTTGCACTTCTAAATTCTTTTTTTTATTATTGCTGTTAGCCTCCCAGTAGCAAAGGAAATGAGTTCTCTGGTAATCATTTCCATTTAATTTTCAGCTCCTTTCTGTTGATAGCATTGTGTATAACCTTTTTTCTAACAGTTACTTCAAATCGTGTACTTTGATATTCCATTCAGCTGGTGGGGAAAGAAAAATCAGTTCTAAAAAAGCCATTTTATCTCTGCTGTACATGAGCTCAGCAGGGTAATGTGATATCTCAGAGAGTATACTTCTTTTAAATCATTGGTATTTTCCACCAGGGTGAAATTCTTCAAGACATAACCTCTCATTTTCCCTCTCCTTCCCCCCTAAAATGTCATGGGGCCAAAGCAGTAGAGAAAAAGGGACAAAATATCAACCCTCATTCAAAAGAAACAATAATCCACCCAGCAAATCAACTCAGTTCTGGTCATACTAGGCAAAATGAAAAGAGTAAAAAGAAAATGACAAAATGGGGAAAATGGAGCATGCCGTTATCATCAGGATAATAAATCCCAGACCACAGTGGCATTTTTGAGGTAGTGAGATAAGAGTCAGCAGTGACAAAAAGTGACCTTTCTTGGAAAAGATGCTGTTAAAACTTAATAATGCATTTTATTTCTTCAGGAGATCCAGTGACACTGGAATTCAGGTGGGAAGAGGAACATAGCTGTTGCTTTGTGCTAGGCTGTCTCCGCACCAAATCATGCACTTGCTTCTCTTTCTTCGGGTGGACTGAAAAGAAAGGAATGAATAGAAAGTCTCCACAAAAGACCACAGCAGGTTTGGCTGAAAAAACAGCCATCTTTGTGCCAAGAGCAGGGCTTGAACCTTCTAACATGAGCCATTGCCTTAAGATTGCCATTAAATAATCTGCCTGAAAAGCAGCAATTTCCCATACTTGTGTGGGCTAACAAATAAAGGGAGATGGCAGTATCAGTTCAAGCCACTGGTTTTAGCAGCTGCAATCACCCTGAAGCACTTTCCATATTCTAAATGGACAGTCTTCAACGGACCCCTTGTGAGCTGTGATGTGGTCCTTTATTAGCACAGGAGCATATGAGCAAATAAGTTCTCCTGCACTCAAAGTCTGCCAAAATTTTGGGTCTAGATATGCCTGAGAAAGTGACTAGGAAAGTTCAAGATACAGGCAAGAGCTGCAAAGGCTGCTGCAAGAGAAAAGAGCTGTTTGTTCTCAGTGTAAACCAATAATAAATCTGATTGCTATGGTGTAGCTCTCTGAAATACATATTTCTTCCTTACCATCAGTACTCAACCAAACATTGACACTGAATAGTAGCAAAACTATGATTATGCTCTTCAGTTTTGGAAGAAATCACTAAGCTTTCAGATGGAGGCATCTTTCTACTGTGTCTCACCACAGGTATAACATAGTGTCCCTAGTATGATGCCTGATTTCCACCAGGGAATTAGACCCAAACATCTGCCTGTTCCTATTTTTGGATTAATCTTGTGCTTCTTCAATTGAGACTGCTGCCCTTGACTAGACATTAAAACAGCAGCCTAGAAAGTGTTTTTGTTTGAGTGTGTCTCTGCAGGGAATGCAAACCTTGCTTAATATGAAGACTCCTTTTCTTCATGGTCTGTAGACTTGAGTTTAATGTTAGGTCCTTGGAATCCATCCTGACTTTAGTTATTGAAATGCTGGGGTCTAGTCTAGCAAGACAAGCAGTTCCCCACGTAGTCAGTGGAGGCACATGTGATTTATCCCATCTCAACAAACAAGTGGAAAGAAAGATGCTTCAGATTCTTGTAAGACTAACAGACGATAAACACCCTTTAAACACCAAGACCTATACACCAGTCCAGGTAACATGAAAACAAGTGCCAAAGAAATCAGATCTGTGATTTATGGATGTACTGGAGCATGTGGCATAGATGTTTGTACCTGAACAAGCAGAACCCCAGCTCCCTCTGCGGTCACTAAGGACTAGCTATTACTGTCAGAGAAATTTGTAACACAAGTAAGTAGATACCCACATAGTTTGTACTCTAAAGTTTGTCAGTTGTTTTGAGAAGGTCTCTGCTGACTATCACAGGTCCAGGAGTGCTGCCTCCCATATAGGGAACTAAAGCCAAGCCTCTTCAAGTTAGGAGAGTCCCCTTACAGGTGAGATCAGAATAAGATCACAACCTGTGCTAATTAAACAGGAGTCTGTAGAGACAGCAGAGTGATTTCATGGACTTTACACTCCATGTGGGCTGACTAACCCTTCTCCTAAGAACTAAATATGTATTGGCTAGATAGCAAGCACCAGAAATGCTGTGAGGTAAACACAGCTGCTGTGATCTCTATACTGTCTCTGTCTGTGTTATTTGATGATAACACCAACAGGCCAAAGATGTTACCCCCATCCCTCACTTCCTAGGCCTATGATCTCTGAATAAGGGGAAATCAACCCATCCTGAAGTGGCTCCATCCAAAAACCTCAGTGTCCTATTTCAGATTGACATCACTGTAAACTAAACCAGAATACTTTGGTCCCCATCTTGTTTTGTGTAACAAAACAAGAAAAACCTTAAGATTTGGAATGTGTTAAGTGGTTTAGTGGATTCATGCTACGAAGGAAGGTCTTAGCTAGTTGAATTCCCAACACGGACAACTTTGTGGTGGCACCAAGCTGGCACTTTTGTGAATTTTGCATTTTCTTCATCCCCAAGTTTTGGAGGCTGCACATGAGGGAGCTGCTGTCTGGTTTTGCTTGGGAAGCACACAGTCGAAAAAGGAGTCAGAGGCACCGCTTGAACATTTCAGGTTGTTCCTGTTGGGATTGCTCCTTCTGCCCAGCATTGTTCGTGGGGGGCTCACTCGAGCAGCTGTTGGTTCTGAACTGTGTGAGCTTTAGAACTCGTGCCAAAGGGCTGTAGTTCGTTCTTTCCCCAACCAACCCACTTCTTTCTGTGCCACTCATTTGCAAAGAACCCTTCACTCAGTGTGATTTAAAAGGTTTTGGACTCTGCAGCCCAATCTCTTACTTCAGAGAGTAATAACTCTTAACTCACTTTGGAATTTAGCCACCATAGAGCAAGGCAGCAATGGACTGGGAACTCTTCAATTTGCACCACCCATCTAGACTAGGTGTTATGAAGAAATTCATTACAATGAGGGTGGTGAGACAGTGGAACAGGTTGTCTAGGAATGTTGTGGATGTCCCCTCCCTGGAGGTGTTCAAGGCTGGGTTGGATGAGGTCTTTGAACAACCTGGTCTAGTGGAAAGTGTCCCTGCCTATGGTGGGGGTGGGTTTCAACTAGATAATCTTGGGGTCTCTTCCAACCCAAACTGTTCTATGAATTTATGGATCTGTGCATCTGCATCCCTCTCCCATCACCTTCTTGCAGAGAAGGAAGCTGATGTTCATCTTCCTCTCACGTTTCACCATGAAAAGGGGTGATTTCATCTACAAAAAAAAGGATATCAGAAGATACTTTGTGCCAATCATGCAACAGAGAGGATGGTAAGGTTAAATAGATTAGTTACAAGGGTAGAAAGACTAAGGCTATGTATAAGGGAGAATTTTTTTAACAATGAGGATGATGAAACACTGGCACAGACGACAGAGAGGTGGTAGAAGCCTCATCCCTGGAAACAGTCAAGGTGAGGTTGGATGAATCACAGAGCGGCCTGATCCAGTTGAAGATGTCCCTGCTCACTGCAGAGGAGTTGGAGTAGATAACCTTTAATGGTCCCTCCCAACCCAAGTCATTGTCTGATTCTATGATTCTATGAAATGCCTATTAGAAAAAAGCCTTTTGGTCTGTTCCAGGCCAAAGTCAAAAAGCCTCCTGAAATCTCAAATTGATTGAAAAGAAAACTCATTCAAGCAGCTTTAATGGCTATTAAAATATTTATCTTGTCAGGGACAGAAATCACTTTAATCTACTTCCAGGCGTGTTAACTTCCTTCACTGCTCTCAACAATGTCCTCAGCAAGTTCAGGACCTAGATCCACAATTCCTGAATGCTTGGCTATCTTTGGACTTGGAGATTTTGTTCCTATCAGTCTCTCTTGGGCTCTTTTTCTCTCATTCATTTGTTGTGTAAAAATTATTCCTTCCCTTTCCACTCGGTCAGCAGAGAATTGAAATTTGCTGATGTCAGGATCTCTTAACAGATGGGAGAGCAGTATTGATTATGCAGTTGAGAGTAGGACATAAATAGCTTGTTAAAAATAAATAATAATAGTTTAAACGCTGTGTACAAACCTTTATAAAACCTAGTGAAGCAAATCAAATAATCCTTCCAGAGATCTATCTGAGTTTTTAACAAGGTGATGAAATTCAAAAGCCTTTTTCCACTTACTTATGTTAATGCTGATAAAAGAGCTGATTGAATTAACAGTCTGGAACTGCTAGAGATGAGCCTGCCTTCAACATCCCAGCCAAATGAGATGTTTGCAGCTGATGTGTGAAAGGGAAAAGAGAATTGATGAGGGAGAGAGAGCAGAAGGACAGGAGCTGCAGAGTGCAAGCCGGTTTTTTTCAGAGTAGAAGGAGAAATTTATTTTTCATCATAAATTCAGAGTCTGGACCCAAACTCACTCTGTTGTGTGTGACATTGAAATTGGGGTGTAAGGCAAAGCATGTATAAAGCCATGGATGAAATATATCCTTCCTGATTTTGGTTCAGGTTTGATGTATATAAAGTCCTTCTGAAGTGAGACCCTTGTGAAGTCCATGGGTAGAATCCCTCTGTCCCTCCATCCCTAGTATCTGGCTACTCGAGATGGTCACGACTCTGAACGGTCATGGTAAGTAAAAAGGCAAATTATAATTTTGAGGTTAGGCAGCAAAGAGGAGATTTGAAGAGAAAGTACTTTGAGCTATTATAACCATTGGTGTAAATGCACTCAGAATCATAGCATGGTTTTGGTTGAAAGGGACCTTAGACATCATCTAGTTCCAATCTTTCTTCCAGGGACAGGGGCACCTTGCCCTGGAACAGGTTGCCCCTGAACACCTTGAACACTTCCAGGGATGGGATATCCACAATCCCTCTGGGCAACCTGCTCCAGTGTGTCATCACCCTCATAGTAAAGAATTTCTTCCTGATATCTAATCTAAATCTACCCTCTTTCCATTTAAAACCATTACTGCTTTCCTGATTTATGTCCCTGCTGATCAGTCAGAATCAGGACAAAGTCTGCAGCAGGGCCTGAGTCAGACCATGAGATTTGTTCAAAATGATAATGATAGCTTAGGCTGGGGAACAGGATATTAAAAGTAAAATAAAAAAATAAAAAAAACCTACTTGTTTGAAACCAGAATTTTCCTGGGGACCAGTTCCCTGTTATTTTCACACTAATGTATTTTAGTTCCAGCTCAGCCAACAACCAAGAGATAGTTAGCAGTACAGCCAGGTTTGCAGACACTCAAGCAGGTGCACAAGGACATGCATCCATGCAGATGCATCTGTGCACCCACATTGATGCTGCCATCAGGGCTGGCCCTTTGCCCTGAAAGGCTCAAGATGCCTCCTCCACAATTATGTTGCTTCTCTCAAGTCTTCATCCCTGCTGCTGCAGAATTAAATCATGGAATCATAGAATAATTTGGAAGGGACCTTGAAAGGTCATCTAGTCTAATTCTCCTGCAGTGAGCAAGGACATCTTCAACTAGATCAGGTTGCTCAGAGTCCCATCTAAGCTGGCCTGGAATGTTTCCAGGGGTGGGGCATCTATCACCTCTCTGGGCAACCTGGGCCGGTGTTCACCATCTTCACTAGGAAAAAAATTTCTTCCTTAGGTCTAGTTTAAATCACCTGTTTTTAGTTTAAAACCATTATCCTTTATCCTGTCACAAGATGCCCTGCTGAAAAGATTGTCCCCATCTTTTTATGGGCCCCATTTAAGTACAGAAAGGCCACGATAATGTCTCCCTGAAGCCTTCTCCAAGCCAAAGAACCCTCACTCTTTCACCTTTTCTTCATAGCAAAGGTACTTCAGCCCTCTGACCATTTTTGTGACTTTCTCTACACCCACTCCAAGAGGTCCCAGTCTTTCTTGTGCTGAGGACAGAAAGCCTTCAATGACTCATTTCAGAGAAGCTGAAGCACCATAAACACATCCTGCTGAGACGTTTCAGCTGTTATTTTTTACAGATTCAAGGTGCTGTGTAAAAAAATCCCCATTTAAAGAAAAAGCAAGTGATCCCAAAGAATGTCTTTTCAGCAGGTTTACCCTTCCTTGTGAGACTACATCTGGATTCCAGTTCTGGGTTCCCCAGTTCAAGACAGAGATGTATTAAAGAGTATCCAAGAGAGGCTTACAAGGATGGTGAAGGGACTGGAACATCTGTGTTATGAGGAAAGGCTGAGAGATCCTGGGGCTGCTCAGACTGGAGAAGAGCAGACTGAGGAGAATCTGATCAGCATTGACAAATATCTGAAGGGTGGGTGTCAAGAAGAAGGGGCCAGGCTCTTTTCAGTGGTGCCCTGTGATGGGATGAGGGGCAACAGAGACAAATTGGAACACAGGAAGTTCCACCTCAACAGGAGGAAAAACTTCTTTACTGTGAGGATGACAGAGCATTGGAACATGCTGCCCGAAGAGGCTGCAGATTCTCCTTCTCTATGAATTTTCAAAACCCACCTGGATGCATTCCTGTGTGGACTGCTCTAGGTAATCCTGCTTTAGCAAGGGGGTTGGACTCGATGATCTCTGGAGGTGCCTTCCAACCCCCACCAGTCTATGATTCTATGATTCCAATGCAGAGATAAATATCTGGCCACAGGACTTTCAATAGAAGCCACAACATAGGAATCTGAGATATGAACAGGCTGGAATACAGATCAGTGCAATGAAGCAAAAATCCCTATGCATTCTCATGAAGTAAAAAAAAATCAATTAAAAAGTTTGAAATAGTTTTGCATGCAAGGAATACCTAACTTGTTGATCATGCTGCTGAAGGATGGTACAGAGTCCAACAGCACACCAAATGTTTTAGCTACTTCTAGTGAAACGTTTGTAGAACAGGAAAAAAAAGAAAAAAGAGAAAACTCATAGCTGGGTCAGATGGATAGACCTCATGGTGCACCAACCATGTTGCAGGGGAAAAAAATTTAAAAATAGAAAATTGTTCCAAATTTTCCTCCCTTTTACTTCCAATCATAAAGAGGGAATAAAATAAAGAGGAATCAGAATCATCCCCCTTCATCAAGTTGGATATGGAGGTTTTAAGTTCCTCCTTCAGCTCATTTATGCAATTCTTCATCTCTCCAGACAGAGTTTCAACGGCTTCAATGGTGTGTTGGCCAGGAAACGAATCCAGGTCAGCTGCTTGGAAGGCAGCTATGCTCATCGCTATACCACCACGGAAACATTTTGTGGCAATGGCAATACAGGAGATGTTTAGTCAAAATTCCCTTTCCCAGATATTTCCAAGATGATCTCAGCAAAGGGCAAATATGACCTCTGCACACTTCCTTTCCTGTAAAAAAGAGTTTACAATTCTTCTTTAAAGAGTAGATGTGGTAGGTAAAGAGCCACAGCACTTTGGAGATGCTCTGCTAATATGGTGATGAAAAATACAGGCATTAGATGAAAAGTTCAGTATAGGAAAAGGTAAGTCATGGTACTCCTGATTCACCTCAACTGAAGAAGGAAATTCTCATAACTGAGCAGAAGGATGCTGTGGAACAACTCCATTGCATCACACCAACATTAAATGGAATTGTTGCTACGAAGAACTGATTTGATAGACTGAGAATCTTTTGTTTGTTTCCCTGGATTATTCACAACTGGGTGGTAGTTTTACTAATTTGTCCTTTAGTCAAAATAGCTAGTGTAGACACATTTTTGTCTCTCTGATAGCAGGACAGCAGTGTTCTCATCACTTCTTCCTGGCTATTTGTGCCGTGTGTTGGATACTGAATCACGTAACAGTGCTGAGCACTGTGCCACTACAGCAATCATCTATCTCTGGGAAAATAAAAATTTAAAAAAAAAAAAAAGAGAGAGAGAGAAAAAAAGTTAAGGAGAGGAGAAAAAAGAAATAAAAGGAGGGGAAAAAAAGAAAACAAAAAAGAGAAACTTCCCCCTTTTTTGTGTTTTTTCATGTTGGCAAATTATCTGCAAAAAGCTCAGCATTGTTTGAATAATAAAAAAGCTTTTACAGATGGCCACAAAAGTGTTTGCAGTGAGAGCATCCTCATGAATATTTATTCTTACCGATTCTCCTGACAACTTCACTTTCTGCAGACATTCTTTACAAGTAAACACTTAAACAGTCTCCAAAAACAGGCAGATAAAAAGGTTTTGCACATAAACACAAGAACACTTGCAGATTATTTATTTTGCAGCACCAGCCAGAAATCTCACCCAGAAGAAAAGCGCTCTTGCATTCCACTCTTTAGATGCACAGATCAAAAATAACATCCATATAGAATCAAGGAATTGATTTCATTGGAAAAGACATTTAAGATCATCAAGTCCAACCGTTGGCATAACACTACCAAGACCAGTAAACAATGCTCTGAATTGCCATGCCTATGCATATTTTTTTACACTTCCACAGACAGTGATTCCACCATCTCCTTGGTCAGCTTGTTCACTCTTTCAAGAAAGAAATTTTTCTTAATGTTCAACCTAAATCTTCACTGGTGCTACTTGAGACCCTTTCCTCTTGTCCTGTCACTTTATTCTGGGGAGAGGAGACAACAACCACCTCACAACAACCTAATATCAGGCAGTTGTAGAAAGCAATAAGGTTTCCTCTCAGTCTCCTCCTCTTCAGATTAAATAATCCCAATTTCCTCAGTTACTTCTTGTAAAACTTGTTCTTCAGGCCCTTCACCAGCTTCCTTCCTGAAGAGCTTGGTCTAAGAGCACAGAAAAATAACATGGTACTATTCTTACTTTACAGATGTGGCATTGATATTGACCAGAATGGAGATACTTGACCTAAACTAGATATCAAATGGCAGAATCACAGAATTAGCCTTTACTCTTTCTGAATTCCCATCCTTACACTATGTTAAGATTTTTTTTTTTTTCCCTCCAGCCAATGGTTTAGGAGCTTCTTAGAATGTGGACTTTTGGTCTTACACTCCTTTAGAACTCCAAGCAATGTGCTACCCTATACATGGTACACTAAAACATAGGGAAGAAGTCTTTTACAGAGAGTGGTGAAACACTGGTGCAGGGTACCCAGAGAGGTGGTAGGTGAGGAAACATTCCAGGTCAGGTTGGATGGGACTCTGAGCAACCTGATCTAGTTGGGGATGTCCCTGCACACTGAAGGAGGGTTGGACTAGATAACCTTTCAAGGTCCCTTCCAACCCAATACATTTGCATTCTATGACTGTATGATATAACTATTTTCTAGTTAGTGTCAATACTTTATATCCTAATAGAGGAAAGAATTTAATGAGCTCACTTTAATGAGCATGGACTATTTTACCTCAGCCAAATTCCATGCTCATTATATGATTTTTAAAACCAAAGCAAAATAACTTTTATGGATTTTCACAGTAAATAGTATTTGAATAGCATAGGACATTGAGTGCCAGGCAGAGAGGTTGTAGATCTGGAGGCTGACGTATTCAGCTGAGATACTTCTACCCACATGGTTCTTTTACGTGGGTTGAATCACTGCAGATTATGTCCAGTTGAAAAGAAACAGTATATTCTGTGGTGTTTAAAGATGTCACACTCATTGCAGAGCTTTTGGAAACCAGTGAGTCAGCAGGAGGAACACAATGCTAGTTCCAGCTATTAGGCAGTTATTTAAAACAAAGCAAACAGAAACAAAAAAAGCCACTTGTGAATTCAACAGATGCAGTGAATTCCCTGATTTGCAAAGGCTAAAGTGTTTGCATAGAGGAAAGGGGCATTTTTATTAACATAAAGGTCACTGCAGTGCAATTATTTGTTCAAATGAATTATTCAGTATTTTTCTTTTAATCTCATTAAATGTGGATGTCCATAAACAAATTCTGAAGATGCAAAGAAAATCAAAGCAAAAAGCATGTGCGGGGATGGAAAAGCAACAGGATAGACACCTTGTGGACACACAAAAGAGCACAGCCAGATTTTAATCCAGCCAAAGGTACCTACAGGAGGGATCAAAAAGCCAGCTGATTTCTTGTTAGCTATGTCAGTTCTCACCTGTTTCTTGACTTCTCTGTTCATGGCTGCTTTGTTGCAGCTGTGTTCCCGGCAGTCCTTAGACAATGGAAGAGCCTGTGACCCACAGAATCCACCACTGGAACTTCTAGATACTCAGGTTCCCAGATGAAAACAAGATTGAAGTCACTTAAGCAAGAATTAACTTAAAACCCTCATCAGCCCATGGGTTTAGTGCTCCCCAGTGGTGTTTCAAACCCTTCAGAGATGCTGTCTTGTCAGAAAGACATCTCATGGAAATAGGTAGAATTTACTTATTAGATTATAACTCATTGCTCTGCTTTTTCAGGATATTGAGATACATGAAGACATCTTAAAGGATAAGGCAAAATGTGATTACCCTAAGCTTTCTGGCACAGATCTAGTCTCTATATCTGCAGATCTAGCAGAACTCTAAAGAGTCTTGGATGGACTCTCTGGACATAACTGGAACTTTAAAAATAATCACAGACTACTGGGGGTTGGAAGGGACCTCTAGGCATCATCTAGTCCAAATCTCCCTGCTAAAGCAGGCTTACCTACAGTAGAGTGTATAGGATCATGTCTGGATGGGTTTGGAATCTCTCCAGAGAAGGAGACTCCACAACCACTCTGGAGAGCCCAGTCCAGTGCTCTGTCACCCTCAGAGGAGAAATGTTTTTCCTTATATTAAGATGGATTCCCTTGAGTGATTTGTAGTCCTTCCACAAGCAACACTATCCAACTATCACAAACTCAGGCTGACTGTTAGTGTAGAGCCCATGAACTGATCTGATGCCATTTGGTTAGAAATAGTTCTAACTTCATGAGTTTCCTGCAAAGCTTTTTAGCAACTTCTTCTTCTTTTTTTTTTTTTTTCTCAAATGAGAAAATGAAAGAAGTTCAGGGGAGATTTTGTTGCTCTGAGTGACCAAGCCTGCTGGTTTAGGATTGCTAGCTGGCCATCTATCTGAGACTGTGAGTCCAGCTGAGGAAGGTCACAGTACTTTTTAATGTGCCCACCTGAGTGACTGTTACACTTAGACCATACTTCCAGCATGCTGTATTTTGTGCTTGCAAATTTGAAACCTGCTTTCCTAATGAGCTGCTTTAATTAGCTGTTTGAGTGGAACTTTCTGCCAGCAAACTCATTTGCTAAAATACACATGGAAGATAAATGCAAAAGAATATAAATTGTGAGTGTCTTGAAAGTAGAGTGAATATCTACAGTACTTATTTTACAGTAATTGCCATGATGCAGTAAATCTGGGGTATTTTTACACCTGGAACCATGATTCCTGAGTACTGAAGATGTCTGAGTATTATATATATCCACTTCACTTGGAGAGATGCTGAATGTAGTTGAGATTGGACATGGAAAAAAAGTCATTTCCATGTGGCACCCGTTTGTTGGTTTAAATTAAATGAACTGGCAATCATAGCTAATTTCCTGCTGCTGAGAGACCATATCAATAATTGCCTACTCTAACATCATTCACATCAGAGAAGCCCAAAGCTGGTGGGTGAGGGTCATTGCTTTACAGACCCATAGTGTGGCAATCACACATCCTCCCAGGTCACCTCTGAGATCAGGGGTAGCAAGAGCTTCCACTCCTGCTAAGGCCAGGAAAACAGGATGTTCACACCCCTCTGAACTGTTACATGATGATGTGCTCTTATACAGGAGGACCACAATTGAGCCTTTTTCCCTTCTGGACCTCCTCTGTACTGCCTGGCAAGAGCTATGTGGCTGAGGATTACTACGATGTGTTTACATTATAACCCTATCTAATAACAGCACACACTCCTGGAACATAAACCACTACATCATCCTCCTTTACCCTAGCTGCTGATACCACATGTGAGCATGACAACAGCAGTCACAGCAAGAGAAAAACCTCTCATCTCTTTTCTGCAAGCTTAAAATGACTAGGAAAGCTTGGCTTCAGCAGAAGCCAAACGGTAAGATTCATGATAAATGAGGGCAGGTTGGAAGAAAAAATCTTCAGGTTTTGCTATGCTGCCCTAAAAGGGGTCACAGCCTCCCTTAGCATTAGCTTGTTGGATGCACCCTTGTCTTCCAACAGCCAGTCCCCTTTCTGCTCATCCTTCCAAATTATAGAAGCACTGTATCATTTTGGTTGAAAGACACCTTTACCATCGTTAAGTCCAGCACAGCCAGGTCACCACTAATTCATGTCCCTCAGCACCACATCTACATGTCTTTTAAATACCTCCAGGGATGCAGACTCTGCCACTTCCCTGGGCAGCCTGTCCAAAGGTTTGACAATCTTTTTGGGGAAGAAATTATTCCTAGTATTAAACCTAAACCTTCCCTGGCAAAACCTGAGGCTCTTAGTTCTTATTCTATCATTTGTTTCTTGGGAGAAGAGACTAACACCCACCTCACTCCAGCCTCCTTTTAGGTAGTTGTAAAGAGCAAGAAGGTCTCCCCTGAGCTTCCTTTTCTGCAGGCTAGACAATCCCAGTTCCCTCAGATGCTCCTCATCAGTCTTGTGTTTTTACATAGATCTTACACAGTCTTTAGCTGCAAAAGATTTCCAATCCATTTTACTGCTTTCCTTGATGCCCCTACAGCATCAAACTCCTTTGTCAGTGGAAATAGTCTCTTTGCCACAGACTGATAGATTGTCCTCATGGATATAGCTATTCAGCCCCAACCTCAATTGCTGAATTCCCTCATTAAGCCCAAATCCATTCAATGGCAGTGGGAATTTGGTGGCAAGCCTTGAAGATGGTTGGTAAATAGTTGGTAAAATTTCATCTGAAGCAAAACAAGGAGAAAGAGATTTGGGTATTTAAACCTACCTCTAGCTCTGTCCCTAGATTAGAAAGAACTGAAGTCCATTCCAACCCAGTGCCCAAACCATGTGGCCAGGAATGAAAGGGGAGGCTTTTAAAAATGCTCTTCAGCTGCATTACCTTCTCTAACAATGTCATGGTCTGATGGACAACAAGATCAGTAACATCAATGCAGCCAAGAAGGGTAGTTTGACTCACTACTTGCTGGCCAAGCTCTGCAGAAGTGTGCATGGTTTCACAGCACCATCCTGCCATGTGAGGTTGCCTACACTGCAAAATGAGCAAATCTATGCAGATGTGGTGGTAAAACCAGACAAGTCTGGTTAGGAAGATGTATCTATTTATAATGTGTTTCTCATAGGATGAGATTTCTGACAAAGAATAAGAAAGACTGGAAAGCCTGAAATTATGCAAAGAAATAAGGATGAGCATGAGATCATTCTCTACAGGGCTGCTGTTTGTTGTATCAGCCTCTCCTGTTTTCCATCTGGATTATATCACAGAATGATGGGATTTGGAAGAGACCTCTGGGGATCCTCTAGTCCAACTTCCCTGCTAAAGCAGATGCATTTATATCAGGTTGCACAGAATCATGCCCATGTGGGTTTTCAAAGTCTCCAGAGAAGAGACTCCACCACTTCTCTGGGCAGCCTGTTCCAGTAGCTGTCACCACCAAGGGAAAGGAGCTTTTCCTTATGTTTAGGTGGAGCATCCTGTGTCCCACTGCCCCTTGCCCACTGGGCAGCACTGAAGAGAAATTGACCCCATCTTCTTGGCAACTGCCCTTTCCAGTGCACTGGGGTTAGAACTGTCCATGCTAACAATGTAAGCATGCCAAGGGATGCTCTTATGTACTGGAACTACCCTGCATGTCCTGGGTTGTCTCTGTGCTACTGACCTGCCAGCTGCCAAAGCAAGGCTGTAAGCCAGCCACCAGCTGGCAATGGTCCCTGAACTGGACTAAATGTGAAATATGAGAATGGTTCAGGTTTTAGTAGAATGGTTTAGGAACGGTTTTAGTAGAAACAGGCCAGATTTCTGCCAGGGAGTGTTCTAACATTTCACAAACATGGACAGTGGCCAACAATGTTCTGAGCGTAACTGACCAGTTTTTGTCTACGTCGCTATAAATGGAGGGTGTATCTATATTGGTCTAGATATGTCCAGGGGAACTTGGTCTGTAGTGGGAATTCCAAATTACAGCTCAAAACAGGTCATATAACAAATGAAATAATATAATGTGGTCAGTCTTATCACTGTTTCCAAACCACGGTCTTTCGTCTTGCAGGTTTCACAAGCAGCAGTTATGACATACATCTTTTGTAACCAGCAGCAAGTCTGTCATTGCTTCAAATCTGGCCAAACATTACCTGGTTTCTCTTCAAATGTCTACTGCAGGTCTAGGTCAAAAAGATGACAGTGTGTTAGCAATTGCTTCTTGGGGGAAGAGACTTGGGAGATCTAATCAAACACACAAATGTGAAACAATAGGAATCATTAATTAACCTCAATGGCCTGGGGTAGATGATTTTATACACAGTTCCTTCTAGAACAGTCTGAAGTCATCTTTAATTGTTCCAAGAGCTGTTTCAGTGGGGGTGGTGGGGATTGCTGCCTGGATTTAATAACATGAGATCATCAAGTCCAGACGCTGCTCATCAGAGTAGATAATGCAAAGTTTCTGTGTGTTGGAACTCTACAGGGTGGGAAAATTTCTCAGATGCCTCATTTTAAAGGGTGGTCGTAGTGACTTGCTGGGTCATATGTGATAGGAATGAGCAGGGAACTGAAGCGTCCCTCGGGATACAAGTGGCACACAACTTTAATCAATTCTGATGTGCAAACACAAGAAAAGTGCTGGCTGGAGACCCTGAATGTGATGGAGGCTTGGAGCTTGGCCCAGACTTTATGCCTCTGCCTTGTGTCAATCCAGGATTTGCCAGTAACTACCATTTTTCTCGGGATAGTTACCAAAGAGATGGAGAATCTGTAGCCTATTTGATGACAAAAGCAATCTCTGTCCTTTGTCCAGAACTGAACACAAGATGGTGCTGCCATCCACTGATAGCCAGCCTTGCACAGAGCTTTACACTCTTCCTACTTCTTAAAGCATTTAAAACAAGCCCACTTTGGATCCTGTGTTGATGAAGCTTGCCAGAAGCTCTGGGCTACTGGGAAGAACAAGCTGAAAGGTCTCTCTGGCAGCCTGGCTCAAAAAAGCATGGTTAAAATCGTGCTGCACAAGAGCTTCAAGCAAATACACCACAATATACTTCCAAAGGACTCATCTTAACTCTGGTCTAGGGGAGAAAATTCCCCAGGGGACAGTAGCCACCACAGTTTTCTCCTGTGATGAGTCTCTGTAGGAGATAATGGCTATCATGCCTTGCCTAGATGAGCTGAGTTAATGCCACGATGCCCAGCAAAATCCTTATTAGTCCCAGGCAGAAAATGCCAGATGGCAAATGTAAATACGAGCTGAGCAAAAACTAGCAACAAAAAATGCACTGTCCAGGATTATGCTGTAACCAAATTCAGATCTGCTGTGTCTGCAGTGTTCCCACCACAGTCAGCATTTGGGAAAGTCTTCTCAATCCAGTGTGGATGCAATGCAAACTCCCAGGCCAGCTCTTTGCCCCTTTCCAAGGAAAAGCTGATGACTGATCTATGTGAGGCTTGAGCCACTGGACATAGCCAACATCAGAAAGAGCACACAACCTCCCAAAGAGATGGAGGAGACAGCTGCTCACTGCTCCCAGAGTCAAGTGATTGTATGAGACTCACTAGGAATAATATGTCCCAGACTAACAAATTTTAATCAAAATACTGAAATCCAGTTCCTCCTAGATTCAGAAAACTTCTTTGTCTGACTTCTGTGGCTAAAGCCTGTGGGCACATGACTGAGATGTTTATGAATGACACAATTGTGTTCATTGCTCTTTCATGGGGCTTCTTTGTGCCCAGTGACTTTGCCCTCCCCTATTTAGAGGCTCTTACAAGCCCTTAGAGACTCTGTTTTCCACCCAGTCACTCACTTGCAAAATCAATGGGAATGTCAATTCCTGGGAGATACTCCTCTCTCTGCTGACTGTGATTAAAACCAGCCAACTGATTCAACAGCTCTTGGTGGGACATGCAGCATTGCTTAAGCCTCTTTCCAAAGGAAACAAGGTCAAAGGGAGCTTTCTCTCCTTGTTGGGGAGACACAGTTAAAAAGTACAACACAGTTGCCTTTTTCATAGTGAGGGAGAGGGCTGCTCTGTGTTTTTCAGCTCTGAGGCTCTCAGTGACTAGTACTGCATCAGACCTTTCCCATTCCTGATTCCCTGGCTTCCCAGTGCAGAGTAGATCATTCACACATGTCCTTCCCATCTTCAGCAGGGGATTGCTGTGGCTTGCAGAGTTGTGGCTTTAAGATTTTCCCATGTGTTTTTTTTTTTTTCTGTCAAAAACTGAATATTTCCCCCCTCACATGGCTCTTCCATTGAATCAGTGGATGTACCTTGAGTTGTCATCCTGGTAGCATCTGAATTGCAGTCCAGGTAGGTGTCAATGATACAGTGACGCCCCGCAAGCTGTTCTTGATATTTCACACAGCAACCTGAACCAAGTAAATCTTTTCCTCTCAACTCCCACAAACTGATTTTATGCCATTCCTAGAAGTCTCCACTCCAGGTTTTGTCCTGGAGGCACAGACACACATTACTACAAATCAGTCCTCTCCTTCAAGTGCCAATAATTCTAGGCTAGACACTGAGAATCGCTTGCAATTTGAGAGTGTATCAAGATAATAGCTGAGTGTTGAGAGCTGAATAAACCAAGCAGTAGAAAATTATAGTATGGCTCAGATGTGCACCAGTTCAGTGGTGGACCTTGAATACTATGGTCAAATCCTCATCCTTCTTTGTATCTCTACTCAAGTACCCCATCCCTGCAACTACCTTGACTTTTGGTAATGGGCAATCTACTTAGGTCACAGAACAGAAAGCTTAGAAAACCTGTTACCTAAGAGAGATCATAGAATTTTTTAGCTTGGAAAAGACCTTAAAGATCATCAGTCCAGCTAGTAACCCAGCACTGCCAAATCCACCACCAAGCCATGTCCCTAAGCACTGCACCTACATATGTGCTCCCTGTGCAGCCTGTTCCAAAGTCAGACAACCCTGAGGATCATGAAATTTTTCCTAATATAAAAACCAAATTCTCCCTTCATGCCATTTCCTCTTGTTCTGTTGTTTCTTACTAGGGAGAAGAGATTGATCTCCACCTTGCTACAACCTTCTTCCAGGTAATTCTAAGCAGAAAGAAGGTCTTCCTTCAGCCTCCTTCCACCTTTTCAGTCCAAACAACTCTGGCTTCACTAGCCACCCTCACAAGACTTGTGACCCAGACCTGTCACCAGCCTTGCTGCTCTTTGGAAATGCTTCAGCACCTCAATGTCCTTCTTGTAGTGAGAGACCCAAAACTGAATAAGGTGTGGCCTGATCAGTGCCAAGGACAGGAAGACAACCACCTCCCTGGTCCTTCTGACCACACTATTTCTGCTACAAACCAGGATGCTGTTGGTCTTCTCAGCCACCTGTGCACACTGCTGGCTCATATTCAGATGGCTGTCAACCAGCACTCCCATGTCCTTTTCCACTGAGCAGCTTTCCAGATGCTCTTCCCCACGCCTGTATCATTGCATGTGGTTGTTGCGACTCAAGTGTAGGACCTAACACGTGGCCTTGTTGAATCTTATACAATTCACCTCAGCCCGAGTTCAGCCTGTGCAGATCCTCCTGTAGAGTCTTCTAACACTCACTATTTCTTTTTTTTTTTTTTTTGGTTGGCTTGCCTGTATGGTCACTTGTTTGAAGAGACCTTCCTCTCCTGAAAAGGCTGCTTTGCCACTGTCACACAAACATCCTCCTTTCCATCCCTATTTCTGTGATAGCCTGTATTTTAAAATAAATATACCGTGAGTAGGAGCTGTGGTGATAAAAGCCCCTCACAGACAAACCCACACAGCTCACTAGTCCTAAGATATGGATTTTTTAAAACATTAAGCAGGGTACTGGATGAGGCACTTAGTGCCATGGTCTAGTTGATTGCTTAGGCCTGGGTGATTGGTTGGACTGGATGATCTTGGAGGTCTCTTCCAACCTGATTGATTCCATGATTCTATGATATTAGAAAGGAAAAAGTAGGCCAACAAAGCTGCTGAGGTACAAACCAGACCACGTCTGAGAATTAGGCTAAGAGAGCATCTGCTTTTCTGGGTTACCTACTGGTACCACTTTAGCTTGTCCAGGACAGATGGGGAAAATCGTGGGATGTTTGGAAACCTCCCATATAGTGACATTTTGGGTCAGGATCTGACATTACAGGAAAGATGATGCATAAGACTTAAGGAAGACAGTGCTGCAAACAAGGCACCGTGAGTTTGAGTCCCAAGCTGTGCTAATCATGTCTCTTCCTGTGCACACCTCACCTCACTCACCTGTCAGTGTCACAGATCAGAGAGTACCAGCAAGGACAAATCCTGGATGGCACTGAAATCAGTGGAAAGGAGGTAGCAAAAGTATACAGCTGAACTTCCAAAAAAAGTAATTCACTAGGAGGCAAAAAGCTTTCTTTAGGATGACCTTTTAGTCCTACCACTATGTACAACCCTTCCAAGTGAGGAGCATGAGCAGGCTACAAGCCTGATGAAATTATCTGATGATCCTATGAAATAGGGCTAAAACATGGAAGTTCACAATATGTCTGATCAGGAAAAATGAATACCAGCTCAAAGACTATCTGGCCTGCTCCCCATCCTCCTGCCAATGAAAGCAATCAGCCAGTATTCACCTAACCCTGCTTAGGCTGAACAAGAACTTTTGGGGTAGAGACAGAAAAAGGAATTGTCCAGGAGCTGGCACAGCTGTGAACAAGGATTGCTCAGAAATTTAGGTCCTAACAGCTGCTCACTTAACCTGCTTTATCACCAGTTGAAATCTCTGGGCCAGATGCTTAGCAGGAATATGTCACATCAATGTCCACCCAAGTAAACTGAGGCATCGTTCCTCAAAGGTCAAGCACTGCTGTGCTCTCTTCTAGCAGGTACCATACACCTGAGAGTACTGTCAACAGCAAAATTCTCTCTCTCACATGTCCTCTTGATTCCTAAAGAAAGGCACAGAAGACTGACTCTGCAATGATATGGACATTGTCTGTCCAGGACCACGCTGAGAACTGGCAAACTCATTCATCAGCTGCCTCTGTACAAATGGTAATAGCATGCACTCACCAGCAGCTTGGCAGGGGTTGGGAGCAGTGACCTAGAAGTTAAAGGCTCTTTGTTTATCACTAATCCCTGGAGCTATGCAGTCCCAAAGCCTTTCCCTTTCTGTGCAACACAAGACCAGCTTTCACAGCCGTGCCCTGAGCCCAGTGAAGTCAATAGAAAGGCTGTCATTGTCCCTGGTGACCAATGCACTGTCCCTGGATTCTGCAAAATTAGACTGGCTTCTGCTTTTGTTGTAATCAATACAAGTATTACCAGTGACCAGTGCTGAATCCCAATGAGACCATAGCATGTGTCCCTCGGGAGTCCCAGTGAGGCTGAAATCTGTGGTCACCTTTTTCTGAATATTTCAGAGGATGCAGGATAAAGCTTTAGATTTTCAGCAGGTTTTTACTATGTTCTAGGTGTCTTTTGTTCTCAGGATTTCTTACAACCACACCTGAATCATACACTCCATGTCCTACCCCTGCGTAACCCTTTTTTGAAGTCTTGTCTTGCATCTCCTGGGAGTTGCTCCTGCGGTGACATGAAACCACTACTGGGGTATAGCAACACTTTTTCTACTGAAGAAAAAAGAAAAACAAGACACAAAAAAACCAAACTGAAAAATGAGGAATCAGGAAAAAAAGTAATATCAGCTAATTGATTTAAGCCAGTCAAGATTCTGGTTTAATGTTAGAAGCAAAATTCCCTGACTTACACCCTTTAGAATTATTTTTCTCCAGGACTGCTGGAAACTCCTCTGCTCTCACTGGCTTTGTATTGTTAATAACATCATTGATATTAATTAGTCCTTGATAAAGATTAGGATGATTCTCTGATTTGTCAAAATGAGCAAACAAGACCAAAGAACTTCACTCTGCACATCCTGCAACTGGTCCACATCTGCTGGTCAAGCAATGAAGAATTTTAACCAAGATGTAGGGCAGCATCATAGTGCCAGCAACATGTCACAGAGGGTTTGAGGATCTTAGAGCTGTAGCTGCCTTTCTTGGCAAGAGTAATGCTGTTACAATCTATATCCAGTATGCTTGGCCCACCAACAATGCCCCATTGCTCATGTTCCACTGCCTATGACTTTTGCCTTTCTCCAGACCCACATAGTTCTATTTGACTCAGCCAAAAGCTCTGTCCTCACACTCAGGTCCAGAAGACTTGTGTTTAGGGGAAAGAGACCTAATCCATATTTTCTTTCCAATGGCACTGTCCACTGTGAGTTACTTCCACTATCCCAGTTAAAAAGAAAAGGTTTTTTTTCCAACTCTGGATATCTCTTGCCCCTGCTTCCACCCACTGTGTCTCCTTGAAGAGAGGGGCAGTCATGAAACCCAGAGCTAGACATCCAAGAGAAAGGATCTCTCTGGGGTTGTCCTCTTCTCCATATTGGCTACAAGTAGAACCAAACCAGTGTGTTACACTGAGTCCTTATCTTTCAGTGACAGAACCCAGGTGAAAACTAACCCACTGAAAGTTAACCCATGCCACCAACCATGCATGGTCAAACCATGTATCTTAAATTTCTCCTGTAAGGTTCAGCTACAGAGCTTTAGTCCAGATTTTCCACATCTTCTTTCAATTTTGAATAATCATGGCAGGAAAAATATCTTTCCTAGGGTGAATTGGTAATCTGGGCACAAAAAAAAAAAAAGTTGTTCATTATTTTCTTCTCTTCCAGGATTTTTTTTTCTCTGCAATTTGGAATGCCCACAAATGATAATTGGCTTGTAATTGGTTATATTTATTTTCCTTTTTGTGGGTTTTGTTGGGATTTTTGGGGCGGGGGGGGGGGGGGTGTTGTTTGGTGTGTTTGCTTGTTTTTCTTTTTGTTTGGTATTGGATGGATATGGTTTTCTTTAAGGAAAAAAAAAAAAAAAGGGTGACTCTTTTGTATGCTGAGTTAAATTTAGTTTAATGCATCAGCAAAAAGGATCCAGATCCAGACAGATGCTAGTGGAGGCCTGGCATTTGCCTTTATGACAGTAGATGGAGCTACATCCTCAGTAATCTCCCTTTCCACACAGGAGAGCTGAGAGAAGAGGTTTGTTGGTTGTGCTGCTCCCTTCTCTTGGCAACTTCATACAGAAGGGGACTAAGTGGACAAAAGAGATGAATTATCAGGAGTGGAGAGAATGAAATAAATGCCAGGACTGGGAGTGTTACCTGCTTCTCCAAGAACTTTATTTGACAGACACTTACTAAAGGAGATGTAACCCATTTTGACATCACTCCATGTTACATGGAGACACAAAAGTGCACATACAAGTCTTTGGACCTCTCCATAGCCTGGTTTCATCCAGTCCTGAGGCCATCAGTCTTCTCCCAGAGTTGTTTTATTTTCTCTTATTCCGTGGAAGAGCTGAGGTTTTTCATACCAGCAGCAGAACAAGAGGACACAGTCTCAAGCTGCGCCAGGGGAGGTTTAGGCTGGAGGTGAGGAGAAAGTTCTTCACAGAGAGAGTGGTTGGCCATTGGAATGGGCTGCCCAGGGAGGTGGTGGAGTCACCATCCCTGGAGGTGTTCAAGAGGGGATTGGACGTGGCACTTGGTGCCATGGTTTAGATAGTCATGAGGTGTAGGGTGACAGGTTGGACTCGATGATCCTTGAGGTCTCTTCCAGCCTTCTTGATTCTATGATTCTATGATTAATTTCCAGGAATTCCCTGTATAAATGACTGTTAAATGACTTTTCTAGCCTGTAGCTTCAATGTCCAGCTCTGGAAGACACTCCTTCTCCTGCCATGGATCCTGAGCTGTTTTGATCCTTGTCCTTTCCCAGGCAACTGGTGAAGTCCTGCAGATCTTTTTAATTTATATGGTTAAAGCCTCCTCTGGAATATGATCTTCCTTCATCTTCAGGACTCCGTGAATTCTTTCAACATACTCTTTCAAATCTGCTACTACCAATTTCTCCAAAAAGAACAGAGAGGGACTTTTTCTTCCCTACACTGGCAGATGCCTTAACCTTAAACGTTGCTTCCTTGAAGTGGTCTGAAAAATGAATCATTGTGGAAGCACAACAATTTTGTATCATTTATAGGCAGGCAAATCACAGAAAGGTATTTTAATAATACTGTGTTTAGCATCACAAATTCACCAGCAATGTCTCTGCAAGACTGAGCAGCTGCAGCCCAAAGCCTTCAGGTTATAGTAGAAGACATCTATGAAACTGTGAGACCATCTCAGCCTTTAGTAGATCCTAAGATGGTTGGAGTAGGAGGGAAAGTGTATTTATAATTTGCAAATGCTTTTTATTCTAATCAGGGCTAAACAAACCATTCTTGGATGACAGAACCTGCCTGGATTTGTTGTTTTGAAGCTCATGGCTGGACTTTTGAGTGTTTGTGAGCACCAGTGGGGCTTTTCCTCCACCTCAGGTTTTAATTTAAATTCTTTATGCATTGTAAGCACTGAGTTGATGGCACAGTACTTCCCTCAATAAGGACATTATTATGTTGTTTGCCTTCATTCTGGATACCTATTTTCACTAAACTTCTTGGCATGAGGATTTTTGCAGCCTTTACTTCCTTGCCAATTTCAGTTTAAAAAACCTGTACCATCCCAAAGCTGTGGTTCTGGAAGGACTCACCTTAGCTGTCCATCATCCCAAAAGCCAGAAACTGGAGACACAGTTGGCAAAATCAAGGATTTTGGCATGCTTCAAAAATAAAGCTATTGCCATGATTGTGTCTGTGTCACTGGCCTCATAAAGTCCAAAAATAAAGGCTGATTTCCTGTGACATTAGTTGCTAATGTTTCTTCAGTCCCTGATTCACCTTGTGTACAGATTCATAGAATGCATCAGATTGGAAGGGACCCTCAAAGGCCATCTTGTCCAACCCCCCTGCAGTGTTCAGGGACATCTCCAACTAGATCAAGTTTCTCAGGGCCCCATCAATTTTGACCCTTATAGTCTCCAGGGACTTTGCTTCCACCACTCCTCTGGGCAACCTTATCTGTGGCTAGACAGATGCTTGCAGAGGGGATTGTCCCTCTCCGGTGAATTCCTCCCTCTCTTTCATTATTCCCTGCCAAGAAAGCAAAGGCAAAGGATTTCTCCCTGGTAATCATCCCACATCTATGCATCAAAAAGGCAGCATTAAGCTTACATAGGCTTTATTCTGACCTGAAACAAGTTGGGCCAGGCAGAGAGAAGTGAGCTTCACTGTGCTCGTGGGAAAAGGAGGCAGACATGAGTTTTGCTCTGTTGACAGGTAAGTAGGGCTAGAGCCCAAGCATGGAAGCAATTCTGAAGAAGCCACAAGACTGCAAGACACTCAGGCATTTCCAGCTCAGAGACTTTTCAATCCCCTCCAGCAAGGTTTAGGAACCTCATGAAGAGAGGAACCAGGTATGACAGGAAAAGCATTTCTGTTTTCAAATCATTCCACCCACCGCAGAACAAGGGAAGTGCCAGGAACACGTTTCATAACATCTCTGAAGTTTTGCCTTCCACAAGAAAACGTTTTTCATTTGTTGTTCCCACTGTCAGATAAGATCAAACCTCTCAGGGCAGAAGGGAGGCACTGACTAGAGCCATTGTAACTGGCTCCAAAGCTCTCCAGTCTCAGGTAAGAACCACATGGGAACAACACGTGCCGAGAGTTCAGGCAGGAGGGAGACCAAGGCTTGGTCTTGTTTATTGTTCTTGCCTCAGTCTGACCTGGAAGATGAGGGGTAACTCAGGAGGACAAGATGTACCCTGTTCCCTTCCTATGTTCACCCAGAGGCAATTCATTCTTCAAGCTGAGCCATGTCCCCAAGGCAAAATAAATTCCTGCATTCTTCTCTGAACTCAGAGTTTGCTGCAGTTAAGGAACTCTTCAAAATGCTTCCAATGCAGAGCAGGTTGACAGAAAATTATTAACAAGGACTTGCCCTACGTTAGCAGGAGGTTGAACAGGATGCTATTCAGAGGTCTCTTCCAACACCTATCATTCTGGGATTCTGGGATTGTGACTTATCGGCACTCTTGGTTGCAGCTGAGGCTTTTTCCTGTTCTAAGGTGGTCTTCACCAATACACTTTCTGTTAGTAGGATTTCTGTAGGACTCACAGTGATCGCTGGTCTTCAGTTTCAAGACATCTTGTAAACATAAGAGAGAAAAATGTAACTGGTGGCTGAGCAAGATGTTCCCTTCCGAACAGTCCTTCCTTCTTTTGGGTTTCCCCAACTATGGAGTTTCTGCTCACAAAGCTCCTTCTGGCTTCTCAGGACTGTGTATAGCTGAAGATGATCATGAGAATGCCTGGAAAGGTTCCCTGGCTGTGCTGATGCTGTAGGTATGGGCTGTGTGTTCCGCAGTGCTGGTCCTCCAGTTGCCTAGGCTCAGTGTCACAATGAAGCTGCCTGAACATGGGAGCCCCATGTTACAGTAGGCAGCTCAGAGGTGTCAGTGGTGAGCAGGGCTTCAGGGCAAATCAGAAAGGGTACTTCACACTGCATCACCTGTGTCTACAGGACCTGGTGCTTATTCATGTTGGAAGAGGTTGGTGCCTTAACATCTTCCTCTGAAAATAAACACCAACTGCAGGAATTCGTAAAACTATCTCAAAATGACAACAGTCATAGAAGAGCTCCCTGTCCAAAATTCCTTTGTCTCTTGAAAGTATTCCCTGGGGATGTTCAAACTTTGTTTCGGGTTTTTTTTCTTCCTTGTGTTTGAAGGAACAGGCAAAAAACCTGTACATCTTTAACCCTAATTGTCCATGTAGCACTGAAATATTGGGCTGACAGAGAATGGCTCAAGGAAGATGAACCTCTTGATACCACAATCTAAAGGGCAGGACAAGCATCTGTCAGTCCTTCTGCATGTTTGTCAAAGTAATGAAGAATGGTTTGCTTGTTCTACAGATACTGAGCTGCCACCCTTCTCACTGTGATGGAACTCATCAAACCAACCACCCATAGATGTCTTCAGCATAAACCCCTGCAAGGTTAGGTTCCCTCCACAGCCAATGGAGCAAACACTTCTAAACAAACAATTTATCCACATGTCTGTATTTAGAAAAATGAGGCAAACATCTGTCAGTGTGGTCAGTAGACTGACATGACTCACTCTGTTTCAGGCACCTACATATGACTAGCTGGATCCCTGCCTAGGTTCTGTTAACTATTTTAACAAAATTTCCATTGAGCTCCCAAATCACATGGAGAGATCTCCGTGCAGACACCTACACTTACTGCACCAGTAAGATGAATCTGATCCTTATGTTGGCTTTGCAAGGCTGAAGGAATAGCATAGTAATGACCCTTGCAGCCTCTGACCTTCACAGAAAGGAAGCAAAAAAGTAAATGGAAATTTCTCCTCCCTGGGATTTGCAGATGACTAGATGTTTGTCCTGTGGACGCAACAGGTGGGTTCATCACCACTGCAAAAATAGAAGCAGCTTTTAAACCAGATTAGGTAATCTCTATGGCAGATTGCAGTACAGAATTCCAACATGACTATGCAGGAGCCCTTGAAATGGCAGCACCTGAGAAAATATCATGATATTCTCCTACTTGAAAATAAGTGGATATGACATCTGGAGAGGTGAAACTATGGTTTTCCTCAGGGGTGTTCGGTTATGTGGAAGTGATGACTTGGTTTCTAAATAGGCAAAGAAGACCAGGCAGGTCACTGTTTTGTTGATGCAGTTTTGTCCTTATGAAAAGAAATTGAAGGCACTAACCAGACTGTAGGTTTAGACTGGACATTAGGAAATATTTTTGCAGGGATAGGGTGGTCAGGCACTGGAATGTGCTGCCCAGGGAGGTGGTTGAGTCCCAAAGCCGGAATGTGTTTAAAGATGGTTTGGATGTGGTGCTTGGGGGTATGGTTTAGGGGTGAACTTTAGAGCAGAATTAACAGTTGGACTTGGTGATCCTGAAGGTCTTTTCCAACCTGAATGTTTCTGTGATTCTGTGGTTCTATGTCAGATACCTCACTGCATGATGTTCTATAAGGCAGGTCCTTGAGGTCACACCTTGAGTATTGTGTCCAGTTTTTGGCACCTCAATACAAGAGAGATGTCGAGGTCCTGGAGCAAGTGCAGAGGAGGGCAACAAAGCTGGTGAAGGGCCTGGAGAATAAATCTTATGAGAAGCTACAGACGGAGCTGAGGCTGTTTAGTTTGAAGAAGAGGAGGCTAAGAGGAGACCTCATTGCTCCCTACAACTATCTGAAAGGACATTGTGGAGAAGCTAGTGCTGGTTTCTTCTCACAGGTAATTAGCAACAGAACAAGAGGGAATGGTTTCAAGCTGCAACAGGGTAGGTTTAAACTGAGCATTAGGAAAAAACTTTTCATGCAAAGAGTGGTCAGACATTGGAATGGGCTGCCTAGGGAGGTGGTTGACTCACCATCCCTGGATGTGTTTAAAGGTTATTTAGATGTGGTGCTTAGGGATATGGTTTAGGGGTGAACTTTGTAGAGCAGGGTTGATAATTGGACTTAATGATTCCAAGGGTCTTTTCCAACCTGAATGATTCTGTGATTCTGTGAATCCCAGGTTGTGGATAACTGAAGAAACTACTGTCAGATCTGATGTCACATCACACCATACCTTGAATCTGCAGAAGAAAGACTTGCAATGCATTTCACCCCTAACTGCACACACTGCCCTGGGGTCCTGACCTGCCTGACTGCAAAACATCAGGCAAGGTTCTTCATGATCTCCATCATTAGAAAATCTCTGCAGAGAGCTGGGTTAACATGTGCACGTGGCTTGAGAGTGCACTGGCCCATGGGCGCCAGCTATTGAAAAGCAGTCGTTCTGCTTATCTGGATCCTGCTTTTACCAAGACTGCCACTCCTCCTTCTCAACAGAACGGAATTTGCTGGCACTCCTACAAGTCTATTCTGTCTTTTCAATAATTGCCACTGCAGTGTTGCGTCCCAGGGTGTTGGCAGATAGGCTTTGGAGTAGGAGGACATTGCTCCGCAAGCCTTTGCTTTGAGAAAGAAAATTCCCCTGAATTATCATATTAGGCCCCATTCCCAAAACATGTCTCAGCAGGGTTATTTAGGATGGGCTGTGTTACAGTCTCTTGCCCTAAAGAAGTGAATTGGTTATTATTTGTTTATTGAGGGTGTTGCAGCTGCACCAAGAGAATCGGAGATCTCTGTCTCCCTAGATACTACTCAGAAAAGAAAAGCTCAAAACACAGACACCCATGTCCCAAAGCATGTGCCTCCTAAAGAAGATAAGATAAATAAAGAGGAAAGAAACAAGTACAGAAAATGTGCAAAATTATTTACTTTGGAGCAAGCACAGATAAATGCAAAGCTCTGAGGATTTTTACCCACTTTCAGGGCAAGCCTTTGGCAAGAGGGAGTAGGTGTGAGAATTGGTTAGGTTTTGTGAATCTTTTGAATTTTCAAAGTTAGAACAAAATTAAGCCATTCTTGGGGTATCGAGAAACATTCCTTCCTGCAATTTCAGAAGCTGTTTGTACAAGTGAGATGCCCTGATTGGTTTCTTTGACTTTAACTGAATGCAAGACTGTGTTATGCAAGCTATAATTATTCTTATTTGGAAACAATTTTCTCTTTTACTTTCAGGATTCTTTGGGGAATAGGAGGCAGCTCAAAACAGCATGGTTTGCCAAAGCTAAATATAACAAATTCTTCCCAAAAGTTTCATTCTGTTCTAAAACTTTATTGTAGCAATTCTGATAAACTTATAATTTGGCAGAAGAATGTCTCTTCTCCTGAACTTCTCTTGGGTACCAAATGTTATCGCAGCACTATTACTTCAAAGTAAAACTCACTGGGGATTTAGTATAAATGAACACTTCAGGATCTGACTAATTCAAGAGAATAACACCCAGTTCTCTGCGACTGAAGAAGCAAGATCATTAATTTCATGTTTTACACATTTGACAAGAAAAATAAAGGAGTGAAAAATCTCAGGCTGGCTGGAAATTCAACCAGGGCTGAAACCATACCAAGGGCTTGTCTACACTAGACTTCTGGCTGAAGCAGTGTTCACTTTCAGCTATGATTTGCAGTTTGGTAGAAGCAACACTTCTGTAGCTAGTCAGCAGCATTTAATTTAACTATCATAAAGGCAGAGCCCTGAGAAAGCAGAATCATAACTATTTAATCTCTTCATTTTGGACTGTGTCGTACAGAAGAATATAAGCATCCTACAGGTGTGACATAGGTTCTCAGCCATCTAAGCCAAGGGATGGAAGGATGATATTTTTCATTGTGATGTTCTCACTTCAGATACCACTTCAGAGCCAAAAGGAGGATTGTGATAGGATTTGCTTTTTTGTTCAGGACCTTAAGTATCATCCATCTCCGACCCTCGTGCCATGGGTAGGGATATCTTCCACTAAACCAGACTGATCAAAGCCCCATCCAGCCTGGCCTTCAACACTTCCCAGGAGCGGAAATCCACAACTTCTCTGGGCAGGTCTTCATATATAAACTTCAGGTCTTATTATATCAACCTTATGTTGTCTTATATCAACCTCAGGTCATTTTATATCAACCTCTATCTTGTCCATCAAGCAACTGTTGCACCTTTGGGCACTGCACCTATGGGGCTTGTCCATACCAGAGGACACTGCCATTGCTGGGAGAATGATGCCTCCCAGTACAGTCTGGGACAGACACAAGTTGTTTTGGACAGGGGCAGGATGTGCCATGGTCTAAGCCACAGCAAGGGGCTGCAGAGAGAGACCCAGATGGCCACTCTGCAGTAGAGGAGCAGAGGAGCCGCTGCCCACCCATTACACCACAATCATTTCCCATCTGCCCAAGAAATGCAGACCTGTGGAGGCAGCATACACTGACAAGGCTTTTAGCTGCTGAGATAATTCTGCCACTTCTTTGCAATTACCTAAACTAGGCCAACACAAGCACTGCTGATCTAACTGCCTCTGCACCAGGGATTTTGCCAGGAGAGCAATAGTGCCTCCTAATCATCTTCAGGCTCATAGATGCTCAATATCAGGATCGAGGTTGAGCCTGCCTGCAGGTACGTGTCTGGACATCCTGCCAAAGTGTTGCAGTTCAGTTCTTCCTTTCTTTCTCATTTTCACACAAGCAGTGAAAATACGAACCTCTCCCTATACAAATCTTGGATATTTCTCATCACTACATGCTGCAGGTGACTGCACACACCCAGCAAAAGAAAACAGGGAAAATAAGGTCAGCTGCACTCAAGTCAGTTTCATCCAGACAGCTTGCTATACCCCCATCTTCCATGCTTCCTCTGTGTTTTGGAAGGGAGTCTGTGTTTTCCCCTCCTCATTCCCTTAACTACCTCCATCACCAGAACCAGAAATTTTTGACCCAGACCAAGGAGAAACAGCCACCTCCATGTTCACAGATTCACACATTCACAGACTGCATCATGTAGGAAGGGATCCTCAAAGGTCATCTTGTCCAAATCCCTTACAGTGAACAGGGACACCTCCAACTAGATCAGACTGCCAGGGCCACGTCAAGTCTAATCTAGAATGTCTCCAGGGATGGGGACATCCCTGGGCAACATTTTCCAGTATTTTACCACTCTCACTGTGAAGAACTTCCTCCTTATGTCTAGCCTAAATCTACCCTGCCCCTCCTCCTAACACCACACGCCCTTCTGAACAGTCCTTTCCCATCCTTCCCATAGGTCCCCTTCAGAGAGTAAAGTGTATTTCTAAGGTCTCCTCTCCAAGCTGAGCAGCTCCAATTCTTTCAGCCTATCTTCTTAAGAGAAATGCCCATGCCCTATGCCATATAGCTTTCCCAACATCTATCTGAAATGATGAGGTAGTCCACTTCAGGCAGAGATGTTTCGTGCCTTGAGCACAGCCTCCCGCAGAGCCAGCAGTGCAGGCATAGCCCCCAGCCCTCCAGCCTTACCCCTCATGCTGCCCCTGGAGAGTGACATCACTCTAGACAATTTACTGTCGATCAATAGGATTTAACAGTAAAATACAACTTCAAAAGAAACAGCTGATGCAGCTGTATCTTGTCAGCAGTGAATGCCTCGATGGGAACGGAAGCATGATCTGCCTTGGTTGGCATTTTCTGCTTTGTCTCTGACTAGCATCTGCATCTCCTAATTAAAGAAGTATGGGCAACTGTATAAATATATATTCACATATATGTTATATATATTCATATATATAACATTGCATTAAAGTCCTGGGAGCTGACAGCCCAGCATGATGCAGCAGCATTAGTGAGGGTTTTGTACCATTTCAAGTGATCTCATTTGGAGTGGAATTACAGTCACCCTGTGTGTGTTCTAACCCAGGCAGCTGCAGGCACATGAGTTTGAACAGAAATACATCCACTGAGTTGTACTCGGCTATGACTGCTCTAAGCAAAGTTAATCTGTGCCTGCACAGGTAGATACAGAATACATTTTTATGTTTTAGAATAATAGAATCATTAAAGTTGGAAAAAACCTCTAAGATCACCAAGTCCAACCATCAGCCCAGCACCACCATGCCCACTAAACCATGTCCCAAAGTGCCAAGTGAAATTTCATGTTGTGATGTTAAAATGTTGGGAACTGGCAGATAATTATGTTTGGGGAAGCTGGCCTCTTCACACACCAGGACTAGGTCTTTACCTTCCCCCCCAAAATCTTCCTTCTCCATGCACAGGATGAACTGCTCTTCAAGGATGGGTCTGTTTTGCTGGGGAAGGAAGGAGAACTACAAATAAAGCAAAAATGACAAGAGCAACTGCTTGTTATGGAAGGTGAGTTTCTCCTGCTAGCCTTATCTCTGAAGAGTTTGATTAAAATCAGTTCCACAAGGATTTCTGTATTCTTTCCATGTCGTCTTTTTGTAAACAATCAGTGCAATTCCAGGCTCATTTACACATGGGTCACTTTAGTGCAGGGCATTGTCATGTGCACACCAGGCTGGAAATGCTTTTCCACTGATATCAAGGGTTGAATTTGGTCCAGAGGTGACTTTACAATCTCAGGAGTCATCTTTCTTCTCCACTGAGTGTGGCCTCCCTTGTTCACTAAGCAGCATGATCCTTGTTATATATTGCTAATCAGAAAACAAACAGGGAATTTGGATTTTGGGGGGGTTAGCTACAAACTGGATTTGGATTTTTTGGGTTACCTACAAACCCAAAGTTCTTAAAGCATTAGTGAGGGTGACAACTAACCCTGCCCTTCCATCTGCCAGTGTTTAAATATGTTTCTGAGTCTTAAAAACAGGAAGCAAGATGATAAGTTAGATTATCTGCTTATTATCTCCAGTAAGGAGGGCAGCTGGGTCAGGACAGCACTGCTTAGCATGGCAGCCAGCGTATAAATAGGACAAGCACTTACAGATCAGAGGACTGCTGGTGACCAAGGTTAAAAGAATGACTAAGGTATAAATATACTATGAACATGCTCAGAGTCCACTTTTATTTCCTGGAGAATCTGTGCAGAAGGCTGACCATAATGAGCACTCATAAATAGCCTTGTTATGAGCACCAAGGGATCTGTGAAGGCACCACAGACAGACATGAGAGGGCTGGATGCCTGCCAGCTGAGGAGGGTGGACCTGCACTTCCCATTTAACATGGACTCCCCGGGTGATGATGGAAATCAGCTTTTCCCTCCCTCTGACCTCAAACAGATGCAGCACAGGACCGTCATGAGGAGTAATTAGTTAATAAGATACTGTCATCCTTCAGGCAGGCAGCAACATGAGATGATGAGGGATGCTCTTGGGCTACACCGCTATGAAAGCAGAGAAGCTGGTGCTGACCTGGAGGACTTTAGGTTCACGCTTCTACAAAAGCCAAGCCAGTATGTCTTCTACAGACCACAGCACCACTCACACAGCAAAAGAGCTCATTTCATCACTGCTGCAGCAACCAAGATGGCAAAGGGAGGCTCAGGCTGTTCCCTGCCAAGGAGCAGCAGAACTTGGTCCTCTATCCTGAAAATGTCTAAGACCAGGCTGGATGAGGCTTTGAGGCTTTGGTCTGGTGTAAAGTGTCCTTGCCGATGGCAGGGGAATTGGAACTAGATAATCTTTAAGGTTCCTTCCAACTCAAGCTATTCTATGATTCTATGATACATTCAGTTGACAAAGGCAGGGAATAAGGGTCAAAACCATCCCCTGTGACTTCAAGAAGCATTTAGACAGGTGAATGAGAAGACCAGCAAGGTGTAAGCCAGGCCCACAGTCTACACAAAGCACTGTGCCTTGGGAAGCTGAGGATCATGTCTGCTCTTCCAAAAGCTAGGGGCACTAAGTGCATCTTATCCCAGAGGGCTCAAGTTTGTATTTCCCGAGAAATCTCTTTTCGCTTGCTGAGAGCCACAGCCAGTGAGCACAGCCTTAACTTTCAGTGGTGTTTTTCCATCCCTGACTTCTCTCCCCCACAAAAAAAAAATTATATAACTCCATCTACTTTCAGCAGGGCAGAGCCAGGCCTGCTCAGCAAATCAGTTTGATATTGATCATTTCAACCTTCATGACTTCAGAAAGTCAAACTCTCCATGAAGCAGGATAGGACTCAAGTCAGAGGAGAAAGGAGGGTGAGAACAGAGAACTTAAGGAGCATTGCAGCATTTTATGTGTATGTTTTGTGTGGCTTGGTTCAACAGAGGACATGTTATCCTGCTTGCACAGCATTTTCTGACCTGGTTTTGACCTGAGAATCATTTGCATTCATAAATACTTGAGTTGTACCCCTGGGAGGTGAGGAAAGGAAAGGAAAAAGAGTGGGCTTATCAAAACTGCAGGGCTTGGAAAACAATCTTTCTTCTCTCTTCCAGCCCAACTGTAAACCATTCTGCATCCAAGAGGGCTTGTTTATTATCTTTGAAATGGATGGGGTTTGCCAACACAGCTCCCCAGCCAGTGGCCTTTGGTTGAGAGGACAGTGAAATGGATTCATAAAGTCATCCTGCTCCCCACCATGCTACATATGACTTAGTTCTGGGTGACCTTATGCAGTGCTCTTGTTCATTCTGGGAGAAAATGTCCTGAGGAAGGCGAGAAACTACTCACCTCTCCATTTCCCTGTGTGAAAGCCTGGAGAGGTGGGGAAGCATCAAATCCTTTTACACCTGCAAGGCTAGCCAAGGCATGCCATGCAACCAGAAAGTCATAGGGATGTAGCTAAAGGACATGTAGTGACTAGGCAAAATTAAGATCTTGTTCATCCTATAGCATGGGAAGTCCAGCTCAGCCAGACTTGGGTGGCAAGCAAAGGAGAAAAGGGCAGAGGGCAAACATTTCTTCTCTCATTTATGTCTCTCTCCAGTGGGTTTAAGTCATTGTCAGAAGTCATTTCTGTAGCTGTGTGAGGAATCTGCCTGGAGCAGACCAGCTCAGGTAATGATGAGAGGAGATTTTTTGCTTCCTCTTCCCAGTGGCTCCCACCATCTTTTGGGGAAGTGGTTTTCCAACTAGTGCAGTGGGTATTTTCAAAGTGCCAAGTGAGTGGTGCTTCTTAACCCTCTGGGCACCCTCAGTGGCAGTACTTTGCTTTCACAGTTATCCTCGATTATATCCTTCAAGAAAGTTATCCTTCAGCAGTACTGAGGGTGGTTCCTGGAGTCCTGTGGTGACATTTGTTGAATGCAAGAGATACTGTGGGTTTTGTTTAGGTTTTGTCAAAGATAAGGCAGCTCAGTGGAAAGCAGAGATCTAAGTTCAATTCCTATTTCCTTTACTTACTGTTTCCTCTGGGATCTTCAATATCTCTCTGTTCACTTCAATTTTCCCAGGAGTTGAATGGGAATAACTCTGACTTCTTGCTTGAAGAGTTGTGGGGGAGATAAAATAAACGTTGTAAAGACCTGAGATAGTGCTGTAACAGGAGCTGTAAAAATACCTGCAGAAAATAGAGAGCTCTTTATTTACCATTGGAGTTGATGAGTACATGATTGTGAGAAAAGTAGGTGGAATGTGTCAGGTTCACTGGGGCATTCCAGTTCTATGAGGCACCAAGATCACATCATCTTCTTTCTTAGCCTTTGACAAAGCAGCTAAATGTTTACACGCAGCTTCCACTTTCACTCTAAACAATCTCATCTCTGCCTGAAAGCTCATCTCATGCCTGGGAAAGCAGCTGATATCTGAACCCATCCTCTTTGTTGCTGGTGGTGGTGATTTTGATGGACTTCCTTTTTTTTTTTTTTTTTTTATTACATTGCATGACTTTAAATTTTGATTCTCTGCCCCCCAGAAATGTTGTGCATGAGTAATTTACCATAGGGGAACGTGTTACAAAACTCAGTTGTAAAATGGCACAGTCTCAACCCAGGTAGCATCCCAGGAACATCTAGAACAAAGTCTGAGTGCTCCCTGCTGAGCTGAATAACACCTGAGGATGAGGAGGGGACTTTGCAGGCCTGGGAACAGCCACTAGATGGGGACAAGAGCACACACGTCCATAGCGCCCCAGGTGGCCCCCAAGAGCATGAACACCAGGTGGTGACACATCACCAACCTTCTCTGCCACTTGGGATAGCCCAGGCCTCTGCAGGGAAATGGATTTGACAACCAACCCCCATGTTCATCAGAGTGTAACTATGCATGCCCACAATTGAGGTCACAGAACCACAGACTGGGGGAGAGTTGGAAGGGACCTCTGATGATCATCTAGTCCAACCTCCCTGCTACAGCAAGATTACCTAGAGTAAATCACACAGGAACATGTCCAGGCAGGTTTTGAATGCCTCCAGAGAAGGAGACTCCACAACCTCTCTGGGCACCCTGTGCCAGTGCTCTGCCACCCTCAAAATGAAGAATTTTTTCTTTATGTTTACACAGAACCTCCTGTGTTCCAGTTTGCATCCACTGCCCTTTGTCCTGTCACTGGACATCACTGAGAAGTGTCTGGCTCCATCCTCCTCACACTTGTTCTTTAAATATTTATAAAGCATTTTATCAAGGCACTTGCAGTCTTTCTGCTGGGATAAGATTTGACTACATATGGCTTTCATAGAATTATAGAATCACAGAATCAGTCAGGGTTGGAAGGGACCACAAGGATCATCTAGTTCCAACCCCCCTGCCATGGGCAGGGACACCTCACACTACATCAGGCTGGCCAGAGCCTCATCCAGCCTGGCCTTAAACACCTCCAGGGATGGGGCCACAACCATCTCCCTGGACAACCCATTCCAGGGTCTCACCACTCTCATGGTGAAGAACTTCTTCCTCACTTCCAGCCTGAATCTCCCCACTTCCAGCTTTATTCCATTCCCCCTAGTCCTATCACTACCTGATATCCTAAAAAGTCCCTCCCCAGCTTTCTTGTAGCCCCCTTCAGATATTGAAAGGCCACAATAAGGTCACCTCGGAGCCTTCTCTTCTCCAGACTGAACAGCCCCAACTCTTTCAGTCTGTCCTCATAGGAGAGGTGCTCCAGCCCTCTGATCATCCTGGTGGCCCTTCTCTGGACACGTTTCAGCATGTCCATATCCCTCTTGTAATAGGAACTCCAGAACTGGACACAGTTTTGAGGGCTTAGACTAGACCATGAACATCATGATGTAGGAGACACGATGTGGCTACCATGTTTGATCATGACTGAGCCATAGAGCTTTACTCTTAATATTAGCTTCAAAAGATTGCTTTGCTCCATACTTCCAGCCACATGATTATCATTCAGACTATAAAAAGATGTCTGCCCACTTCTCTTGAGACCTCAGCTCTTCAAAACCCTCACTGGAAACAGCCTGTGGGGGTGCTCTCTGCTGTCTGCCTCCTGACAAGGTGTCTCATTGATTCACTCTGACTGAATTCAGCGCTGCTTTTGTGGAGCCTGGAGGGACCAGAGCGTGTGAAAACTCCTCCTGACCCTGACGTATCCTACATGCCCTCTTGGTAAATGAGCAAGTTCAAGAGGCTGCCAACCACATCAGCCCTGGAGCCCAAGCAAATGGGCTGAATTGGCTCTGCAAATCTGTGATAGATTGCATTACACACATGCAGTTGTATTCCCTGTGCCAAAAGGGGATGGAGAGAGAATTGGTCTCCTGCAGGGAATACTAAGCCCTGTTTAGTGTTACCAGTTTTGCAGAAACATAAAGAGATCCAAACAGATTGAGCTAACAATGTGTCATCAATTAAACAGAGGCTAGTTTTACAAGAGAAGCAGTTTTGGCTGAAGCACAGTCCTGATGACATGACCATGGAAAGGCTCTTTGGGCAGGCACTGCTTCATGCACAGTCTGTGGGTTACAAAGAGGGCGACTGGGCTCCCTGACCTCATGGGAAGGCAAGACAGAGGAGAGCATCTTCCCTTCTTGGTTGCCCAAGACTGGTCATATTTTTTGCAAAGCCAGCTTTTCCAGAAGCTCTCAGAGGGGAGCTCACACAGCCAACCTGTCCCCTGTGACCACTTTTTTCATCCCCGAAACAGGAAGATCCCCATCATTTGTGTCGTCATGTGTCCCTGATGAGCCACAGCAGTCCTGCAAGTTTTTCTTCTGCTCTGAGACATGTGAATCAGTGCCATGCACTTGAAAACCTCTGGGAATTTGAGACTCTGTGTCACACAGAGGTTATAAGAAATCCGCATCCTTTTGATTCTCAAACACCTCAAGGCCACTACAGTCTAGATGCATTCGATTTGAGATTTTAGTGTTGCAAATAATTCTGTCCAGGCATTTTCCAGCCAGCCTGACACTTGATAGCCACTACTGGCTGAGGAAACAGAGAGTTTTTCAGATGATATTGTTTTTTCTCTCTGACTGAAGCTCCTTGTTCAATGCAAGAAGAAAATGGCTTATTGTGAAGCCTGTCTTTACCACTGGCATGTGACAAAAACATCCGTTTCTCCTTTTTGCTAAGGCCCAGATGCTTCTTCGCTGATAGAAGGGAAATCCTTGCAAACAGAGAGCAAACTCAACAACACACAGTCTGTGCCCCATGAGTCAGCACACAAAGTTGCCCTCATTTTCCTTCAGCCAGCCCAAAGCTGCTGAAAAGGTGTTGATGTTGTTGGGTGGGGTTTGTTTTTTCAGCTCAGTATTTTATGAAGACTAATGCCTGACCCTGACTTCTTCAGTTATGCTTGTGGTGTCTTCATGTGCAAGCATTGAACAGGTCCAGGTCTGCTTAGCATCTGAATTCAGAGAAACAATCTGTTTTCAACCCTCGGTGGCAGAGGACCAAGAAGTCTCAGTACTGAAAGTTGGTTCATTTTACTTCAGGATGAAGTTAGAAGCAACTTTTCCTTTAAGACCTTCTCTTGCTTAGAAACACCCTTTTGCCTTTAGTCTGTTCTTTCTTCTTTTGTATTGAGATAAAATCTCTACAGTGTTGATGGTCATGACAGTGGAGGATGGCAGCTTCTACTGAAATTCTGGCTTGGCTCCTCTTCTTGAGGGACTCAAAAGACTTAGCTCTGCATGCTTGGAAGACTTTTTACCAATAGCTAGGCACTCTGGGAGGACTGTCTGGGCTTTGTGCCCTAAGGGTGACAAAGACTTTTTACTTGATCCAAGAAGTTTCAGTGAGTGGAATGGACTTATTTGGCCAATGTCACCAGCCTCTTTAGTCTCTTATTTATATGCAGGCAAAAGAAAAAAGCTCATTCAGCGGGCACAGAAACAAATATCAACAAGGGGAAATGTACACTGCCTGTGTTTGCTGCACTTCTGCCCCTCTTTTTCTTTCTAATTTCTTTGTTTCCTGTGTCTAACAGATGTGTTTCAGTCAGGTTTCCAAAGCCAGTGGATGCTCCACAGAGATTTGACCACGTCCATTCTAAACACATCCATTCCCAAACCACAATGGGGATCAGTAACTCTGCCTGGAGACAAACCCAAATGCAGTGATTCTCAGGAAATTCAGGACATGTCATAGTACAGCCAAACAAAGGCAAAAATAGGGGGCAGTGGCTTCTGTGAAGGTTTGGTTTTGTGCTCAGAGGCTGGTTTTGTTTGTTTCTTTTGGTCTTACCTGGTAGTACACAGAGAGTAGTGGCTGAAAAGTGAGGCTGTATTCACACACTCCTGCAAATTTTGAGACACCATTCATCAAAGTATTTTGTGCTCCAGCTCTAGCACCCGGTGTCCCAGTGACCCATTCTTGGCCCTCCCTCTTGCAGCCTGCCTGTCTTGGCTTGTTGCTTGTATTAGATTCCAAAAACAGCTCTGTGTGAGCTGTCAGAAGCTCATGTCCATTGTCCATCTGAAAGTCTTCATAAGGCATTTGTGGTAAGATGTGTGTGCCACTAACTGACTTTAAGATGAAACTTTTCAATGTGTCTGTGCTTTCATTGGGTCAGTGCTCCTTCAAGCACACCTGCTTAGAGTAGACATGGCATTCCTTCTAACAGAATCATAGCGTTATTTTGGATGGAAGAGGCTTTTAAGATCATCATATACAACTGTTAGCACTATCAAGTCACCACTAAACCAGCATTGAATCTACAGGTATTTTAAATACCTCCATGGATGAGGACTTCACCACTTCCCTGGGAAGCCTGTCCCAGGGCTTGACAATCCTGTAAATGAAGAAAGTTTTCTTAATGTCAGACCTAAACTTCCCCTGGCACAATTTGAGACTGTTTCCTCTTGTCCTGAAACTTGTTATGTGAGAGAAGAGACCAACACCCACCTCACTACAACCTCCTTTCAGATAGTTGTAAAGAGTGAGAAGGTGTCTCCTGAGCCTCCTTTTCTCCAAGCTAAACAACCCCAGATCCCTCAGCTGCTCCTCATAAGAACTGCCCTCTAGACCCTTCACCAGTTTTATTGATTCCAGCATCTCAGTGTCCTTCTTGTAGTAAGAGGCCCAAAACTGAACACAGTGTTCAAGGTTTGGTCTCACCAAACTTTGAAACTCCACCAAACTCCACAGTGTGGAGCGTAGTGAGACAATCCCTACCCTACTCCTGCTGGCCACACTATTTCTGATCTAAGCCATGATGCTGTTGGCCTTCTTGTCCACCTGGGCACACACTGGCTCATCTTCAGCTGGCTGTTGACCAACATCCCCAGGTCCTTTTCCACCAGGCAGCTTTCCAGACACTCTTCCTCAAGGCTGTAGCATTCAGGGGGTTGTTGTGACCGAAGTGCAAGACCTAGTATTTGGCTTTGTTGAGCCTCAAGCCTTGTTGAACCTCAGTTTTAGCTGGCTCCTTCTCTAAACCAGCTTAGATATTTAGGCTGTAAATGATATTTAAAATTGAAGGAGTTCAGCCACGTCAGAGGAATTTGGATAATTTGCTCTTTTCAAATGTTTTGAAGACCTTTGCTAGAAGCATCACAGCCAGAGCAGCTAGCACAAGGGCTAAGACCAAGGTTTCATTAATACAGGTGACCGCCAGGATTAGCTTGAGAAGACATCATACTTCTATATGCCTCAGCTGCCCCATCTGTAAAATGGGGATCTGGTTCCTTACCCTGACCTCCCCCTGCTTTGTAAAGATCTTTGAGATCAAGGCCTAAAAAGGCTGCAGAAGATTTTGTCCACATTATTATTTACCCACAGTAACTGGGGAACAGGTCTTGCAAAGACAGCATTTGGCTTCGAGTCATTCCCCAAGTTCTGTAGGAGAACAGTTTACACACAGGCATGATGGTAGTCACACAAGGAAAACATGCTGTCAGGCAAGAGTTTTGCTTTGCCTTTATCTTCACCTGCTACCTATGGTTCCTGTGTTTCTCTTAGGGCAACCTTTTCAACACTACTGCAACTGTTAGAGAGAGGAGATAGGAGCGAGGGAGAGGTCTGAGTGGTGCCTTGTTCCGTACCAGTTTCAACACATAATGAAACAGTGCAATTCTCATTGTTTCAGGAAAAAAATAAAAAGAAAAAAAAAATTAAAAAGGTGTCTTGTGCACACACAAAATGTTTGCATTCCTTCCTTCCATATTTCTATATAACCAATCATGTCCTTTACCTTCTCCTCTTCCTCCATCCTCAGATGTCTGCATCCAGCCTTCTGCATTCACGTTAGGCAATTAAAACTGAGATTGTCTTGTCACCCCTGGCATTTGGAGACACAGAAACATACTGCAGGTTTTAAAGGAAGCAAATGGCAAACCTCTCATACTACACAAAGGCAGAACTTTATGGGCTCATCAGAAAATAACTCTTTATTAATCCTGCTGAGAGGAAAAACAGTCTAGTGTAAAACAGTCCAGCAAAAATCAGAGAATCACTTCAGTTTGAAAAAAAAACTTTAAGATCATCAAGTTCAACTGTTATCTAACTCTACCAGGGCCACTGCTACACTATATCCTTGTGAACTGTATCTAGATGGTTTTTAAATACATCCAGGGATGGCAATTCAACCAGTTCCCTGGGCAGCCTGTTTCAGTCTTTGATAACCCATTTGGTGTAGTTTTCCCTAATGTCTAAGATAAATCTCATAACCTGATGCCATTTCCTCTTGTCCTCTCAGTTGTGTCTTGTGAGAAGAGGCCAACACTACAACCTCCTTTCAGGTAGTTGTAGAGAGTGATGAGGTTTCCCCTCAGCCTTTTCTCCTGCAAACAACCTCAGTTCCATCAGTCACTCCTCATAAGACTCATGCACAAGACCCTTCACCACCTTCATTGTCTTTCTCTAGACCCAAACCAGCACCTCAGTGTCCCTCCTTTCAATTAATCATGCTGATCTATTCCACGTTACAGTTTGGTCTAAACTCAACCTCAATCAGTGCTGCTGGACCCCAAGATAACAAGTGAAAATCTGCCATGTGTGAAACATCTTCAGCTTGAAACCTGAGAATTAACTGAAGGAAAAAGAAATCAGCCTGAAGCTGAAACCATTCAAAATACCAAATCTAATTTGAGATGAAGCAAGCATTCAGGAAGATGACATGGGATGCAATGCTCTGTGGTGCATCTTCAGAAGCTTTTTCACACCCATATGGATATTTGTCAAGGCAGATCATAAATTAGACCCTGCTAAAAATTTTTTATCCACTTTTGGCTTCAGGCATCTGCTAAAAAGGACCCCTTGATTCTGGTCATGTTATGTACATCTTGTGAAATTCACAGCTGTTTTATTCAGAATTAGGCAACAATACATAATTCATCCCTTTAGTTTGTGTTATCAGCCTGCAAGAAGAAGAATAAAATTAACCAAACACCATGGAGATCATTCAAAGCACCCTCATTCATTAAAAAATGTATCACTGCAGCCTGACCCTGTCAGAGGACTTGAGCACAGCTATGTGACAGTCACTCTAGGTTAGTCATCAGAGTCCAGAGCTGGCATGTGAAGATAGAGAGGATTTCATCCTGTGTTGCCCAGGGCAGGTACTGCAGAGGCTGTCACTCCTCTACATGGAGAGGCTGTGGCCAGAGAGCGTTTGGGATTGTTGACTTTGCTGCAGACAGTCGGGCTGGGGCAGGCTCAGACAGCAACAAACCCTTTATGAAAGCAGCCAGGAAACAGAAGCAAAGACATCCAGTAAAGGCCAGAGCCTGCCGGACAAATTTAACCTGTTCCAGCTTCGGCTAGTCGCAGCACTGACAAACAACCAGTTTTCCTGATTTACACCACCTAGCTCCTGCCTTCACCTGATTAAACCCTCAAATTATATGTCTCCAGAAATAAAGGGATGGAAAGGATTTCCAGGGGAAAGGATTTCCAGTGTCCATTCTACAGTCATTCCATAACCCAATCCACACCTTAAGTTTATACAGTAACATTTTACAAGCTGTTGTGTGCTAAGAAGCTGTCCACAGAGCTCCGTGCCCCAGTGGCTAGGAACTGTCCTTGGACCTATGGTCTTAATGTTTACCAAGAGAACACAGCAACTTGGAGAACACGGTGAATAAGGTCTGGTGTTGATGAGCTGGAGTGGGTCCAGTTGCAGTTGATGGCAACAACTGGAGAAGACAGCGGGAAACAAATCAGAGCTGATGTTAAGGAAGAGGCAGAGCTACCCTTAGTCTTCAAGACCATCCCCTTGACTTCTGCCATGATGTCATGGGTGTCAATGCCAGCTCTTAAGAGGACAAGGCACAGTACAGTTTGTTCTGAATGTGGTTAACTCAGTCAATGCTAGACCAGCAGATGGATGGACAGAAGGTAACATCCCAAACAAAGCCTTGCACCCCATTAGAGCATTCCTAGGGGGACTCTGGGGCTCCTTTCAAAGCAATAACATGTTTGCACTCACCTGTTGCAGATGGCACTGTGACATTTCACAGCTTCATTTCACTAAGAGATGCTAGACTGGTGCAGCAATTTACTCAGTCCTGCCACCACTTCTTCCCCAGGAGCAGGTGCTGAGCTCCGAGCAGATAGCAACTCAAGCAAAACCAAGAGTGAAGCATGGTACAGTTGACCACTACAACCACAGTTCAAGGGGAGGTGTTAGAGAAGCTGGTTCACCAATGACAAACATCCACGTTCCTTGGTGACAACAATGCCTGTTTCCCCAAGTTGTTGTGAAGGATCCCAAATCCAAGTTGCATGTTGTTTTTTTGCTGGAGCAGTGCCAAAGGCCTGGGAATGTTCTCCAACTCTATCTGTGTTGTTAATTGCTTCTCTCTCCCATTTTATTTTGCCTGAAATAACTCTTTCTGCACTGAGGTCACTAAGAGCACACATGTGCCATCCTGTACTTGCTGTTCACCCTGTACTGAGGAAGCTGACAATATTACAACATCTACCGGAAAATGGGTGTGCTGGATGCTGCCTGGAGTTACACCAGACATGAATCTGCAGGAGGCACTTAAGAGCTTCTTTAAGAATCTGGTACACTGAAGCTAAATCTACTCCACGAGGTCTTAAGAGCTGAATTTGACCTTACAGACAGATGAAGAGTTACTTACCATATTTACCTACACACTATCAGAGCTACAAAATTATTTAGAAAATGATTAGAGGACTGAACCATTTCTCTCTTATGAGGAAAAGCTGAGAGAGCTGGGGCTGTTTAGTCTGGAGAAGACTAAGAGGGGATCATCATCAAAGCTCATCAACATAAAAACAACAGAGGACAAGAGAACACAGTCAGACTCTTTCAAGTGGTGCCCAGTAACAGGAGAAGAGACAACAGGACATAAACTGGAAAATGGAAAGTTCCATCTGAACATAAGGAAAAATTTTTTCTTGTGAAGTGGCAGAGCACTGGAACAGGCTGCCCAGAGAGGTTGTGAAGCTGCCTTCTCTGGAGAGATTCAAAACATGCCTGGATGTGAGCCTGCTTTAGCAGGTGGGTTCGACTAGATGACCCCCAGAGGTCTCTTTCAATCCCTACCCTCACCCCATCAACTGGTATCAAGTAGTGGTACATTTGCTTTCATAAGGTTTCTGTACCCTAAAAGATATTTCAGGTTTCTGCCAAAACACCATGGAAGAGGCTGACCTCCTGTTCTCCAGGAGAAGCCACCTTACATCAGGTGTAAATCTACAGCTCTTCCCTTTGGGTCCTTGATAGGCTAAGGAGAAAAGGCCTCCCTCGTGGTAATTCACCAGTGCTTGGCTAAAGCACTCAGAAGAGACCTCCTGGACACAGCACAGAAATCCAAGTGTGTCCCAAAACATCTTGGCACAGGCAAGGTAAACGTTGTGGGAACACACTGCTGGGCTGTGTTCCTCAAGGGCAACAAGGTCACCTCCACTTGCATCACCTCCACCTCCACACTGAGAAAGGATTACCAGAACACCTACACTGACACACTTGGAAAGAACTTTTGGAATGACTTCTCTACCTTTCCTGCTTTCTTTCCAGTAAGCTGGAAGACTTAACTAGCTGTCTGTCAGGCGCAGGAAGATCCCATTTGAATTCACTGGAATAAATTTGCCTGGTCAATGCTGGTGAACTTAATGGCCAGTGCATGAATCAGCCAGTTATTTGGATAGTTTTTGGCTCTGAAAGAGGTTAAGTGAGGACACTGCTGAGAGCTGCACAGAGATTTGGCAGCCCCAAAGGGGCAGTCTGTCTCAAAGAGCAATGGCCTGGTTTTCAGCTGCAAATGTATTTCCTCAGCTGTCTCTGAAAGCAAAGGTTGAACTTAATTGAAAGTGGAGCTTTAACAGCCTGGAAAATAAAATTAGCAGGAAAAAACCCCACCTTGTTTCTCTTTCTTTCTTCAAATATCTTTTTTTTCCTACTATTTTCTTCCTTGATTCTCTTTCATTCTTCTTCAAATGTCTTTTTTTTTGTCTACCATTTTCTTTCTTGTTTCTCTTTCTTCTTCAAATGTCTTTTTTTTCTACTATTTTCTTCCTTGTTTCTCTTTCATTCTTCTTCAAATGTCTTTTTTTTCTGTCATTTTCTTCCTTGTTTCTCTTTCTTTCTTATTCAAATGTCTTTTTTTTCTACCATTTTCTTCCTTGTTTCTCTTTCTGTCTTATTCAAATGTCTTTTTTTTCTCTACCATTTTCTTCCTTGTTTCTCTTTCTTTCTTCTTCAAATGTCTTTTTTTTTTCTACCATTTTCTTCTCTCCTGTCATTGTATCAGCTCCCATCTTGCTCTAAGAAAGATTTTTTTTTTTTTGAGTCTTGACAAATTAATCATTCAGAACTTCCAGCTACAAGGAGGAGCTTCCAGGTTTCCTCACTAAAATCCAGGGAAAGAATTCACCTGAATACCTCTTGAACTTTCAGATTGTGTTCCTCCTAACACTGCCTTATTATGCAGAGCAGAGGAATGACCATGCTCAGCTCATAAGGCTGCTACAGTAAAAAAAAAAAAAAAAAAAAAAAAATTAAATAATAATTTTTAAAATGTGACAATCATAGTCTGTAGTGACTGGAAACGTCTGCAGTGGTCCTAAACAAGTTTTGAGCAGGGATAGTGGAAACTGTTGCATTTTACTAGGGGAATAAAATGCAAAACCATTGATCTGTTTGCACAGAGCCACAGCTGTGGTAGAGCATAGGACCTGAACACATCTGGAGTTGCCAGGGAAAGAGGACAGAAAGGGGTTAAGTGGTGAAAAGAAATGGCAGTGTATTCTTTGATCTTACCATAGAAATATAGAATCATAAAATCGGTTTTCTTGGAAAAGACCTTTAAGATCATCAAGTCCAATCATCAACCCAACACCACCATAGCCTTTAAGCCATGTCCCAAGATGCCATATATGTTAAAGTATGTAAGACTAGGTACTGTCAGACACAGGATATCATGCAAGGGGCAGATAAATCCATCAGCCTTTGCTGGAGCCTGCACTGACCACGAGCATGGACACAGCATCATCAAACACAACCCAGCACACACAAGAGAAGGAGGAGAATAATTTTTACAGCAACCTCCCAATGTAGAAAAGTTTACAGTAGAAATAAGCTAACCACATATATACAAACACAATACAAAAGGGACAAAAATCTCTGAATCTGAGGTTTTTCTTCCCTTCCCTCAACAAGCATGTACAGTTACTCTCTGACATTGCAGGTACAAACGAGGAGGAGATCTTGCTGCTGTTGGTGTGTATTGCTGAGCTTTGCAAGTATGAAGTGTAGCTTCACATCAGGATGGATATAATGCATGATGACAGCTGGCCTTTGAGATCTGAGACACACAAACCACTCTGAATCTCATTAAGACCTTGGTTTTGCCACTCAGCAGTGATTATTTGCAGATGCAAAGGTTGGAGCCTGAGGCAGGTCATCATGACCATCTCATCAGCCTGATAGTCACTCAGCTCTTCTTCCTGGTGGGGCTGGACCACTTTGTAGGAAAACATTGGACTTGATTTAAGGGGTAAGGATGGGACTCAGAAGATCAAGCACAGACAGTTCTACCAACTTCTGGGCTAGTTGTTTCCATTGTCAAAGCTTAGAAACAGTCATGTCCAGATTGTGGGTCATTTAATCTAAATAGGGCACAATTAATCACACTTGGAAGTGCCTGATGTTTTCCAGGGATTAAAATCAAACCAGCAGTGGTCAGCTTGGAGGTGACACCTGAACAGTAAACATCAAGAATGCTGTTTAGCTGCCTAAACACTGTTGTCTAAGGAAAACAAGTCCCCTAAATATGACCCCCCAGTTTCACAAGCCGTCTCCCAGAAGCATGTGGTTACCTGGGGAATGCAGGAGGGTCAAGTGTTCCCTGGGGGCATTGGATGGCTGGAAGGAAACAGAGTCTGGGAGCTGGATGGCTGAGTTTCAAGCACTGCCCTGTTGAATTCCCACAGGTCCACAGATTTTGGAAAGAAGGACCAGTCTGCCCTTGCCTTGAGCCAACTCACCACCTCTTGGCTTCCCTCACCAAGGACAGCACATAGGGAAACAGCCTTCCCACGAGTGCAACCAATAGGGCAGGTGTGGTCAGCACTGACTTTTCAGTGGAGATCCCTTGAGTTAGGTACAGACATGAACTGGTTGGATGCAGCTGCATTACAAGAGAAGGAAAAGCAAAATTCTGTTCATTTTCTTTCTTCTTCAAAGAAGTTTTTACAGACCACAATGTTTTCCCACATCTTGGAAAGGAAAACACACCAGGTTAGGGGCCTGGAAATACCTTCACATTTCTTCTCTGATCTCTCCATGCCTGGGAAGAGAGAAAAGTTTCCTCTTCTAGGGCATAAGTTCAACTGTAACCCCAAGGAGAGCTGGCCCAAAGACCTTGCTGTGGTACTGAAAATACAGGGTGAAACCACTTGTCTTCTGATAGGCATGAAGGTCAGATTAGTTTATCATGATGCCCCTCTCTGACCTGCAAAGCTGTCTATGAGTATTTTAAAAATACTCTAAAGGGAGAGAGCAAGTCCATGCCTTCCACTGTTAGCTGGTTATGATGGGTCTGTCTTTCAGTGCTGATCTGCAAAGGCTTTTCTAAGCCTGATCCATTCCACCTGTCATCCAGGATATCAGTTATTATAATAAAAAAGAAACCATTGTCTTTCCTTGACCTCTGTGATCCCAACATTGTATCCAGAACCTGCCCATTGGTTTTAGACAGTGGAAAACATTCACTCTGATAAGGGAGGCTGTCACAGCTGTATTGGATGTGGCTGATAAAGTATTGATCTTTCCTTTTGCCCTGCAGCATGGCCAAGAGGAATTTGTGGCTGTGACTTCTGGGAGGGCATGAGTCACCACTATCCAGCTCACAGTGAGTGACTCCAGGCCTCAGGGCTTTTGCAGACACAGATGCTTCTGGGGACTTCTTCAGGTCTGGCCAAGGCAGATCCTGTCTCCAGTCTATGGCTGCAAATTATGGCTCTCAGGAGGACAAGGCACAACAATTTGCTCTGAACTGGACTAACTCAGTTCATGCTAGACCAGCAGGTGAAAAGACAGAAGGTGACATCCCAAACAAAGCCTAACACACCCACAGAGCATTCCTGGGAAGAAGTTAAGGCTACATTAGAAACAATAGCTTGTTTGTGTCTACCTGTTGCAGATACCACCATGTTGTTTCCCAGCTTTGTTTCACCAAGGGATGTTGGATTGTTGCAGCAGCTTCCACGACCCTGCCATGGCTTCCACCCAGATGGTGACCTCAGAGAAGACAGCATGTTGGTAGGGGTCTATGGGTCTAGCCTGAGATGTGGACTTCCCTCAACAGCAGCATGTCCAGGCCTGAATCCCAATGAGATGCTTCCTAAGCAGAGAGCTGATGAACACATCTTGGGAGGGTTGAGTGGTGATGGCTACCACAAGTCTGAAGAGGGTTGTTTCTGCGGTATTTAGGAAGGATTCTAGAATTGTCAGAGGGCTGTGCTAGTATATCTCTAGGGTTTGTGTAATCATGCTATGCTGTCCATGCAAGCTACACCAGAAAGTCACATCATGGTGGGGTAGGAGAGATGGAAACACCCTTAACATTGTCCACCTATCTTTATCACTCCTGTCCATGCAAGCTACACCAGAAAGTCACAGCATGATAGGGTAGAAGAGCTGGAAACACCCTTAACATTGTCCACCTATGTTTATCACTCCAGTAAATTTTACCTGAAAAAATTTAGGGAGAGAAGTCTTTGGGTTCATCCTCTCTCATTTCTTTCTTCAAGCTTTTCTCTTAAGCTCTCATCTCTCTCCTCACTGTTGTCCTCAGCCCCATCATGTCCCTTTGCATCTAGTATATTGCTGATGTTTTTGTTTTATTTCTCCTTATTGCCTTCCAAGTTGCAAGTGAAGTTGAGACTCATAGAACTGTAAAATTGGTTTAGTTGGAAAAGACCTCTAAGATCGAGTTCAACCTTCAATCTAAGACCACCATCGCCATTAAACCATGTCCCAAAGTGCCATGTCCACAATTTTCTTGAACATCTCCAGGGATGGTGATTCCACTGTTTCCATATGCAGCCTGTTCCAACTTCTTCAGTAAATTTTTTTTCCTAATATCCAGTCTAATTCTTCCCTTCTTCAGTTTGTTTCCTCTCATCTGTCACCTGAAACTAGGGAGAAGTGTCTGACCCCTACCTCACTACAACGTCCTTTCAGAGAGTTGTAGAGAGCAATAAGGTCTCCCCTCAGCCTCCTCCAGATTAAGCAATCTCAGTTCCCTTAGCAGCTCCTTGGAAGACCTGTTCTCCAGACTCTTCACCAGCTTTGTTGCCCTCTGGACTTTGTTGCTCTTCTTGCTGGCTGAAGATGCTTTCCTGAAATCTCTCTATAATTTTCATTGATTTCTCTTCAATGATCATGAAATCAAGCATGCCTGAGCAATTCCATCACTCTGTTGACTTGAGGATTGTCAGCCCATTCCTGTGCATTATGGTCATGGAAAATGCAGTTTCTGTATAACTGAAGGTTTCTATAATTTCCTCTGAATTTGAATGCTGACATATACACAGTTTTACTCTTTTCCCTTGGGGAAAATGAAAACAAGCGTCTTCATTTCTGCTTAAACTCACTTGAATCCTTTTGTTTTGTTGAGCAGAAAAGAAGCATTTTACTTGGGTCGTGCTGACCTCAACTTCTGCCTATTTTCCTTGCACAAGGACTTCATAAAATTGCTTTCTGGCATCTTGGACCTTCTTTTTAAGCTGAGAGGCAACCTCCTAGTATGGACAATATTTCCCACAGTATGCCCTGGACCTTGATTCCCATCATGTCCTGTTCATTCAGTGAGAGAAGTGAGTATCCATGGGGAGACCAGAGCAGAACACACTTGGTGACAGCTCAGAAAGACTCAGGTTAATTCTTATTGAAAAACACCACCACCCCCTCAAAAAAAAACCCAACCAACCAAACAAAACAAAACAGACAACCAAACAAACCCAAACAACATCAAAAACAAAATCCAGAGAATTAATTCAATTCAGGAGTTTGAAAATACCTCATTTGGACTAGAGATATCAAGATGAGGTATTTTCAGAGGCATGTTCTAGGGAAGGGAGAACTACTCTGGAAAATACTAATATTCAGTCTGGTTTGGACTTATTTGGGAAGAAAACAACAACGTTTCTCCAGTCCTGCCGTTCTTGTTTCAACTAGCTGTAAAACGGCCCCAAACCCAGCAGTCTCCACACCTTCTGGGGACTGGGTAAGCTTCAGGAGAAATGCATCTCCCCCATGCATAGGCTCTTGGAAGACTGTCACCTGTCCTGATGGAGAAAGATCTTCTGAGAACTTCCAAAGCCAAAAGAGGAAATCATAGAACCATAGAATCATGGAGTCATAGAATCATAGAATGGTTTGAGTTGGAAGGGACCTTAAAGATTACCTAGTTCCAATCCCACTACCATGGGCAGAGGCAGCTCTCACTGGACCAGGTTGCCTCATCCAGCCTGGTCTTAAACACTTGCAGGGATGAAGCATCCACAACATCCCTGGGCAGCCTGTTCCAATGTCTCACCATCCTTATAGTAAAGAACTTCTTCCTAACGTCTAACCTAAATCTACCCTGCTCTAGTTTAAAACAATTGCTCCTTGTCCTATCACCACAGGCCCTTATAAACAGTCTCTCTCCAGCTTTCCTGTAGTCCCTCTTCAGGCACTGGAAGGCCATTGTCTTCCCAGAACCTTCTCTTCTTCAGATTAAACAGACCCAACTTCCTCAGCCTGTCCTCATAGAAAAGGGATTCCAGCCCTCTGATCATCTTTGTGGCCCTCCTCTGGACCCTCTCCAACAGCATGAGAGTGGATTTCCTTTTGTACAAAAGGGGGAAGTACAAGATGAGGTTAGTGTGAGCAGCTGAAGCATGCACCAACGATCCATCCTCTTTTCAGGATCATATGAGGGCATGAGTCACATGCTGTCCTCATCCCTACCTTGGAGGGACAAAGTGCAGCATGGCAGTTTGCAGTGCAGTCTACTGGAAATAATATCCTGTGGACAAAAGGCCTTGTTGGAAGCGACTGCCATTTCCAAATGCCAGCATTTGGAAGCGTGCAAAGAATGACAGTCACAGGAACTGATATTTGAACAGGAAAAACAGTGCCAAGTGCTATATTTGGGTATGGTTATTGCCATGTTTATTATTGTTATCACCACTGGAATTACAGTCCTGTTTGGAAAACATGCCTGAGATCAGGTCTTCTTTTAGCAATCTGCAAATATTGCAAGAGATGGTCCCTGCTCCCAGGACAAAAATGCAAACAAAATGGTTAAAAAATGCTCTATTTTAGGAACAGCAAAGTTGCCCTGTGTGTACAAGCAGAGCTGACTTCAGGGTATGCAAGAGAGCTTTTCTAAGTGCAACCCAAACTGTTAATCTGGTAAATATCTCCTCTTATCTCCTCTCCTAGTAGAAAAGAGGTGGAAAGAATGCAGTACTGCCATCCCCTTCTGAGGCACAGTGAGATGAAGCAACTTTCCCCAAAACCTACAAGAAGACCTCCCTAAGCTCAGCCTTCATACTTCAGAAGAACAGAAACCTAATTTGTTCTAAACCAGAACGTAGTGGTAGGAGAGATTGATTACAGAAGCCAATGTCTGGGCTGTCAGACCCAAGGGAACAGAATTATGGAATCACAGAATGATAAGGGTTGGAAGTGACCTCTGGCAATCATCTAATCCAACTCTCTCAGCAAAGCAGGTTCATCTAGGGCAGGTCACACAGGAAAGCATCCATGCATGTTTTAAATTGTCCAGAGGAGACTCCACAACCTCTCTGAGCAGCCTGTTCCAGTGCTCTGTCACCCCCACAGTAAGGAAGGTTTTCCTCATGCTGAGGCAGAACTTCCTGTGTTCCAGCTTGTGCTCGTTGCCCCTTGTCATGTCAGAGGGCACCATTAAAAAGAGTCTGGCCCCTTCTTCTTGATACCCACACTTAAGATATGTGTAAACACTGATCAGATCCCCTCTCAGTCTGCTTTTCTCCAGGCTAAAGAGCCTCAGGTCTCTCAGTCTTTCCTCATAGCCCTCTGCCAGACTCTCTCCAGTAGTTCCCTGTTTCTCTTGAAATGGAGAACCCAGAAACGGACACAATACTCCAGATGAGACCTCACTAGGGCAGAGTGAAAGGGCAGGAGGACTTTCCTTGACCTGCTGGTCACACTCTTCTTAACACACCCCAGAATACCATTGGACCACTTGGCTACAAGGGTATATTCCTCTTGGACCACTTGGCTACAAGGGTATATTCCTCTCTCATGGTCAATTTACTGCCCACCAGGACTTCAAGGCCCTTCTCCATGGAGGTGCTTTCCAGTAGGTCAAGCCTCAACCTTTACTCATATGTAAGGTTATTCTTGCCCAGGTGTAGGGCTCTGCAAGTACACATCTAAGTACCCACTTAGGTCACCTGATTTGACCAGTCTCCTAAGGGATGACCATAACAGGTTAAAGACTTGACTCCATGCCAATCACAGCCCCTAAAACCCAGACCAGGTTGTGCTTTTAAAGATGATTTTTTAAAAAGGCATCTATTTGGTAGAATGCCAAGGTAGTAGGGTGCTTGGGAGACCCTCACTAATTAAAATGACACAAGGACAGGACTCAATTGTCTAAACATCAGCATTTTGTGCCACTTTTTTATCCCACAATTTCCCAGCAGGTTTCTAATGCTGCTCCCCAAAGACAGCAATCTCTCATAAATCCTGGCCTGTCTGTCCACCCCATGTAGGAACATATCAAACGACACCAGGTATCTCTATTCAAACAACAGATGCTTCTCTGTGTGCAAATCATAGAATCATAGAAGCAGTCAGGGCTGGAAGGGACCACAAGGATCATCTAGTTCCAACCCCCCTGCCATGGGCAGGGACACCATGTCTTGCTATGAGGTGACATCCAACATCCTGTTATCTCCTAGAGCTCTATCTTAGTGCCAAGTTAGAGATCCCTAGAGCCAGTGGAGAAGTTTTGGCTTACCTGAAGCATCTAAGTAACATAAATAGGTAAGACATAAGACTTTCAGAAAACCTGTTCCTTTCTGGAGTGGCAAGTGGAGGATGAGAGGTACTATAGGGTCTCCCATATGATATTGGGGACCTCTGTTGGGAAAATGAATCATGTATCTAACTTTTAAATTAGGGAGCTAAGTCCCAGCCATCCAGTGTACACTTCCCCATTGGGGTTTAAAACTATTTCAATTACATGTTGTTATTCAAGAACCAGTCACAAGAACTGATGACTGGTTTTTAATGGCATCCCAAATGACCTTTCAAAGGAAAATTAACTATTTCATGGATAAGGAAAGCATGGCACAGAGAGGTGAACTGAGATGCTTGTGCCCACCCAGAAGTCATAGCTGGGAGCAAAGCCCAGTTCTCTTGACTATTAATCCAGGCCGCTAACTGTAGGGTGAAACTGCTGAATCCCAGCCTCTGATCCTCAGATCCAGCACAGGAGCTAGCAGTGTCCAGCTGCTGGGTGAAGGCTGCTCTTTTCTCTCTAACTAAGGTTGAAAAGTAGTGAAGTTTCCAACATTCAGATTGCCTAAGTCTGCCACACCAGCCTCACTCCTGAACCTAATAGAGATGACATTAACATAAATATTCTGTGATTCTCAGAGGAAAGCTTGGAGCACATGACCCTATTATGCTGCTTTAATACACAAGGAAGCCCCAGTCCATTTGCTGCAAGGCTCTGAAAAGTTGAACCTTCTCTCTGCCCATTCTCCACCCCAGCTTTGTGCATTGATATTCTCCACCATCACACTGCACTTATGTGACTCTCTGTGCTGAATTTCAATTAGTGGGTAGGGGGTAAGGTCCTCGTACAGAAATCTGTTAGAAGCTGCCTGCTATTGAAGGGCAGTGAACAGATAAATGTGATTGTCTATGAGTCTGAAAACAAAGGGAATGTGATGTGATTTTACTGGAAGCAAGGTACTGTTAGTGGAAATGGGTCAATGTAAAAATGACTCTCAGCTGCTGCATTGAAAACTCTGGGAAAAGTGTAATGAATAAGAAAAGCAATTTAGCTGGGGGGAGGAAGGGGGGGAGAAGAGCTTTATTTTATAGAAATAACAGCTGTAGCATGCTTTCTGTTTTTAAAAATTCATGGGATGCTTGGGAAAGAGGTCAGGAGCCTCATTCTTCAAAGCTGATGTTCAAGCCCCATGCACAGCGATTCAGAGCAGAGACATTTTCACACTTCTTTTCTAACCTGCTGGCCATGCCTGGGGCTTTCAGGGCAGGTTCATGATCATTTTCTGACAGAGTCTCTTCACCCTCTCTTTAGGTGAAAGTGAGTCACATAAAGCCTGCATAAAGACCTGTGGGCAGCTGAGTTTGAATGGGGGTCCTACACCTTGTTATCTCTGCGGCTCCAGCCCTTAGATTCCTACTCCTTCATCCTTATGGTATGGAAACCCCTTGAAGATACAGTGCCAATTGATATGATCTATCTGGCCTCCAACTGCTGATCCCAAAAGTAGCTTTGTTGTCTTGTAGATCCTGGGTGATACCTACCAGGTCTATATGGGTATCTTGTACCTGGGGCAAGTCTGAGCACATGAATCAAGGTCCTGCAGAGGGGTGAGAAGATTGCCACCTCCAACCCTGAATGTGTTTGGGCAGTTCGCCTGGAACTGGTAGGTGCAAAATTAAGGCAGAAAGCCTTGCCAGCAGCAAGTCTCACAAGCTGTCCTGGCATCTTCACCTGCATGTTCTCACAGAGGTATGATACTCATTTAATTTTGACTTTACAAAGTAGCTGTCAGAGGTGGGAAAGCCAATAGCTGGGGCAGAAGGTACTGAAAACTATAAACTTACCCAGACTCATCTCTCTTTCACATTTTTGTGTCCTCCAAGCCTGAGATTTCAACTTTTTTGCCCAGCAGGTCCTGTTTCACAGCCTTCAAACTATAGCTGTTGTATAACAATATCTGTCCTTAAGTATCATGTCTGTAACTTACACTTTAGTTCAGCCCCCCAGGGTTTTACATCACTGTTAAACAGTGAGGATGTCTTCTTGGTCACTGGGGAAGCTGTCCATGCATCAATGGTGTCCTCTGCACTGTTTCCCTCTTTGACTTTTTCTTAGACTATCAGGAAGAAAGCTTTGGGGGTTTTTTTGCATAGGATTTTGCTATGCAAAATGTATGCCCAAACCACCCAGATTTCTGCATGGTCTACAATGCACCAACACCAGTGCTTGAACCAGCACCAATGCTCAAAATAGGAAACAAGTTATGTGAGGAAGGAACCACAGAATAAGCATAGAGACTTCCTTATTTTACTGCCAAACCACTTCCTCCTGGCCTGCCTTTCTGCTGTCACTAATAGTTGCAGTCCCTTGCTACCTTGAGTCTTGATAAATCTATATCCCAATAATCATCTCTTCCAAGCAGACACAAAAATCCCATTTGTGGTCCTTTCTGTCTTGTGGTGTTGGCTGGTATGGAATTCAAGAGCTCAATTCAGTTGGCTTTTTCAGTAGCATAGAGATATCTAGTGCCATTTGAGGCACCTTTAGGTGCCTCAAACATTTGCAAAGGACTTGCAGACATCACACAGTACCTGTGGGAGGTCAGGGGCAGCTGAAGAGACACATTGAAGCCTCACAGGGTATAATTCAAGTGGTCCTGGATATTTATGAATGGAATTAGATTTCTGTATCCTGTTGATTATACTAAGGATAGGATAGAGTTGATTACATATATGAGTCTAGAAATATCTGCAGTGCCCAAGGGTACCCAAAGTATTTTCCCAATAAAGAAAGATATGACACAAGACCATAGAGAACATTTGTTCTTCTACATCAGCAGCTAAAGATCAAACAGGATATATCATAATGACTAAGGTGGCAGGACACATCTACACCAAGGCAGATGAAAGCTGCCCTAGATCTTCAGTGTGTATGGAGGAGCTCAGACATCAGACTCACATGAGGACACCAGCACTCTAAGTGTGAAAAGGGAAATCTCTCACTCTGGAGCTGAGCCCCATCAGAGTATGGAAATGTACTTCTGAGATGCTGCCTACACCTCTTTGGAAATAGGCTCTTTCAAGACATAATTCATCCCACTCTGGAGTATCTATCTATAAAAGTTCAGAATCCTGCCCTGCAATGTATGAATAGCTCTATAGCAGACACACAAGTCCTAGACATCAGATACAAAATAGTGTGAGTCCCCACTGCTCTTCCTGCTTGTTCCCCCACACTTCTCCCAGAGAGGTGGTAGAAGCCCCATTCCTGGAAACGTTCAAGGTCGGATTGAATGGGACTCTGAGCAACCTGATCTAGTTGAAGATGTCCCTGCTTAATGCAGAGGGGTTGGACTAGACAACTTTTAAAGGTCCTTTCCAACCCAAAACATTCTGTGACTACCTGATTCCCCACCCAAAACACAGCAGATATTACCCATTTTCTTCTGACTTTTTTGACTCCCACTTGTCTTCTGCATCAAGTTCAAATTGCTCATCCTTCCCTTCCAGTTATGGCAGGACTACACATTTGCTCTCATTCCTTACCCTTTCCTATCCACACAGTCTTTGCTTCAAGAATAAAGTTACTGCATATCTCCATCTTCATCTGAAATCCTCCCTCAGGACACTGTTCCGTGCCTGTCATATCTTCACTCAAACACCTTAAAGCAGACACTAGTGCAGGGTAGCTGACACATCCCATAACTGGAACAAACAAGGGGAAAAGTTCAATAGAATTTAGATTTGGATCAGTGCAGATCAGTGCATGACATGCCATCACTTGAAGGCCTGAAGATCTGACGGGGCTGGAGGAAAGTCCAACCTTCAGTGCTTTATTTTTCTCTAGTTTAGCACAGAGTAGAATTTTATGGGTGTTGATTTTACTTTTAAAATCACAAAATGATAAATATACATGTCCTGTGGGCTAAATAAAAACTCTGCAAAGCCCCTTGAGGGTGACTGATCCTTTTAGAAGGGCAGATGACCAGCTGTGATGACTCAGGTCCTGGTTTCACCCGTTTCACCACATAGGAATACACGATGTGCCACGTGCTTTGGTCCTCTCCTGGAAAGAGTAACCACAAATGTTGATGCTATCTCCCATGGACTTTTTTTTTTTTTTCAGCTTGGCTACAAAAACGAAAGATAAGACTGGAACGGCAGGGTGGCCAAGCTATTGGAGTGATCTGAAGTCATGTAGCATTAGTGAAGCAGAGAGCTTAATGCTAAACTTGTCCTTTAATCATTAACCATCTTGCAAATAGCATTAATCTGAGCCTTGAAGGAATTACTCTGCACAAGGCTTAAATCCCAGCCTTTTGGGGAGCAAAGCCCTTTAGGAGGTGATTTTAAAATCACTTTTATATCAACTATGATGAACTGAAGAGGATCAGCACCTTTGTTTTCATGGTGCTTCAAAACAGACCAAAGATTTCTTCAGAGTTATCCAAGAAAGAAAACTGCAAACAATTGAATTCTCCTTAGTTTATTCCAAGCTTTTATTTCCACATGTCCTTACAAGACGTGATGCCAGCCTTCAGTGCCTTATCCAGAGTCAGCTGTTACAGAAACAGACTTCCCAGAGCATATCAGAAAGCAGAGATAAGCCTCCTAAGAGGTCAGAAAGAGTTCAAAAGAGTAAAATGAGGACAAAAGGCAAGAAGGAACTATGGTAGAAAAATGCAAATGCATGAGACTGAACAGAAAGTCATGTGGGATGCAGCACATGTGAGAGGCAGCTGTGTGTGCTCCCTTTGAACCTTGCAGAAGGGTAGGTTGTCTAGACCATGCATCAACAGGAGAAGTTACGTGATAGGAGGAAGAACAGCAGGAGAAAAGGGGACAGTGTGGTCTGATCACAGTAACTCCTGTTCCCAGCTATCTAAACCATTTATATCCAGGCTTTTGGGTTCCTCTACATCTCAGAGAATCATAGAATCAGGTTGGAAGAGACCCTGTCATCTTGTCATCTTGTCCAACTCGCCTCGCAGTGAGTAGTGGAGGCACATTTCAGGCACACCTTTGCCTCTTGCCTTTGGGACTATGAATGCTCTGGGATGAGGGTTTGCCCTCAATCTGTCCAGTGGGATATCAAACAGTAAAGTGGTCCCTGTGCCGTAAGACCTGCAGTCCTGTGACTGCCAGCAAACACAGAAGATTCCATGCTATGAATGCACCAAAATCCCAGTATCAGCATTTTGTAATCCTGCAGTTTATTCCAGATCTCTGGATAGTGTTTGCAGTATCGATCCTGCCTTCAGTCGAGGCCATTGATCCTGTCTATGCCATTCAGCCATAATCACACTAATGGGAAATAAGGATTTAGAAACCAGCTGGCTCAGGCTATCCATGGCTCTGTGGAGCTCACAGCACATTAACCAAATATTTCCTCAGCCTCTTGGGCAGGTTTTGCATTTGACATCAGGTCCCACAACTTCACTAAGAAGGTCAGAATGGATCCCACAGCCCGAGTCCACTGGGACGTGCTTTCTCCAAGGAGAATGAGGAGTAGAGAGCAGAGGTAGCCCTCAAGCTGAAGACCTCACATTTCTCCAAGCTCCATACTGCTAAAACAACAGTCAGAGTGTAGAATCATATAATGCTTTGAGTTGGAAGAGACCTTTAAATGTTACCCACCCAACTTCCCTGCAGTGAACAAGACAGCTGCAACTAGGTCAGGTTGCTCAGAGCTCCATTCAACCTAGCCTCGAGTGTTTCCAGAGGCATCTGTCACCTCTCTGGCCCTATGCCAATGTTTCACCACCTCCAGTGTAAAAAATAAAAAATCTTTCTTAAATGTAGTCTAAATCTCCTTTCTTTTAGATTAAAACCATCACCACTTCTCCAGTCTCAACAGGCCCTCCTAGAAATTGCCCTCATCTTTCTTATGGGTACTCTAAGACAACAAATCTTTGTTGGCTTCACCCAGGAGGCAACTTAAACATCTAATTTCAAGAAGTCCTGCTGATGTCTGAAGCCAAGAGCAAGAAAGGATAGACCACCATTCTCCTCAGCATGATGCCTTTATTGGCCTTCTTCCTCCTGCAGTAAGGAGGAAGTGCCCACAGCATCTCCAGGGGCTAGATGTCGTCATGCATGTGGTTTCAGGGTCTTTGGCATGAGCACCTGGGCTCCCTTAAGGTCATTCCTGGTTTTAGAAGTAACTGCTTACCTTCAGGCTCTGTAAAATAATGCTAAGAACTACAATAGGAAAGATGCCATCACTGAGCATCTTGATAAAGCTGTGTTCTACCCACCAGGAAGTTCAGTTTAGAAGAAAGGCAGCCAAGATTTTTACCAAACCACAGTATTGAGTTTGCTGTTTCCTAAAAGCTGAAGTCTCTCAATGACTTTTGAAAACTGGAGAAAAGATTCATGATTGATGGCACAGGATCCTCTCATTTCTCCGAAATCTGTTCACACCCTCCCAGAACCTTCCATACTCTCTCTTTATGTTTCACATACACATCCCTCAGGGGCAAAATATGTTCTCCAAGGCCAAAGAGTTTTTAACTTGAGACCAGTGAGAGGAAAAAATAAATCATGTTGGCAAAGGTGAACAGAAAATGAGTAATGCTGCAAAAGGACCCACCTGAAAGGAAACCTAAACCAGCAGCTTCCTTCTTGCTGCAGGCTGCAATATGCTGCCACATAGAAGCTCAGAGAGGAAAGTGAGGATGTGTTCTTGCTGCTACAGCCATGTACATCCAATATCAAAATCAACATTCTGGACTCTCCCAGCGCTCACACCCTTCATTTCCCCAGCCAGAGCTCCAGTTACAGAAGTAAAAACAAATTACATTTTGTTGTGCTTCAGCAAAAGCTTTGTATCAAAAATACACAGTGTTGCACAGGACAGCAAACTCAGACCACAGGCAAAGTTCCCACAGTGAAGTGAAACTTGAATGTCTTGAGCAGATCAAGCAAAAACATGCCAGCTTCACTTGAAGTCATCAGATAGATGTTTCCTCTTCACTGACTCTGGAGAGGAGAAATCTTCGCTGTTTGCCCAGTCCTCTGCTTGTCTATACAAAGCCCTCCACCACTGTAACTAAGATGATCTCATGAGGAAAACTTGGAATTCAAAACAGGAGAAAAGTTTAAAAAAAAAAATAAGAAAGATAACGACCTTGGGGTTTTGTTGTTGGTTTGAGGTTTTGGGGGAGTTGTGTGTTTGTTTTTTACTTTTTTTCAGAAGTCATGTTCTGCCTTAACCCCATCTGGTTACAGGCACCCCTTGAAGCCACCTGGAACACAGTCAGCTCTGCTTGAAATTATATTCGATGTAGAATGGCAGGGTGTAATGGGTCCTTGGTTCCTCTTCTCTGCAGAAGATTTTGCTTTGTCTTCCACTTACCTAGTAAAACAAACAAACAAACAAACAAAAAACATTCCCACAAATAAGTGGGCAAAAATGAGGAAGAAAAACTTAGCCTGAATTTTAGCATACAGTGACCACTAAAAGATGCTTAAGACCTAGCTTTAAAAAGCCTCCTATTTCCAAATACTTCTTTCACATGCAATGATCTGCTGAATTCAGGCAGGATTCACAGGGAGCTTCTTCCCTATCCAAAGTTGTGTTTCATACCAAGATTACCCTCTGAGCCCCATTCCTGAGCCCTCAAAGTCACCGGGGAATCAAAACCCTCAGCATCCAGCCCTAATCTATATGTCACAAGATTGGGTGTGGTAGGAAAATTTAACAGAGATGGAAATGGGTCTTACTCTCCCTCACCCCCCTCATCTGTGGAGGCACTGATTGCTTTTACGATTAACTGAAGCTGGGAAGAAAGAGGACAGTTTACATTCCAAGTCCGTGGGTCATATTCCAGCCTGTCGCCTCCCTTCTCCTTTACGTTGTCGGACGATTGCAACAGTTCTGCCTTGATTTGTCAACAAAGCATTTAACCCAAGACCACAGTTTGCTCTTAGCACCAACCAGCTTCTCAGGGCTTCTTTCAGGAAGCTGCAACAGCTTCCATTGTCTTTCCCCTCAATACTTTTTCTTCTGCTGATATTTCCTGGCTCTGCATCTACACGTGACTCAATCATTTCCCGGACCTTGACCCTGTGGTGACATCAGCTCCAAGAGCTGAAATTAATAAACAGCACTCACTCATTATGTCAAAGTGCAATTACGGGGGTGGCAGGGAAGGTTGTTTGGCTTTTTGAAGAGCCAGAACCTTGAGTTTCCTCTAAATCCATATTCGGACTCATGCTGCAGCATGCCTGCTCTAAGGAATCAGGAGAAGTTTAATGACCTAAGGAGAGAAAGCAGAACACTCTGCTTTATTTTGGTCTCTGATATCACAAGAGACAAGAAGTATAAAGCAAACTGTGTCACCAAACACCTGATGTAGACATAAGACAAAAGTCCAGCAGAGTTCAAAGTGATTTGTGTGTCCTGAAGCCACCTCTGAGAGTGATTTCATCTCCATGAAACTGGGTGACTTTAAAAAAAAAAAATATTTGAGACATGCCTAGCATCTGGCAGCTCACACAGACCTTAGTAGCTATAAGTAAATCTGCTTCCCCTGCTCCATGTTGTGCTTTCACTTTTCCCTTTAAAAATACTTCTCAATGTTTGTCAGTGCCTAAAGAGCAAGAGTTAGGAGGGTGGAGCCAGACTTTTCCAGGTGGTGAAATGGACACAAACTGGAACACAGGAGGTTCCACAGGAACATGAGGTGAAACTTCTTTCCTTTGAAGGTGACAGAGCACTGGAACAGGCTGCCCAGAGAAGCTGTAGAGTCTCTCTGGACAGATTCAAATGGTTCCTGGTTATATGCTGGGTAGGTGAACCTTCTAGATGAACTTCCTTTAGCAGGAGGTTCGACTAGATGACCACCGGAAGTCCCTTCCAATTCCCACTCTTTTGTGATTTATCTCATTGTACAGTACCAAGATGAAGCCAACACTGATGCAGGATCAGGCACTTGGCCTTGTTGAACCTCATCCCATTGGATTCATCCCATTAATCCATCTTGTTCAGGTCCTTCTGTAGAGCCTTCCTACCTTCAAACATATCAACATTCCCACCCAGCTTGACATCATCTCCAGACTTACTGTGGGTGCCTTGGTCCCCTCATCTGAATAATTGATAAAGATATTGAAGAGAACAGGCCTGGATTCTGAGCCCTGGGGAACACCACTTGCAACCTGGCAAAAACTGGATTTAACTCCACCACCAAATCTTTGGGCCAAATCTTCCTGCTGGTTTTTTACCCGGCAAGAACTATGCCTGTCCAAGCCATGAGCAGACAGTTGATAAATATTTGTAACCACATCACCTTTTCTTTCCAGGACAAGTTGATCACCTGCCCACTGCAAGTTCTACCCAGGGCTGTGACTCAGCACTGCCAGAAAGCACAAGCCCTGGGGACCTGCCATGCTGCAGATAAGTCATGCTCACACCCATATAGAGGGTGAATGATGAGCTGCCACAAGAAGAAGGCATGAGCAAGCAAGGCAAAGACCTCCTGTTGGTGCAGGAACCAATGAGATTACAGAGCTGGAGAGATTCCTGCAGCACTTCACAATGCAGGAGACCTTTAATTTGGTTAACAGTAGGTCACATGAACTTGAGCAAAGTAATACGGTCTACCTCATCCTCTTAAAAACAACCAAACAAAATTTAAAAACAACCAAACCAAATCAAAAAAGTAAATCAGACTTCATAACATAAGCAAGATGTTATGAGAAACACCTCTGAGTTCTGGTAAGGTTATGTTTTTTCAGCCTGAGGTTTTTCTTTTTCTTTTTGGGGGAGGAGTGTGTGTGTATTTTTTAAACCTTTTAATAACTCTTTCCAGAGTTATTTCTCTGTGAAAACTGCCACCCTGCTCATAAAAGGCAGAAAATGCAAAGGGAAACTTTTTTAATATTTACTTTTAGTTTAATACAGAGGAATTTGGTTGAAGGATCAAAACAGGCAGATCTGGGTGGGGAAATCATGCCAAGGGTTTGGATGGGAGATCTTGGCTGCTGTAAGACCTTCAGGGCAGGGAAGTTGCTGGCTTTTCCTCTAGGGCTGGTGCAGCTCCAGGCAGGTTTATTGTCCAAGTCTGGCCATGGGTCAGCAGCATCCACTGCCCATCTGTCCCCAGGAAGACAATGATGTTCTGCTCCTGGGTGCAGGTTGGAGCACCTCTCCCCAGTGTTCTCTGCATTTATGGGCCTGGGCTTGAAGGCAATAAAAGCATAGAAGTATAGAATTGTTTTGGTTGGAAAAGACCTCTAATATCATCAAGTCCAGCTGTCAGCCCAACACCACCATGACCCTAATCACGTCCCAAAGTGTTATGTTTACACATTTTTTGAACACCCCCAAGGATGGTGACTCCACCACCTCCCTGGATAGTCTGTTCCAAAGCCTGACCACTCCTTCAGTAAAGAATTTTTTCCCTAACATCCAATCTAAAAACACCTCTTCAGTGCATGTATAAATAAATCTGCTCTCTGTCCTGAGCCCTCAGAGCTGTCCTGATTTATCCTCTCCCATGCCTATTGTGGATAAAACCACCCTGACACCAAGTGTTCATCATACTGTGGGTCTCCATGAATTTCTGTGCAATTCCTTTGCTGATGTCTAAGCACAGTGCTTTACACTGAACTGTTGGGACCTATTGTAGAAGAAACAAATCCAAAATGGTCATCAGGCTGTATCTAGAGCTGTTCAAAACCATTTTTCAAGACAAGCCAAAGACACACTACAGAAATAACCCCCTTTGTCCCCACAACCTTAGCTCTTCCCATGAATATGTCTGTGTATACTTGGATCTCACCACCTCTATCTGCACCACAGAGAAAGCAGGAGGATGCAGTAGGACTGATTTAGCCAAGACTATGGATACATCAGTTTGAGTGACTGTGCAACAGCAATACTGTTGTAGACTTCAGTGTGAGTTAGCAAAACATCAGGACCCAGGATAGGCTCTTGCTTTGCAGGTCATAGAACCACAGAATTACAGAATCACAGAAAGGTGATTCTGTAATCACCTAGACCCCCGGAGATCATCTAGACCAGCCCCCTGCTAAAGTGGGTTCATCTGGAGCAGGTTGTACAGGATTGCATCCAGGAATGTTTTGGATCTCTCCAAAGGAGAAGACTCCACAACCTCTCTGGGCAGCCTGTTCCAGGGCTCTGTCATCCTCACAGGAAAGAAGTTTTTCCTCATGTTCAGATGGAGCCTCTTGTGTTCCAGTTTGTGTCCATTGCCCCTTATCCTGTCACTGGGCACCACTGAAAAGAGTCTGGCCCCATCTTCCTGAGACTTGCCTCTTAGATATTGATAAGCACTGATAAAATCCTCTCAGTCTTCTCCAGGCTAAACAGTCCCAAGTGTCTCAGCCTTTCCTCAGAAAAGAGATGTTCCATTTTCTTAACAATCCATCATGTCATTGCCAATGTTTGCCCATAATTGCCAAGCTGTGAGCTACAGATCACTGCAAGAGTATCCTGGGAGAAACCTCCCATGTTCTGGACAGTCCCTGCTGGCAGTGGTAGAGTGTCAGTCTGATCCTATACACTTGTTTTTGTGTTCATCATGTTCTTACATATCTGTCTCCTCTAATTTCAGGAACGGCCTTGGACTGGGGAATTGGCTCTCATACCACTTTTGTTCTCATTTTGTGTACTATGGGCAGGAACTAGAGAATGCAAACCCAAATGTTGTATTTATTTATTTATACAAAACAGCATAAAAACCAGTCCACTGCAGCCATCTAGCCCAATATTCCTGTTGACAGTGGTGACCTAAGGGAAAATATGACAAGATAAACATACAGTCATATTTTTTCCTGAATGCTCTCCCAGTGAATTTATCCAAATAACTTTTGAAACCCTGAAAGCAGCAGGACTCTGTCTGTGGCATATTTGGTGATGGAAAATATGTCCTTGGCAATAGAGAATATCCGTGGATGCACATGGCTTTGCTTCTCCTCCCCTGTGCTTTAAAGAGGCTGAGTCAAAGCTGCTGAAGCTCCAAGAGCAGCACTCCCCCAGGGTAGAGGTGAAGATCCCAGGGAAACAGGGCAGCAGCACATAACACAGGAAAGCCTCAGATGCTAAATCTGTGTCTTTTCTGTGGTCAGATTTGGGCTATTTGGGGATGACTAATGGGACTGCTGGCAAATAAATTGGATTTTGCCTGAGCTGTGTTGTCTGGAGCTGGCTCTCTTAAAGCCAGTCCTGTTGAGCTGAAGCATGAGTGGTGTAGGATGAGTCCAGCTGTTTGATGTGCTGGAAGGAGGTTGTAGTGATGTGAGTGTTGGTCTCCTCTCCCTAGTATCAAGTGACAGAATGAGAGGAAATGGCCTCAAGTTGTGCCAGGAGAGGTTTAAAATGAATATCTGGAAAATTTTCTTTACTGAAAGAGTGGTCAGGCATTGGAACAGGCTGCCTGGGGAGGTAGCAGATGCACCATGCATAGAAGTGTTCAAGAAACACATGGACATGGCACTTTGAGACGTGGTTTAGTGGCCATGGCAGTGTCAGTTTGAAGGTTGGAATCAACCATCTTAGAGGTCTTTTCCCACTGAAACTATTCTGTTCTACTCCAAACACCCATTTGTGTCTCCAAAGTAGTCACATATGTGTTGTACATCCTCATGGGCAGATGTTACATTTGCTGCTAGGCGAGTTGGTTATTTTAATGTTTGACTACAAATGTCCCAGAAGAAAGCCTGCAACATGTCTGTTTCTCAGAACAAAACAAAACAAAACAAAACAAAACAAAGCAAAGCAAAGCAAAATAAAACAAAACAAAATACACACACGCACACAAATCTTTAAAGACTAAAAGGATCCTTAAAGACGACCAAATCTTTTTGGAATTTAAAGAGTGGAAACAAATCCTTTGAATTGTTCTCTCTGTGGAATTATCAGCAAATCCTGTGAGGATGTCCAGGGAAATGCTTACAGTTAGCAGCTGAGCTTAGGCAAATGAATCCCACTCCAGCTGTCCCCTTCAGGGCAGGGTGAATATCTCTATAGACACTATTGGCTCCACTGGTTAGATCATGGCAGATGGGAACTTAGACACCCATCTCACATCTAAAAATGCTGGTGTAGGAGTCTTCCTGTGCAAACCAGAGGTAATTACACCTTATTTCTAACCCTTGTTCCTTTGCAGCCAGCAACTTGGAAAGGTAAAACTGTTGACAGCAGAACTCAGTTAATCTGACATTAGTGTAGAATAGGAAGCCTTCAATGAGACTGACCCATTAACCCTAATCTCATAATTACCCTGCTATTGATAAGGAAGTGTGCACTAATTGGCAGAGCATTAGAACACAAACTCACACCCAAGGTATGAATCACTACCCTAATTCTCAGCTCCTCCTTCCAGGTCTTGTCAAGGCTATGCTGTTCCATCTGCAATTCCATGCAGCAGATAATGTTTTCATCTTCATCTTTTGGATGGAAATGGCACACAGTTACATGAGCAAATGAGTCTGTCTTGTGAATGTGGTCCTTGTCAGCTGCTCAGTGGTAACATGGTCTCAAAAAAACTTAACATGACACAATAGTCTAAATGTCAGCCAAGAAGAGTCCAGTGTTGCTCTTTGACCCTAACAAAAAAGGGAAGGCTCATTTACTGATTTTCCTTTATGTTGTCTCCTTTTCTTTGTGCAAAATAACCTGAAGTCCTTGGACAACATAAGGCAGTCATGTAGAAATAACTTAAGAGCCTCAAACTGCAGGATCCAGATTGGATGCATGTCTCATGTTTTTATAGTCTACTTTACAGGGCTGCAAGTCCTAATCACCCAGCACAGTTCATTCTGGAAGAGTTCTCCCATTACAACTGAATTGCTCTATATGGCAGGTTTGGTCTTCCTCAGGAAGAAGACAGGCTTCATTCAGCAATATGCCCACCTGGTAGGGCTCTCTTATGGAGATCTCAGGAGAGGGAGGGGAGAGGGATAAACAGTTTTACCAGGACAGCATCTGTTCCGTTCTCAATGGTGTTCTTATGAAGATTAATGGAGCTATTGGGAAGGGAAAACCTCCATCCTGAGCTCTGCTGAGCCCAATGGAATGGCCAAGCCCATCCAAAGAGCATATTGTTATTGCTATATCTCCCAGGGTTTATCTCACTGTAGAGTTTTCTCTCTCAGGATTTCACAGGAGACTTCTTGTAGAAGACACAAAGTGCACAAGGTCCAGGTAGAGGTATTGTCCTTTCACGTGTTGGTTATCTCCAGGGGAGGAGCTGTCTCTTTCTGCTATCTTGAACTTCAGCCCCAGGAGATTTCACAAAGTATGGGGAGCTGGACCAACTCCAGAGCACCAAAGGGTGACAATGCAGAGAAAAAAAAAGAGCTTTGGACTTTGTAACCTGTTACTTTTCAGATCAAATCCACAGTACACTCACTGCAGAAGTGTCTGGGGCTAACAACCTGATTTTCACCTGTAGGGTTATGTGCAGTGCTCAAGTGAAAGAGCCAGAAGGCTATTCTGTTGCACATCACCATTCCCACTGAAGAGGAAACATTTCTAGTCAATGAGTCTCATAAGTCGTGTGATCAAGGGTTCAAGAAAGACCTACTGTAAGCAGAGGCTGCCTTTCCTCTTTCTGTGTCTTCAGGGGATGTCAACCAAGGGATGTGCAGTAACTGCTCACACTAGCCTCCCCCCCACCCAGTGCTCTCCACAGAGCTCAGTCTGTAGAACTGGCCTGGGGCAGTGCTGATCACCCGAGTGCCCTGAGCCTCACACAGAAGCTGAATACACATGTGGCAATAATGGAACGGTAGGGGTTGGGAGGGATCTCTGGTGATCCAGTCCAACCCCACTGCTAAAGTAGGGTCACCTAGAGCATACTACCAAGGATTGCATCCAGGCAGATTTGGAATCTCTCCAGAGGAGTATCCACAATCTCTCTGGACAGCCTGTTCCAGGCTTCTGCAAGCTCAAAGGGAAGAAGGTTTTCCTCATGTTCAGATGGAACATTATGGGCTCCTTATCCTGCTTCTGAGTACCACTGAAAAAGTCTGGCTTCATCCTCCTGACATCCACCCTTTAGATATTGATCATAATGAGAAGATCCCCTCTCAGGCTTCTGTTCTCTAGGCTAAACACCCCCAGGTCTCTCAGCCTTTCCTCATCAACGAGGTGCTCCAAATCCTTCAATGTTGTTCATGTAGTTGCAACTGGAGTCTCTCCAGCAGTTGTACGCTGGTGAATTTTACAACACCTTTGCACATTCTGCAATGGACCTTGTGGCATTCCTTGCCAAAATAAGTTGACTTGTTTCCTCTTTTATTAGTCAGTGCTGCAGCCAGAGAAAATTGCAGTGTAGGACTGAAGCACTAAGGGCTAAGGGCATCCCTAAATCTGTGCTCCAGTATCTCCTGAGCCCAAGCAGTGGAGGACAAGTCTTATGAGGAGCAGCTGAGGGGACTGGGGTTGTTTAGTATGAAGAAAACGAGGTTTAAGGGAGATCTTCTCAATCTCTACAACTACCTAAAAGGAGGTTGGAGTGGGGAGAGGATTGGTCTCTTCTCCCACAAGTAACAAGTGATAGAACAAGAAGAGATGGCCTTAAGTTGCACTGGGGAAGGTTTAGGTTGGATATTACAAGAAGCCTCTTCACTGAAAGAGTTCTCAAACATTGGAATAGGCTCCCTAGGGACCTGGTTGAATCCCCATTCCTGAAGGTATTTAAAATGCAAAAAGATGTGGAGCTAAGGGACATGGCTTAGCACCAGATTTGGTAGAGTTAGAGAATGGTTGGACTTGATGATCTTAAAGGTCTTTTCCAGTCAAAATTATTCTGGTTCTATGAGTGAGCTTTCACATGCAGCCATTGCTCCATGACCATGACTCAGGACTGATTACATTTAGCTTCTCATTTGTCAAATGCAGTTTTGCTTCTGGTTTTATTTCTCTGAATTTCTAGTGTGGAAATAAAAGAAGTTAAAAAAAAAAAAAAGGAAAACAAAGCCAAACCCCAAAACCAAACAGTATTTTGTTATTATTGTCTGAAAGGTGAGAATAAAAATCTCCAATGTTCCAGAAGTTGCCTAAGTCCAGGCCTGATTCTATGAGAGATTAATTTGCTAAGAAGGGTGTTATTCTGTCTTGTGTATTTGAGGACTTCTTGAAATCAAACCTCAGGGTTTTTGTCCTAGGCTGACAAATTATCTGCTTGCTTTAAAATTCAATTTTCAATTAGTGTAAGCAACTCGTGACTGGAAAATATGTTGGAGGTGGTACAAAGTCTCCTCTCTAATTAACAGCTCACCCTCAACAAGGATCAAATTCCACCACTGCACCTGGCATGTAGCTCTCTGTTGGCCCAGCCCTGAAATCTTGCTACTTCACGTGCCTGGAAGGTAGAATTCAAACCGAAAATAATTACATTCTCACCCTTACAGTCTGTCTTTCACCCATGGATCTTAACATGCTTTATATATCCTGGGAAGCTCTAACCAAGCTAAACATCACACCTCTCCCTGAATTGTTTTTATTCACTGTTAACAGAATCACAGAAACATTAAGGTTGGAAAAGACCTTTGACATCATTAAATCCAACTGTAACCCAATATCGTTTTGCCCACTAAACTGAAGTGCCATGTCACCATGTTTTTTAACACTCCCAGAGATGGAGACTCCACCACTTTCCTGGGCAGCTTGTTCCAAGGCTTGACCACTCTTTCAGTAAAGAAATTTTCCTAATGTCCAACCTAAATCTCCCCTGGCACAATTTGAGGCCATTTCCTTTCATCCTATCATGGTTACTTGAGAGAAGAGTCCAACAGCCACCTCACTACAACCTCCTTTCAAGTAGTTGTAGAGAGCAGTAAAGTCTCCCCTCAGCCTCTTTTTCTCCAGACTAAACAAACACAGTTCCCTCAGATACCAACACAAGACTTGTGCTCTAGACCCTTCACCAGATTTATTACCCTGCTCTGGACATGTTCCAGCAACTCAATGTCCTTCTTGCAGTGAGGGGCCCAAAGCTTACTGCATTATTCAAGGTGTCTGTTCAAGCATCACCACATCAGCGTTAGCTCTAAATATCAGTGATGAGAAAAATGGAAACTCTCTGTGTTGGATGACTTTGTCCCATGCATGTGACCCATCTTCATTCCCCATGATGTCAGTGTGATTCCTCACAGCACTGCACAGGATCTGTGTCTAAGTGAGACTGAAAAGGAAGGAAATTCTGCCTTGATTCACCATTGAAGCCAGGGTGAAACAGGCTTGGTAAAACGAGTGAAAGTCATGTCTTTCAAGCTTTTTTCTTCCTTTTATTTTTTTCTTCCACAAATCAACTCCAAAAGGACATTAAAAAAAAAAAAAGTTACAAAAGAAGAAAATATTAAGAAAAAGAAAAAAGAAAAAGAAAGAAAAAAAAAAAACAAAACCAAAAAATGGCTAAATCACTACAGACAGCAAAGGATGAAGAGAAGGTCTAAGATATGAACTTGTGGTGGATGGAAATATACTAAACATGTCCCTTTTCTCCCACATGGGAAATTTTAGCTGTTTTTATTCCATCTCATTGCTTGGAAATGTTTCTCTCTCTAAGTATCAAAAAATAGCTGCGTCTCTGGAAGGTGGTCAGAAGCTGCAGTCTGACTAATTCAGGCTGTGTTAAAGGGAAGCAACTTCTAAGTGTAGAAATGCCCCACAGAAAACTCTTAGCTCAGCCCTTGAGACTATGTCTGCTGAACTTGATATCTGTGAGTACTCCTGAAGAAAGTCAGTCCTCCAGCAAGTTAGAGCCTATTAATATAGGGAGCTGTGAAAGTCTCCATTACCATGTGTTTAGAAGGAAGGAGGATGGCCCAAGCTTTTTCTTTTTCTTCCTGACTGTGAAGGATTTTATAGCAGAGGTGTGGTTCCCTTCGTTCATGCTGGGTGTCATAAGCCAAACACAAACTTTTTATCCCAGACCCTCCAGAGCACAGCATGGATGCTGAGGCCACAAACTGAAGTCACAAAGAGGAAAATTATAGGGATTTTTGCATTCCCTGGCACTCAAGTCCTCTTGCAGACCTTGAGAAATTATCCTTTCTGTGGAGCACTCAGTATTATTCCCACTGGTTTACATTGTGGGTCACAGAGATGTTTAAATGTCCTGGCTAGGGTCTTGGAGGAGTCATGGTCACAGATTCAGAAACAGAGCTCATATGTCTCCTCTCTAAATTCTACTGATTAAGCACTATGAAATATTTCTTGTCCCATCACCTCAGGTAGATTCCTTTCTGCTAAATCACTGCTAGTAAAAAGGGAATCATAATTAGAATAATTAACTCCTACATAAGCAAGACATGATGCAGTTTGCAAAGATCTCCAAGAACTACTTATTACCATTTTGCATCTAGGTAAACTGGAGCACCAGGAAGCAAAATCATTCAACCCCAGGCCTTTCCTTTTCAGTCACAGGTATGTCTGAGATCAGAGAGACTCTCTGTGGTCACTATGAACCCCTGAAGCCCAGCTCTCCCCACACCATGGTGCAGGGCTGCCAAAGAGATCTGTAGGGTTTGGCAACACTGGGACACCAAGGGTGGGTAAGATACACGTGTTAATCTTATCACATGCCTACAAGCCCTTCCGAGGAGGCTGATAGCAACACGTCATCCCTGGTGCATTCAGCAGGTGATCAGGGGCTCATTTTGCATGTCAAATCTCCCAGCTAGAGACCTGGGTGATGCTCACTAGGAATTTGGGTGTGTTTACACAGATGTGCCCTTCTCTTGCCATTCAGCATTCCAGGAGGAGCAGGGTGAAGGAGGTGATTCTCCCCATCTACTCCTCTCTGGTGAGACCCCACCTGGAGTACTGCATCCAGTTCTGGAGCCCCTGTTACAAGAGGGATATGGACATGCTGGAACGTGTCCAGAGGAGGGCCACCAGGATGATCAGAGGGCTGGAGCACCTCTCCTATGAGGACAGACTGAAAGAGTTGGGACTGTTCAGTCTGGAGAAGAGAAGGCTCCGAGGTGACCTTATTGTGGCCTTCCAGTATTTGAAGGGGACCTACAAGAAAGCTTGTGTGGGACTTTCTAGGATGTCAGGTAGTGGTAGGAGTAGAGGGAATGGAGCAAAACTAGAACTGGGCAGATTCAGATTGGATGTTAGGAAGAAGTTTTGTACCATGAGGGTGGTGAGACACTGGAACAGGTTGCCCAGGGAGGTGGTAGAAGCCCCATCCCTGGAGGTTTTTAAGGCCAGGCTGGATGTGGCTCTGAGCAACCTGCTCTAGTGTGAGGTGTCCCTGCCCATGGCAGGGGGGGTTGGAACTAGATGATCCTTGAGGTCTCTTCCAACCCTAACAATTCTATGATTCTATGAACACAATCATATCAACTAGAAGAGCTGCTCCTAAGAAATGGGTAAAAATCACAGGTTTTCAGGAGGTTATCTCTGGTTGAGATGCCCTTTGCAGAAGTGGTCAGTGGGACTGCTCTTCAGTGGAAACAGACAAAGCCAATGTTTCAACTTGAGTTTTATTCCAGCAGAAACCACACCGAGGGTTTTTTTATTTGTTTTTATTGGAAAAAGCCTGCAGGTTGCTATACACAGGACTCCTGATTTACCCAGCCATCTGCAGCAGAAAGCTGGTGACAAATCAACACCAGCTGGAGCTTAGCAGAAACATTTATATTGTAATTATGTGAGACTATGTTCTGAACCTTTGTTAATGGGAACCTCCCAATTGTTTCTAATATCTATGTCTTTCCTTACAATGCTGAATCAGGCTGATCAGTTCTTCAACAGAAGAGCATGCAAGAGGTCCTGAGGTTGTATTTAAATCCCAGACCACAAGCATTCCTAGATATTTGTTGGTGGAACTAAGCAAATTGTTTTTAATCAGCTCAGTCTGCAGTTTTCAGTTTCTCCTCCAAAATCTCTCCTGCTTTTGGGTTACAAGTTCCTCAAAAGATGCTTCCTTCTATTTCCCATGTCCCAGAGGATCTGACAGTGTAACAGACCTTGAGGAAGGCAAAGTGTTTCGTTTGGGAGCATGCAGAAACTAGTTCCCAAATCCCTCAACCAAGATGTTAGATGGAGCCCAGGCCATATTTAGGACTCCCTGCCCTGTTCAGGGCTTTACAGATGGGATAGTTGAAGCTGAAGGGGCAAAATTTGTCAAAATTATGACTTGGAGCCATCCCACAGCCCCTCTCATTAGCTCAGCATGGTCTCAGTTCTTAATAATGGTTTCACTAAGCATAAGAATTAAATGCAAAAAAATGTACGTTAACTTCTTGGCCACTGGCAAAGAGTAAAACTATTGCTGAGCTGGGATCAGTCACACATCTGGAAGGTTTTGTACTCCCTCATTAAGGGGAAATTCTTCTACAAGATGGTTGGTGAGTTTCCTGGAGCCAACATTGCCTTTTCTCACACCAGAATCATTAGAGAAAATACTCAAGTCCTGCTCATTTCCATAATGTTGAAACACTTGTAATGCTCTCTGATAGCTTTACAGCTGATAGGGAACTTTTACACATTGTGGTTCATCCTCCTTCTTGCCTGCCATGTGGACTGCTGAAGACTGGAAGATGAAGTTCTTGCATGGCCTTTGGCTTTGTCTACAGAAGAAGCAGAGTCAAACAGACTCCATTTTGGGTCTTCTCTTTATAAAGTTAATAATCAACCTCTGGGCAGGTTTAAAGGAGCATGTGTGCTTTGAACTACTGCTACCACCTAAATGTGCAAGGGAAGAACAGAGTCCACAAAATGCCTTGAAGTGACGCTAGCTGGCTGTGAAAGGTTTTCTCATATGGATCATGACTTGCTGTCTTGCTCCATCAGATAGATCTTTTGTAGGCTTGGCAAAGTTGTTGAACTTCTATGTTCTTCTACCCGGGAAGAGCTCAGAGAACCAAGTTCTGTGCTTAATACGTATCTGGTCACAGACAAGTCAATAAAGCCAAAGCGAAAACCACTCTATGCCCATTTCCCTCTGACCTTCGCTTCATACTCTACTCAACCCTCACTTTGTAAGTTTATGCTGACAGTGGAGAACATCTTCTAGCCAGGAGCAAATCAGAATGAACAGCACTGTAGCTCCCAGTTACTATCTTTGCCCTGGCTTTTGCTCATTACTAGATAATAGTCTCAAGTGGTTGTTTTTTCTTGCCCTTTGTATGAATTTGTAAAGGGAACAGCACCAGCTTTTTGTCTCCAGCCACCAGCCTTCTTTTTAATTTGTACTCAGCCCATAAAAGCAGCAGTGCAATAAATGTAGCTACTAATTATCCTCATCCTATGAGCCTGAATGTATCCTCTAGACCCATTCCTGGAGGGATGACAAGGAAGCCAAGACTTGGCATAGCAGTAGATGGCGCTGAAGACCTTGGCCTTGGCCAACCCACACCCACCTCGTAGGGCTTCCCTAAAAGTCTTCTAGCTCTCTGTTCCCCTCCTGCAGTGAAACTACCACCATCAAACACAGGGACACCTGGTCACTGAAACCGGGGCCACTTTCAGCTTAGTGCAGAGCAGGACTTGACTTATGCTAAATTCAGAGATACTTTTATCAGAGGTTAGAGGGTCTAACTGGGAGTATGGAAATGTCAGCAAGCCAAGGACCACAGAAGAGCCCTGTTTCTGGGCAGCAGCCATGTACAATGCCTTATCAACAGACATTGCTACTACTCTATTTGGAGGTTTCAGCATAGCCACAAAGCAGCTGATGCCCTTCTTTCTCTTATCTCAGTAATCTCTTGAGATGCAATTACATTTATAGCTTCAGAGGTATGTCTCCAATTATAGAAGTGCTGCAAGTCAGCTATAAGACACTGTCTACCACTGTTACCATGAGACTGCTGGGAACTTATGATAGCCTGTGCCATGGGGTTCCAGGTCAGAAGCCGTCATACTTCTTCTTATCTAATAGAACATGCTGTATCTTAAGTGGAACTTGACACATCTGACTGAAAAACCTACCTTGAGCTCACAAGCTTCCCTGCTTGTTCTTCTGATGGTTTCAGGAAAAGAAGTAGAAGTTACTCCTTTGGCCTACCATGAAGCAGGTGATGTATACATGATATGGCTAAGGGAGTGCTACACCCTATAGTGGCTTGGCTCTGGGACCACAAGGTTTCTGAGCTGGAAATGCAAATTTGTGTCTATTTCACTGGTGGGTAGGTATGACTGTGGAAGAAAAGCACACTTACAGGCACCTCAGCAACGAGCAGTGGAAGGATGACTTCAGGTGGAGCATATGTCCTGTCGAGCCACTTCCTGGTGTGACTGAGTTGTGCCTTCTGTCCCTCTTAAAATCACAGAGAGCAGAGATCTTCAGAGGTGCCTGACCTCAGCTCCCTATCAAGTCAAAGGTGCCAACAACACATGGTCATCTAGTTAGAGGTATCCCTACTGACTGCAGAGGGGTTGGACTAGATGAGTTTTAAGGTCCCTTCCAACTCAAAACATTCTATGATTCTATGATTTTGTTACGTATGACTGAATTGGGCATCACATCCTCTGCTTTCACCATGAACTGGGCATCACCCACACTTCTGAAGTTAAACTTCAGTGTGGGCTCTGAAGCATATTGCAGGTGCTGCAGTGGGACATCTCACTAAAGTCTTGTGGTTTTTTCAGCAAATTGCTGTCATAAAGATTATGAAAGTAGATTGTCACTGATAAGGATGAAACATCCTTAATTACCTGTGAATACAGGGGCAGACAGACTTGGGCCAGAACAAAAATCTCCTGCCTTCAATGCTTCTCTGAGTTACCAGTTCAAACTCACAAGTCTCACCAGGACAATAAAGAACTGCCACAGGGATCACTTCTGGATAAAGTTCCAGCTCCATAAGCACTGAGATTAGCTGAGAAATCTCCTTCCTTTTACATCCTTGAAGAAATTAAAAAAAAAAAAACACCAAACACTTTCCCCTAAGGCCCACTCCCTGACCTCTAGCAGCCCATCATTATTCATCACACTATGACCATCATGACCATTTCAGGCAGGAAATTAAGCCTCTCACTAAACACTGTTATCTAATCACCATAGTCACACTAGCCCTAAAGACATTTGCTCAAATATCTTTAAAGCTGGGACAGATCAAAGGGTAGTTACCAAGTGTTGTCATAACTTTTCTCCCAGGTACCACACCTTCACATTTTCAGTCTATCAGTCGGTGAAGCACTTTGGTAGTCATGGGATCAACCAGGAACTTTTCCTCTTTGGTCATGCAAGGATATTTCATTCCTCTTTTGGTAGTTACACCAAGGTGATCAGGACATTGATGCATCCATCCCGTTCATACTGACTCAGTCAAATACAACCAGCAAGTGACTTGTAATTGAATGGTTCTGTTGATGTTTCTTTGCTGAGATAACCAGTGTTGATTGTTAATTTAATTCATCCACATTAAGAGAATCGTAGAATGGTTTGGGTTGGAAGGGATCTCTGCAGTGAGCCAGGACATCTGCAACTAGATCAGGTTGCTCAGAGACCTAAACAACCAGACTTGCAATGTTTCAGGGATGGGGCATCTACTACCTCTCTGGGCAGCCTGGGCCGGTGTTTCACCACCTGGTAATAAATTCTTCCACCTCATGGAGTTCAATAAGGCAAAGTGCAAGGTCCTGCACATGAGTCAGAGCAATCCCTATATCAATCCAGGCTAGGGGATGAAGGGATTGAGAGCAGCCCTGGAGAAAATGACTTGGGGATACTGGTGGATAAGAGGCTGGACGTGAGCCAGCAACGTGCACTTGTAGCTCAGAAGGTCACTCACATCCGGGGATCCATTTAAAGAAGTGTGGTCAGCATGTCAAGAGAGGTAATTCTGCCACTCTGTTCTGATGAGACCTCATCTGAGTACTCTGTCCCGCTCTGGAGTCCTCAACAAAAGACAGACATGGACCTGCTGGAGTGGGTCCAAAGGAGGGCCCCAAAGATGGTCAGAGGACTGGAGCATCTCTCCTACAAAGACAGGCTGAGAGAGTTGGGGTTATTCAGCCTGGAGAAGAGAAAGCTCTGGGGGGACTTCATAGAGGCATATCAATATCTGAAGGGGACCTAGAGGAAGGCTGGGGAAGGACTCTTTACAAGGGCTTGTGGTGATAAGAGGAGGGGCGATGGTTTTAAATCGGAGCAGGGCAGATTTAGATTGGACATACGGAGGAAGTTCTTCACAATGAAAATAGAGAAATACTGGAACAAGTTGCCTGGAGGTGTGCTGGAGGTCCCATCCCTGGAGATATTCAGGGTCAAACTTGATGAGGGCCTGAGAAACCTGATCTAGTTGCATGTGCTGCTCACTGCAGGAGGGTTGGACAAGATGACTTTCAAGGGTCCCTTTCAACTAATTAATTCTATGATTCTATTGAGTCTAAATCTCCCCTCTTTTATTTTAAAACCATCACCCCTTATCCTGTCACAACAGAGCTTGCTGAAAGATTGTCGTCATCTTTCTGGCAGGTTCCTTTAAGTGCTGAAAAGCTGCAATAAGGTCTCCCTACTGCCTTCTCTTCTCCAGACTGAAAAGCCCCAGTTCTCCCATCCTTTCCTCATAGCAGAGATGTTCCAGCACCCCTGATCAGTTTTGTGGCCTTCTCTGAACCCCCTTCCATGTGGCACACACTGGTGTCAAGCACACCTCTATGCTGGCATGTTCATAACTAGGCAGATGGAGAAAAGATGTCTATGTGTGCATGCAAAGATTAAAATGGCATCATGCACCTCCTGTTCACTGCTGAAAACTTCCAATTTGTGGATTATTAATGACAAGGCAACCAGACTATCATTTCCAGTTCTGTGTGGGTGAATGTGGGTGGATAGACATATATGCCAAATACATACTCATTCTTAACATGTATATGTGTGTGTGTGTGTGTGAACAGTTCTGACTGCATTTATACAAATGGAAGGACAAATATGTGGTGCAGAAGAGTATTTATGTAAAAGTTCAGATATCCAACAAATACTCTTGTGCCTCCAAACATAGAAGTGCTAGCAATCCTAGAATATTTACAACCAGTGTTGGACTAGACCTTCAAAGGACCCTTCCAATCCAAATCATTCTATGGTTCTATGGCTCTGTATCTTGTAGGCAAGATCTCTTTCCTCCTCTGCCTCAGCAGCCAGAAGCCCAGGGTAGGTAGCTGTGAAGGAAGGCAACACACACAGAGTGTGTGCTCACATGACAAACAAATATTTGGATGCTGACTGGTGACGAATAAACACTTGCCAATGTTTATTCCACACCCCAGGGTGGGGCTGGCACTCACACTGATCAAGTGAGTCTTTTTTTTTTTTGTGTGTGTTTGTTTTGTCAGTCTCTTGTTTTTTTCCCATGCTTTCCCAGACTTCAGGTAGGGTTTGTTTTGGGAGGTAGATCATGTTGGACAAAGCTGCTCTGTGTAACAAGCAAATCTGCAGAGATGGGCTGGGGATTGGCTGATCAGGGCAGTTTAATAAGCAGTGTGGGGAAAGGAGAAGCATCTCGCTGAATACAGAGTGAGTCAAACTCACCTCTGGGGAAGGCAGAAGACCTGAAGCAGAGAAGAGGCGTTGAGGAGGCATCTTATGTGCTCTCAGTCACATCCTCTGCTGTTTACCCAAGCTGGAGGGATGTGAGCGGAAGTAAAACCTGATTTAGGTCACATATGCCTTTCTCTTTGCTCAGTAACAAGAGCCAAAACATCCCTTGGGCAAGAGAAGGAGGAGACAAGAAGCAAGTGAATCATCTGGGAGATCAGATGGAGTTTAATGTATGGTCCTGGGCTAGCAATGATGCCATTTCTCCCAGCTTCAGTGCTCCAAGCAGAGGGTGGGTTTTGCATCTCTCTAAACACATTTTGATTTTTGTGGACCTCATGACAAGCTAGTTGGGTTTATCTGAGACTTATTTTCACAATCATGGAGTTTTGCATAACCAATAAATACTGCTGCCAGTATGTTCTGTAGAGCAAGCGCTAGCTGGCAAGGAATTAACTCTATTTATGCACCTAAACAACGGGCATGGTTTGGTTCCTCATCTTCTCTCTCCCACCCCACCACCTTCTCAGTGCCTCTGGGCTGCTCAGAAAACCTTCTGGATTGTTCATTCAGCATAGCAAGGGCCCATCACAGCTCCACATCCATGCAAGGATGCAATATTAGTTGCATCTTGGTCAGCCTCTAGGCATTTTCCTCATGACTTAATTTACCTCATCTGTAGTTTACTGTCTTGAGGACCTGGGTTTCCCAGGACACCAGTGAGATGTCAGCAAAATCAGGGTGTTTGGCACCTCTGCTGAGCAAAGACAGAGGAGCTGTCCTGCCATCACAGGTAATCCAAGGCACCTGACCCCCTACCTCATACAGTTTAGATGTGGGGCACTGGTAGGACCAAATCCATAACCATCAATGTCTACCCTCAGCCAAGGCAGGGCCAAGACAGCAGTTCTGCCAGAACTGCAGTTTAAGTGAATTCACTGGAAGAAACCTTCTCAGCAGGAGATCACATACCTGAAAGGAGATGGTAGTGAGGGGAGTGTCAGTCTGTTCTCCCATGTAACAAGTGATAGGGGAAGAGGAAATGGCCTCAAGTTGTGCCAGGGGAGGTTTAGGTTGGAGATTAAAAAAAAAAATATTGCTCAAAAACGTTGTTAAGCCCTGGAACAGGTTGCCCAGGAAAGTGGTGGAGTCACCATTCCTGGAGGAATTAGAAATCATGCAGGTGTGGTGTTTAGGAACATAGTTTGGCAGTGACCTGGAAGAATTGGGTTAATGTTTGAACTTGATGATCTTAAAAGGTCTTTTCCAAACAATTCTGTGATTCTACACAGAGTCTGATCATAAGATCAGTGTTGCTGGTTGCCTCTGTTGGGGCAACAGTAGAGAAGAAAAGCCCTGTGACCAAGCAATTGGAGAGCTCTGCAACATCTGCCTAGGGGTAAGTTAAACATGAACTTTGCTTAAGCCATGCAGCACACACTGAGTGCAAGAAATGGCTACGTGTGACACATGGTGACTTCTTCACCTGTGCTTCACTTGGGCTCCACTCTCACTTTGAGCACCTCTGCTGCTTCTCACCTCCCAGCCAGCACCAGGCAAAGATGCCAGTCTCAGGCACTTCTTCCACTTGCCACATGTGAGAGGCCTGCATTTACTGTCTGAAAATCACTGCCCACAGCCCTAAATTCTCAAAGCCTCTGTCTGCTTCCAGAGCTTCTGCATCAAGGGAGCCAAACCCACATGCTTCTTACAGGCTTTGTTAGAAACAAATAAAAAAATAAATTTCACGGAATTGCAGAATCATGGAGTGGTAGGGGTTGGAAGGGACCTCCAGAGATCATCTAATGTCACCCCACTAATAAGGTAGGTCTGCCTAGATCAGGTTGCATATGAACACACCCAGGCAATTTTTTAAAGTCTCCAACAAATACAAGTCCACAACCTCTCTGGACAGCCTAGTCCAGTGTTCTATCACCCTCAAAGTAAAGAAGTTTCTCCTTAAGTTCAACTGAAACCTCCTTTCTTCTAGTTTATAGCTTGTACTATCACTGGTCATAACTGAAAAGAACACAGAGCCTCAGTGCTTTTGACCTCTACCCTTTAGATATTTATATGAATTTGTGAGATCCTCTCTCAGTCTTCTCTCTTCCAGCCTAAACAGTCCCAGGTGTTTCAGTCTTTCCTCATCAGAGAGATGCTCTAGTCCCCTCATCATCTTTGTGTGCCTCCATGGGAGTCTCTCCAATAGTTCCCCAGCCCTATTGTGCTGGGAAGCCCAGAACTGGACACAATACTGGAGGTGCAGCCTCCCCAGGGCAGAGTAGAGGGGAAGGTCACATTCTTCTACCATTGACCTTGGCTTCAAGGACACATTGCTGGCTCATAGTTAACTTGTTGTCTACCAGCAGTCCCAGATCCTTCTCCACAGAGCTACTTTCCAGCAGGTCAACCCCCAATCTGTCAAAGAGCCTTATTGCTTGCAAACTGCTAACCACTGGAGAGTTGGGCAATGCAACAATTCAAGTTGGGTTACCAGCTGCAAAAGGAGATGCAAAGTTTTGCCAACAGCAGCACCTGCCAGTCAGGGCACAGGCTGTAAATCAAAGCATTGGCACTAATAAAAGGTATATCGAGAAACTTAAATCAGAGTAAATATCCAGTTTGGACATCAGTGACACATTCTTCTGTGTTTTGTGTCTCCCCTGGTTCACCACCCTTCCCACTAAACAGCATCACTTCTGCTTCAATTTCCCAGCACCAGCAGATCCTAAACTGGTCAATGACCAGAGTGAGGTGAAAGCATTCCTATGGGAATGCTGTTTGCTCAGGATTGCTTAATACAGGTCTCAGGATTCCAGAAAATCCATAACTGGGATGATGTGGGAGAAAGGGGGAAGTTGGTTGCGGAAGGGAGGATGCGTTTCCATCTTGGATTACTTTTGGGAGGTGCCCTGGCTATGTTTGAAAGCAGAATGGACTTCACATCTAAACCATATGTTCACTGGCCACTCAAACTGCTCACTTTCCCTCCCACCTATCCAGAACTGGCATGCAACTGAAGGTAGAACCATTGTCTGCCTCTGCCCCATCCCCTGCAGGACAGGTGGTTTCCCACAGCTCTTCCCTACCACATAAAAGCAGTGAGGACACAGGCATTGGGCTGGAGTTTCATTCTGAGCATTGGACGAGGCTGTGCAGGACATGGCAGCCATGGTGCCTCACACTGACATGACCTTCTCTTTGTTCCTCACCCAGCTACTTCCAGTCTTATCAAATTCCTCCATTATGGGAGGACATTGGCTTCTCCAGAACAGGTTGCTGCCCTCATCTGTGTTCACAGTCCCTATCACTATAATCCACACAATCCTGTGGGCCACAAACTGTAATCAAGGTCTTGTTCAATGGATTTGGAGCAGGGACACAAAAATGGTCTGAGGGCTGGAACCCTTCTGCTGTGAGGACAGGATGAGAGGGTTGGGGTTGTTCAGGTTGGAGAAGAGAAGGCTCCAGGAAGAGCTGCAATAAGCAGCCTTTCAGTACTTAAAGTGGTCTATCATAAAGACGAGGACAGAATTTTTAACAGGATCTGTTGTGACAGAACAAGGGGTGATGGTTTTAAACTCAAAGGGAGATTTAGTTAGTCTAGATCTAAGGAACACATTTTTCACAATGAAGGCGGTGAAAAGCTGGCACAGGTTGCCCAGAGAAGTGGTAGATGCCCCATCCCTAGAAACCTTTAAGGTCACGTTGTATGGGGCACTAAGCCAATTTATGTAGTTGAAGACATCCCTGTTGACTGCAGGGGACTGGTCTAGATGACCCTTCAACCCAAAGCATTCTACAATTTTATGAAATGAGGAGATAATTTGAACAGTTTGGTTTATTAGGAGAGTCCTCTTGGGCAGGAGAATCCTCAGCTGATGCACCAAAAAAAGCTGGGTGATGGGCACAGTGTGGTTACACCTAGGAGCCATTCCTGAGCAATGCTGTCCCCACACCACACCAGGGAACACAGCAAAACATCACTGATGGTCAGAGTCCCAGCTTCAGCCCTTGCCCTGACCCTGTTGCTTTGTCAGTACAAACAGCCTGGCATGTTGCTGCAGAAAGCTTCAATTTGTGACAAACCAATATTTTCAGCTAAGGAAAAAGCTCACCCAGACGAATCCTGACTGGCTTTGTCTGTGTTCCCAGCCTTACTTAAGCACATCTGATTTCTCCTGGCAGCCCAGCCCCTGCCCTGCTCCTTGCCTGCTCAGATGAGCTCCTACAGACAGTGTGGCTATAAATAATCCCCACTAGATTAAGAAACAACCTTCTTGACAGCTTTATTTTCTGCAGGCATGACCAATCCACATTGATTTAATTTGCTCTTTGTGCATATTTGCTTTGGTCCCTTGGTTAATTGTGTGAAAGAAGATGCTACTGGATTTCCACCCTGGAATTGAATGCTTCGGTGTTGTGCTTTGGCTCATCTCTCACAAGCAGAAGTGATGATAACCCAGAGTGGCTTGGTTGCAGCTAATGGGATCTATCTAAAACATATCCAGTTCACCAGAGGAGACAAGGTCTGATTCTGCAATAGCTGTTAGGCTCATTTCCCTCTGTGGATTTATTCCTAAGCCCTGGCAGCACATGGTTACTCATCCAGAGGTATCTTGACCCCTGGCATTTCTCTACTGAAGCATGCCATTTGATTGTGAGTCAGTGTGTATCTCCTACACTGCCTGGCTTTGAACATCCTCCTATGAAACTGGACCCAGACTGCTTCCAGCAATGGGTTCCACAGCTGTTTATCTCAAATCAGCTCTTCAGAACAATAGAGGGATGTAGCAGCTGCTTAATATCCCAGCGGACATTTTCACAGGGGCAAATGCAACCCCTTTTGCACCTTTTGCAACAGATGGCAAATTTGGTTGTGCTTCTTAGCACTTTAAATACTGACTTCCTGGACAGTATGTATTAGTTATTAGAAAGAAGTTCTTTACTTATGAGGGTGGTGTTCCAGCACTCTGTAAGGGAAAACTTTGATCCATAACCTGCAAGAGATGCACAGACATGAGAATTCCTGTTATTCCACAGCCAGTGGGTGAGCTGGGCATTATGATTGTGAGGGGTCCTGCTTGCTCTTGGCAAACATCATGCTCTGCAAGAACTGCCTGTGCCAAAGACAAGCCACAAAACCCAATCCTCTCTCTCAGAGCAGCAGAAACACCACCAGCACAACCAGAAAGGGAAATATTTTGCAATGCATTGCAGTGTCATTGGGAAAGGACAGAGGGTTTACAATTCCCAGGCTGCATGTGTGGAGAAACAAAAAAAAAGCCTCCCAAAGAAGCTACAAAACTCACATTACTGGCTCAGACACACAACCAAGCTGTTGCAATGGAAGCCCATCAGCCAAAGGCTGGCTGCTCAGCATGTGCATGGTTTTACCCCATGGCAAGCGTATGATGTCCTGGCTTAGCTTGACCCTCACAGCATCGCTGAGTCAGCCTCTCTGCAGGTAAATCAGCTTCACAGCCATGGCAAAGAAAGCTTTCTAGGGCTGGCTGCCATCCTTGCAGTCCTTAATCAGCACCAACCACGTCCTTCACAGCCCTTGGAGCAGCCACGCAAGCATGCAGACAGCAGCAGCTTTGATAGAACTATCTTCAAGAGGAAGCTGCAGACACACTCAGATCAGCTTAGCAGATAGGAAGGTAATTAATACCTGAGTTAAAACCACCAAGGACACACAGGTGGGCTTTTTTTTTTTGAGTCTACATCTGCCAATCTTTCTGTCTGTCTGGGGCATTGCTGACCATTCAGCTCACATAGCTTCCAAGAGCATTTCAAGGCATGATAATGAGATGCCAGATACACCACACTGAGCCGTATCTGCATTCCTGAGCCCAAAGGTCCTCTCTGCTGCATCTCCCAGGAGGTGCCTGGAGGTGACCTGTTGTGTGAGGAAGGTAGGTATCCAGCCTCATGCAAGATAAGGGCAATAAAACAAAGCCTCTCTCTCATCTCTCATGAGTGATGAAGTGCCATTCCCCATTCTCTCATGAGTCATGCTTCTTTCCCCAAACTTACTGCAAGTTAATCAGAGAACCACAGAATGGTAGGGATTAGCAGGGACCTCTGGGGATCATCTAATCCAACTCACCTGCTATATCAAGTTCACCTAGAGCAGGTCACTGCTGGGTGGGTTTTGAAGGTCTCTGCTACCTCTCTGGGTTCCAGTGCTCTGCCATCTTCAAAAGAAATAAATGTTTTTCTCATGTTCACATGGATCTTACTGGTCTGGTTTGTGCCTGTTGCCCCTTGTCCTGTCACTGGACACTACTGAAAAGAGTCTGGCCCCATCCTCTTGACATTTGTCCTTTAGATACTGATCAGTATTGAGAAGATCCCTTCTCAGACTGCTCTTCTCCAGGCTAAACAGCCCCAGGTCCTTACAGAGATGCTCCTGTCCTCTCATCAGTGTTGTAGCCTCCATTGGACTCTCTCCAGTAGTTCCCTGTTTCTCTTGAACTGAGGACCCCAGATCTGGACACAATATTGCAGGTCTGGCCTCATTAGGGCAGAGTAGAAGGGGAGGAGAACCTCCTCCTAATTCAGTATGGTGCCTTCTGGAAAAAAAAATTCTCCAAAAAAAGCCATTCCTTAGATTAAAACATCTTCAGCAAAACAAGGGAAATTATGTTGGCTCATGGGGTTAAAAGGAGCTTTGGAAATTTCAAAAAAATATGAGTTTCTATCCCATTTGGACATATTTTTATTTATGTTTAAAAGAAAATATCTCTGGTGAACCAAAACCCTTGGTTTTGAGCCACTTTAACCATGAGTCTTGCAAACCCTTTATTACAACTCTTCTGCCTTAATTCACTTTCCTCCCTGTCCTATCTCTCTCCAAGGTTTACTGATTCTTGCAAGTGTTTTTATGTAAGGGATGCAGATGGACTTCTGTCATCTCTGTGACAAACCCAATCCTGGGGAAAACTGTACCAGAAGAAGAGGCTTGAAATTAGTCTCTGTGCAATGACCATGCTCAGAAATACTCACTGTAAGTCTGCATGCTGGTTTAGCCAAGAAAGTCATCTCTTTCGTTACTGACAATTAATTATGGTGAATATTAGTGCTTTATTAGTTTATTATACCTCACTTATATAGCAGCCAGTCCCTGCTGGGTAATTTACAGCCAAATAAGAAAATAATTTCCCTGCCCCAAAGATCTTCTAAAACGTGGACCTCTCCACACCAGTGGGGCCTGGAATGGTGCAAAAATGTCATTGACATTGTGCTCAACTGGATGATCATAGGATCATAGAATCATAAAATGGTTTGGGTTGGAAGGGAAAGTCTTGGGGAAAATATTAAAAAGATAAAGTAATGGCTAGAAAGGCATTGGGATTTTGTGGCAAGGACTCTTGACACTGTAGATGAATGCATCCTCCTCCAAGAATCTGTCCTGGGCATGATTCTGAGATCACTTCTCTCACCTTTCTCCAGCAGGTTAAAGCCACCACTGCAAACCCAAGAAGCCCTGGGCATGGGGGGCTGCTGATGGTGGATGAGCAATTATAGAGGGAGTTATGAACAGGATGATTGTTGTCTTACCAAAAGATAAAAGGTGGCCTTGGGATACTGCATGGGGAGGACAGGTTTAGGAAATACCTACACATTGCATAGAAAATCCAGAACAAGAAATGAACATGTGATACTGAGAATGCTCAGAGGATGTTGAAGGATGAGACAATTAGAGTAAGGTAGATGCATGACAGGAGAACAGGCCTGACACTTGCCACAAATGAATCAAGACTAGAAGAATGAATAATGAGTCAGGAAGTTTGGTTGATAGGGTAGTGTCATCTGTCAGAGAAGGTGGTATTAATCACACATTCCCAGAATGGTGGGGGTTGGAAGGGACCTTTCAAGTACTGGAAGGCTGCTATAAGGTCTCCCCTGAGCCTTCTCTTTTCCAGGCTGAACAGCCCCAAGTCTCACAGCCTGTCTACATAGTAGAGGTGCTCCAGTCCTCTGATCATCATTGCCAGCTCATGTTGAGTTTTTTGTCAACTGACACCCCCAAGTCCTTCTCCTCGAGACTGCTCTCAAGCCACTCCTTGCCCAGCCTGTATTTGTGCTTGGGATTGCCCAGACTCAGGTATAGGACCTTCCATTTGGCATTGTTGAAGTTCATGAGGTTGGTTTGGGCCCACCTCTCTAGCCTGTCCAAGTCCCTCTGGATGGCATCCCTTCCCTCCAGCATGTAAACCAGACCACACAGCTTGGTGTCCTCTGCAGACTTGCTCAGGGCACACTCAGTTCCACTCTCCACATGGCCAACACAGATCTTGAACAGCACTGGTCCAGTACCAATCCATGAGGGATGCCACTTCCCTCCCTCTCTTACAGGTGCATCAGTGTCCTGAATTAATGAATGGATAGAGATGGCCCAAGAACCAGAGAAACACATAGTGGCATTTTCTCCTCCATGCTGCTGAGTGGTGAGACTTCTGTTACGAAGGGAAGACATCAGTATTTTTAGGTACTCCTCACCTCCCCTACACTAACATATCCCCCACTAACCAGAAGGCCTTCTCCTTTCTTCATCACGAAAAGGCAGCCCACGTGCTGGCATCCGGCTTTGGTGGAGGCATCCAAGACTGGCTAGCGCAGGCACTCCAGTCTGGTTTGGATGACATTTGTCAAAATGCTGGGTTCTCTTTCTGCTGGTGCTGAGTCAGTTATTTTGGTGGATGAAGGCAGCAAAGGGCAAGACCCAGATCTGGAAATACCTCCTCATAATGACCAAAATCACAGCTTAATTGTGGGGTTTGAGTGGCAGCTAGAAATATCTGGATTTGGGGCTGTGCTCATTCTTAAGCTGCCCTTCACCATGATAATTATTCGTTAGGTCTTAATTATTGTTTCTTTTCGTAGCTCCAATTTAGCCTTGCTTTTTGGTCACAACCTCTGCTGCCATCCACTTTTCTAACTTCTGCATCAGGCCACAGACTGGTACAAATTTTGCCATCATTGACTTCTGTACAAAGAACACTCAGATACCTCTTGTGGCAGTGAAGACCAAACAATATTTGCTGGTTGTCTGACTAGGATTGGATGCAATATAAGACCCTGCACCTTGTAGTACAAGGAGAAAGAATTCACAAAGCCTGTGTGATTCTAAATGTTATCTCCTCAGCATCCTTGCAGATCATGCTAGCTCTGAGACTTCTTAGATCAGCAAGAAATTATCTCCTCGCTTGGCCAACAAGTTGTATGGATAGAAGCATCAGTTGGGTTTTATCTGGCTTGTCATGAAACTCACCAGACTCAGTAACCTTGGTATGGTTTTATCAAGTTGCAGATTAGATTTTCCTTATGATCTTGAGAGATAACCTTCAAAGCATTTAGGTTTGAAGCTGCTAGGTCCTCAAGAGATAGTGGTGACTCATGGGAAGACACTGCCAGGAGTTCTGAGGCACACAACTGACCAATTTCTTTGTATTCTGCTGCACTGTGGACTGCTCATGTTGACAGATGTTGGTTGGTGCATCAAACCACAAGGAAAGCACAGAGAAAATTTTACAATGAATGTTTCCCAGGGCACAGAGCACACCATGGCCCTAGTGGCAGCAAGGACTTGCTCTTCCCACAGCCTCCTCAAACCAGGCACAGGTCCTGAGGGTGGACTAAAGAGCAGGGCAGAGAATCACAAGGATGGAGCAGGGCACTTTCAGGGAAAACATGAGACCCAAAGCCTGCTTTGTGGATGTAGGCACTGCACATACATTTCAGGGCTGTGTTGACTGTGTTGACTATTTTGTATTGACTCTTACTACTATTCCTCCATGCACATGATATAATTTCTTCTAGCCTTGCTGACAATTAGATTCAGTTTCAATCAGTTTTTCTAAACAATTCCCTCCTAGAAATATTCCCAGCAAATGCCAAGGGACCAAACCTCTAAGGTCATTCCTGAGTCCTTCCATAACTGCAGAGAACTGCATCTCTGCAAATAGAGGCCAGATCATCCACGGGGAACAGGTCATAACCTAAGAAGAAAGAGATTGGAAAGGAAAAGCATAGGCCTGGGGAAATGACACAACCAGATTTCTCGAGTGACCCTATTGTCTGAAAAAAGAACCTTTCTGTGTATTTATCCACAAAGTTGTGAGGGGTTGTCACAAGGTCTGTGTTACTGGCCAGCTATTTCTAAGCAGCAATTCAAAGGCACAAAGGTTTCTAAACAGCTCTGATGTTTGCCCCCCCATAACTGCACAGGGTGGGAAGCAGGCCTAAGAAGATGCTCTGCAGTGATCAGGATTGTAATAGATGGGCTGCAGATGAAGGTTTCTCCAGCAGAACCAACTCACAGGGCTTAGAAGAACCTGAGCAGGTCCAGCTGCAGACTGGATGGCTGTGACATAACTATTGCTATCACCTTTCTTTCTTCTATATGAGTCCTCTTTTGCTTGGCCTTTTAAATTCAATGAAGTTTTCAAAAACTATTCTAAACCTGTGTGGTTTTTTGAAAAAGCAGGACTTCAACAGCAGTCCCTTCTAAGTAACAAGCAATAGGAAAAGAGATGAGGTGGAAGGAGAAGGGCTTAGACTCTGCAGCAGGAGCCACAACAGAAAGGTTTTACTGAGAGCAGGAAATTTCCAGGAGCAGGTTTGCATCCCCAGACCCACACTGAGCCTGACTGCTCATGGGAAGGGACTGTTTAACACACAAGGAGGGAGCAGCTGAGATAGAGGAGCCTAGCACTGTCCCATCACATTCCTCAGTCTCAGAGAGGAGAGAGGACACACATGCACACATGAGGGAGAGAAATGCAAGGGTCAAATCACAGAACAGAGTCATAGAATGCATCAGGTTGGAAGGGACCTTTGAAGGTCTGCAACCTTCTTGCAACCCCGTTGCAGTGAGCAGGGACACCTTTAACTAGATCAGGTTGCTCTGGGCCCCGTCGAGTTTAATCTTGAATGTCTCCAGGAACGGGGCCTCCACCACATCATTTGGCAACCTGTTCCAGTATTTCACTGCCCTCATAGTAAAGAACTTCCTCTTAATGTTCAACCTAAATCTACCATGCTCTAGTTTTAAAACATTGACCCTCATCCTTTTGCTACATATCCTTCTAAACACAATTATAGAAACATTCACATGTGTACAGCTTTCCCTTAACCATGAATGGAGCCTGGGCTCTGAGCCTACCATGGACATGAGGATGGGACCCTGACACTTAGTAGGGTTCAGGCAGGGAGCAACAAGGCTGTGATTTACACAGCTATGTGCAGATCTGCAAAATAAATTGTCCATATTTCAGTAGGAACATGTCTTCCCTGGGCATCTTATAGTCAAAATGCAGAAATGTATTTAGACACCTGGAGATGTTGCAAATAATTCCCATTAAAATCATAGAACTATAGAATTGTTTTGGTTGGAAAAGACCTCTAAGATCATTGAGTCGAACCATTAACCTTACACTACCTTGGTCATTAAACCATGTCCCAAAGTGTCACGTCTAAATGTTTTTTGACCACCTGCAGGAATGGTAACTTCATCATCTTTCTGGCCAGCCTGTTCCAATGCCTGACCACTCTTTCAGCAAAAAAACTTTTTCTAATATGCAATGTAAACCTCCCCTGGTGCAACTTGAGGACATTTCCTCTTGTCCTATCACTAGGGAGAAGAGACCAAGAGCTACCTCACTACAACCTCCATTCAGGCAGTTGTAGAGAGCAACAAGGTCTCCCCTCAGCCTCCTCTTCTCCACAAGCAGCAAGTTGCTTCCCCTTGAAAAATACCCATTTCTTTGTATTTTTTCCCACAGGTGGGAAAAAAAAAAAAAGGAAAATAAAATCCACTAGGATCCCATGAAGTGAATGCAGTCACACCCCAGCCGCAGGCAGGTGAGCAGGGTGCTGGCAGCTCTTCATCCAACACGTTGCATTGTAAAGGTTTGCCCATGGTTTATTTAATCCCTTGCACGTATCAGACACATTCCTGAGCCATCAATCAGAGCTGAGTCAGCCAGCTTGACTGGTCTGCCCTTTTAAAATTTTTTTTTGCAATCACAAGTTCTCCAGCTGTTTACCAGCAGGGAGCTGGAGGTTTATTAGGGTTTTTTTGTTGTTGGTTGTTTTGTTTTGTTTTTGAATGAGAATGGTACTTGACTAGAAGAAGGGAAATGTTCCTGCTGTCAAGTATAACCTTTAAAGCAGCCCTGCCTCAAGCAATGTCTCCTCTGCTATGCTACATAATGCATCATGTGGAAGAAGGAGGAAGGATACTGCCTGGGAGGGCACTGGCCCATGATCCCCCTCCCTTAACTAGCTCCCCTGCACAGACAGCATGATACAATCATACAATCATAGAAGGGTTTGGGTTAGAAGGGACTTTTAAAGGTCATCTAGTCCAACCCCTTCCTTGCATTCAGTAGGGACATCTTCAACTAGAGCAGGCTGCTCAGAGACCTCTGCAACCTGAACTGGAATATTTCCAGGGATGGGACATCTACCACCTCTCTGGACAACCTGTGCCAGTGTTTTGCCACTGTCAGTGTAAAAAATTTCTTTCTTATAGCTAGTCTAACTCTCCCCTCTTCTAGTTTAAAAACATTTGCCCTGTCACAACAGGCCCTGTTAAAAAGTCTGCCCACATTGCTCATACAGGCCCCTTTTAAGTATTGAAGGCCACAAGTTTTCCCTGCACCTTCTCTTCTCCATGCTGAACCACCTCAGCTCTCTCAACCTGCCCTCACAGCAGAGGGGTTCCAGTCCTCTGATTATGTTGTGTCCCTCCTTTGGAGCCACTCCAACAGGCTCACATTGTGCTGACAACTCCAGAGCTAGACCCAGCACTGCAGGTGGGGTCTCAGCAGAACAGAGCAGAGGGGCAGAAGAATTCCCTCCCTTGACCTGCTGTCCACACTGCTTTTGATACAGCCCAAGATTTGCTTGGCCTTCTGGTCTGAGACCACACGTTGCTAGCTCATGTCCAGCTTCTTATCCACAGTATCCCCAGGTCCTTCTCCACAGGGCTGCTCTCAAGCCCCAATCATGTCCCCTGCACAGAAAGAGCAGAAAAGGCTTTCTGAAGGGGGTGTTTACTTACAGAGTAGGCTTGAAAACACTTCCCACAGCTATGCTTCAGGAGGCAAAACCTTTCTCCTGTGCTCCCCCCACAAGGATAAGGTTATCACAGCTTCAAAAGAGCCCCTGCCCACCCAGGCAAGGGAGAGGAGCAGCTCTGATGTTGTGGCTACACATTATCAAAGCCCCTGCATTCTCACGGGACACTCTGCAAGGCCATGCTCCTTACCCCACAATAAGGCAGGAATGTTTTGTCTCTGCTTGGATCAAAGAGATGGCCAGGTTGGTGGAGATTTAAAAAAAAATAATCATTAAAAAAGAAAGCTTGAGGTTTCTGACTCTCTTGGAGAGCATGGTTTCCTTCCTGCCCCCAGCATACTTGCAGGGATGAGCATTGCCCCAAAGTCTCAAGTCTGCATGCACATCTAGAAAAAATTATTGCAGATGCCTCAGTCAAGCTTATAATCAGAGACACCTCTCCCTAGTGAGGGGTCCTCTTGCAGAGAACCATCAGGGGAAAGTACATGACCCTGGCTCAGCCCCAGCTCCATCGCAGCAAGCTCCAGCCCAGAGCAAAGCTCAATCTACTCTGAAAGCCCAGGGAAGATCAGAGCCAGGGTTGCACCTCAGCCAGCAGTAGCCAGGCTCAAACACACATTTTGTGGTGGCTTTTTTTCCCCCTTTTAGCTCCTAACAATCTTTTATAGACACAACTGCTTGAGGAGGATAAACCTCCAACCACATTGGATGCTTCCACACAAGATGTGCTCCAGAGCCTTGTGCCCAAGTTATACTTTTCTCTGCCTGCTCCCTCTTTTTCTTTGGAGACAGAAGAAATAAACAGCAACATAAAAACATAAAAAAAAAAAAAACCACAAACAAAGCCCAAACCCAAACTGAAACAAAAACAAACAAACAAACAAAAAACCACCCACCCAAAACAAAACAACAACAAAACACAAAAAACTTGCAGGGAGTTTTACAACTTTGCAGGTGGCATTTGCTGCTTTTTTTTGCCTTCAGGGTAAGAAGAGTTGTGATGTCAAAGGACATCTCTTGTGCAGCCCTTCAGCTCCATTTAGCATCGTTCTAAGCAGGTTTTTGGTTTCCACTGTACAAGGTTTGACTAAATGTCTGATCCTACCTAACAAGCAGCCTAGCAGTGGTGTAGTGAGTAGAGATTAGGGGAATACTCCACTTGCCATCTAGCAGGCTGTCAACACTTGGGTGGAGGAATGACACTTCAAGTATGAAGGCACTCTTAACTCACCAGAACAGAAACCTTAAAACTGCTTTAACACAGTCAGAAAAAGGGATCAGGCCATGGGATCCAAATGGTTTCTCTTAGATGATCCTCAGAAAACTCACTGTGAGGCCAGGAGGGATTTATGAGACACAAAAGTGCGAGGCTGGGCTGCACCACGGTCACCCTTGGGGCCACCAAGTCACATGCAAGATGAGTCTGAGAGTGCAATTCCTAATTCAAGGAACAACCAAGTCACATCTGTATTTCAACAAGGTATTTTATTGGTCCAGCAACTGCAAAATATACAAATTTCTGAAAGGCATACCCTGTTTTTAAGCTGGCACAGCTTTATATCAGGCAATTATTCCAGATGTATGTACAGAACTGTTAACATACCACAAATCCAAAAGAAAAACAATAAATCCCAAGAAACTACCCTTCTCTCCAAGCTTTGCAGTATACATTAAATAAATAAAGAGCGCTTTGCTATCAAAAAAATAATAAAAAAATAAATTCAAGTATCACAAAGGAAAATAAAACCGGGGGAAAAAAAGTGAGAGGCGGAAGAAATCATTGCTGTGGTTGGACAAGTCCCATCTCCCCACCCACCCTGGCTTCAGCTGCTGCCCAATCCTTGGCTCTGTTAGTGGGCAGTGAGACAGCACAGAGATGACACCATCCCACCTATCAACCAACTTCTCCAGGAGGAGAGGACCTTTTCGCTGCTCAGAAAAAATTGCCAGGTTCAAATTTCGTCTTGTTGTAGACCTACTCAGTCTTCTATTATTCCCAAAGGAACAATAGTTTAGGGTCATTAAGGGCTTTGGGGTTTTTTTTGCAGTTTGATTTTTTTTTAAATATATATATATATATATACACACACACACATATATATATAGATATATTCATACACAAATACACACCAAAACATCTGCAGAATTACATGTGTACAGGATTGATCATGGGGCAGCCAGACGTCATGTTTGCATTCGCTGGCTTATCTCTTGGTAGCAGGAGGAGAAAGATAAGACTCCCTATGAAGTGGGCAGAACAGACAAGTGGCTGACCTTCCCAAAACATTCTTTTTTTTTTTTTTCCCCAGGTCAGAGAAACTCAAAGGGCAGATGTCAACCATGCACACAGGAAGAATCTGCTTTTCATCTGGCTATTAAAAAAAGAAAAAAAAAGCAACAAAAAAGAGGGAGGGAAAGTGTTCTTGGTGTGATCTATACAGGAATATAATATACATATGCACAAGCTCACACAGGCAGGGCACTGCCAAGACCATCTTGCCCAGTTAGATAGGGACTGGTCCAGGTTCCCTCCCGCCTTCAGTGTTGCTTTGGATGCATGAGGCTGAAGCACTAGGCACTGTGGTTCACCTTTTCCCAAAGGAAAAACAAAGAAGCCCCCCCCCAAAAAAAAAAACATACAAAGAAAAAAAAAATCATGGAATCCTTGAACACAGGTTGGAAGGGACCTCAAGGATCATCTGGTTCAACCTTTCTTGAGAAAAACACAGTCATCATTTCTCCTCAAACCTCTCTACTCCCATCTGTAGGGATGTAGTTCCCTACCGAAGGGGTTGGGAAAGGCCAATGAAGGATGAAAACAAAGGGCTGTCCACCTCACTCCAATGAGGCACTGCAGGGCTTGGCTGCCTTCACCTCCTGCCTTCTGCTCAGCCATGCAGCCAAAAAAGCATGAGATGGGGGTGGAGAAGTTGGTGCACACGAGTGGGGAAAAAAAATACCCATAACTCGAAACTCTAAAAAAAAAAATAACAAATGACACATCCAAAATCCACAGACTTTTGCACAAAGCAATAGTGGTTAATTGCAACCGTGAACCTCTCTACTGCAGCCCACGACAGGCTGCCAAGAAGGGATCTCACGTATCCAACCACTGGGAGTTGGCTGATGAAGTATAAGCCAGCTCCTCGCCCCATTTCCCCCACCACACACACACATGCACACCTCAAATGCTGTAACCACTATTTTTTTGTAGTCCCAGCTTTCCAGCATACAAAAAAGAAAACAAAAGTTGCCTGTATTCAGGCTTCCCCTGTTAAGGGGCACAACTCAAAAAATAAAATAGTTATGCTTCTGCCACAAATAAAGTGCAAAAACCAAGCTGTTTTTAGGTATACACATACACACACATGTGTGTGCACATATATATATCTGTATTAAATAAAAAAAAGAAAACATGGACAAAATTGTCCCGTCTTACATTTTTTTTTTTTGCAGCCAGACAAGGACTCCTGCATCCTGGCCAGCTCTCTCTGACCACCTCCACAAGACCTGTGTGGCTGCAAAATGCATCTAGCTCAGCCTGTCCATCTGCAACAACACAGGGACTCAACACCCCTCCCCATAATCTTCACTTTCCTTCAAGGCAGAGGAAAGGGAAGATGCAGTACCAGCACAGCACCTCAACCCTTGCTCAGTCTCCCCATAGAAATCAACACACACCTCATCTCCAAGCATCTCTGGATGCTTCCCAAGATGAAAGAATCACCAAAGCCACCAGAAGTGTGGCTCTCCCTGCAACACAGGCAGTTCATGATCAGTTTTAGAAGCAGAATCTATATTCTCTGCAAACTCCTTTAAGATGTATTTATTTAAAAAGAAATAAACCAACATGGCCCAGGGTCTATTTTGGTTAAGCTCAGCAGTTCTCAATGTGAAGGACTTCACACAACTGCCTTCCTGGTACTCCTGGGCTTGAGTGAGCCTGGCTGTGCGTGTTGTGACAGACTGTAGCGTGGGTAAAGAATTGCAGCTCGGCATGTTAGGGGCTCTCATGAAAAAAAATTAATAACACGATAATAATTACAAAAAAAAGATTGCAAGACCCCTTCAACCCCCCTCCCCTCTACATCTCTGCTAACCCCACACCATCCACATATATACAGCCCACCCAGAGATGGATGGGTACCAATCATCTGTACAAAAGGAGATCAAAACCACTTACAGAGGGAAATTAACCTCCTGTGCACTAGAAGCACTTTACAGCTTGCTAAGGTCTAACAGGGCACCGGAGAGGAGAGCAAATGCTGCAGCCTAAAGATCTGGTGGTGACCCCCGAGGAGCTGGGTTCCTCTCCTTCTCCGCTCTCCAACCTCTCTCCTCCCTTCAGCAGAGCGGTTTGCAGATGAAGGGGCGTGGGTGGAAACAGCCGAGGGTTGACCTCACCGCAGGCGGAGGAGAACAATTTCTAAGCAAGCTTTGGAAATGGCGATGGGATGGGAAGCTGGCGGCGCCGGCACTGCGGCCTCGCGACTGCGTCAACAGAGTCACGATGGCTTCTGGGAGTTGTTCATGTTCTGCAACGAGAGGAGAAGGACCAGGCTTAGAGGTTGTGCTTGGGTCGGACCCCATCCTGATAGCATCTTCTACGTGTACACCAACAGGGGACAGGGGGAGTAACAGAGCCACGGCACAGGTCACAAAAGCATCCACCACAGAGGACACTGTCCACTGAAGGAGAGAGCTGGGGGTGATGTGCTGACTTGTTAACCCCACCCTGTATCAAGTATCACCTGGCTTTAACCACAGCATGGGAATTTGGCAGAGATATCCCTAAAAACTCAGCAAAAATCAAGGCAACCTTCCCACCCCACTTGATCTGCACTTCTGAAGCTGCTCTTTGGTCCACAGGCAAGGTAACAGGGACCATGGCATTCATTCAAGGAGCCAAATTAAACATCTTGCCCTTACTCTCCTTGAGGGTGGGCAGTGTCCTCTCTTGCCTACCAAGGAGGTCACTGTTTTCCCATCCTTGGCACTGCCAAGAAGATGCCGTTCCTGCCAGCTCCATCAAGGAGCCAGCATAGGGACGAGCCATCAACAGCAGTACACCTGTTCCCTTGATGACATCCCATGAGGTTTCATGGCTGTAGAGCTGCTTCAGACAGCCCTCATGCAGGGTGGTGACAGTGGACACCCACCAGCATGTGGTGAGGGCCACAGCACCAGAAATAACCAGCAAAACACAAGCAAGACCAGCTCTGAAGGGAGTAGCTAGAGGGAAAGTATCACTAGAGGAGAAAACCAAGGGGAGATGATCACAAGGACATTTCCCAAATCACAAAACTACATGGAATGGGGTGGGGAAAAAAGGAGTTGGTAACAGCTAAGAAGGTTTCTCAATTGGTTTGCTGTTTGTTTTTTTTTTCTTTTCTTTGCTTTTACTACCAAAACTGCTTCTTACAAGCACCAGGAATCCTGGCCAGGCTACAAGGCAGCGCAGGCTGAGCTGTTCTCTCTGTTATCTAAGGAGACAGGAGGAAGGTTAGGAAAAGCCACATGCACCACAGGCATTTACCTTGGAAATATTAGTAAAGAGAAAACTTTGAGAAAGTGACAAACAGGTCTTCTTTAAGCATGAAAAGTGAAGGGGAGAAGAAGGGAGGGGATCAGGTTGTTATTAAAAAGTGCACTATAGATCACAAACCAAGCAAAAGGAACAGAAACCATCATACCAGGTAGTCCCACAACCCCAAAGCAGCTCAGTCCCACAACCAGGAGGACTCTGAGGCACACAGCCATGTGTCCAGCCTTACCACGTCCTCCTGGATGGGGATCAAGACCTCAACAGTGAGAGCTGATGCAACTAAGTGCCCACTGCCAACCACTGCCACTGCCAAGTCCCATGGTGCAAACTGGGAAAGAGGTACCTTCCACATTCCCTGACCCCAAACAGGTTGTGATGGGAAATGGTGAGGGACCAGATGCATACATGTACAAGACAATAGCCTCCAAGAGACGCAACAGAGTATAAGTGCTATCAAACCTTTGGTTTGTGGTGTCTTCATGGCTCCCTCAAAAGCAGGCTTTCAGTCCCACACTAGTAAGTGGAGAAAGTATCCCAGTATCTGGATATTTAAAACTTACTAGGATGGGTAACCATCACTGCCTGCTCCAGCAGAGCTCCTGTCTAGCAAAATCTCATGCAGCCATCTCCCAAAAATCAACATCAGTGTGTCTGCAGCATCCCAGCCAGAACTGAAGCATGCACTGCTTTTTATTACACCATGGACTGGAAAAAGGTGGATGGAAGAGCAAAGAAACAGAAATGCTTTCAGAGCAACCCTAGAAAACAGTAACTTCATCACAAGCTTTGTACCCAAGAACAGCAGCAAGACATGCAGGCCATGCTGAGCAACTCAACCTCTACATTCGCCCTGGAGCATGGGCATGATCTTCCCCAACTCATTGGCCAGCAAAGTCAAGTCTGATGTTCCTAACTTCCCCTTTTTCAAAAACATTTAGTCTAAAAGGGGAGGAAACACAGAACGTTCACCAGCTGTACAAGCAGGGCTGAGTTCTGGCCTGGCCAGTTTCTAACAAATCCCTCCCTCTCAACTCACAAAATGAGTCAGGACAGGGATGTATACATTCAAACTGGTCTACAGAGGACAAAATGATCCCTGGGTCAGTTCAGCCCCAACGTTTCACTGGTATTGAGAAGACATTTGAGAACAGCTCGACTGCTGCTCTCTTCACTTGATGTAGCATGAAGTCCAAAGGCTTCAAATTCATCCAGAAGCTGTCCTCTCCCTATTACACAGGAACTAACAGCAGTGAGCCAGAGTGTCAAAGTCTTGATAACTCATAATTAGTGCATTAAACATCTTTAGAGGAGGACAATATCCTTGTATCTACTCTGCTCAAGACATCTAGGCAGACTGTTCCCAAACTCCAGGTTTGCAGAACTGTAGATACCAGGATCCAGGATCAGTCCAGAAAATACATTCTCACTCCCACAGGCAATAAAAACCTGTTGGGATCTGAGGTCAGAACCTTCTCAGATATCCATTTAGTACCATCACTCAGAGAGTCAACTTGGAGCCCTCAAGAAGCACAGACCATGTGGGTCTATCACCCACAGTAACATGTGCTATTGTGGAGGAGAGAATTCCAAGAAAATCCAATAGCATCTCCCATCCCATGACTCTCCAAGCAGGAGGCATGGAATTTAGACATCAGTAGGGAGTCAAGTGGTAATAGGCTACATTTCTCAACAAAATGGGAACACTTATCAAGTTAAGATACTTAGGAATTGGACAAAGCAACATCTAGAGTCTCCTCTTTCCTGTCCTAGGACATATGCAAATCCCACACACAGAGAGAAATACTAATTCCAAGAAGTCCACACCCCAGCCAGGTTTCACAGCATCAACAAAACAACCATTGAGATGGCAAGAGACATGGAAAAGGGGTGAGAAGGAGAATAAGAGGCAAGAGGATACTTACAGGCATGCCTTCCCTAGTAAAGGCTGCAGAGAAACAGAGAGAAGGGAGAGAGAGGTGTCAGTAACGCCGCCTGAGACTGGCCAGAGGACACTGGACAGCAGCAAGGAGCACCCAGACAGTGAGAGCTTCCAAACTCAAAGCTGGCAAAGGGTTTGTTGCAAGAGTCAACCAGCCCAAGCATCACCACAAAAGCCAAGAGACAGATTGAGTTGTCCTACTTGGTGCTTGCTGGGGTGGGATGGCTCATGCAAAGCAGCCACCAAGCAGAGTGGTGGGAGAAGCACAGCAGCCTTCCTAACCTGCCCAGGACCTGGCCAAGGAGGGAGGAGAGGACACCAAAAAACACAGACAATGCAAAGATGAGTGGGAAAGACAGCAAGATCCAACAGGCAGGTGGTGGGAAGGGCAGCATGGTGAAAGGTCACCTATAAACCTATGCTGCTTCTCCAGTACCACCCCAGCTCCTTAATGAGCACAGGGAGCAGGTTTTTGTTCTCAGAGAAGCATCAGCAAGCAAAGGTTCTCTTTCTACATCCCTTCACAGGTGAAAGAGAGGACACATAAGCATCAGAGCAGCTACCCGCAAAGTTTCATCCAGGGCTGCAGAAGGCAACCAGATTCACCATGCCAAGAGGCTTCTACTCAGTTTTGGTCCATTTTGCCTATTGCTTCAGGAAGGAGGAGATGCCTCCAGCCAAAGATGAGTCTTGGCAGGTCATTCTTGAGGGAGGCACCAGAACATTTGCTTTATTGCAACATCCAGGTCCACACCAGAGACAAGAGCATCCAGGGGGAAGACACAAGCCCTTTGGTCTTGCCCACTCTAAAGAAGTGGCTCCTGAGGAGTTTGACACCATGATGTCAGATGGCAGAGGCACTAAATTACTGAAGCCTAGAGTTTGGGGAGGTGGGGGGATGGTAACGACGCTCTCAAAACCCAAGAGAGGATCAACAGCGACCCTTCACTGCGTATTCCCAAAGCCAACCCAAGGCAGGGAGGGGACAGCAGCCATGGGAGAAAGATGCATCTCAGAGAGAGCAGCACAGGTTTCAACAAGTGCGAGCTGTTCCTCAGCTTCATAGCGACAGGAGGACAACAAACAATAAACCAAGAATAACAATGAAACAAAACAAAACAAAACAAAAAAGAGTTCCAACTAACTTGTCCCGGCAGCTGCGTGGGCACTTCCTGAGGAACACAGCCTGGCAGGGTGGAAGAAACAGCCACATGCTCCTCAAAGCTGTTGATGCGAGGTTTTTTGGTGGGCTCTGGGCTTGCTAGAGGGGTAACGCTATTACGTCTCATGAGCGGGTTAGGTCCCTTCTTTGCTTCCTAAATTAAAGTGAGACAAAGGAAAAAAAGGGAAAAAAAGTAAATAAAAAAAAATAAATGAAAGAAGGTGACAGTTACAAAGGGATTAAAAAAAAAAAAGCAGATTGGTTTGTGTTTTGTTTCTTAAAGCAGCTTCTGCTTTTCCCCACAATTGCTGTCAATGTGCAAAGGATGCATTGAAAGGCTCCTGACACCAAAAATAAAACCCCTGGTGCAAAAACTTCAAGAACTCAGCATGATTTCCCAAGAAGGGGAGGAAAAAAAAATAACTAAAAAAAGGCCCTGCACTTAGAAATGAGACAGAGCCTCTGCTCACAAAAAAGTATATGTAGATTGCTCAAGAACTACAGCAATAATCGAAAGCCACGACTCTGCACAACAGAGATTGGTGCCCATCGGTCTCCTCCTCAAAGCTGGTCCCTCCAACTCAGAGAGAGGTGTGAAAGCAAGAAGAGGGAAGATGAGCCAGCCCGGGTTGATAAGGAAGATTTGGAAAGTGGAGACAGCAGCCAGCGAGGGTCAGCACCATGCCAAGCTCCAACTCAAGCAAGGTGGGATGGAGGGGCAGTGCCCACGCAGCAGAGCAGAGGGACCCAAGCGCTTTGCAGGTGTCTCGCTCCATCCTCCCCGCAGCAAACAGCCCTCCTGCCATCCCCAGTGAGGCTGGTGGAGGAGGTCACCGATGGCCTCCACTGTAGGGGGAAGGACCAGCTTCCCCCTTTCTATGGCAGCAGAAAGGGATTGGCAACTCAGATGCTGCCTTTGGGAAATGATTAATAGGAGATGTGGGCCAAAGGACAATGGTTCTGGCCATCCAACATCCAGTTGGGTTCCATCACCACTAAGCACAAGTTGGAAAGGTCCCAGAGGCTGGGACATGGGCACTGACAGGTTCCCTGGGGTCCCCCTTTGGGTGTCCCCCTGCTCTGGCCTCTGAGCTCCCAGTGGAGCACATGGCAGATGGACCTCATGTTACAGGAGTTTTCCTCTGCGAGGGGTCTTCCTCTGCGAGGGTTCTCCTCCCTGCAGTATCTCCAGCCCAGTGCCACCATCCCCACATGACAGAATATCATTCTGGTAGCCCCACAGAGCCATGACATGCCACAAAAAATCCCACAAAGGCAGGGTATGTTGGCCAAGGCATTGAGCCCAGGCTCTGACAGCCAGTATGGAGACCTAGGAGAAGTCACCTTCTCCGTTTGTGGCTCCATTCTCCACCTGGAATGCAGTGAATGACTGCACAGGTGAAAGTCAAAGACCACAAAGGAGCCTCCTCTGGGCCAGTTTTTATCTGGGCATACACACTGAGAAGCAGGCACATGCAACAGTTCTCTTCCCTTGGAAAAGCCTCAACTAGCCACATCTCTGCAAGAACCCACACGATGGTCCAGCTGTCCAGCAGCACTTCCAAGCAGTCCAGCTAAGCAATCCCCCCATACCCACCCCAGGGGTCCTCACTGCCAGCTGACCATAGGGGAAAGGAAGGGAACACCAAGGGATGGCTCTGAGGAAAAGCAACACTCACCTCTGGCCGTTCCCTGTGGGTGTTAACAGCTTCAATGTTCAGCGAGATGGACTCCACCCGACAGCCTGCGGAAGGAGACAGAGGCCATCAGCAAACCCAATAGGCACAGGATGCTATGAAGAGCTCCACCCTAGACCCCTTCTCTTCTCCCAGAGACAGCTCAAATTCAGGAGGACGTACAAGTTGAACCCCTTGGCATGTTTAGTAGAAAGGCTCCACTTACCATAGGCCATTGGGGTCAGCTTCAACACTGTGTGAAGAGGACATTTCAAGTAGGGCATTTCATCTGCAGAAAAAGCAAAGCCAGAGAGTTATCCGATCCCCTCTCCAAAAGCAAGCTCAGGTATCTTCCTCAATAGCTAAGGCTGTCTCAAACCATAGAGAAGCACGTTCCTGGCACTGCAGGGAATCCAATGCATTTCTTATCTCCTCTGACCTCCATCTAGCAACCCTCCTCCAGCAAGATCAATCCTCTCCCTGGGAGAGGGAGCTCACCTGCGCTCTTGTCCAGGAAGTATGCTAGGAGACAGCGCATAACAGCCTGATGACAGATCACAAGGACGTTTTCTTGTCTCTCCAGCTCCATGATGACTGGCTCCAGGCGCTGTACCAGATCTTGATAGGACTGAGACAGAAGAAGAGAAGGGAAATATGGCATTGATCAAGGAACCAAGGGCCTCACAAGATACCATGGTTGTCTTTGCTCATCTATTAATTTAATGCTTCTAATTAAATGAAAACAACATAATTACTGTTAAAACCAAGTAAAGTTCAACAAATTATCATCTTCATCTCCCAGTCAGAGGAGAAAGAAGCTATTTGCATCTGAGTTACAGATTTTTTTGAGGTAAGCAACAACTGCATAGGGGCTTTGAGCACAGTATCTCTCTGCAATCTCAGAATTTGATTTCCTACAGGATTTCTAAGTTCTAAGCTTCCTAAAAACCTCCAGGGTTTTGATCAACTTCGTAAAGAACCACAACAGGCAGTCAGAAGGAACCCCAGACACCCTGAGTAAGTGTCAGACACCCCCAGACACTGTCTTGGTAGACATGATGTCAAGAGGATGTCTCTGAAGATTTTACCCAAATGTCTATGGATGAGTTTTAATTTGGTGATAAAAAGCCAAATTCATAACTTGCAATATCATCCAGAGGTGTCAGTTCCCACCTCCTTGTGTCACAGCCCGAAAGCAGACTGCCAGGAACAGATATATCAACATTACCCTTAACGATTGACACTGATTGCTGGGGTAGGAATTATGTCTTTGGAAATGGAAGAAAAGGAAACTGGGGCAGCACAAGACTTGAGTGGATGTAATGGAGGAGGTTGGATTAGAAACCTCCAGAGCCCCCTTCCTATTAATTTGCTATAAAGTCAGTGGGACTCATTTGTAATAGTCACATCATTGAAGGTCTCCTTGCAGACCTACCTCCCCAGAAGGATAGCGGTAGTAATATTTATCCTGATCACGTAAAGCAAACTCCTCTGGATGCTGATCCCTGATTTCTTCGTATGTCATTTCTTCACACACACCCTGTCAGAACAGGACATCCATGAGGTTACTGAATATTCTCAAGCATCAGCACACCCAACAGGCAAAACCTTCTCCAAAGCTATTTTCTGTAACCCTCTGACTCCTCAGCTGCAGAACAGTTCCAAACAAGACCACATTTTTATCTGCTTATTCAAGCCAACATCTTGAAGCATAGTTGTGCATGCTGTAGCAGAAGTACCATCCTCTCCCACAGAAATAAAACCTCCACACAAAAGGTAGGATTTAGGCAAAAGAGAATAGGCTGGAGCTGTCATATTCTCTGCCAAGCAGCAACCAGCATGATCCAGCTGTACCTACTGCAAACAAATATACTTACAGCATCAATTTCATTGAGTGCCTTCCACTGCTCATAAGGTAGTTGGAGAGCTTCTGCTGTTTGGATTGTCCTCTTTAGTTGGCTGGTCCAGACTTTGAGGTCCTTCAGGTTCTGCTCCTCAACAAACTTGTTCAGTGCCAGTGCAAACTGTGGGACAAAAAAAAAAAAAAAAAAAAAAAGAGAGGTTGATTCCTGATTTACAGCTTCTCAGTAAATGTTGCCTTCTCCATGTCCTTTTCTAGGACCTTTTTTGCCTTCCAGAGGCAAAAAAAGCCTTCTGCTCTGAGATACAGAGCAGCCACATATTCATTGATCCCTAAAAGGATTACAAGAACATAAAAAACTGCAGAGGCAGAAGTGGCAACCTATTGTCATCAAGGAGCAACATCAGCATCTGAGAAAAAGCACTGTGTTCTGGGCTTTCATACAATGCTGTTGAAGATCCATGGCCACCACAGCTCTGCTTTTTTTGTTAGAGCTAAACTGATGTATTATGTAGTCCTTGATAGTAGTCATAACTCAGATGACTCTGTTTACACTTTGAAAACTCTGGCAAGCCAAAATAGCTACCAACCCTTCCTGAATATTGTGTCTTTGGAGAGTCAAGCAGTGAGCAATCTGAAAGCACACAAAGTTGGCTATCCCTACCAGGCAGCAGTCCTGCCTATGAAAGGTCTGAATCAACTCAATGAAGATACTCATACCCCTCTCTCCTTACTTCTAACTACATGCATCATTAATTGCTGAAAAGTCTTCTTTTGAGACCAAGACCAGCCTTATATACATAGGTTGGGGAAAGTTTTGAGCAGCCTGGTCTAGTGGAAGCTGTTCCTGCGCATGGCAAGGGGGCTGGAACTTGATCTTTAAGATTCCATCCAACCCAAATCATTCTATGATTCTATGATCCTCTGAGCAACCCAGCTGTCATCAAATACCCTTTTAACCCAATGCATAGCACCACACCTAGAAGCCGTAGGGAAATATTTCCTTCTCCCTCACCTTCTTGCCCCTGTTGGAGAGGCCTGAGTCACCTCCAATCTTCCCCTTGAGGTTGAAATCGCTTTCACCATGCCGACAGAGATAAATTGTGCGAGGTTGGACATGGATGTTCATCAGGTAGTAAACAATCCTGCTCTGGATATGGTCCTGAACCTTGTTGACCAGGAACCGTCGGCCAACATCAATGACTTTGATGAAAGAAAGCTCCCTAAGACAAGGACAGCAAGGATGAGAGAGATGTCCGTGGGGAAAACAGAAAGAAAAAAACCACCATCCTTGACAAACAGCCTTGTGAGGTATCTCAGTCAACATAATCACCTAGCTAAAAGGATTTCCTGCAGGCTATTTTTGACAGGAAGCCAACAGGTAACAGCGATTCATGGAGAGCTAAGTAACACCAGTGTAATCTCCAGTCCTCCTTGCAGCAGTAAAGAAGATTAAACAAGACTAGGAGGGAGCACGTTTCTCCCCAGGACAGAGCTCAGCAAGTCTGAGATTATCTGTGCAGGGCACATGGACGTATCTGTGAGCAGAGGAACGGCTGGGAGGTGCCTACATGGTCATGCAGGACATCAAAGGTCTTCCCAGGGCACACAACTAGGCAGAAACCATAGGGCTTGCTCAGCCTCATGGTTTGTGCTTGTTCAAGCAATGCCTTCTTTTAATGGAGCCAAGCATCTCAGAGACACTCAAACAGAACTGCTTTGCCCAAAACTTTGTATTTAGACCTGCAGAGCCAGCATATGTGAGCACAGAAAAACCTTAGAAGATTTTGGTGTGGGGTTCCCTGGCACATGATTTTCAAGGAAGAATAAGAATTCATGATGGGGCTTGTCCTCCCATTATTCTAGCACAGCCATGTGTTTGAAGACTAAGTGGAACACAGCCCCATACTGCATTACCACCTCTCCTGTGAGAAGAAAAGCATCCACTCAAACCAGTTCAGAACTCAGAGCAGCCTCTTACCTGTCATAATCATCAGGGTCGAGTGGCTGGTAGCTGGCCTGATAACAATTAATCCTCTTCATGAAGTCCTCCATGGCATCAGTCGAATTGCAGTCCCGGTAATCAGGGCTGGACAATTTTACTTCCTGCAACAGAGGAAAAAAATAAAAGCCACACAAGGAGAGGTTAGGAAGCTTTCCAAGCTGGAACTTGCTAATCTCAAATTTCAAACTTCTGCCAAGATCCAGCTTTTGGCTGAGCCACTTTTCTGTCTTCTCATCAGTGATGGCTGCAAAGAAGTAAATTAGACTCCAGACTAAACAAAAGGTGAGAAAATATGGCATAAACCATTGCATGACCAGTATAGAAGCATATTGGTCAGCTCCCATTCTAGCAACACTTCAGGTAGCGACTCATTACCCAACACAGTGTTTAAACAGCTTTTTTATGACTAAGGAAAAGCATCAGGTTTAAACAGTTCAAGCTGACGATGGAAAGTGTGCAAGCTTAGGCAAGATGCTTGTCCCTGGTTTTTTGAGTGAATTATTAGGTTGCTGATATCTTATTACTGGCCTTTTTCTGTATTTTCCCCTCTCCCCTGTCCATCTAAGAAGGAGAGTGATAGATTGGTAGCAGTGTTCCTCATCAGTAAAATCACAAGCTACTCTAAACCCAACGGGATAACCCAACAAGCAACATGCAGAGCAGCATCCCAGGCCCACAGCGTATTTTCCACACTGATGCCAGACATAATTTCTCTGCAGCACCCTATGAAGCAAAAATTAGCTCAGCTAGCTTGTTTTCTGCTCCTTCAAGCATTAGTTTCCCAACAAATGGATTGAATCCTAAAAAAAAAAAAAAAAAATCCAGCTTCAGGGCATTGCAGATAGGAAAAAGATGGAGCAAACTGAGCATTTTTTTATCATCATGGAAAAGGCTGTGTGCAAACTCCCAAAAATCTGGTTACGGGACCCCAACTCCCAGCAAAAGCCATGCTTCAGCCCCCATCTCAGCATCCTTTGTGGAGCCCATTCCAGGGGAAGAACAAAACCTTTTTCACAGACTTCAGGTATCCTGCAATGCATTCCCAGACACCACAAAATGGCTTGCAAAGTTCAGATGTACAACTGCAGATAAGGCTGGAGCAGAGCCCAGTGGAGAAAAGGACGCTTTCATTCAAGTTCTTTGTGCCTAGGTAGAACAATTAAGGTCTACTTGCCCCAGCCAAGCCTAACAGGCAAAGGAGTTCTGTTGGTGGGAAATCAAAGATCCAGAAGCTCCCAAAGAAGCTGAGAATCACAGAATAATTTAGGTTGAAAAAGGCCTTGAAGTTAAGTGCCTTGATCAATCTAGCACAGCAAAGTCCACTCATAAACTGCATCTCTAAGCGTCACATCTACATCAAGGAGAGAGGCAAGGTTTTATGCTGCTCTCCCAGCCAAGACTTCTTCTAGTGACAAGAAAACTCTAAGATGAGCTGCTATTCTTCTCCAAGAAGAGCTCAGTAGATTTTGGGAAACTGCATGTGGCTGAAGACACCAAATCTAACTGTTCACTGATGAGATTTAAATCCCTAACCGCAACCATCACTTCCAAAAAGTGTAACTTTGCAGGGAGTCACCAAAGCATCCCAAACACTTGGGATGTCAACTTAGACATCAACAGAGACACAGGTAGTGTGTTTCTGCGGGAAAAGGCTACAACTTTTATTGTCGCTACTTACAGGTGGCCCTGGAAGACAAAAGCTCCTTTCCTATCCCAGGACAAACAGATCACAAAAAGATAAAAACCTCCTAATCCTCAACCAGCTCTGGCAAGATGTTCAGACAAGAGACCAGCTGAGTGCTGATGGGAAATCCCACACAGGAGAAAACAGAAGCAACACACTTACCATAACATTGGTGGCAACTACTGTGGGATCATTGCAGATAGATTCAATGAAGAACACCTGTGAAGCGAAGCAAAGCTAATCTGAAAACCACCAATTTAGCTTTGTAACATTCAACCAAGTTCCTTGATCAAACCGAACCTCTTCCCTCCATGACCAGAGAGCTCCCCTCTGACCCACTCTCATCCTTTCCTTCTCGGGACTGGGAATGAGGGAAGAGTTTCACATTTTTAATCAAACCCAGCAGAAAAATTTCCTTTACACAGGAGCACAGCAAGAACAATGTATTTGTGAAAGAAGATACTCCAACAGTACAGTGTGGACTACACAGCACAGGCAGCAGCTCAGTAGTACCAACCTTGAACCCATTTTCTTTGGCAAAGTTTAGGATCATCCCTCTTCTCTCCCGCGTGGTATTGGTGGCATCAAATACCTTTAAAAGCAAAGACAGTGATTAGCACCAGGAGTGTCTGGTTTCTTTTCCTCAGAGAAGGAACAACAGAGTGAACAAGGGACAGTGACTTCAGGACCAGGACCTGCCAAACCCCTTCAGAACATCTTCAAGCTTACCGCAATCTGTCCAGCCTCCTCCGTCAGGTACAGCTTGACATCCCTCAAGGCAGCCATGGCACATTGCCTGAAAAAAGGGAGACACACATGGTCCTGATGTCCTCAGAGATGACGGTGACAGTTAGCCCACAGACAACAAAAGAAGGCAGGTGCGGCAATTTCTCCTCACCATCACCACCCCTCCCCAGGAACATCCAGGAAAGACACCCCCAGTCTGCCAAAAACACAAGGACCATGCGTACTGAGCAGCATGCTGGTCTTAATGGCAGAGGCAATGGTAGATAAGGAAGCAAAGGCCAAACCTCATGGCAGACCTTTTACCCTACATCACCGAGCCTGAAGGTGAACTGATGGAAGATGCCTTGGTGACCCTGAAGCTAGCAAGCCCATAAAGCTTCAGTTTTCAGCTCTTGACACCCAAGTCAGACCCTACTTGGGCAGGCAGCAAAAATTCAAGCTAGAGCCCAACTTTTCTGTTCGTCACCTCCCAAACAAGCAGAGTAACCATGCTGGCAGGCATTGTCTTCACCACCCAAGTGAGAACATGGATGCAGCACCTACACTTACCTCCTGACTTTCATGGCCTCCTCATTGTCAGGGCGGAAGAAGTCATAGGAGCTGTAGTGCTTCACTGCCTCACGGCGATACTCTCCCACATTGAAAACTGTGTGGGGAAGGTAAAGAACATTAAAATCGGGAGCTGAGGTCATCACTAGACTCAGCTGTGCTGTTTCTGCAGATAACTCCTTCTAGCAATGGGCCAAGAAGTCACATCCTTATATCAAAAGACACAAGGACATCACAAGGTACTACAAAAACACAAGGACCCTGGACTGCAGCAGAAGTGATAGGAGCAATATATGGCCCATAGGATCTCCCACCCCTCAAGGCACTGAGCTCCTAGGGCAGTTCCCACAGACCAGACCTCATTCTTATCTAGGTAGCCAGTGAAAGCCTCACCTTTTGTTGGGACACCTATCCAGTTGAGGTAGCGAGTCAGCTTCTTAGAGATGTAAGTCTTCCCACGGGCCGGGAGGCCAACCATCACTATCACAGTGGGGGAGTTGGCAAGCTGCGGCCCACAGGCTAAGAAGAGAAACAACAGAGCAGTGGTCAATCCTCCAGCTCATCTTGTATCAACCCTACAAGGTGCTCCTTCTCGACCCAGCCTTTGCACAAGTCCTTCACCAGCTATGCTATCTGCTCACCATCATCTCTGCAGTGTCTCCTTTGCAGCCCCCTCATGAAGCTAACAACCACAACCGTGAGCAATTTTTGCAACAGGATCTGCTGAATGACCATATGTTACAGCAGAGGGCTTTTTGAGTGTCTCCATGGCTGTCCACCAGGGAGACACAGCTGTCCCAACTAAGCCATGCTGATCCAAATTCACCCTGGTGCCACCCAAACTGAGAGACAGAAGTCACAGACTGACAGTCACAGCAAGAACACCCAGATGACTGCAAAGTGGACAAGGAACCAGCAGCTGCCCAAGGCTCCTTGCAGAACCTCTGTGCCTCCATTTCCCCATTTGGTAAAAAATAGGTCTAACACAACCTCCCATTCTCGTGGTTTGGCTAATTCCATGAAAACTAGAGGGTGGCCAAGGACTTTGATCCAGTTATTGCAGCAGTACACTTCAGACATGGCTGCTGTGCTGAGGTCTGCATCAAGAACTTTGTGCACAGGAAGTTCCAAAATTGTGTGCTGGCTTTTTAGTTGATACAGGTGCAAATGCAACCAGCTGTTTCTTTTGAAGACAAGGAGGACACCAGGACTGCAGAACCACTAGCATTTAACAGCATATATATTGTGACTTCTTATCCTTTTTTTCCTCATAAACCTGTTTCAAATTGGGGTTTTGTTGTTGTTGCAAAAAGGGTCCACGTCAGACAACTGGAAATAAATCCAGAGGCATCATCTAGTGATGTCTTGGCAAGGATGAAGAAGAACCCCTTTCCAATTCACCAGAACTGCATGGCCAAAAGGGAGAAAAATCAGTTGCTGGGCTCTCCCTCCATAAATCCTTTAGAAGTAAATTCCTGGCTCAGTTTGAAGGAAATTGCTGAGGTTGCAGGACTGGGAATGCAGTTTGGGATTTTTTTTTAGTCCTCCATAGCTCAGTCCCAGCACCATAGCATGCATCTGGACCATCTGGACCACATGAACGATGCAATGTGGCAGCATCCCTTTCCCATGACAGCATCCCTCATCCCTCTTCTCATGGGAGCATCCCTCTTCCACATCTCATTCCTGCTCCTCTCCAAGGTTTTGCCCTGCAGAACCACTTCTCACATGGTGTTGCACACATGAAAGGCCAAGGCACAAAGCCAAGAGCTTTAAATATGGGAAACGAAGATCTTAACAATGCTCAATGGAATTTGGATTAGCCAGCCTGCCTTCCATTCCTGACACAACAAGAGCCCCAATCAGCAAGACCCTCCAGGGGATTTCTCACCCACCTTTCAATCCACCCAGGCAGGCCAGAGACCTCACAGGAAAGGAATGCAGGGAGTGAGTGGCTGGTGGCAGAGCCATAAAACCACAGCTTAATTACGGTCTGGGTGGAGAGCTCTGGCTGCCCATCCCAGCTGCCCGCAGGTGGGACCAGTCGATTTGGGGATGCCAGGGGCTTCTCAGGGATAGAAACAGAGTGGTAGGTTGGGGTCAGTTATTCTCAGTGGAGATCTGGGAAGGGCAAAGAAACTATCTTCTAGGAAATGGAATTAAGGCCATGAGGAAGAGTTATGATGGTGGTACCTAGGAGGGCAGAGAAGAGGTTGGCTGCCTTGCCAAAGCAGACCTAGCAGGCAAGAGATGAGAAAACTACTTAAAAGTGATTTTTTTTTAAATTTGTTTGTTTGGGGTTTTTTGTTCTAAATATTCCACATTCCTCAGGCTGGAGCTGCCCTCACACTCCTCCCTTTGTGTGAACTGCATCCCCTCCCTGCCTCATGCCGCATTTCAAAAGCCTGGGCCAGCTCCCACTGATTCCAGCAGCAAGTGCTGTCTCTGTGTGCTGGGGCACCAAAAGTGCAGCATTTCCAGAAAAAATATTCATTTATTCTCTAGCAGTCTCACATCCTCAACCAACCCATGGGTACAGGCCTTTTTTTTTTTTTTGTGCAAAAAAGTCAACCACGTAACAAATGAAAGAAATAATACCTGAGTAAAGAAACTCCTTCTTTCCCCACCTGCCAGTGGACAAAGGATCTCAAAGAGCAAAACCAGTAGGATATGGGGCCACAGGGGACAACGACAGGTACTGTTTGTTTCCCCTTGGCTCCAGACAGCTGAAATGGTCCCAGAGATGACACTCATGCCACCTCCAAAGGGTTAAACACCTGTATTTGAGCAGCCTACCCACAGTTTAGTTTGCTGCCAAAGGAAAAGATTCTTGAACCATGAAAAAGCATCTGTTTACAAATCTGGGAAGTACTTCCCAAAACACCACGTGCACCTTTTTATCAGGAACCTGAGCCCAATCTCAGCTAAATCACAAAAGCCTCCGGAAAACTTTGCATGAGGGATGTAAGCGAAACCAGTGTTTTGCTCTCAGAGCTTCACAAAGCCCCAATTCATCATTTCTTTTCACCACTGCTGGGAATCTATCAGGAATTTCAGTGCATATTCATTACTCATTATCTCTCCAGGTAAGCCAAGGTCAGGACTTTCAAAAAGGTGCAGTCACGACTCTTCACTTGTGCCTTCTGTCTGCTAGAAAGCTGGTGTTAGTGTGCTTTTATGTTCACCAGAGCAGGTAGAAGGGAAAAAAAAAGGAAGGAAATTTGCTCCTATAAAATGCTGGATAAAATAAACCCCTCCCCATTTCAGGCATTTTACTATCTTCTTGTAAGAAGCATTCCTCTGCTCCCCCTGCTCTCGTAAGCCCACTCCACTCATTTCACATTAGTCTCACATTCCCCTTTTCCAGCTTCTTCCCATTGCAATTCCCAGACACCTTCACAGATGCACCAGGAGGGCATTTCTGTGCATTGCGCATGCACAGGCGTGTTGGACCTGCCGATGTACCAGTTCTGGTCCTGCATGCACATCACCAGTGTATTTTCACATCCCACCTGAAGAGATGGGAGAAAAGCAGCAGCAGCAGCCCCTTTTCCTTCTCCAGCAAACTGCACCCGAGCCCCCTCCCCTCGCCTGGCTCTGCCCATTCAGTCGCCTGCGACGACTTGACTTTCCCAGCCCCTACGTGAGAGACGTGCAGCTTGACAGCAATTGAATGGATCGCCATCAAAAGGCCAGATGAAGGCATCACCCCGATTCCATTCCAGCCTCCTACTGACGAAGAAGCGTACAATCGGGCTAATTACCGCAAGAAGAAGCCAGGCAGGATGCTCCTAGGGATGCTATCTCTCCCTCTTCCACCTCCAGGGACCACATCACCCTCACTTCTCTTGTCACACCTCCATTCCCACCCAGCTTTGTGGCTCTGCTGAGGAATTAATAGCACCCCAAGTTTAAAATAGCCACCTTGGGTTTAAAAAAAAAAAAAATTTCAAAAAGCCTAATACCGAATAACCTAAAAACCTAATAAAGCTCCTCCCATAGTACAAAGTGAACGGTGCCCAGCACAGCTTGTTCCCACCCCAGGACAAAATAATTAGAAGCCACATTACAGTATTAATGAGCCCCTCAGTCTCTTAATATATTAAAGTGTATTAGTTTTCTGCTCTGCCAAGGGAGGGAACCCTCTCCTCTGAGAAACCAGTTGGCTAAAGCAGCAAGAAGCACAGGGAGGGTCCATGTACACGAGGGGATTCCTTTTAAAGGTGCCTGTCCTTGAGGGAAAAAAAAAAAAAATCAAATCAAACCCATACATCTGCAGAGCATGAAGCCAGGAGACATTTCAAACCCCACCGCTAAAAAGGAAAGCCCTGTGGCAATCCAGATGTTCCTCAAGCCATTTCCTCTGCCGTTTCTGCTGCAGAGCTGCTTTTGCGTGTGCAAACATCTGCTCTAGGGCTCAGACATCCCTTGCTGCCTGCCTGACCCATACCCACAGGGGGACAACACGTGGCAAATTCACAAGAGATTCATTTTAGCATTTGTTTTTTTTTTTTAAGGAGGAGCTTTCCAGCCAATGGAAATAAAATATCCAAAGCGCCTTTCAAACACGACTGCTCCAGAAACACATCGGAAAGGCTGATTCACCCAACTACCTAAGCCACTGCCATCCCTTTGCCAGGCTGTGAAATGCCACCTCCTCACTCCCGCCCGCCCCAGTCCTGGCTCTCTGCAGCCCCATATCGGCACATTCCTGCGACGCTGAGTTGGGAGTTACACGAGGTTGCACAAGTGGCAGGTTGTCAGTGTAGCTGTTGGGCGAGTTAAAAGAGCGGCCTCTTGAGCTTTAGTACTGTGCTATGATTCATGAGTTGGTTTATAGTAACACTGGCATGACCCAAGCGTTTGCTTTTATGATTAATTTATTTTATATATATATATATATGTATATATATATATATATATATATATATATATGTATATATATATATATATAAAAGTGCAGAGATTGGTTTTAAGCCCCAAAAACGCTTCAGAGCTTGGAAAAAAAGGGGAAACATTGGAGAAGTTTCAGCATCAATTTTGGCCCTCCCCTCCACTTGCCTCCCAGCTCGTAGAACCGGTGATGCTGGAAGAGACCTTTGAGATCAAGTCCAGCCACTCACCTAGAGTTCATAATCTCACCGCTGCTACCTAGCTACTACCACTAAACCACCTCCCAAGGCACCACAACCACGCATCTCTTAAATCTCTCCAGGGACGGGGACTTCACCACCTCCCGGAGCAGCCTGTTCCAATACTTGATAACCCTTTCCGTGAGGAAGTTTTCTTTAATATCCCAAGCACAGCATAGGGTAAAGTGCAAACGGTTGGTGGTTTTCCTTCCAAATCCACTGACTTCAGGCAGCCTCCCCCCAAAAATAAATAAATCTCAGAGCAAGGTGCCATAACTCCTCAGAAATCCCATCTGAGCTGGTACCCCGGTGTTGAAGCGTGCAACCTGCTCACTTCCCTTTTAATCCCAGGGCTGGAGGCGGATGGAAATTGGGACACGCGTGTCCCAGCGCCTCTCTGCATCCTCCGCTCCACGGCGCTCATGTGATGGTTGCACCTTCCTCCAGCTCCAGGGCTGGAAGTGAGTCACGCGATGGGATGGGGTGGGATGCGGACACGGGGACGATGCTGGAGGAGGATGGGGGGAGGGAGGAGGGGATGCTGCATGGATATTATGCGAAAGGGAGTTGCAAAGAGCCTCCCCCACCGGCGTGCGCAAAAGGAGGAAGGGGGGAAGCTGCTTCCATCCCACCCAGCCCAGCCCACCCCGCGGCGATGCTGCGGTGCCCGTACTCACAGCGGCGGGGCAGCGCCGGCCGGTTGTCATTGGGAAGCCAAATCTTCTGGATGCGGCTTTGCGTCAGCTCCATGGGCATTTTTAAAAGCAAGGTCTTTTTGCGCTCTGCGTCCACCTTGAAGCGTTTGCGGGGTTGAGGGAGAAGGGGGGAAAAAAACGGGGGGGGGGGGGGGGGGGGGGGGGGGGGGAAGGAGGGAAAAAAATATATATAATAAAAATAAAAAAGAGGTTTTGTTGCAGTGGCCGGTTAGGGGGGAGGTTTGAAGAAGCGGCTTTCGGATGCTGCTGGTAATCTCTTTAATGCTTCACGGCAGAAGAGGGGGAGGAGTAGAAGGAAGAGGAGGGCCGGGGCTTGAGGGCACAAAGCCGGCAGGAAGGGCGCAAAAGCCGCGACGGCGTGTGCTTGGTAAGGAGCAAGAGGGCGAATTCTGCCGCTAGTTTTGGTGTCGATCTGAATGCAAATGAAAAAACAAAAAAATCCCTTTTAGTTTGAAAAAAAGAAAAAGAAAAAGGAGGAAAATCTGAATGTGGGGCAGCCGGGGAAGGGCTGGCCCTGCCTGGTTCTGTCTGCTGCAGGGAAGCGACGCTGCTGGTGCTGCTGGCAATGGTGGCTGTAGCCCTGCTTGCTCTGCCCTCGCTCTGCCCGCGATGTGCCGGCTCCGGCGCCGCCGCCTATTTCTAGCCCACCGGGGCCGGCCGGCGCCCGGCCGCTCCCGCCCTCCGGGGAGGAGGGAGGAGGAGGGATGTGTGAAGTGTGATGTGTGGTGGGGGTGTGGGGCTCGGCTGGGCTCGGCCCGCGCTGCCGCCTGCCGCCAGTCCCCCCGCACTGCAGCGGGGACAAAGGAGGCGCCGCGCAGCCCGCGGAGGCTTTGTTCTGGTGGGGGGGCTGGGGAGACACACATCGGGACATGAGAGCAGCATGGAGGCAGCGATGGGGTGTGCGGAGTTGAGGAAGTGAGTGACTGTGTACGACGTTGCCGAAATGCAAGGAATAAAGTAAAACGGGTTGGAAGTAAAATATTAAAAGTTGGAGTACTTTAAATAATATAATAAAAATTATAAATAATAGAATATCAAACTAAAAATTAAAAATAAAAATAACAGAATAACAAAGAATAAAATTAAGAAGGCCATAAAGGGAAAATAAAATTTAAAATATAAAAATTTAAAATAATAAATTGAAATTAAAAAAAAAATAGGAAAAGAAAAAATATACACACACGCCAAAAAAAAGGAAAATAAAACCGAAAAGGGGTGGGAGAAATAAAAAAAAAAAAAAAAGTAAACTGGACTAAATAAAAATAGAGAGAAAATCAAAATTCACTAAAATAAATAATAAAAAATTAAAACAATAAGACCCCCAAAATTCAACACTAGCCCTTCCCCCCCACGCCCTCCCAATAACCTAGCACTAACCCCAAGTAAACCCCGGTGGCTCGGGGTGGGCTCCGACAGGGCGCCCCTCGCCCCCCCGCCCTGGGCCCCTCTCCACGGCTCGTCCCGGGCCGGGGGGCAGCGGGGGCCGGGGTCTGCGCTCCGGCACGTCGCTCACGTCGCACCCGACTGCGCCGAGTCGGGACGGGCCGCCCCCCCCGGAGGGGATGCTCCGGTTGCGGCTCCGCCTCCGCCCGCCACCGCCCTGCTCCGCGGGCGCGCAAAACGTCCGGGGTGCGGTTTGTACACACACCACACACATACCCCCCCCCCGCCTGCAGCGCTTCCCTTGAAACCGGCTCCGGGGGGCTGCAGAGCAGTGACAGCGCTGGGGATGCTCCACAGGGAAGAGCCGCGCGATTTTTCAGTTGTGTTAATTTATTATTTACCATTTTATTATTTTTTATTACTTCTGTTGGTTGGGGTTTGGGGTGTTCTTTTGTTGTTTTGGTTTTTTTTGTTGTTTGTTTGTTTTTTTAGTTTTTATTTTCTAGTTGAAAACGCCCCTGCTTACTCCAGTGGCGTTGGACTAAATGAACTTTAAAGATCCTTTCCAACCCAAACTATTCTATGATTCTATGATTTTTGTGTGTGTGTGATTTATTACTCTTATTATTTACAAATTTCATAATTTTTGTTTTATTATTTTTCATTATGTCTTACTTTTTTATTATTTATTATTTCCTGTTCTGTCTTACATTTATTATTCATTTATGATTCATTATTCTGTTGTTTTACTTTTATTTTGTTTAAAATTTGTATTAAATAACTATTACTTTATTATTATTATTTTCATTATTTTATTAATTAGTTTATCATACTTAATCATTCATTGGCCAAGTTTCTGCATGTTCCCTTCCCACTTTAACTTAGCTTAGTGATCCATAACCACCCCAAGGAGAACAGAGGGATTAGGAACATCATCCATGGGACACCCAAAAAAAACACTTTGGAGATGATGAAGCCTCAAACGTGAGGATGCTCTCCCCCTACCCCCAATCAAAACAACAATAATGGGGGGTGGTTCCTGCTGAGTAGCCAGATAGGAGTGGGAGGGAGTCCATGTAACAGGATGGAAACAGAGCTGGGAAGAGGTGTAGAGATTGGAACACCTGCTTAATTTAAGATTAAGAATTAATTAAGATTACAAATTAAGATTAAGAAAACAAATTATATGCATGTATATACATGCAATTAAATAAATAGTGTATATATTTGAAAAAATATATATGATAACAATATATATAAATATTTAATTTCATAATAAATAATAGGTGGAATAGAATGACATCATCTATAATATTAAACATATAATGTTAGTAATATACAATCTATTTTATTTTCAGAAATTATATTATACCATATATTATACTTTATATCTTACATTACATCACATATTATATATAAAGCTATGTAATATAACATTATCTTTTTTATGTATATAAAATATAATATACATTATTATTATATTATATTGCTATATTAAACCTAGATATAACATTGTAATATTACTATAATACATAATTAACAAATAGGTTTTGATTTTATACCTAAATATAACCTATTTAGGGGGCTTGTCCTTACTTGGAGCTGAGATGGATGGAGTCAAAAATGCACAATACTGCCCTCTCCTACCCAGGAAAATATTATTCATAGATGAAAAAATAAATTAATTAATTTAAAACTGACTGCTATGAGGGAGGTGGAAATGAACTGAAGATTTGGGCTTTGGAGGGAACGAAGCTGAAGAGTGAGCCCTGAGCTGGTGCAGGTGGGGATGGGAGGGATCAGACACTGCGATGCTCCCTGGACCACCCTGCACAAAATCTATCCTGTGAAAAGGGCAGGATTTTTTTTTTTTTACCAAATCCCTGATCATTTCCCATGGAGGGCAGTGAAAATTCAACTCCTGGCTAAAACACGAGTCAGAATAAGGAAGAAAAATCCTGTGATGTTACAGGACAAGGACTTTGGACATGTCCCTTCCTCCCAGAGCTCTTCCCTTCAAAACCCACCACCCCCACAACATCGAAAAGAGCCTGAAAGTGAAACCCCGCCTGGATCCAAATCACAGTCACTTCAAATTACATTCACCTAGTAATTCCTGGCTTTAAAAGTCTTAATAACTGGAGCGGAAAGCTTCCACTCTGAAATAAATGGCCTGGTTTTCACAGGCACGAGCACCCAGCTGCTCACCACGAGGTCAGCTGCAAGAAGCAGCAGCAGCAGCATCATGATCACCGATGTTTCTAAGGCACATTCACTGTGGCAGGCAGGGCAGCACAAGGTGCACCCAGAGGATTGTTTTTCCCCCTCTCAAGTCGTGCTGTGCAAAAGCACAAACCCCTAAAAATAGAGCTGGGATCAAACCAGCCCATTGCTCCCAGCTACTGTGAGAGGAGCCCACAAGGGTGCTTAGCTCAGTGAAATGAAGTCAGCAACTGGGCTCAGTGCTGTCATTGAGAGGTACACGGGAGGACAGGACCTCTGTCTTACATTCTCTGCCTCACCAGGTGATGGAAGACACCGTGGGAAGAATAAATCACCCCCATGCCTTGCTCACCCCATTGAAGGAACCTGTAGGGATTTAGTAAATGGAGAGGGACGGGGAGGTAAATGTAATGTGAGGGCTTGAAAGCTGAAGGTCCCAGTGGTAGATGGGTTCAAAAACTATTTCAAGCATCCAAGGGATGGAGGTGGATGGTTCAGAGAAGTGGGAGAGGGGAGGGCAGCACAAAGAAGGGGAGTCTGGCAGAAAAGAGTGAAAACTCCCATTTCTGGGAGAACAGGATACCCGTCTCTTACAGAGTTTACCAGCCAAAAAAAAACCTCCATTTGTCCTTTTCTTTCTCACCGAAAGGACCTAGCAACCCACCCCAAATGGTGGAATCAGATTCTAGATACAGTCCAAAAATAACAATCCTGGACTAAATTTCCTATCCTCTTTGAAAGAAATCAGTGGTACCAAGGAGCTACCAGCCAGCCTCCCCGGCACCCTTCACTGGCAGCAAAACGCAGTGACTGCACTGGCGAGCCCCAACTCTGACTAAGCCATGATTCATCCTCCCCATTTTTTCTTTTTTTACTATTTTTTTTTCTCTCCTCTGAAGGAAACTTGGAAAGAAAGGACAAGTCACGTTCATGCCTATGTTCAGTGCAACACGGACTGTCTCCTTAGACTGTGGCATGAAGGGGACAGGAGGTAATACGTGGGATCCAAGCTGCATGATCCCACACTGCATCCACCAGCTTTTTGCATGGTTGAAATTCAGACATGTGGGTTAAAGTCTGGTTAAAATTCAGAGATGGGTGTTACAATTTGGAGACATGGTTTAACAATTGGAGACATGAAAGGCCAAAATCTGGGAGCTGTGGATACATCAGCACACAGATGCAGCTATATGTGTGCTTAGTTAATGACAGGGCAGCTTGACCCACTGCAGCTTCCAGCACAGCCTTAGTTTACCAGTCTGAGATGTGGGAACAAAAGATTTCTCCCTACCCTGGGACAGAGTTTGCAACAGTCGGGAGCTGCCTGTATTCTTCTTAGTGCATGAACCTTCAACAGAGAAAATGATTCCTCTGGGCTGACTGAGGAGTATTTATACACTTATTCACGGGGAAAAAAAATAATCCAAAGGCTAAGCTTTCGTGGTATTCTGGAGATGCCAAGAAAACTCTCAGCAAGGGGCTTTCAAAAAGGCCAGAGAAAAGCCAAGTGGTTGCCCTCTCCTCTTCACCGCTAGATGCTGAGCTGTTTTCACGCTTTCTTTGCAGGTACTCAAAGTCTGCAAAAGCTGCTGAAGGTCAAGTTTACTGAGAAAGGTTTTAGAAAGGCTGATGTAAAATGCTTGGTTTAGGAGAGGCATCTGGAATTCATGGTCCTTTGTGTCTGTACAATAACCTCCCTCCTCCGCTCCCCTTGCAGGTATTTCAACTGCAATAACAAATACAGGAGGAGTTAAGTTCGAACTGCTCCTGTTTCACTGGAATATCATCACTCCCTCTCCTCATCTCACCCTCTCCATCATCCAGCTGCTGGGGGTGACACCCTGATGAACTCACACATCTCCCTCTCTAACTTGTCAGGGTGTTTCCACCATGGAAAAGAGTTTTATCTCTCCTGTTAGCAAGATGCTTTTCCCTTCCTCATTTCTTGCCTTACACCTCTCCTGCCCTTGCAATCTCATGCTCCTTTTCCTCCTCAACAGCATAAAGTTTGCAGTATAAACCACACTACTGGCCAAAGAGGAACAGAAATACAGGCAAAATGGTTTCTTCACTGTATGATTTCGACAGCTGCCTAAAGTAATAGAATCATAGAATAGTTTGTGTTTGAAGGGATCTTTTTTAAAGTCCAACTCCTCTGCCATGAGCAGGGATATCAGCAACTAGAGCAGGTTGCTCAGAATCCCAGACATCCTGGCTCTGAATGTTCCACAGATGGAACATCTACCACTTCTCTGGGCACCCTGGGCCAGTGTTTCACTACCTTATTTGTAAAAAAAGTTTCTTCCTTCTATCTAGTCTAAATCTCCCCCTTTTACTTTAAAACCATCACCCCTTGTCCCGTCACAAGTTCTGCTAAAAAAAAGCTGTCCCAGTCTTTCTTCTAGATCCCTTTAAATTCTGAGAGGCTGCAAGGGAGACTCCCTGGAACCTTGTCTTCAGGATGAACAACCCCAATTCTCACAGACTGTCCTCACAGCAGAGGGGTTCCAGCCCTCTGATCATTTTTGTGGCCTCCTCTGGCCACACTCCAACAGGTCTGTATCTCTCTTGTGCTGAGGGCTCCAGAGCTGGACACGGTGCTCTAGGCACAGAAAGATACCAGGAGGCCACTCAGCATGGGACTTGCAGTTCCCTACCCTGAAATCAGAGGAGACCTCCCTATTGGCACCTCTCAGGTCTGCAACTGGGAACCTTTCACCAGTGTGCAGGATCAGGGCACAAGAGGGAACACTGAGTGTTGGGGTTGCCCTGGAGCTACTGCTCCCTTCACCCACTGTTGCAAATACCCGTTCCTTGGCTGGGGACAAGCCGTCCAGTTACTGACTACTGCATACTGTAACTGGACCTGACGTGCTCATGAAATGTCTTCCTTCCCCGATCGTAAGAAATGCAGCCAGGCCCTAACAACAGCTGAGCACTGACATGCCAGCAGAGCAAGCACCCAGAGCTGCTCCACATGTGCTGTGTGGAGCAGCTTTCCTTTAAAATAGCTGCAAGGAGAGAAGGGGAAGACTCAGAGGGCTTCATTCTCCTATGCTGAGAAACAAGTGCTGAGCCCAAGAGAGGGAAATCCCCACTGAGGCACAGGGCATTGCTCACCCTGCTGTATCAGCCCCAGTCAAACACTGTGCTGGGAGCTGATCTTGCTTTTACTGGCAGGCAAGAGGCAAGAAAGGCTACAAAGGGGATGCAGAAAAGCACAATGGCACTGTTCCTGAGACTTAAGCAGCAAGCAGGAAAAATCAAAATCAGCTCTTGTAGACATGACCTCACTTGCAACCATGGGTACTACCCAGGCTGTAAAAAAATAATTATTTCACTGACCACTGGTGAAAAAGGGGCTTCTTATATTTTTGGGTTGTTTATTTATTTATTTATTTATTTATTTTCATTCATATTCAACCAAATCAAGCTTGGGGACCTGCTTGCATTTGCTCAGCTCTCTGCTTTGAGCTTCCCTGCATGCTGTCACTGTTGCACTCAGTGCAATGCATAAACTATTTCAGGGACTGTAAATCCTGCCTGTAGCCAACCCCCAGTCATGCTATGCCCTCAGTCTTGCGAAAAGTAATTTATTTTAGTTCCTTTTCATTTAGGAGACCTTTGAGCAGGAGGAAAGGGTTCAAACCTAATTCCTTTTCCTTTGAGCTATCAGATTTAACATGTAGACATGACACTTTGGGACATGGTTTAGTAGGGATGGTGGTTGGTTGACAGTTGGACTTGATGACCTTCGAGGTCTTTTCCAACCTTAATGATTCCATGATTTCATAGAACCATAGAATATCAGGTGGAGTCCAACCTTTCTTGGCATAAGCAAGGTCTAGATAAGGTGTTCCAGCACCCTGTCCAGCTGAATCTTATGAGTGTCCAATGTTTTTGCCTTAAGTAGAGGTATTTGGCGATGATCAGGTTAAAGGCAGATAAGAAAGGAACTGAGAGAGCTGCAAACATATTGCCTGGCCATGATGAATATGGGAAAGAAGGAAGGATGAGACCCTGGATTTAATTTCAATCCTTACATGAGAAGCAAAATCACCCAAGGATTCCTCCATCCTGAGAAAGACAGGGGTTCCCCTACCTGTGCTCAAATCTTGGAGGGTCTCTGGGAAGACCCAGTAAAGTTCAAGGCCAGATATCTGGAGGGCTATGATGGGTGTCCTGTAGCCAGGTTTAATGAGCCCAAACAAACTTTCCAGGCCTGCTGACCTCAGGACTCTCCCAGACCAATGTTCTTATTAAAAATCAAATGGAAAGAAGTTTAATCTGTAATTCTTTGTGATTTATATTCTGTAATTCTCAGAAAAATCTCAACAAAACACTTGGAAATAATGTTCTGAACTGCAACATCCATTGAAGTAGGGACATTTCTCAATGCTGGTGATTCTGCTCTGAAATGAGTTCAGAATGTTTGAGCAATGTCCTGTGAAATTTCCTGAACTTAGAAGACTAGTGAAAAACAAAACTCATTCTATAAACAGGATAAATCATAGAGATAATTTGCTCCAGAGGATGCAGACACAAATACGGATTTTTAGAAGTGGTGACAGGTAATAGAAGGGCAACAAAGGTGGTGAAGGGTCTACAGAACAGAAGTGTTACGAGGTCTGACTGATGGAACTGGGGTTGTTTAGTCTGGGGAAAAGGTGACTCAGGAGACATCTTGTCACTCCATACAAGTACATGAAAAGAGGTTGCAGTCAGGTGAGGGTCATTCTCTTCTCCCTAGTATCTGGTGATAGAACAAGAAGAAATAGTCTGAAAATATGCCAGGGGAAGTTTAGGTTGGATACTAGGAAAAATTTCTTTACTGAAAGGGTGGCCAGGCATTGGTGGTGAAGTCACTGTCCCTGGAGATGTTCAAGAAATGTGTAGACATGGAACTCTGGGACATGGTTTAATGGCTGTGGTGGTATTAGGTTGGCAGTTGGACTTGATGATCTTAGAGGTCTTTTCCAACCAAAATTACTCTGTGATTCCATGGAAAGAGGTTGTGGATATTCCAGTCTCAGGAGTCTGATGCTGGTTCTCCTTGAAATGACATCTGACTACAAAATTTCAGTCTTGGTCTCAACAGAAAGGGTTGAAGGGTAAAGATCAGAGACACAAAATTCATGTTTTGGCACTGCCAGTGACTACAGGAAGCCAATATTCACATTAGGCTGATGATGGGTAGTACCTCCTACTCCCAGGTACTTTTAGTTACACCAAAGGAACACTTCCCTGTTTGCCCTGTTATTCTAGTGTGTGAAATTCCCAACTGAAAGTCCAGGGATTGATTTAGGGTGTAAATCCACAAGATATTAAACTTGACTTTAGGTCACCTCATCTCTAAGTAAGATGCCAAAACCACCTGTGGCAAGGCACCAATACAGCACAAAAATCCTGCTGTTTTGAAAGAAAAGTGTGTTTAAGGCTTACCCTGCTTTAGATGACAGAGCACATGGTGCCTGTCCTCCTGCTGCCAGCATAAACCTGGCAGATGTTACTGTAGTCCCTTCTCCAGGTAATCACAGAGCCATAGAATGGTTTGAGCTGGAAGAGACCTTTAAGGTCATCTATTCCAAGTGAGCAGGGGCATCTACAACTAGAGGAGGTTGCTCAGAGCTCTAAACAGCTTTACTTGGAATATTTCCATGGATGGGGCATCTACCACCTCTCTGGACAGTCTGGGCCAGTGTTTCACTACTCACTGTGAAAAATTTCTTCCTTAGATCTAGTTTAAATCTCACAGAATAACAGAATAATTGAAGTTGGAAATGATATCTAAGATCAAGTTCAGCCTTCAACCCAACACCTCCCATGATCACTAGACCATGTTACAAAGTGCCACATCTATTCAGTTTTTTAACACCTCCAGGCATGGACTACTGAAAGACTGCAACAAGGTGTCCCTAGGCCCTTCTCTTCTCCAGGCTGATCAACCCTACTGTCTAACATGCCCTCAAATCTGATGGGTTCCAGTCCTCAGATCACTTCTGTGGCCTGTTCTGCCCCCCCTCCAACAGATTCATGTCTACCATGTGCTGAAGACTCCAGAGTTGGACCAGCACTGCAGGTGGAGTCTCAGCAGATTGGAGCAGAAGGGTAGAATCCTCTCCCTCCATCTGCTACCCATGCTGCTGGGGATGCAGTCCAGAACATGGTTCTCCTCTGGCCTTTGAGTGTACCTTGCTGGTTCAGAATTTCTTCCACCAGTATCCCCAAGCCCTTCTCCTCAGGGCTGTTCTCAATCCCTTCTTCATCCAGCCTGTATACAAGGATTTACGCAACCCAGGTGCAAGACACCTGGTTGGAAGAGGCCTCAAAGACCACCTTAGTCCAACTTTTGATCTTGCACTTGGCCTTGTAAAACTTCATGAAGCTCAAAGTGTCCCACTTCCCAAATTTGTCCAGCAGAAACAAATGAGCAGAAATACAGCCATGTGCTTATACCTGATCCAGACCTGCCACGTGCTGGGAACTGATGTGCAAGAATGGGGAGGAGCTGAAGTTCCATCCCTCCTCTAAGCTCAGATTGTTATAGGAACCATTTCCTTTGGAGATGTCCAATGTTTCAAGCTCTTTGTGCTCATGAAGATCTTAATCCCCAGTCCCTGCATTTGGGTGCAGCTCTCCATGTCTGCTGCCTGCACAGGGTGTGAGTAATGGATATGAAAGCCCCTATGAGTGAGCCTACTCAACCCATTTAAGGTGGAAGATGGTCACATTCATGTGACTATGAAATGTCATTATCACATGAACTTTGCTATTGAACTATTTCCTAACATCTTATTAACACTCACTGTTCATTAATAGCCTGGATCGTTATCTCATCATCGCAGGTTATTAAATCAAACAATGGCAAAGGCTGTGGCCTTTCATTCTGGGGCTGACTCACCTTATGATGTAACAAGCCCAGGCTAGTAACAACTTCAACACTGCCATGGTGACCAAAAGGCTTCTAAAGAGTTGTAAACGATGATGTCATGAAGCCAAATATCAGGGAGATGCTGGGGAATTTCTTTCAAAGAAGTTGGAGAAGCTACAATGCTAAGATCTCAGGAAGGATCCATTGTGGTTTGTACTCCTGCTTGTAGGACCTAACATGCATGTGATTAATCCACAGCCTATGAAAACGGGTATTTTTTTATCCCTGCTGTCAACTCCCTTGACACAAGGGCTTTAGATCAAGGGATGAGAAGACTTCATCCAGTGAAGCAACATCCCAGGAGGATCTGCACTGCCTGGAAGGCTTAGATGGAAACATTCCATGAAGGATGCTGAGCAGTGAGGAGGTGTTGCAGCCCTGCACAGCTCCTGCTGCATCTGCCTCTATCCACCACAAAGCTGTATGCAAGAATTTGGGAAGGATTTATGTAATTTTGGGTGTCTACAAGGCATGGGTCACTTTTGACTATTTCTACCTTCCATAGTGAGAAATGGGCACTCCCAGAGCAATTCACTTGCCCTGTTGTGGATGTCGATTGTAAACCAGGATGAGATGTGTCCTGGAAGCTTGCAGCCTGTGAGCACAGAGGGAGACCTCAGTTTCCTCTATGTCAAAAGCCATATGACACACATAGAATCACAGAATCATAGAATTGCTAGGGTTGGAAGGTGTCTTGGTGTGCTCTAGCATAAGGTGACCAAAAATCCAATTCCTTGTTCAGCCCAGAGTTCCATTTAAGAAGGAAGAGTAAAGCTTTGATGAGAAGCATTTCAAAACTGTGTACGTGCTGAGGATCTTTCCACCCACACGCTTCTGAGCACATCTGCCATATTGACAACCTGCTTGTCCCTGCTTCCTTTCAGGGCTGGGATGATACAGGCAGTGGCAGGTGATGGTTGCCCAACAGTGTCCTACACACCTTCACACTAGTTAAAAACTGCTTTTGGGACCAACGCTGCTCGTCAGGGCGAGGTGTTCCCTGGATCAGGTTTGCCAAGGATTCATATCTTCATTCATCTGATGGAAACCACAAGGCACCAAGAGGTGAGATCTAAGTGTTCCACTTCTCCAGACTGTTACTGTGTGCTTTAAATACTGAGACCTGCAGGGACTGCTTTTAGGAGGCCTGTGAAGCACAATTAAGAGAGAAAATGTATGGTCAGTAGGTTGAAATTCAGAACAGTAAGGGCAACCACTATACTGAAAAAATGCCCAAGGACCAACCAACTGAAAAAACATTATGAGGTGGTAAAGATTTCTGAATTCTCTGTACCAGGAACAGAAATGATCAAGAGATAAAAGAGTGATTGAGGCTCTGCCCTTCACAAAGCAGACATTTCAAGGAGATTTTGGGTTGTTTTGGTTTGGGTTGGGGGTTTTTGTTGTTGTTGCTTTTGCTTTTGCTTTTGCTTCTGTGTTTGTTTTGTTTTGTTTTGTTCTTCTTTTCAGCTGCAGGAGTCAGTTTCCATATTTTTTGATGGAGCTCTCTACAATCAAAGCCTCCTCCAGGTAACCTTTCGGATCTCCCATTTCTTAACACCTCTCCAAGTTTTGGAGCCAAATCATTGGAATCAGATCATACAGATTTCCAGAATGCAGAAGTAAACCACATTTACTTATCAGGGCTTTCTTATTTTTTTCTGTTTATAGTCCAAAGATTTTCATTTAACGAATTCCTAGCAGATGATTTTATTTTGTAGATTTCAATTAATCTTTTCCATACCATGGAGATCTGTATGAAAAACAAAACAAAACAAAACCCAACCAACCAACCAAACAAAACCATAAACAAACAAAATAAAAACAAACAAAAATAAAAACAAAAAAATAAAAAATACTAAAATTGTCCAGAAATATCTACAGAATTTATTTCTTCTTTCCCCAATATTTTCCAATCAGACGTGAAAAATGGTAATGGGAAATTTCTCTGGAATGTTGGGGCAAGGTGAAAGAGTCTGAGGAGCTTACTGCCAAAAGATTTTCTCAAAAGCATTTATATTTTGCAACCTGCAATAAAAAAAATCTTTCTTAAAAAAAAAAAAAAAAAAAAAGAAAAGAAAATTCAGCTGAATATTTACATTTCTGCCCTGCAGTTCAACAAGCGTTCGGATACCTGGAAGTTTGGTAGGGATTGCAAGGGAAGATGCTATGCTTCATAGCACTGGAAAGTGTCCCAGTTTCCTCCCAAAACAACTGCTGTTACGTGAGCTGAGACCCAGTGAGGAGATGGCACAGGTGGAAGCACATTTGCCACGTGTTGTCCCCACCATATACGATATTGGAGGGGGAAAACAACGTTTACTGTGTCTGCTTTAGTGTTTCTGGCAACATCACTAATCAGGGAATCACAGCACAAACTCTTCTCCAAACAAGGTTCCATTTTTTCTTCTCACTCCTTGAAAACCAAAATGAATGACTCAGGAGACATGGGCTTACCCCACACATTCATCCCCACCATGCCTTTGTGTTTCTGTGCACTGTGCCAATGGGTCAGTGTTTCTTTGCTTGCACTTCCCTAGGCTGATGCCTGTGATGACAGCAAGGTCAGAGCAAGAGTTTCACATTTCCCACCCAGCTGTTTACCCAGTGCTCAAGCTGAATGAAAGCAACTCCTAGAGAGTGGCCTGAGTCAACAAGAGATCTGGCAGCCACCCGACTCCCAGACAGGATCTTCTTCCAACTTCCCAATAAAGAAAGAGAACCAGGCTCAGGCTCAAGACATGACCTTCCTTCACTTCTTCTTGTGTGTTTATCACCCAGGCTTGGATAGTCCCAGGCATCTAAATGATGGACACCTCATTCCCACTGATGGTCCTAGGAATGATTTGGTCTCTAGACCTGTGCACTAAGCACAAAGGAGCTACAGTTTGCACCCACTTGGGTGCTGAGACCCATGGATTGTTGCAGAGGCAGAGCCCAGAGCATTTTCCAAACCTGTCAGCTATGCAAGACAAGGCCTTTCTGTAGTTGTGGCTAATGAGAATCCCACCAGCATGGGTTTGGTGTGAAGGCATGGGTGGCCAGGTCACAGAAGCTGCAGTCCCTCATACCTGCAGGAGATGCTTTGAGCATGGATGTTTTGCTTCTCCCCTCCCAGATGGTCGCTCCAGAGGTGACCAGATAAACAGCCCTGAAAATTCATCTCACACAGGGTACAATCCTGCCTTCACACCTGGCCAAGCTCAGCTCCCTTGCACACGTGCAGGAGTGCATGCAACCACCTTGATCCCTGGCAGTCTGTGCTGCTGCTGCCTTCAGATGCAACTCAAAAATCTGGTCCTTTTGCATTCAGACAGAGTCAGTCATCAACAAAACGAGGTGACTAAGACTTGAGGTTGGCACATATCAGCCTCATCCCACATTGCCTTATTCTGTCTTGCTTGACACCAGGCCGTTAGCTGCCAAGGCCACCCAACCCCATCACTGCAAGCACAGCATGGCAGCACATTGAAAGCCAACACAGAAAAGACAGCTCTAGGGTTTCTAAAATTTGGACTGCTAAAACCAGACCTAGAAAATGCCTGTTCCCACCCAAATATCCTTCACCAAGAACTCACCCAAACTACTGCTGTTGTAACAGCCATAAACTACTTAATGGTTCATTAAATTGCTCTCCAATGTGTTTGACTTAGGTTAGTTTCTGAGCAACTCAGCTGCGCCCAAAAAGTATTTAAAGAAAAACAGGAGAGAGGAAACACTGCAGAAACCAGGAGTGATTTTATGTTTAAGAGGACCAGAGGCTTTGCTGGTTCCACATGCATGTTCTTTATATCTGGTAGAAGGTTGAAATCCATTCCCTGCCTTTGGCAAATCAACCTTGAAGAAACGAATGGAAAAATTACTGCTGGCAGGTACCTCTTCTGTCTCAACTCGTCCTGCTCAGGTTGGTTCAGCAACACAGAGCAAAGCTACTGCCGAGTCCCTCTTCCCACTTTAAAGCCTCATCCTCAGCTGCCAATGGGATCCAGCCTTCCAACTGGGAAATGGACTGAGGCTGGCAAAAAAAATCAACAGCTTTTAAAAATATATTTATTATTTTAATTATTTGCAAATGAAGAGGTTTTTTGCAAGCATGGATCCACTCCCAGAGCACCAGCATTGGCACTGAAGTGCTGGGGGTGGAGGGGTTTCACTGAGCTGCCCAAGCCCAAGTCACAGCCTCAGCTGTATCTGACTGTTAGGAATGCCTTGCTCATTAGGAGAATTTCTAAGATAAACACTGAGTGGGGAAAGAAAACCAAGCCAAATCCTGAAAATTCTGCATTGAGTGTGCTAGAGTCTTCTATTGGCATCAAGGTGGGATGTTCACCTGGATCATACCTGGGGTGAAGAGACAAGTTTCTTCCAAAGAAGTGTATTTCAGTGATTAAAGAACCTTTATTCTCCACTTGCGCAGGATGATCTGGTAATGGTTCTCTGCATTTTTAGGGGCAGAATAATTCAATCCCCTCAGGCCAGGTACTCAGTCCCCGGCTTCAAGTCCACCCGCAAGGCATATGCAGTGCAACCCATTCTCCTGCTTATCAGAAGCAGCCCCAGAGAGACCAAAACTGGGAAGTCACATACCCCATGGGGGTTGTGGCCAGACCTGGGTGTGGGAGGCAAGACACCCTATTTTTTCCCAATACTACTGGGAGAACACTTCATACCCATGTTGGTGGGATACTCATTAGCCAGAACTACCAAAAGACCTTGCTTTTGCCTAGCTGGCAGGTTTGGGAAATGCTCTGGGCTCTACCTATGTGACAGTCCATGGGTCTGCACCAACGGGTGCAGACTGTAGCTCCCATTCACTCAGTGAACAGGTCAGGAGATCCAACTATCCATTTGAGCAGCAGTGGGAACGAGGTGCCCATTTGGGTGCTACAACCTGAAAAGAGGTTGTAGGGAGGTGGGTGTTGGTCTCTTCTCCCAGGCCACAGGTGATAGGACAAGGGGAAATGGCGTTAAGTTGCAGCAGAAGTTTAGAATGGATATTAGGAAAAATTTAATCACCAAAAGGGTCATTGGGCACTGGAACAGGCTGCCCAGGGAAGTGGTGGAGTCACAATCCCTAGAGGTGTTTAAAAGACATTTAGATAAGGAGGTTAGGGACATGGTCTAATAGTTGCGTTCAGGGAGATGTTAGGTTACGGCTTGACTTGGTGATCTTAAAGTCTTTTCCAACTAGGCAATTCTGTGACTCTATGATCGTTTAGATGTCAGGCAGCTGGGAAGTTGCCAGTACCACTTGGAGAAAAACACCTCCCATCCCAGCATGTTATCCCTGTTGTTTACCGTGTTCAGCTGTTGTCCGTATTTCCTGTAAATAGCCAGAAATCCCAGCAGCCCCTCGGCACTGGTGGTAGCCGTTCATGCCCCTTTCGTCTGTCTCTGGAGGAGGTAGCAGCTGCCAGGAGGGATGGCAGCAGTGCTGGGTGAGAGCGAGGTCAGGAAAGCAGAGGAGTGTTTCCTCTCTGCGTGCATGTGAAGGGAGCATGCACAGCCTGTGCAGCGTCCTGGGGCTGGCACATGCGGCGGGGTGGCTGAGCGTGGGCTCTGGGTGACGGCTGCCTGCCAGCCAGTCCTGCACGGCTGAAATGATAAATCCGTAAACAAGTTCACCTCACTGCTCTGTAAAAGGCTCTCCCCGCCTTGGGTCGGACAAACAAGCTCCAGAGCTGGCTGCCAAGGCTTCAGGGAGGGGAATAAATCAGGTCGTGTGGAGGGCTGTTGCCATGTAACACCAGCCCTGCTGTGCGCTTGCCCAAATGCTGGCTGCCAAGGGCTGCTGGCCCCGTAAGGATAGACTAAAGTGGGGCTGGGGCTGTGCAGGATCACAAGAGCACCTCCTTTTCAAGGTGGATTTATCATCCTCCCTTCCCCTGCCCCAGTGCAGCATTCTATCTCCCCAAGTCATTTCACCAGGAAGCACTTGTCCATCTCAGCCTCCACACCCTGTCCTCAAACAACACATGACAGGACTAAACAAAGTTTTCCCTCACTTCCAACTCAAATCCTCCAGCTGAGGCTTTAGCACCCTGCTCCTACCCACACAGACTGATTTTGAAGCTGTGTTACACTGGGTAATGTCTGGACCAGCTTGGGGGACATGCTGCAGGATGCTCCATCACCATCAGATTTGATGTAGAAAGTGCAGAATCTGCAGATAAGAGCAGCTGAAGCCAAAACCACAGTGACCTTGAGCATATCTCTGCACTCTCTTGTGCTTCAGTTTCCCCTGCCTTGAGTGACAAACCTGGAAATCCTCCAGTTAGGACTGGAAAGACTCTAAATATATATATACTTATAAAAAATACCTCTAAACAAATAAGATATGGGCAGGTTGGAGAGGGTCCAGAGGAGGGCCACAAAGATGATCCAAGGACTGAGAATTGCCATATTAGGAAAATCTGAGAGAATTTGGTTTGTTCAGCCTGAAGAAAAGACTTATGGGACACCTTCTTACCACGTTCCAGTATTTAAAGAGTGGCTTTAAAGATGATGGCGACTCTTCCTTTTTTTACAAGGAGTCACATGGAGAAGATGATGGATAATGCATGCTAGTTGCTCCTAGGGAGATTCCAATTGGATACAAGAGGGAAATTTTTCTCAACAAGGACAATCAGCCACTGGAATAATCTCCCCAGGGAAGTAGTGGAGCCCCCAACATTGGAGACTTTCAAGACTCACCTGGACAGGGTGCTGGACCATCCTGTCTAGACCTCACTTTTGCCAAGTAAGGTTGGACCAGGTTGGACTTGAGGTCCCTTCCAACCTGGGATTCTATGAGAGGAGGAATAAAAAACTCTCAGCAGTCCACTATGATCAAATAGCATGAAGCCCTTGGAGAAAATATTTTAGTAATAAAAAACCAATAGGAAAGACCAGTTCCAGGGTGTTTTAGGTGAAGTGTGATACGGAAAATTCAGGACATTGAGTTTTCCAGTCTGCATGGTGCTTGTTCCTCAGCACCAGAAAAGGGCACATTTCACTCCAGGCCCTGTGCTTTTGGGAAGAGGTTTAATTTGGAATGGGTTGGGGTTTCCAGAGTAGGATATATGGGAGAGCACAAAATGAAAAGTGCCTCCTTTTGGGAGGACAAGGAATCCCCAGGGGAAAACACAAGAGAAATTCAAAACTGCTTGTGGAGGTTTGAACTTGACTCCCAAACATGTCCTGTCCCCTATCGCCCTTTTATTTATTTTGCAGGGGGGGGGAATAAAAGCAGGGTGCCCTGCAGAGCCATGTGTGCCTGCGTGTGCACACGCACGCACCAGGCAAGCAGGGATCAAGCCTTGCCAGCTGCTGGTTTTGAAATCCTCCCACGGCCCTCCATCAAAACCCCGTGGTCATCTGATTTAAAGCCTTCGGAGTCGTTTTCTGCCAAGATGAATTTCTCCATCGTTGAGGGTGTGTTAGGGAAGGGTTCAGCATGCCAGCCACCCTGCCGCCACCGGTTCCTGATGGCTAAAGGAACACCAGAGATGGGAGGATGTCAGCTGGAGAAGTGGCCGAGGAGATGTTGGTGTGTGATCTGAGAGCTGGGGTGAAGCACATGCCCATGCCAAGCTCTCTGCAGAAGGGTCAGGCACTTCTCCACAGTTCAATAACAATCTAGCCCAGCCAGTTCCACTTTTCCTACATAACTTAGAATCACAGAACTATTTTGCTTGGAAAAGATGTTTAAGCTCATTGAGTCCAACCATTATCTAGCTCTACCAAGTCTGGTGCTAAACTCTCAGCACCACATCTCTGTGTCTTTTAAACATCTCCAGGAATGGAGATTCAACCACCTACCACCCTGTTTCAGTGTTTAAGAACCCTTTCAGTGAAGAAGTTTCTGCTAATATCCAATCTAAACTTCCTCTGGTGCAACTTGCGGCCATTTCCTCTTGCTCTGTCACTTGTTACTAGTGAGAAAAGACCAACACTTGGTCTCAATACAACCTCTTTTCAGGTGGTTGTAGAGGACAAGGTCTCTATGGCCACCAAGCCTGGTCTTCAGCCAGTGGTATGGATAGAAAGCATCAGGGTAACGCCAATGCCTGATCACCATGTCACAGGAGAGACCTTCTCCATCCACACAAGTGTGAGGTAAGACACCAAGAGGAAAATTTTCTAGCGTCCCAAGTTTCTTGGTGGGTTGCTGGCCCTGGGAAGTCAGGTTACAAGTATGTTTGCCTGTTCCCAGGTTAGGAGATGAGGAGATACTATCAGCAACTGCATCTTCATGTGGTTTTAATTCCCAGACTCAGGAAGTCTGAGAGGCTGTAACAGCCTCTCTCTTCCCACTTACTGGTTTCTGTGGAGCGATCAGGGAGCAGAGCAGATCTCCAAACTCCACACCGGACTTCACAGCTCCCACACAGAGAGCTGCACACCCTTCACAAGCCTCCTACAACAGTTTCAAGTCAGGTTGCTGTTTCATCTCCAGCTGGTGGTAGTGAAGGGTGTCCCACCTTCCAACCACAGCTTGGCATGTTCTCCCCTGCACTAACACTATGAGATGTGATGGAATTTGCTGCTTGGTTGTGCACAATCTCATGAGCACCAACAGGAACACAACCACTAGGAATGGTGGCTCCTTAACCTCATTTAAACCTCTCCATGAATAGTCGTAAACACTAAAGAAAGGGTAATGTCAAAGAGGCAGCGGAGAGGTCATGTTCCTCAAGCGTTTTCTTGGAGCACCAGGGAGCAGGAACGTGCTGGGATGGGTGTGATGGGGGGACAGACACCTGTTCTTCTGGCTTGTTTACTTGTGTTTCGCTTGAGAGACTGGCGGAATGGAAGGAGATGAAACAAAACCAAGAGACAGAAAGAAAACACCCTGGCAAGAAACAGCGGCCAGGGGCCAAAGCAGGACAGGAGGGCGTTCCCAACCTTCCAGGAAAGGAGTTCATTGAAAATAAGGCAATGGTTTGACTCAAGCACGAGCCGGTGAGTCAGGGTAGCCGGGGCCAGCTCTGCCGCACGTTCCCTTCCTGCCCTTTGAGCAGATGGCTGTGAGCGGACGCCCACGCTGCCACCACCATCACTGAGACAGGACCCACAGGAAGCTGCAGCAGGCAGGACCACTCCAAGCAGCTTCTGCCCCCCCCCCCCCCCCCCCCCGCAGTTGCCTTCTCCTCGTCAGATGCATTGCTCATCAGTGCTCATAAATCCTCCCCAGCGCTTTGGTGGGAAATGCTGGATAAAAAGTTTTCCAGGGTTGCCAGAAAAGCACGACATCGAGCAGGAACAACAAACCCGAAGTGACAAAATTATCCCTTTTAACGCTAAAAAGCTGCAGAAAGGCAAATCTCCACCCTCAGCTGTACTCACTCTGCACAAGCAGATCGTTTGCCATCAGAGGGTGTTACAATCTGACCATCTGTAGGGGCTTGACAGAGAAGGGGACATACAGCAGAAATAATAACACCAGGATGTGGCACTGTCCTGCCTCTTCCCATCACGCTCACATGCACAGGCACCTCTGGTGCTGCTAACAAGAGCCTCCTTCATCTCGGAAACCAGTCCAGCAGACGTCACAACTTCTGCTAACAGAAAGCAAAAAGGCTTAACACAGAGCAGCCTTGTTACAGCAGCCGGCATGCCTACCCACTCCTCCCACCATGCGGCTGGAAATTGCAGTGCTTGGTGGTAGAAATCACCTCCACAACATCACGCCTGCTAGGGAATTTCTTTCCCTGCTAGGGAATTTCTTCTGCCAGAACAACTCCCGTTATCAACTTCTCCACTGTAGAACAGCTTCTGCTGCTTTTGGATAAGAGCTGCTCTCAGGAGATTGCTCTGATGGCCACCAGCAGAGAGGAGTCAAAGCAAAGTGGCTATCATCAGGGCTTAGTGCAGGTCTGAAAGGTGTTCTTCTCTACACCACATTGTGGGACACTGCAAGCCTCCATGCAGACAAGCACCCTGTGGTGGCTGGGATGTGGTGGATGAAGGGCATCAAACACAACAGATCTGCAGTGGGGTCAGTAGATGTGACACACAGGACCTATTTACTCACTTTCAGCCACACTGGTTGGAGATTCTGTAACAGCAGCCCCCACATCCATTCCCCCTGATGTGTCCAAAGCGCAGAGCTGCTCTGCAGAAACCTCACTGTATGTCACATCTAATGATCCTATTGCAGATACGCTTGTGTTGGATGTCTCTCAACCATCACATCCCAGCCCCCATGGGTGCTTGTGTCCTCTGCAAGGTGCTTGTGGGGGTGTGTGTTGTGGGGAGGATCCTGGGAAGATCAGGGCTATTTTTTAAAATCTCATGCTCTCTGCTGCATGGTGGGGGCTCAGCTCCTCCAGCCCCTTGGTAGCCCTTGAGGTATTCATCTCATCTGCATGCTGCCAGCTTGAAGCCAGGTATCAGCCCTCCAATGGCAATGGAGAGTCATTGTTCCCATTCATCATCAAAGCAAAGTTCATCAAATCACTCTCAGCCTGGGAACTGATGTGTAAACTAAGCCATGTGTGCAGCAACCACAAAACACCAATTTGCTTTCCCACTGCCAGCGTAGCAGATGAAGGACAGAGCTCAGGTTTTGGCTGCAGATCCCTTAGGAACTCCCCATTCTCTGTGTTTGTGCTTTTTCTCACTGTTTCTTTTTCTTCTCTTCCTCTGCAAGCCCCTCCAGATGCTTGACAGGATCCAATGCTGATCCATCACGCCCATGGTGCTCCCAATCTGTACCTTGTTGTGAGCTCCTCTCTTCTGTTGTGCAAAGAACTATGTACTCAGCACAGTCACCTACAGTCACCTGTCCAAGCTCTGCCTCTGTATAGGGTTGCACTGGTGTTGCACAGCCATGGACAATGACCATGTCAGCAGAGCCCCTTTGCAGGGTCCATGGTATCCACTATCACATCTCCAAAGAACAAACTACATTCATCTAGGCCCTTCTCTGTCACCAGCATGATCCTTGGTGGTCCCAGAGAAGACCACCACTACATAAAATCAACATCAACTACTCTGGAACTTGCCCCCTCATCAAGCAGGGCCCCAAGTTCACTTTCTTGCCTGGCTGAAGCCATGCATCACCACACAGGAACCTTTGCTCACACGAGCAGTAACATGCCCTGATGAATGGTGATCCAAGCAGCACCCAGAAGGGCTTCCCTTACGACAGCTCAAAGCCAACTTACATGTTTATCTAAATCTGTAAATAATGTATTTGTGCTGTCGTGCATTTTTCTTTTCCAGCTGGGAAGTATCTTGCACCATGCTTTTGTTGTCTCCTTGCCAACTTGCTATTGGCTGTACCCATACACTGGGGAGCCAGTTGCTCCCAGCATAGAATCATAGCATGGTTTGGGTTGGAACAGACCTTTAAAGGTCATTAAGTCCGATCCCCCTGCATTCAGCAAGGACACCTGAAATTAGATCAGGTTGCTCAGAGCCTCAAACAACCTGACCTGGAATATTTCCAGGGATGGGGCATCTACCATCTCTCTGGGCAACCTGTGGCCAGTGTTTCACCACCCTCATCATAAAAAATTTCTTCCTTAGACCTAGCATAAATCACCCCTCTTTGAGTTTAAAGCCCTTGCCCCTTGCCCTGTCACAGCAAGCCCTGATAAAAAGACTGTCCCCATCTTTCTCACAGGCCCACTTTAAGTACTGAAAGATCACAAGAAGGTCTTCCTGGAGCCTTCTATTCTCCAGAATCACAGAACCACAGAATCACAGAATCAACCAGGTTGGAAGAGACCTCCAAGATCAAGTCCAACAGATCACCCAACCCTAACTAATCAACTAGACCATGGCACTAAGTGCCTCATCCAGTCTTTTCTTAAACACCTCCAGGGACATCGACCCCACCACCTCCACCTCACTGTCCAGGATGAACAATCCCAACTCCTCCAGCCTGTCCTCACAGCAGATAGGTTCCAGCTCCCTGATCATTTTTGTGGCCACCTCTAGGCCTGCTTCAACAGGTCCATGTCTTTCCTGTGCTGAGGACTCTGGAGCTGGACACAGTATAGCATCACCCATTCAGTCTCTGCTCACTGGCTTTCAGTCTTATCTCCAGCTCCTTCCCAGCCAGCACCACCAGCAGGATTTCTTTTGTCCTTTGGCAAATGATAAATGTCTTGTTCTCTGGCGATATCCTGGCTGCTTATCACCTGCAGGCTCCCAGACTTCCTTGTGCCAGCCGCAGTGATTAAATCATATAACCCAGGCCAGGAGAGGGGCATTTGAGGTGAAAGCTCCCAACACCTCCTGCTGGTAGAGCTGTGGCCATGGATGGGGCTCTGCCAAGGTAATGGCACAGATCAGGACTTTCTCCAGTGCTCACAGCTAATGTGGTGATGCTGCAAGGAATTAATTGCTGCCTTAAACTAACTCCTTCTGGCTGTCCTCGAGCATCTCTGCTGGAAATACCTTTCTTTAACATCTGAAACCGCCAAACACCTTGAGGTTGGCTAAATGACAATGGTTGCACAGGCATGAAGTGCAGATCCTGGGGCAATGCCACTGACTATATTGCCCAGAGAGAAAGGAGGTACAACAGAGTCCAGGCAATGAGGATTTAGCACATACTTGTCAAGGAGACCTGGAAAAGTGATGACAAAGCTGCAAGCAGTGAGAAGCCGGGACAGCATTTTATTCCCCAGGATATTCCATTTCCACAGGCAGGGGTGTGAGTAGAGAGCTCAGGGCCTCCAAAATGTACACCCCAAAGTCTTCCTGTGCCTCAAGCTACCTGGGGTTTGTAGAGTAGCAGTTTTTAGGCAGTATCCTCTTTGCATCCCATATCTGGGCAATGGTGAGCAAGCTCTGGGGTGAGATGCTGCTCCCAGGAGGCTCCCACAGGAAAGGCTCAGTCTCCTTACTCAGATGGCTGCACTCCCAGTTTTCCTCTGGGAGGACTGGGCAGCCATCCTGACTCTAATCAACCTGAGGCCATTACCTTCTGGAAGGATTTTTAATGCACCAGGGAAAATATCTTCATCCCTGGAAGTGTTTAAGACCAGGCTGGATGAGGCTTTGAGCAACCTGTTGTAGTGGGATGAGTCCCTGTCCATGGCAGGGTGTTTGGAGCTAGATGATCTTTAAAGTACCTTCCAACTCAAGCCATTCCATGAGTCTATGATATCCAACTTAACTGCAAAGTCAGGATATGCACAGTTCACTCTCTGCAGCTTTTGAAGAGGAGCAAGAAGACTGTGATTTCCAAAATGATGGTGACATGAAATCCCAAAAATCCACCATCCATGCCTGGCTGGTGACATGAAATCACAACAACCCAACAGGATGCTCTCAGACAGTATCATGTCTATACAGACTGCAACCAGGCCTTACAGAGGATCATATGATGCTTTGGATTAGAAGGGACCTTTAAAGGCCACCTAGTCCAAACTACACCCAGTCTGCAGGAACATCTTTAACTAGATCAGGTTGTTCAGAGCCCAGCCCAAACTGAACTTGAGTGTTTACAGGGATGGGGCATCTACGACCTCTTTGGGCAACTTGTGCCGGTGTTTCACCATCTTCACTGTAAAAAAAACCCCAAAAGGTGGAGAAACCTCTGCAAGCATTGCCATGGCCAAACTCACACAAGTCTGTTCTGCTCTAAGCGAGTCTCACTGTCTCCATCTACAAGGAGTCCCTGGTGGGGTGTCTCCAGCAGGAGCTGAGTATGCATGTGGACAAATACTGGACAAAACCCATCTATGCTGTCCTCTGCATCACATTGGTCATTCCCAAGATAAAGCTGCAATAGGCTGCTGGTAGCTGCTCTGGCATTTCAATGTTGACCTCTCGAGGAAGTTTGTGTATGAGCTACAGCTTGGAGGGTGGCACAATGGTTGCAGAATCCAATTGCCCATAGCAAGGTCCTGAGGATTTGCAGGTTAGCTGTGCCCTAGGTATCTAGCAGTGAATCACAGAATCATAGAATCATTAAGGTTGGAAAAGACCTCTAAGATCATCAGGTCCAAACATCAACTCATGCCTACTAAACCATGTCCCAAAGTGCCATGTCTACATATTTTTCAACACCTCTAGAGCTGGTAGATCTACCACTTCCCTGGACAGCCTGATCCAATGCCTGGCACAGCACGGTGCCTCAATAAATAGATCCTCCCCAGTTCAGGTGTCCTACTGAGAGCACTGGGGTTGTTCAGCCTGGAGAAGAAAAGGCTTCAGGGAGACCTCTCACAGCCTTTCAGTACCTAAAGGGGGCTTAGAAGGAAGATAAGAACAATATTTTTAGTGTGGCCTGTTGCAACAGGACAAGGAGTGATGGTTTTAAACTAAAACAGGGGAGATTTAAGTTAGATCTAAGGAAGAGAATTTTTACACTAAGGATGTTGAAACACTAGCATAGGTTGCTCAGAGAGGTAGTGAATGCTCCATCCCTGGAAACGTATAAGGCCAGATTGTCTGGCACTCTAAGCAACCTGGCAAAGAACAATGGGCACAAGCTTGAACATAGATTTCACTTCAGTATGAGGAGAAACTTCCTTACAGTGAGGGTAATGGATCACTGCCCAGTGAGTTTGTGAAGTCTCCTCTGGACACATTCAAAACCCACCTGGATGCATTCCTTTGCAGACTACCCTAGGTGATCCTGCTTTGGCATTGCAGTTGGACCAAATAATCTCTGGAGATCCCTTCTGACCTCTAATGTTCTGTGATTCTGTGGTCTAGCTGCAGATGTCCTTGTTCATTGCAGTGGGGTTGAACTAGGTGAACTTTAGTGATCCTTTCCATTCTGTGATGGCTATTCTACGATTCTAAGACTGCATAGAAATGCATACTCATTACTGCAAACTCACCACGTGTCCCCAGATTCTGGAGACCTGCCCATGAGTTTTTATCACTGCAATCCCTGCTGAGGTTGCAGCAGGGCCTTGTGAGCTGCTCTCCAACATGGGAAGCTCCGCTGAGCTCTCCATGCTCACCCCCACAGAGCTCAGTGTTTCTAAAGCCTGACCAGCTCAGCTTTCCTCCACCCACCCACCCCCTTTCATCACTCCTGCACCACACTAATCTGTTTATCACCTAAAATTAAATCACAACCTGAAGTCTTCTGGGCTGTCAGGATGCGAGGGTGTGAACCACATCATGCTTCATTGAGCCTTAAAAGGCAACAGAAATCTCCACACTGGAGATTGTGGGCTCTCTGAACATCACTGCAGGCAAACTGCTCTGCACCCAGAACATCCTCCCCAGAGCAGGCAAAGGCCAGAAAAGAAAATCCAGCCTCTTCCCCATGTTTCCACCCCCTCCCTGATGCTCTTCCATGTCATGCCAGCCTCAATGTCTAACATAGAATCACAAAACCATAGAATTGTTTCAGATGGAAAAGACCTCCAAGATAACTTTGAGTCCAGCCTTTGACCCAACACCACCACAGACATTAAACCATGTCCTGAAGTGCCATGTCTACATGTTTTTTGAACACCTCCAGGGATAGTGACTCCACCATATCCCTAAGAAGTCTGCAGCAACGCCTGACTACACTTCCAGTAAAGAAAGACACACAAAGGTACTGGGTTGCCCACTGGTCTGGAGGCTTCTCTGCTTCAACAAATCACCTGGGTCAGAGGCTATGCAGCATCTTCTCCCCATGTCCTTGCATACCTCAACATATTCTGCCTCCCCTGTCCTTTGCATCTCCTGGAGAAGGCTTTCTTCCCTCTGTTTCTCCTCCCAATAGAGCTGCTAGGACAAGAAGCCACCACAAGCACCCTATTCTGTGTTCCACCATGCTCATACTATGATACACTTCTGGGAAGAAGAGAAGGTGACACTAGGGGCCTCTGCTTCACAGAAAGCCAGGGAGGTTAGAAAACTCATCTAGTCACCCATGGGGAAGCAGACGAGCAGCCATCAGGGCTTTAGGTCTTACAGCTGGGACCTTCTTGCCCCACAGTGTAAGACAAGGCATAGCAAGGGGTATTTCTGCCAGCTGCTGATGGAGATGTGGGTAAAAAGATCCTTTGGAATGCCGATTGGAGAGTACCACGGCCTGAAAGAGGGCTGTGCAAGTGGGCTACTTCTCTCCAAAGCCGTTTACCTTCACAGTTTCTCCTCCCAAAACTCCCAAGGGCACATCTCCTCCAGCTGATCATCTTTCAAGGACCACCACGAATGCACTCAATTTGCTATTTCTCAGCCTACATCACAGAAAACAGCCCCCAGCAACACCCCCTGCACAGAAACCTTCCTCCTTCTTCTCCTCAACCCTTCTACCACCTACAGCAGCTTGTTCCCCTTGAGCAAGGAGACAGCAAACCCCACAGCCAAGGTGTCACTGAGCTACTCTGGCGTTATTAACGTGGGAAGGGACTTTCAACCCACCACACGAGGGGAGACAGTTGCCCTTTGCAGGCTGCATTTCTTACGTCCCCCGCATCCCCTCACCCGGCATCGCGGGGTGACCCCATCCTCCGAAAACCAGCGGTTCCCCATCTCCCTCCCCTGCAAGGTGGCACCGAACGGAGCACGGAACCCAGCTCCATCCTTGGTCCTCCCAGGGCCAGGGAGAGCGTCCCGGGGGCTGTATCCCCCATCCAGCACCTACCTTTGCGGAACGGCATGGGGCTGCTCTAGGACCTCTCGCTGCCACGGTCGCGGCTGCCTTGCTCTTAAATATGTATTTGTATCTCTATATATCAGTTACTTCTTTATTTTTATTTTCTTCCTTCCTCCTCCGTCTTTTTTTAGAAGGAAACAGACATATTTGGGCAAAGCCTGACAGAAACCAGCGTCATTTGGAGGCAGAGACTGCAGAAAGGAGGAAGTTCTTGCAGTTTCAGAGCTTTTAACTCTTCGCCTCCCAGAGACAGCAGGGCTGGGAGGGAGGTGACAAGGATAAGACAAGGATCTGATGGGGAAGGCACTGGGAATTTTTTTTTTTTTTTTTTTTTTTTTTTTGTGTGGCATTCTTTTTGCCTGGTAGGACCGGTACAGAACTGAGGGTAATGGATGTGGGAGGGGTAATGCGGTTTGAGCCTCTTGCTTTGCCTCTGCCAGTGTTCTGAGCTCACCAGAGCATCGATCCCATCTTCTTTGGTTTTAATCTAGAGCAGGGTAAGTTTAGATCAGACATTAGGAAGAAGTTCTTTGTTATGAGGGTGGTGAGACACTGGAATGGGTTGCCCAGAGAAGCTGCAGACATCTCATCCCTGGAAATGTTTAAGACCAGGCTGGATGAGGCTTTGAGCAACCTGGTCTAGTGGTAGGTGTCCCTGCCTGTGACACAAGGGTTGGAACTAGATGATATTTAAGGACCCTTCTGATTCAAGACATTTTATGTTTCTATGATTCTTCGTGGTGGCATTGGGCCAGGCTGTGAAAATTCAACTGCTTCCAGTATGAGTAAGCCAGAAACTCAGGTCCACATCATTTAGCATCTCCCATCTGCCCTTGCACAGGCTGCACTACCAAAGTGGAGTCAGTTGGAGGTTGGCACCCCACTGTGCTATCCCCCATGGTGAGGATGTGCAAATACTCCTCTCCTGGGATCACAACAGAGACATCCAGCACAGGGCTGGGCTGAGTCATGGGCTGAGCATAGTTTTGAAGTGCAGTCAGACCTTTGTGGCTTTATCTCTATCATTCAACCTGCAGCTCAGGTTGCAGCAGGAGGTGAAGGTGGAGCACTGTCACCAGGGAGAGCTGTTTATTTTTACTGTGGTTCCTTTACTGACCTCCCTGGAGGTAGAAAGAGTCATTAGCTTGAAACTAGTCCAAGAGAAACTCCTTAAGATACACAGATCTGGACCCAGTCCTTCCATCCTGGTGGTCAAAAGTGATATCATGAGCTCTCTGCAGTGTCTTTGAATCACAGAATCATAGCATACCAGTTGGAAGTGACCTCAAGGATCATTTGGTCCAACCTTTCTTGGCAAAAGCACGGTTTAGACAAGATGACCCAGCACCCTCTCCAGCTGAGTCTTCAGCATGTCCAGTGTTGGAAAATCCACTACTTCCCTGGGGAGATTATTCCAATGGCTGATTGCTCTTGTTGAGAAAATTTTTTCTTATGTCCAGTCAGAATCTCCCCAGGAGCAACTTTTACCCATTATCCCTTGTCTTTTCTTGATTCCTTGTAAAAAGGGAGTCTCCATCTTCTTTGCAGCCACCCTTTGCATACTGGAACATGGTGAGAAGGTGTTCCTTGAAACTTCTTTCTGCAGGCTAAACAAACCCAGTTCTCTCAGCCTTTCCTCATCTGGCAGACTCACAGTCCTAGGACTGTCTTTGTGGCCCTTCTCTGGAACCTCTCCAGCCTGTCCACATCTTTTTTTGTATACAAGGGACAAAACTGAACACAGTATTCTGCTCCCTGCAGAACTGTTCATCCTCCTGGCCTGACCAAAAACTTCCTCAAACCATCCTCGTGCTGGTGACTATGGTTCTATAAAGCCTCCCTGTCCATCTACTGAGCACTCTTCATCTACTCCAATACAGAGTCTGCCACATTTGGTTTAAATCCACCCTTAGAGAAACCTGTTCAAGCCACTGGGTGAGGAGCACTCTAAAAATGCATCCCAGGTTCTGTTATGAGAGCTGTAACTGCAGCAAGGATGGTAGGGATATCAATGTCTTAAATGGCATTTCTGTCTCTGCCCTGTTCTGGGAGTGGTGGCTGCTGCACATGGAGATGTCCCTAAATGTAAAAGCATAGAAGATTTAGTGTCATGGGCTGCTGGGCTTACAACTGGAACCAGTTACAGCAGCTGATTTCTTTCCCACCCCTGAAGAACGTGGCAGGAGAAGCTGGAGCTGGGTCTGTGCCCAAGGAAATGGAGCAGGTAATGATTTTCTTGGAGAAAACTGTCTAAAAAAGGAGTTTCGCAGGACACTGAGCAACCCTAAAAAGGCCACAGGCTATGAAAATTCATGGCATCTGGGTTATATGTCCATGTGCCACTGCCAGACATAGCCTAGGAGGTAAAGAAGAGTCCTTTACTCCACGTGGCCCAATGCTCACGTGCATGTGAAGGATATCTCAGCCATGCCTGAGGCCAGGGCAGCACGACAGCAATCTGCCTTTCATTGCATTTTCCAGCAGCAGCTGCCAGCACTTTCTGGAGGCAGTTCAGCAAGCCCTGATGCTACTTCACAGCCTGTGAAGCCCTGCTTATGTCCTTTAGGCTCCTTCTACACCTTGCTGGAGGCTGCTGAGCCCCACTCCGTGCACAAGCTCTTGCACCGCATGATTCTAGCTGCTCCTTGAACCTGCCCCAGTACATCTCAAGGCTGAGGAATGGGAAGCAACTAAAGGGAGAGGGAGAAGAGCCTGGATCTAAGCCACCTTGCTGTGGGAGCCCAAATAAGCAGAACTATGCACAAGTGCCAGCATCTACCCGTAATGGTCCCTGTGCAGGATATATCCCCAGGGCAAGCACAGGGCTGCACCTCCTGTAAGGGTTAGTGGCTTAACTTAATGCTGCATGTCCAAGCATTGTAGATCCACAGAGCATCATGGAGGGAGGACATGTTGTCATCTTACTGATAAAACCTTTTTCCTCTCAGTCACTGGCCTTGTTCCCTGTCTATTGCCCAGGAGCTCTGCTGATTCACCTCTGGCAGGAACGAGAGCTTGTGTCTAATCCTGTGCCATACTCTGGGGAATGAGTGATGTTCCTTGAAGAGATGAGCTTCTAAATCTCTATAAAACACAAAACCAGATTTTGACACTTCCGTTGTCAAGGATAAATGCAGAGCAGCAGCACAGGAAAGACACAAACCTGTTGGAAAGAGTCCAGAGCAGGGACACAAAAATGATCAGAGGGCTGGAACCTCTATGCTGGAGGGTAGGCTGAGAGAGTTGAGGTTGTTCAGCCTGGAGAAGAGAAGTTCCAGGGAGACCTTCTCATGGCTTTTCAGTTTTAAGGGGCCTGTAAGAAAGATGAGGACAGACTTTACAACAGAGCCTGTTGTGACAAGACAAGGGGTGGTGGTTTTAAACTAAAAGAGGGGAGATTTAGACTAGATCTAAGGAAGAAATTTTTTACACTGAGAGTGGTGAAAAACTGTCCCAGGTTGCCCAGAGGGGTGATAGACACCCCATCCCTGTAAACACTGCAGGTCAGGTTGTCTGGGGCTCTGAGCAACCTGATCCAGTTGCAGATGTCCTTGTTCACTGCAGTGGGGTTGGACCAGATGACCTTTAAATGTCTCTTCCTATCCAAACCTTTCTGTGATTCTGTGATTCATCCCTGTAACAATATTTCCAGCATGAGATTCCAGGGCTTGGGAAAAGGAACATAATGCAATATACTCAGGGTTAGACCAAACAATGAACTTGGATACCAGGTCCATCAAAATCCATGTTTAGATGCTGGTGTCTAATTTTGCTGTCCATAACATTCTGCTCAGTGTCTGCATAGCTTGGATGGTGTCTAACTCCTTATTAATCTTTCCTGGACACTGCCAGTTCAGCTCCAAAAATTTCCCAGTAGGAGCCCCTCAGAGCATCAGAGATGTGATCAGATCCTTTATTGGAGGCTGTTGGTGAAGGTCTCTGTTAAGGAGTTTCCATTGTCTGGGCAGAGAGGCAGAAAGGCTTTGCCAGCTCCTTGGATGAAATGATGCAAATGCTTAAATAACTTCTGGGTGAGTATCTAGCCTTGGAACAGTTCAGTGAATGTTCCAGGAGGGTTTCAGGATTTAAGAGGTGTCCATTCAGCAGCAAAGCACCTTCTTCTCCCCTGCAGCCCTTGGGCAAAACCAAGGTCAGTCCACAGGACCCAGATGCTTTTTAAGGGAAGAGGCTTCCAAGCTACATCCTCCACTGAATCTCTTCCTTGGGAAATCATCTTAAAGAGAATAAAGCATCTTGATAATAACTGGAATTTGCTCCAGGAGTCCTGTGTGTTGGCTTAGAAAGACCTCAGATGGGACCATCCTTGGCTTCCACATGTCAGCTTCCTCTTTTCACCATGGGCAGTTTCTAGAAAGCATATTCCACGCTCCAGCCAAGGCCATCACAGGAACTGGAGCATCTTGTTGCCTCATCCCCTACATTACATACTATCTCTTTGGCACACAGAAAGCACCTTGGGCATCTAAGTGGTGCCTGGCTGTTTAAATAAACATGGAAACCTTCAAACATAGTCTGAGGATTTCTCACTAGGATCTTTACTTCTTACTCATTCTTTAACACAATTGCTGTCTCGAATCTAAATAGAACAACATAAAAGTAATAATAAAAATAATTTTAAAAAAGAGGAAAATGCTGAACAGCAAGCTGGTCTCAAAGCCATGTTTAGATTAAGCTAAATAAAAGATGATCCAGGACATTGAAGATGTCTCTCCACTTGACAGAGCACAAACACTGGGCTGCATGGTCAAAGAGGGTGGTGGGTGGCTCAGCATCACTTGAGGTTTCAGAACAGGTTGAGCAAACATTCTGGGAACAGTTTTAGACAGCCCTGATCCTGCCCCAGGGCCGAGGGATGGTCCAGATGCCTTCTTAAGATCTTCCCAAGTGCTAGTTTCTGTGGGAGAGGCACTCGGAGCAGCGATGTTTGCCAGCATCTTTCCCAGACGCATCACAGAATCAAAGAATGGTTTGGGTTGGAAGGGACTTTAGAGATAAACTAGTTCCCTTGTCATGGCCAGGGACACCTTTCACTAAACCAGGTTGCTCAAAACCTCATCCAACCTGGTCTTGAACATTTTTGCAGGGATGGGGGATCCATAACTTCTCTGGGCAAACTGTTCCAGTGTCTTGTCACACTCATAGTGAATAGTTTCTTTCTAATACCTAAGCTAAGGCTACCCTCCCTCAGTTTGAAATGATTACTCCTTGTTCTGTCACTACATGCCCTTCTAAAAAGTCCTCTCCAGTGAGATAATTTCCTTCCCAGTAGTTGATTCATTGCTGTGGTTTGGATTTAGTGTGAGAACAATGCTGATAACACACTTGATGTTTTAGTTGTTGCTAAGTAGCCACTTATCCTAGTTCAGAATTTCTCAGTTTCCCATGTTCTGTTAGAGAGCAGGTGCACAAGAAACTGGGAGGAAGCACAGCCAGGGCAGCTGATCCAAACAAGCCAAAGGATGTCATGCTCAGGGTATAAACTGGGGCAGTTGATCAGGGTGGGAGCAGATCATTGCTGGGGCAGTGGTGGACAACTGCATTGTGCATCACTTGCCTTCTCTTGGGTTTTATTTATCTGTTTTTTACATTCCTTTACATTACAACTACTATTATTTTATTATTAGTTTAGTTATTAAGCCATTCTTATCTCAACTGACAAGTTTTACTTTGTCTGATTCTTCTCCCCATTCCACTGGGAGCAACGAGGAGTGAGCAGGCAGCTGCATGATGCTTAGTTGCTGGCTGGGATTAAATCCTGACCTGTCTCCAGGAAAGCAAAAGAAGAATTTAATGACCTTTACTATTTGTGTGTGTGGGGTTGGAGGGTGAGGCTGTTTAGTTAGAACTGACTCAGCAAAGACTTCTTTTACTTTTCTCCAGGTTTCAAACCCCTATTTGGCTAAGATGCTGCAATTGCAGCCCTCAGCTTCGTTCTTAACTTTCTTTGGCAAAGGTGAAGATGGTGATTTAACCTGCCTTCCCCACCTTGCACTGTATCATAGAATTCATAGAATGACAGAATTGTTTTGGTTGGAAAAGATCTCTAAGACTGTGGAGTCCAACCATCAACCTAACACCACAATGGCCATTAAACCATGGCCCAAAGTGCCATGTCCACACATTTCTTAAATACCTCCACCACCTCTGTGGGCCACCTGTTCCAATGGCTGATCACTCTTTCAGGAAAGAAATTTTTCCTGATGTCCATCCAATGTAAACCTCCCTGGGCACAATTTCCAGTCATTTCCTCTCATCCTATCACCTGATAGTAGGGAGAAGGGACTGACCCCACCTCACTACAACGTCCTTTCAGGTAGTTAGAGAGAGCAATAAGGTCTTGTCCCAGGCTCTTCTCCAGACCAAACAACCCCAGTTCCCTCAGCTGCCCCTCATAAGACCTGCTCTCCAGACCCTTCACCAGCCTTGCTGCCCCTCTCAATAGATGTGCACAAGCAGGCTTTGCATCAAGGGGCACAGGAAAGGAATTCAGTGGCTCAACACTTCTTGCACATACCAAAGGGAAGCAGAGACATCTTGACTTGCGCAGGCAGGAATGATCTTCACAACAGTGACTGCCCAGCCAGGAAATCAGCATTGAACTGACCTCCCTTTCCAGTTAGTGGTATAGTGAGATAATGGGATGGTAGCAGAGGGATGTTGGTGCCTGTTTGGGCTGGAGCCACGCAGCCGTTTCAGCCTGAGAATCAGTCACAGGATCTCCTTCACTGTGAGAGCTGCACTCTACAAGGAAGCAGGAATGCAAACAGCTCCTTTGAAATATTTATAACATTCTGAACAGCCTGTGTGGCACAAACCCAAGGAAGATGAGGGTGCTCACAACTGCTGGCACTGGGTATGTTGTGGGACATGCTTCCACGATTGATCTGGCTTGCATAATCCTGTTTTGTTCTTTTATCAGATGTTTGAGTGTTCAGGCAGGCTCTCGGCCTCACCCCCTGGGCTACACATTGCTTGAAGGTGCTGCTTTCCCAGGCAGCATCAGGTTCTTGATCCCACCGCTCAGCTCTTTTCTTGCTGAGCTGCTGCTGTTACATCTGAGCCAACCTCTCAAGGTTGCACCAGTTACTGACCTCCAGCAAATAGTTTCTAGCCCCAAGGCTTCTGTTTTCAGCCCATGCCCATGTTTTCAAGGTGCTTGCTAAGCGTCCCATGCTACAGACCCAGCTCCCTTTCACGCAGAGAGCTCTCCCAGTGTGTTGATCATCAGCCTGATGCTTCAGCCTGGCAAATTTAGCAGCAGGGAAAGTTGCAAAGACCTCTATCAATGGTGCTTCTGCTGGGAGAGTGAGCAGCACAACTGAGTCATCAGGGTTTAAAATGCAACAAGGACTGGGAATGATGAGCTTTTGGAAATTTCCCAGCCAACCCCCATGTGCACTGCAGCCTGACCTAGACAGATTACTATTTGCTAACCTCTGGTATTAGAGCTGGCCTCTTCCTATTACAAAGATTAGGTGCTCTATAAAGGTGATGAGATAAGAGTGGATTAGAGATAGGCAGGTCAAAGACTTAGGCACTCTTGGGCCCTTGCACAGCTCCAGATCCTAGTTTCCCGGATTGTACAGTAACCAGCTTTTGGGTTTTGGAGAGAAGGAATCAGGAGCAATGTAAGGAACCAGACAGCATTTCCAGGCAGCAGCATTACATGCTGTCAGATACACACCTTAGTGGCTGCAGCCGCTGCAGCTGCCTGCTCCAGCAGGTTTCTCGATATGATTTTGCTCTTCCCATGCAGGAAACTGAGTCTCCCTTGTCCATTGATTTCCATGGCTTTGAACTGCTACCACACACCCATCTGACACTGGAGAGAAAATGTCACATCTGGAGAAACATTTCTATTCTTCTTCTGATGCATCCAGAGTGACAAATAATCAATTCTATTTCACACAGCCAAGGCTTGGCAAGGCAAATCCTTGCTTTGCAGTTAAACTTTTTTTTCCTTAAATTAGAAAAAAAAAGATGTGTGTATTGATTTCACAATGCCAACAACATTCCTTTTTAATATAGAAAGTGATAGCAGCCTCAAGTTCCCAGGTTTTTATGTTCCAGGCTTTGCCTGAGGAAAAGTTGCAGAAAACACCAAAGACCATTGGGCTTTACCCATGAATAAAGCAACATGCTGGGCAGAAAAAATAAACAAAAGACTTTGAAATTATCAGGTAGAAAGCAAAGCGAACAAAGAGGGAGGAAATAAATGTATTTTCAGGACTTACTTGAAAGCCCTAAATTCCTGACTTCCTAGGAAGAGCTGAGCCCTTGCAGGTGAACATGATACATCTGGGACAGCACTAGTAGAAGCATCTGTGTTATGTTGTATGGGATGTGCAGAGCTTTTACCAGGACATGGTCTTCTGAAATTTGTGCTTGAAACAAACACATGAATCCTGGCTTGAGTACACTTAATTACCACATAATTACTTTCCCATGAAGGTCTTTAGATTTTGCTGGGTGACTGCATCACCTTCTGCTACAAAGGGAGAGGACAAGTCATGGGAATTGCTCCAGCCCGTATCCTCTCCCAGTGACAACTCTGCATCACTACAGTCGTAGAATCCAAGCAATTTCCTCAAATGACACAAAACTCACATCCTCTTGACAGTGCTAGATGAACAGTTGGACTCCATGGTCTTAAGGGTCTTTTCCAACCTAACCTTTTCTATGATTCCAAGAGGAGGGGCTGGAGGAGTTCTGTGTGCTTTTGCTAGCGTAACGTTTAAGTTTGGGTTGACAGTTGCCACACAAGTTTTACAAGTTCAAAGCAGCAAAGTCCAAAAAAAAAGCTACCCAGCTTTCTGCCCAAGGCACAAGGTGAAGAAATCTGTGATGAGTTGAAGACTTTTATCTTGGCATGACCACATGGATTCCTGAGCTGTTGACTTGCTGCAAGCTCTCGAGTGGAGGCTAGAGATCACACGTTAGAGAGTGGGAGAGGAAAAAACAACTTGAGGGCTATGAAGTGGTAAGATGCTTAAAAGCAGCTTTGGAAAAACCCCACATTCTTCCTCCAGGAGGAATGAGAAGCAGAATAGAAGGAAGGAATGAGTTAGTCATCTTCCTGGGAAAGATCCTGTTTTCCACATCACTGAGGTTGTTTTGGGCTTTAAACAAGGGACACACAAAGCATCCTGGCAAAACCTCCAGAGTCCAGTGGCAGTGCTGGAGAGAGCGTGCCACACCTGCTGGGAGATGGGCAGGCAAGCACCAGCCTTCAAGCTTTCCCAGCAGGGGGTCCAGCACAGGAGGCATGGGCTGGTGGGAGCAGAGCTTGATGAAGGGACAGAGTGTACCCTTGGCAAGTTTGCTGATGACACAAAACTGGGAGGGGTACCTGACACACCAGAAGGTTGTGCTGCCATTCAGCATGACCTGGGCAGGCTGGGGAGTTGGGCAGAGGATAACCTTATGAAATTCTGCAAGGACAAGTGTAGGGTCCTGCACCTGGGGAGGAGCAATCCTATGTATCAGTACAGGTTAGGGGTTGATCTGCTGGAAAACAGCTCGGGGAAAAGCCTTGGGAGTCCTAGTGGACAACAGGATGGCCATTAGCCAGCAATGCGCCCTTTGGCCAAGATGGCCATTGGTATCCTGCAATACATCAAGAAGAGTGTGACCAGCAGGTTGAAGGAGATTCTCCTCTCCCTCTACATGGCCCTGGAGAGGCCTCCTCTGGAGTACTGTGTCCAGTTAAGGGCTCCTCTGTTCAAGAATCCAGCTGGCAGCCTGTCACTGTGGTGGTGTCCCCCAGGGATCAGTGCTGGGCCCCATCCTGTTCAATATCTTTATTGATGATCTGGATGAGGGGATTGAGTCCATCATCAGTAAATTTGCAGATGACACCAAGCTGGGAGCAGGTGTTAATCTGTTAGAAGGTAGAAGGGCTCTGTAATGGGACCTTGACAGGCTGGACAGATGGGCAGAGTCCAACAGGATGGCATTCAACAAGTCCAAGTGCCAGGTGCTGCACTTCGGCCACAACAACCCCATGCAGAGCTACAGGCTGGGGTCAGAGTGGCTGGAGAGCAGCCAGGCAGAAAGGGACCTGGGGGTACTGGTTGACAGCCGCCTGAACATGAGCCAGCAGTGTGCCCAGGTGGCCAAGAGAGCCAATGGCATCCTGGCCTGCATCAGGCATAGTGTGGCCAGCAGGAGCAGGGAGGTCATTGTACCCCTGTACACAGCACTGGTTAGGCCACACCTTGAGTACTGTGTCCAGTTCTGGGCCCCTCAGTTTAGGAAAGATGTTGAATTGCTGGAGCATGTCCAGAGAAGGGCAACGAGGCTGGGGAGAGGCCTTGAGCACAAGCCCTATGAGGAGAGGCTGAGGGAGCTGGGACTGTTTAGCCTGGAGAAGCAAAGGCTCAGGGGAGACCTCATTGCTGTCTACAACTACCTGAAGGGAGGTTGTAGCCAGGAGGGGGTTGGTCTCTTCTGCCAGGCAACCAGCACCAGAACAAGAGGACACAGTCTCAAGCTGTGCCAGGGGAGGTTTAGGCTGGAGGTGAGGAGAAAGTTCTTCACAGAGAGAGTGGTTGGCCATTGGAATGTGCTGCCCAGGGAGGTGGTGGAGTCACCATCCCTGGAGGTGTTCAAGAGGGCACTGGACGTGGCACTTGGTGCCATGGTTTAGATAGGCATGAGGTGTAGGGTGACAGGTTGGACTCGATGATCTTTGAGGTCTCTTCCAGCCTTCTTGATTCTATGATTCTATGATTCTAAGGATAAGGAAGCGCTTGAGAGGGTACAGCAAAGGACTAGAGAGCTAGAACATCTCTTACGAAGAAAGGCTGAGGGACTTGAGGCAATTTAGCATAGACAAGACTGAGGGGAGGTATTAATAATGCTTATAAATACTTCATGGGTCAGGAAGATGGGACCAGTCTTTTTTTAGTGGTGCCCAGTGACAGGGCAAGAGGTAATGGGCACAAACTTGAACATAGGAAGTTCCATCTAAACATGAGCAGAAATGTCTGTCTCATACAGTCTGTTCCAGCGTTTCAGAACCCTTTCAGTGAAGAAGCTTCTTCTAACATTCAACCTGAACCTCCGCTGGTGCAACCTGAGGCCATTTCCTCTCATTCTATCACTTGTTACTTGGGATAAGAGATCTACAGGTTGCTGTCAGGCTCCAACCTCCTTTCAAGTAGTTGTAGAGAGCAATGAGGTCTCCCCTCAGCCTCTTTTTCTCCAGGCTAAACAACTCCAGTTCCCTCAGGCAGCCCTTGGCAGACTTGTGCTCTAGACCCTTCACCAGCTTCATTGTCCTTCTCTGGACCCACTGCAGCACCTCAATGTCTTTCTTGTAGTGAGGGATCCAAAACTGAACACAGTACTCAAGGTGTAGCCTCACGAGTGCTGAGTAGAGGGGGACAATCACTTCCCTGGTCCTGCTTGTCACACTATGATATCTGATCCAGGTAAGGATACTCTTGGCTTTCTTGCCACTCAGAGTACACTGCTGGCTCATGTTGAGCTGACTAAGAATCTTCCTGTGAGATCTTCACAGAGCAGCTACATGGACTAGTCTGTATTTCTGCTGTTTCTCCATCACACTCTGGAGGAACATGCTGTAAGGAGTCAGGCACCTGCTGCCCACCAGTGCCTCCCTGTTCAGCACTGACCTCAAAGCCTTCACATTTCTGGAAGTCCATGGAGGGTTTCAAAGGAGGGCAAAAACCTTGAGGACATGAGAAAAATAATGAAGCTTCCCATAAGCCAAACTGATAGGATGATAAAGGCTCTGGGATTGCTCTTTAACTGCTAGGCAGCTAGAATAAGATCTTAGGCACCACAGCACAGAGCAGGAGGGAAGTCCTTTATTAGAAGTCTTGCCTATAGAATACAGGAAGATTCCCAAGCCCAGGTGCTACTCTTAAACCCATCCATGAAACATGCATCTCTTCTGCAGCTCAGCACAGCAACAAGTCAAACTTCCTGGCTGACAGATCCAGAATTTCATGAAAACTCAAATTCTTTCCTCTAGCCCAAGGCTGAAGCCCAAACTCAACCCACTGACTGTCACCAAGCAGTAGTTGGAGTCTGGCCAGTGGTTCTAAGAGTGGTGGTGAGAAAGCCCACCATGATGCCTGCCTCTCTTGAAGAGCCTTGAAGGCTTAAAAATCCAAACAGCACCTGAAAAAGCACAGGAGTTTTTAAAACAGCCAAGAAGCCCTCCAGTTGCAGACAGGCTGCATAGTCTCACCACTCATCGATTATTAATGGCAAATTAACAGACTTGCGAATACAATCCAGCCCTGTTCCTCTCTTAAGGACAAGAACCTCATCACCTAAAGGCATGAATTCTCCAGAGGAGTCAATCATTACCACATTGTCTGCAGTTACCAGTACAGAAAGTGCTTGGGAGAAACCTAAGTGCCCCATGATCACAAGCAGATCTTGCTTTACTGGGAAAAAGAGGAGGATTCTGGTCTTGTACCTGGCCAGGAACACACAATCAATGCTTTTATCAACCTATGAGCAGCTCTCAGCTGTAGGGATCCACATTTTAGAGAGCTTGCATTTATTTCTAAGATTCTGGAGCAGCTAATCCTCAAAACTCTTTTCATGAAGGACAAAAAAACATCAGTAGTAGTCAGCATGGGTTCACCAAGGGGAAGTCATGCTTGACTGATTAGATGGCCTATGATGAAATGATTAGCCTGGTAGGTAAAGGGAGAGCAGCAGATACTGTCTACCTGGACTTCAGTAAGGCTTTTAAACATTGTCTATTCGTAAAGAAGCTGTTGAAGTGTGGGCTAGATGAGCAAACCAAGGTAGACTGAAAAATGGCTACGTGGCCAGTCCCAGAGGGTGGTGATCAGGGCATAAAATCTATTTGGAAATTAATAACTAGGGGTGTGCTCCAGGGCTCTACACTGGATCCAGTCACAGAATCATAGAATGCATTGGGTTGGAAGGGACCCTTGAAGGTCCCCTTGTCCAACACCCCTGCAGCAAGCAGGAGCTAGATCAGGTTACTCAGTTTGACCTTGAATATCTTCAAGGGTGGGGCCTCTGCCACATCTCCGAGCGGTCCTGTTTAACATCTTCATTACTGATCTGGATAATGGGGCAGAATGTACCCTAAGCTAGCTTGCAGATGGCACTAATCTAGAAGAAATTAACAGGAACAGCACGAAGCTCAATAAAAAGTGCCAAGTCCTTCGACTACGGAAGAAAGAAACCCAGCATGAGCATGGGGTTGAATTTAATTTAACATGAGGTGAATCTGAGTCTTGCTCTGGGCTTCTTGCACCACGTATTGTAAGGACAGAAAGTCCTCATTAGACTTTTGCTTGTGGAGAAAGATTTAAGGGATTTAAGCACCTCTTTCAAGCCTCTCATATTTTGTCTTTATGAGAACTCTGTGGGGTTACAATGCATATTACCCTGCTCTTGTGAGACCCATCTCAAATACTGCATCAAGTTCTGGTGTCCCCATCATAAGAAAGACACAGAACTGTTGGAGTGAGTCCAGAGCAGGGCTGCAAAAATGACCCAAACGCTGGAATACCTCTGCTATGATTTTAGGCTGAGGGACCTTTGGCTGTTCAGCTTAGAGAAGACTCTGATGCGACCTTATAACTGCCTTTCAATAGCTGAAGGGATCCTACAGGAAGGCTGGAGAAGGGCTTTTCATAAGGGTGTCTAGCAATAGGACAAGGGGGAACGGATTGAAGCTGAGGGAGACTAGATTTAGACTGGATCTTAGGAAGAAGTTCTTTTGCATGAGGGTGGTGAGACTCTGGAATAGGCTGCCCAAGGAGGCTGTGGATGCCTCCTCTCTGAGGGTGTTAAAGGCCAGCTTGGATGAGGCCTTGAGCAGACAAGTCTAGTTGAGAGGCATCCCTGTCCAAGGAGGGGAGATTGGAGTAGATGATCTCTAAGGTCCCTCCCAGTCTAGGCCATTCTCTAATTGTATGATTTTCTCCTGCACAGAAGGGTAAAATAGCCCAAACCACTCAGATCAGGCTACCACAGGAGCTGGATGTCAGAGAAGCACCTCAAAAAGCAAGCACTTACAGACTGCAGCACACAAATCACCTTTGCTTCTCCTCAGCTGAATGCACATCAGAATACACAATTCAAGGCTAGGAGCACTTAGCGTTTGCTGTTGTCAAAATAAAAAGCAGCTTCACAGGGAATGTAGGCTTTGATTCTATGGGTGGAAGTCTAGGGCAATATGGTTAATCACAACTCTTCAATCAACTTTCTCCATGATCCTAGGCAAGATGCTTTTTGTACCTGACGCCTTCCTCCCCTCCCTCTTCATATGGCTACTCAGAAAGCAATTTTTGGGGGGCAAAACCTCTCACCTCTAATATAGCATTGGCCAAAGAAGCTTAGATTTTATAGAATTAAAGAGAATGGTTTGGGTTGGAAGTGACCTCTAGAGGTCACCCCGTCTAATCCTCTGCAGGGAGCAGGGACATCTTCAACTAGATCAGGTTGCTCAGAGCCCCATCCAACCAGACAAAATGTGGTGGGAAGTGTTTAGAATAATCATTACTTTTCTTTCTTGCATCCAATTGTGATTTATTTACATTCTTTTACTTTTCTGCTCGAACTCTGTGAAAAGAAATTAGAGGGATAGCTTTAAAACCACCACACAAAATAATAAAAAAATAATTATTTCTAACCTGCTGTGGAGACTACGTAAGACTTTTAAAATGTCTGAAGTTTACACTTAAAAAGGAAATTTCACAAATGCTTGCTGATATGAGATGATGAGATTCAGAGACACGAGTCCATTCTGCATGCTAGAAGAGGACATGGATGCCATGGACCAGTTTGGTTTCGATTACTCTCTCTGGCATTTCTGTTTCATCAGGGTTTTTGTCCTGACTTATTCTGATTTATCTTGATTTATTCTCAGCTTACGTCCTTACCTTTTGACATTCATGTTTGATAATTTCCTTCTCTGTTCCTTTTCTCTCCATCTGATGTCTTTTCCTGTCTGATTGTTTTCTCTGCTTCTAAGATGTCTTAGAAGCTCCTAAGATTCCCAGCTAGTTAGGCTAGTAAATTCGACAGTGCTAGGGAACATTTACAGGCACAGGAGCACAATTATCTATAATATCCTGGCAATTTTAGCTATCTCTAACAAACCTTGGATAGAAACTGGACATGCAGGCTTGTCATGAACGTGGTTATCCTTGTACTGAGTTGGTAAGCTCATTCAAAAGTGCTACAAATAATTCAGTGATCACTCACAGGTCATCAAGGAATTCCTATAACATGGTCCCAAAGTTATTCAGTGTATTGAAATTTTGACAATAATAATGTTAAAGATGTTCCTTGCAATCTCCATCTCAGATTTCTTTATTCTGACACTTTAGTAGGCAACTGACAGCTGAAATTCAACAAAGGTTAAGTGCAGAACAGCACACAAAAGAAACAGTCATAATCTAGGCACAAAAAGATGGGCTCTGAAAAAGCTGTTAGCGTTCAGGAATGAAATGCTGGGGTTGTAACAGCTACAAGGGCATCAAGTCAGTACTTCCCTACTGCAAAAACAGCAGCCAGTCTTAATGAATTAGGAAGAGAACAAGGCAGCAAATCATAATGCCAGTATGCAAATCCCTGTTCTTAAGACTTCAGGGTTGATAATGGACAAGGGACACCTTGTTCAGCTGACACGTCCCACACGTCCCTCTCAGCTTGCTGTTAACTTCAGGACACTGTCAAATCTCTCTTAAGTAGGCATCTACTCTAGATTCCTAGAAGTAATGAACAGTTCATTCTTAGCCTGAGAGGAGATTCAATTATTCAGCACATTAGAGAATCAGAGTATTTACCTGGGTAGTTAAAACACGGAATTAAAGCTCAACTTTAGAAAATCAGGCCTGGACAAAGCACGAAACACTTCAATATAGCCAATATTGCCCTGCAAATACAGTGAATGTATCTTAACAGGCAACCATCCTCTGCATTTTCTGTAAAATCATACAATGGTTTGGGTTGGAAAGGACCTTAAAGATCATCTAGTTCCAAACCCGCTGCCATGGACAGGGACACCTTCCACTAGACCAGGTTGCTCAAGGCCCTGTCCAACCTGGCCTTGAATACCTCCTGGGATGAGGCATCCACAACCTCCCTGGGCAACCTCTTCCAGTGTCTCACCAACCTCACTGTAAAGCACTTCTTCCCAATACATTTTTAAACAGTGATCATAACCTTCTAGAGCACCACAGAAAAAGAGAAATAAAATATATTGTGTCAGATCACTGTTACAAAGAGGTACCTTAGAAAAAGAGATGGGTGCACAATTTCAAGACAAACAAACAAGTAAAACCTGTTTGCTGCAACTCCAGAATAAGTGCTGCTGCTGAGCCTGTTGAGAGGGCCCTGACAAATCACGGAAAGGAAAAAAAAAAAAAAAAGGGATGTGTAAGAAGGAAGAGCTGAAGCTGTTAAAAGTAATTTGAGAAACCACTAGAAGTAGGCCTAGAAATAGAAACAAGATGCCAGAGATAGGAAGTAGAGAAGTAAATTCAGAATCGTATTTTTAAAGGCATGCAAGATCCAGCCATAGCCGAGAAAACCTGAGCCAATACATCAACACAAGCTGAGAGAACCTGCACTTGCAAAATTATGCTTCTTACTAACCACATTATCTGTGACAAGTGAAGTCTGAATAAGGACCTGTCAGTATGTCTGATTCTTAGATTTCCAGAGCTCTGCACCTGTTTGTGTTTATGCCGGCAGCATCCAGAGGACAAGAGCTTACAAACCAAGCTCCAGTGGCATGGATTTGTACAGCACTCAAAGGGAGTGCCCACAAAGAGTAAATTCAAGGTAACGTAGGTCTGCTGACACTTTAGTAGGAGGGATGCTTGTGTTGTCTTAGTGACCTCATGGTACAGAAAAATACACTGATCTCTTACACAAAACATTAAATGCATTTACAGGGGTAAACCTTACCTGTAAGTCTTCAACCACAATAAGGATTTTTAGAACTACATAGTAAAAACTTGACAGTAAATAATTCTCAGCAAATGGAAGACCTCTGGCTCACTAACCTGGAAGCTGCTAGTACCAACAGCATTACAGCTCATTAGAAGACACAAAGCACAGTCTGTGCACCTCAGGAAATGCTTACAGCTAGTCACTGAGAATAGTGGTATCGGCTGAAGAGCCGTAAATAAACCACCGTGCTTAAAACCAAGTCATATTTACAGCTAAGTTCAGATCATGCTAAATCTGTTATTAGTGCTTAACCTTCTACAGCAAGGCACTCAAATTACTTAACTTTTTATAAGCAAATCCATGCTGACTCAGAACAGGCTCAGTTTTTTATTGTACTACACACTAGCAAATGCCTTGAATTGCTGCTCAGGGTCAAACAGAAAATGAACAGTGAGCAAATAACAGAATCTGGATTCTATTATTGTCCCAAGTCCTGTGGTTTCCAGTCAGTTTCAGTCAGGCCAGTTCTTCACCTCTGCTACTGTAAGGTCTTCTAATAGTGGGTCAGTGACTGCCAACAGCAGCACACGTGGAGTATCACCACCTGCTCTGTGGGAAGGCCCTGTGCAACAGGAGAGGACAGGAAGGAAGCCAACACACAGGAGGTAAAATACAAGGTTTTTTTTAAAAACTGTTTTCTGTTTTACAAGCAAGTGTTTGTACAGAGGTTGGTGGAACACAAGCAGACAAAATAAGCAAAACACAAGACCAAGGGTTTGTCATATAGATCTGCAGCCAACACTTAATGGGCAATTAACTGGAGATATTCACAGCGTTGAGCAACTACAGGTCTATACCCCCTCCCCCCAGTACATGTGTAAAACAGGAAAAAAAACAACCAGCATCAGCTTTCAAACAGCTAAAACACCCTCAGAGCTCACTTCCGTTTTAATACCTGCACAATTCTACGTGCGATGGAGCACAGGGACAATGCCATCAGTCCATAGCTACCTCTTGCCAACTCTTTGCCACATACTGCTCCCAAATAAAAAGCAAACATGAAATCTGGAAGCAGAGTGCTAGGTATTATTTTACATCAGATAAAAAGGAGTTGTAGTGTTTAGTAGTTTAGTTTGTCAACTCTTCAGGTTTTCACAAGAGAATCTTTTTTCCATCACCTCCTACTTTGGAAACTTAATACTGGCACTTCTCTGAAAAAAAAATAACCTAAACACCCACCTAACCTTGATGGGAGCAAGTGTCAGGTTTCAATCAGTTAAACAAGAAGTTAGTTACCTTTGTGTGATGTGACGGTCTGACAGCTGGCCAGACACAGGAAAGTTTCCCCCAGTTCTACCTAGAGCATTTCAGTAACGAGTTGTCATCAGTTAATCCTGGACACTTCTCACAAAGCCTGGCCTGACAGCACAGGACTCCTGCTAACAGCCCTTTAATTCTGGTTCAAATAGCTAAGTATTTTCATCTCCTTCCTCCTCCCATTTCCCTGGGTTAAATGTGGATTTTTTCTTTTATGTTTTTGAAATAAAGGCTCATTCCTTGTTACTTTAGTCTCCATTCTGGCACAGAAAGTATTGTCTTGGAGTCAGGAGAAAACAAACTATCTGCCAGCTGCCCAACAAACCCAAATCACACTGGTGTGCAGGGACTGAGGACTTAGAAGAGCAAGGCTGTAACTCTGAGAGAGACCATCAGGGAGGAGAAGTAAATAATACATAGTTCTTTTCCAAAGCTTCGAACTTATTGTGGATGCAGCACAGGGACTCCATGATGAAGCACCAGAACAAGGAAGGCAGGAACACAGACACAGCATCTCCTCAACATTGGATTTCAAAAGAACGAAGTCATCTGAAAGCTCAAAATAAACCAGGATCCCCAGAGCATGAAGCAGAATTGTGCAATTCAAAACCACACAGACGTGAATTTTACTTTCAAAGGGCTTTATATTACAAAAAATGTAAGTCACAACGAATGCGAAAAATCCATTCAATGAGGCTTGTTTCCAGTTTGCTAGGAAAGCTACTTTTCTCTTCTTTATTCCCAGCCTACTGCTGAAAACATGATTGCCAAAACAGTGACACCTCGAGCTAGATTTTTAAAATCAAACTTGCTCTGCCAGATCCAGTACTCTGAACTTGTCCAGGTTGTAGAAACAAGCCTTCACCACTCTGCCTCCGAAGTATCTTCCATTTAGATCCACAACAGCTGGAATTGAAATCCAGAACAGGTCAGCAGGCAGCAATTCAATAAAATAAAGAAAATATTTCTTAAGCCAAATAGTTTAACCAGTGAGACTATTTAATCTCTCTGCAGAAGTTAACTGAGGTTTACAGGACTCAATTTAGCATCCTACCTTTGATGGCAGATTCAACCCGTTCAAACTCTAAAAATATTCTTACAGCTTCATCATCAGGGGCACCAGGAATCTGAAACAAAACAAACCCCCATCAAATAAGAAGTAATTAAAACAGAAGCAAACCCACTTTTTTATATTGCTGTGAGAAGGACACAGAAAAAGGTCCCAGAAGCATAATACCCAGAGATTTTCACCCAGATTCTAATGATAACAGCTTGTATCTTAGAGACATGGAAAATCCAGAATCACAACAGAGCAAAGCACCCCGTGAGATCTTCTGCTCTATGTTGCTTCTCTCAGGCAGTAACAAGCCAGTTGTGAAGGACAAGTGTCCAGTTTGCTTTCAGTGCAGCCAAAAAGAGATTCTCTCTTACCTCAAAGATGACACATTTCCCAACCTTGCCGTATTTCTCGCATTCCTCCTTAGTTTCAACTTCAAGATCTTCATCCACTTCCCCAGCACCAACCATGTTCTGAAAGTTAAAAGAAGAAACCCAGCTCACTGTGTGCAGTCTGCACAGATGGTTATACAGACATATCGCAGATGCATGCTACTGTGACCACAAATACTTTAAGCTTCCATTTATCTGTCAGGAGCCACAGGAGAAGACAAGTTATCTCATACTAAGACAAGACAAATGTGTCATCTAAAGCACAGTTACATCACAGACACAACTTCTGTCTCAGGAAGACACATATTTTCTCCTCCACACAAAGCACCATGTAGGTGCAGGCTAGAGGTGTTTTAACTTTGCAGAGTCACTGGTTGAAATATTTCAACCAGTCATGTAGGCTGAAAACACCAAGTACAAGTTCTCTGACTTCCAACTTACCCTTAGTAAGACCACTTTAGTTGGGCATTTCAGTATCTCTGTCAGTGGGTTAGAATCAGCTTTCTTGCCTGTTTCTGTATGAAGACAGGAGAGTGAATCATGAAATTAATAATTAAAGCTCAATTAACCCTTATAAGGGTTCTTTAATCAAAATCTTACTGTTATAAAACAATGGACTTCTTACTGGCAAGGAACTCAGAACTTCTAGCTATTGGAAGGACAAGAAGAAGAAAAATGACTTCTACAAAATGTGAATTAAGCTAAAACACTGACAATGTGCTATTTTTTTGAAGGATATCATTCATCAGTTCAGAGTTGTGTCAGATTTCCTAAGAACTAAATATCAGATCTCCTGACTTCTGCTATTCTAGTAACACTAGGTGTTGCCTCTAGATGAGACAACAGGCAGGGAAAAATGAGAGCAGTATCTAAAGCAAATGGTAGGGAGAAAGCCAGCAGGAGCAGAACAGATCATCCCCTGAAGGGAAAACGCTTCCTAACACTAAAGGACAACTGAGAGGCAAAGATGAACTAAGATAATTAATAGAGGATCACTTGACAAAAAGAATAAAAAGATAAATTTCCACAATCAGAATCAAAGAATGGTTTGGGTTGGAAGGGACCCTGAAGATCATCTAGTTCCACACTGCCAGACACAGGCAAGGACACCTTCCTCTAGATCAGGTTGCTTAAGGAGGAACACAAATCATGTTCCCAACTCTAGCTAGAACTTTCTGCAAACAAAAAAATCCAGGAGCTTCCATTGAGCTTGAATTATTATTTTTTCCTGATCACGTTTTAACAAATTTATTGGTGTAGGACAAAATTACCTTTCTCTGTAGAATCACCAACAATGATCTTGCCACCTCTTTTGCTCGTTTTCTCTACTGACAGCGCTGTGCTCAGACCCTGTTCATGCTTTCCCAGCCCTTGGCCCTCTCTGAAACCATACTTCTGCATGATTTTATGAGCTACTGTTCCTCTGCAAAGAGAAAAAGAATCAGTTAGCAAAGGTTTCTTACAGAAAACATTAACACTGTGTTTCTCTTGAATGCTCAAATATTCTACCTCTTCAAATCTCATTACACAGACACTCATAAGAGCTGCTGTATGGCTTTACAACCTAGCAATTCCACAGCACCCTGTGAAGATGGAAAGTGTTAACCCTTAATTACAGACAGATGAGCTGGCAGAGAAGATGACTAGAAACTGTTCTTTTATACACAAAACCCACCTTCCTTAGCAGTGCATGTCAGCATCATACACTCTACGGAAAGGTTTGGGTTGGAAGAGACCTTTACATGTAAGCTAGTGCAACCCTCCTGCTGTGGACAGGGACATCTTTCACTATATCAGGTCTAATCAGATTAGACCAAGGTCTGTTTAGTCCAGTTTCTTGTATTTGTCAGTGTCTGGTATCAAAAGACAAAAGGCAGATACAGAATATCTGCTTCCCACAGAACATATTCTACTATCGACTAGTCCAAAACTAGCATAAACTCCGAAGTACATGGCTCTGCTCCCCTTCCTGTAACACACCTGGATATCCTCAGCATTAAACTTTCTCATGTTTCCAAATCTTCAAGAACAACAGGCAATACAGTCCCCAAGTTATTGAAAGATACCTTCTTTACTTTACAAAGAGCACCTCCACTGACAGGCTTTGAAGTTACCACTGAATTAACAGATAGAATCAAAATATATCTACATGTGTTGATATTTCTTTGGAGACCACAGATAGATAGGCCAAGGAACTGAAGACATGGAATCATAAAACGTTTTGGGTTGGAAGAGACTTTACAGATGGAGTTCCAACTCCCTGTCATGGTCAGGGACACCTCCTATTAGACCAGCCTACTCAAGGTCCATCCAGCCTGGCTTTGAACACTAGCAGTGGTATGGCAGTTCACACCACAGCCAACTATTCTCTGCTTAGTCATCCCCATTTGACCAATAGGCCTCTAAGGTCACAGAAGGTGCAGGATCAGTGACTACATGACTATTTTCTAAGCACACTTACACAAAACACACAAAGACCCATTAAAACAGGTCAAAAAGTGTAATGCTCAAAGGTTAAAACAGTAAGCCACGGAATTAACAGCAGCCAATTGTGCAGGCACAAGGAAGGCAGGGCTGGTCACATTTTTAGTACTTCCTTCAGTGAAGGTCCCAGGGTGTTGCTAACCAGAGGTGGCAACAACACATAAAAGAGGTCCAAGAGCACTGAGTTTGGTTATGCTTTTTCTGGACAACATAAAAAAAGAATTTCCACCCAAAGAATGCACCAAACATTGTCTCCAAAATGGAAATGCAGTGTAATAATGTAGTAAACTGCACTTTTGAGCCTGTGTTTACAGAGTTTTGACTACACTGATGCTGCACTTCTATGACACCTGATGTAATTAATGAGTACCACAGCTAAGCACTACACTTTTCAAATGAAGTCTCTCATTAGTTGTTTTTAACTATAAATTCAGCCTCACTTTGATGCTACTGTAGCAACACAAGTATTACACATGATGCTGATCCAAGGCAGGAAAGTAAATGGACAGATTTACAGCCATAGCTGCCACATTCATGCAAACAGCTTTGAATTTTAGAACAAATAAAGCAGAGCTGAAATGACTTCCCCACTGGTCAGTGGGAAAGAACCTAGAAGGACTAACATGTCATCTGTATTTTCCTGTATACTACATAGGCTTGGCCTTTACCAGTTATAAACACTTTTTAGTGGAGTGTGGCTCCAGAACTCACTTAAAAGCACAGCCTTCAATACAACCACCTCAAACAATTTCCTCTCAACTGAGTAAATCCACTGGGTTTGCTATATCCTGCCAGTTAGGACTGCATGTGCACAGACTAACCACATAGATGTAATGAATTGTGTTCTTCTCTACTGACAAACTATTTTAAGTTTGGGTTTCCACCAGCTTCTAAGGCCTTTTCCCACAAAATGTGCCTAAGTCCATCATTTACCCCATGTTAGCAAGGAAAGAGTTGCTGGGTCCTGTGGGGGAACGAGGTCTTTCAGGCTCATCATACACTGGAGGAGGAATAGCTGCTTTGGAGGAGGGTGCCCGAGGTCTTGACTCCTCTTCATATGGAAATGACGTGACAGCTGAAGAAAAGAAACATTTGGTTTTTTCAATTCCAATACTTTGCAGGAGTTACCTAATTGTTATGAACACTGAAGTACTTTGCAGTCAAACTGTCTCATTCACAGACAGCTCATCATCTCCAAGTTGTAGTTTTTTCTGCTTTACTATTATTAAAAAAAAGTCTTCCACATAAATCCAAATGAGGAGAATGTTTCCTTAGCACATAAATCCTTGAGAATCAAAGTTGGGTTGGAAGGGACCTTTAGAGGGCAACTAGTCTGAGCCCCCTGCACTGAGCAGGGACATCTTCAACTAGGTTGCTCAGGGCCGAGTTCAACCTGACTGGAATGATTCCAGGGATGGGGCACCTACCACCTCTCTGGGAAACCTGGGTCAGTGTTTCACCACCCTCAGTGTAAAAATTTTCTTCCTTAGATCTAGTCTTGAGCCTGCCCTCTTTTAATTTAGTCTCAGCAGAGCAGAGCAGAGGGGCAAGAATCCCATCCCTCTACCTGCTGCCCACACTGTTGGGAATGCAGTGCAGGACACAGTTGGCTTCTGGGCTGTGAGTGCATATTATCAGCTCATGTCCAGCATTTCATCCATCAAACTCTGCTTTACCATCCATTCACCCTTGTTTTTTTCAGAAACAAGATTTGATTTGATTTGATTAACTGGATTTTTCCCACTGGATGTACAATGAGTTCATATCCACAAGTCTACAATGCATTTATTAGCCTCTTACTTATTGAATGGAGAAAAGAAACCTTGAGAGGCCACCTGCACTAAAATGACTTTATCCAGACAGAGGATAAGCAAACTAAAAGCCAAGTATTTACACAATCTTAAGAGATCTCACTGACCGTTTCTGAATTGAAGCTTTTCCTGGGGGATGGAGATATTTGTACCTAGTTAGAGATATCTCAATCATTCTAATTGGATTATTAAACTACCTTCCCAAGTCAAATAGCAAAATGTGAGGGAAAAAACCCAAACAAAACCTACAAAACACTATAGGAAAAATGCAAAACACTTTCGTACCTAGGGACTTTTAGACTGACTTAATTTTAGATTATTTTCTTGTGAATTAATGCTTGTCTCCTACCAAATAAAATGTCAAACAAAACTTGTGGATGTTACATAAGGGGAAAAAAAATCCCTGTTTTGGCAGCAGATGGACTATCTGCCACCCCAGTATTTTCTCATTGTTTTCAGCCTACCTTCAAGCACCAAGTAACAAGCCATACAAAGGTTTCCTTGTGAGATCATGTCACATTATGAAAGCTCTTCCCCTCAGGATATTTCTACCATTTCCAGTCTGCATTTACTTTTCCTTGACACTGCTCAATTGCTCTTAATTATTTACTTAAAACAATCTCTGGTTTTCATGTTTGTACACTTCAACTGCTTTCACAATTCTATCATTCACTTACCCTGCCAAGCTTCATTGTTTTTAATTTGAATCCTCTCATAAATTAGATCAGGATTCCCAAGGCAAGTGTGTGCATAGGATTCTTTTTTATTTTTAATGATGTACACAACACGCTGCTCATTATTACAATTTTCAAATGTAAAACCATCAGACATGCCAAGAACCTGATGTTTTACTCTTACAGCAGGACTATGCCATCTAGTGGGCACCTGCCATCCTCAAGCTGCCTTCATGGAGGGAAACCCTCCAGCACACACATCTCTTTAGGAATCATAAAATAGTTTGTGTTAGAAGGGACCTTGTAAATCATCTAGTCCCAGTCCCACTGCCATTGGGAGGAACACCTCCTACTAGACCAGGTTGCTCAAGGCCCCATCCAGCCTGGCTTTAAGTACTTCCAAGGTTGGAGCCTCCACACCATCTCTGGGCAACCTGTTCCATTGCCTCATGGTGAAGAATTTCTTCATCATGTCTCACCTAAATCTAAATTCTTCCAGTTTGAAGCCATCACCCCTTGTTGTATCACTGTGTGCCTTTGTAAAAAGTCCCTCTCCAGCTATCTTGCAGGCCCCCTTCAAATACTGGAAGGCTGCCTAAGGTTTATGCTGGAGACTTCTCTTCTCCAAGTTGAACAACCCAAACTCTCTGTCTTCACAAGAGAGGTGCTCCAGCCCTCTTACCATCTTGTGGCCTCCTCTCTACCTGCTCTAACAACTCCACCTTCTTCCTGTGGTGGGGGCTCCAGAGCTAGACACACTGTATCCCTCAAAAACTTAACAAATTCTGTCTGCAGTGCATTGCCCCTTCAGGAAAGCTATTCATGAAGTACCTCCTAAAGCAAAGGGTAATGGAAACATTCCCTCTTCATGCTGTGGAAGTTTCTACCCAGAGAAACCTGCCTGCAACATTTCTTCTTCCACATCAGATGGGAGTAACTGAACATGGCTGTAACAGAACAGCTTGAGAAATCACTTCTCTAATAATACCAGAAGAATAATTTGTAACACAGATACGATAACACAACAGTGTCACAGGTTCCCCACACCAACAAAGAACTAGTGCAAGTTCTTCTGCCATGAAGAACCACATGGAAGAGTAGCAGGATAAGTGAAGTGAGTAGGAGATATAAAGAGAAATAAAAAACACTGCTAGGGTTTAGAAAATGGGATTTTTGTGTACTTACGTTCTTTGTCCTTCTCAACAAGAGAAGTGGGTGGTGCAATGGCAGCTCCTCCCATACCTATGAGCAAAGTGGAAGACAACACATGGGTTTGGTAAGGCTGTGCTGCTTGGAATAGCTTCACTGAATCTCAACACAGCTGCTGGCTCCTCACCAGCCTATTCTTAACATGTATCTCTATCAACAGAGAAGTAGCAAGAGAGCAGTTTGGGAAGGGTCAGCAGGGTTAAACTAGAAGTGAATGAAAGGCACATCAAGGGAGACACCATCAAACTACAGTGATGTACCACATACGGTGTCCATTACAGATGTGTTTTGTAGTATTTCAATGTTGAAGACTGAAGTGAAACAAATCTTCAGTTCTGAAACTGCTCAAACCAAATGATAGGGATACTCTGTTCAAGATTAACTATTCTTTCATTAAAGCAGAAAGCCTCTTCCATATTTTAATGATCAATATTCTATAATATCCCAAACTTCGAATACAAAGTAAAGATTTTAAATGTTCCTTTTCAGAATTTTTTAAAAAAATAACAGACCTGAGTTATTTACTGTAACTTTGCTGATGAAAGGGAAGAAAGTTTAATTTTGTTTATACAAAGTCCTCTTTCATCACAGAGATCCACACCTTCCACCTACTTCTAAGAAGATGCAAGTAGCAAACACACAATACTGAAAACTCAGCAGTGATTCTCACAGTTTGATTTTACCTCATGCCTCACTCCTTTCCTGGAACCTACACCATGCAGAAACTGAAAACAGGTACCTAGAAACTTATGTAAATGGGGGTCTTACAACAAATAATTTGGCTGCCATCTGCTCTAAGGAAAGAACATTTTTTGCATTACAACAATTATGGTGTAATAAAATATTCAGTTCATTCTAAAGGCTCAGAAATACCAGTATAGTTCTGAGCTGAGAACAGAGAAATACAGAATCCATGAAACAGGAACAGAACTGTGAATTCCTCCTCCTTCTTCTCCTCTTTCCCATCAAAACCATGAACAACTCCCTTACTTCTTTTTCGTCTCTCCCTTTCATAATCTTCATCTTCGTCAGAATCTGGATCTGGTCTTCTTGAAAATCCACTGGCCTCGTGTCTGTCTTTACGTCTTCTAGGAGACATAGTACAGTTAGGACACGAAGCCATCAAAGTTAACTCTTTGCTCTCCTTTGTGATACCACCTTTACAGTTTGAATTATACTGTTATGCCCTCTTGGGAATTTTATCATGTTTGCCATGGAAGTGTAAGTAAACACCTTAACTTTTTGTTTCCTTGCTTTTATCCTCATGGAGTAATTTTTGTAAAATATAAGATGGATCCAAAGCAAGACAATTTTCCACGTGTAAGTCAGCCAATAAGAATGTGTGGAAACAAGGAAGTCTGAATAAATCCAGTCCAAACTGACTACAGTGACTACATGTCTAGAATGGAACAGGTGTTGGTTGGAACCAATGGCAAGTAACAGAGACATTAATCACCCTGCTTTTAAATTCTCCATTGCAGGCTACATGGAGTAATATAACTTACTCAGAGTAATATAATTTACTCAGAGTAATGTAATTTAATCAGTCCATTAAAAATAAAAAAAAAAAATCATCACACTTAAAGATCAGATTATTGAGACACTAACTTGGCAATTACAGTAAGGTTCAGGCAAGTCTATTACAATGTTAACATTTAGCTGAGAAATGCTGCAAGAATCATTTGCACTTTAATTGTTACTGTGATTATGAAATTACTCATTTTAATACTTTTTCTAAAGAAAAAAAAAAATAAGATTTTTCTCAAAAGGTTAAAAATCACAGCTTGGGCCATAAATCACATCTCATTCCCAGCACAGCCATCAAACCTACACTAAAATCAGCACTATGTGGAACCAGACAAAGTTTTTGAATCTCTATACTGAATTTGAAATAAATGCATCTGGTGTTCAAACACTCAAGTTTCTGCACACATCTGATGAAGATTTAGCTTAGATTGTTTCCTCACTTTTAAATCGGAACGTATTCAGTATTTGTCACTTCTTTCTGATTCTATATACAAGAATGACTTTGTTGTCTCACACACAAGTATCCCAGCGTGATGAGGGTTGGAAGGGACCTCTGGGGGTCATCTAATCCAACCCCACTGCTAAATCAGGGTCACCTAGAGAAGGCTTTATGACTAAATCACAATCAACAGCAAAGCTGTGACAATGACAGCCCAGATTTTAGAGATTCTGGATGCTAACTGAAGTAGGACAGAGCCTCAAGCACTCCTCCTCCACCAGAACGACAAAGATATACCCGAGAAAAGACAGAGAAGTCCAAACGACCAGAAATACTGATTTCCACAACCTAAACAGGGTAACAGAGTAGCTCACTTGTTAATCCACAGATTTTAGATGACTCATAATATGATGAACTGGATTATTAATTTAATTTAGAATAAGTAAATATAATCTTGCTGCCTGGCTGGCAGACATTTCACCACCTATCTCAACAGGATGTAGAATCTGCATTCAACTTCCTTGTTATGATCAAAGAGATTTCTTATTCCAGGGAAAGGACATTAATTAAAAATAACTAGTATTTTCTTTTGTCCAAAGAAAAGGAGCACTAAACACACAATTAACTTACTTAAACTGAATGCAAAATTTAAAAAAATAAAATGCAATTATGCCTCTCAAAGGCTGGACAAGCTACATCTCAATACTCCAAATCAATATGTGAACATGTTTCAGTTTTAAATCAAAAAGGATAGTGTATCACTGACTGTGGAAGTTATTTCCATGGTCAGGTTGTACTGACAACAACCGCTGTAAAATATCTGCATGGTCAAAGTCTGATAATGATGCATACACTATGCAAACACTGCTTCTGCTACTGAAATTTGGGGACTGGAGCATCAATCTGATGAGGAAAGGCTGAGAGACCTGGGGCTGTTAGCCTGGAGAAGAACAGACTGAGAGGGGATCTTCTCAGTGCTGATCAATAGCCAAAAGGCTGGGGGCAAGAGGTCAGGGCCATACTCTATTCAATAGTGCCCTGTGACAGGGCAAGGGGCAATGAACACAAACTACAAGACGTAAATCCCATCTGAGCATAGGGAAAGAACTTCCCTGTGAAAGCGATGAAGAACTAGAACAGGCTGCCCAGAGAGGTTGCGGAGTCTCCTCTGGAGATTCAAAACCTGCCTGGATGTGATCCCGTGCAACCTGCTCTGGGAGATCCTGCCTTAGCAGGGCGGTTGGACTAAATGATCTCCAGAGCTCCCTTCCAATGCCTACCATTCTGTGTTTCTGTGATTGTGTGAAATAATGTTAAGTGTAGAAAAACTTGACACAAGTCAATCAAAGATCGAGACATAATAAATTCTGTATCTTTTGCACTATTAGTTGACTTTAGGGAGAACACTGAAACATTTTAATTCAAATACTGCACCAGTTTCTACAAGCATATAGTGCTCTTCACAAAACCTTGAAGAATTTCCCTGAAACTTTTAGAGGGCTAAAACAAAACAAATTGATTTTTCTATTTTTTAACTGTCAATATGTCACGAGTTTAAACAAATGCCTTACTTTTCTCTTTCTTCAATCTCCTTTTGCCTCTCCAGCTCACGCTGCCTCTGTCGCTCCTCTCTCTGACGTTTTACCACTTTCTCATAGTCATTTGGGAACATGGGATCATACTCGTCTGCCAAAGGAATCAACACATCTCCCGCAGAAAAACCACTAGGTACAGGATCCTTGCAAAAGAAAAAAAGAAAAAAAAGGAATTTTGTTTCATCTGAGACCTGAAAACATCCAGTTGGACACTTCTCACTCATAACAACACAAAACTCAACTCCTTACCCTTATAACGGCAGATAAAATCCAAATCCCATCAGTACTAAAATAAATCTTTGCTTTACTTAAAATTAACATTTCACCCCAGCTCTCACCATCTCAATTTTCTCCATGAAGAAGGAATTACCCCACTTGCTCCCCGTGCCAAAACTAAAGCAAATCAGCACAGACAAGGATTTTTCAAAATTCCTGAATTCATTTTAGAGGTATTACAGCATCTTGCTGTTGAAACTATTTGCGAGAGGTCCTCCTACACAACATCATCAGTCTTTTTCATCATCTGCTATTAACATAATCCAGCAGAGGTGCACAGACTGTTCCTTTCTCACCCAGAAGAACTATTTTAGAACCATCACCTTGGAAAAAGGTTCAGGGAGAGGGTGTCTTATGATTCCTTGCCACAAGAAATCCATTTTCAGAGGTTAGGTGGCTTTTCTTTTATTTTTTTAAGCTGATTGTTACCCAGGTCCAGTTCCATCCATTATTTAGCTGACAAAGCTGCTCTTTTGCAAAGTACTTTGAAGCTGTCCCGGAGAAATACACTAGTAGTTTTACTTTAACTGCACATTAACCTTGATAATTCCAAGTTGTATCACAGGGAAGTCTGCATAAAGTTGAACATTCATTAATTAAAGAACCTTTGAATAGTGGAAATAAGATTTCAAACACACTCACTCCTTTGACCACCAGGAAGTTCAGTATAAAAACCCAACAATACACTGCAGTCAAAGAATTCCAATTCCAAAACACCTGTTAACAGCTGAATGTTTTAGCTGTCTTGACCCTACCTTTAACCCAGCTGCTACATGAGGTGGTGTGTCCACAATCTGTCTCTCATCAGAAGAGCTACCTCGTTTCAGGTCAATCACTGGAGCAAGGACTGTTGTTTGTTTTGTTCTTTGACTCTGGAAAATAAACAAACCACAAAATGCCTAAAAAGCATAGCCAAACAGTTTTCTAAAAAGCAGTTGCTTCTACATACTTGTAGCTGGTATCTCGAAATTTTTTCTCGCAAGTGTGAAAACCACTGTCTCCAATTCTTCACAGAATCACAGAATGTTAGGGGTTGGAAAGGAGCTGCAAAGATCATCTACTCCAACCCACCCCTACCAGAGCAGCATCACTAGAATATCCAGGCAGGTTTTGAATACCTCCAGAGAGGGAGATTCCACAACCCCGCTGAGCAGCCTGTAGCAGTGTTCCATCACCCTCACAGTGAAAAGATTTTTTCTCATGTTTACATGGAACTTCCTATGCCTCAGCTTCTACTCATTGCCCCTGTCATTGGGCATCACTGAGAAGAGCCTGGCTCCATCCTCATGGCACTCACCCTTTACATATTTATAAAAACATTAATGAGGTCACCTCTTAGTCTCTTCTTCTCCAAGCTAGAGACCCAGATCCCTCAGTCTCGCCTCCTAAGTCAGTGAGAGGTTAGTTTGCATGCTCTAGGACATAGAGTGGTTCTTGGTTTCAAGCAGGAACACAAACACACATTAAAAATTCAGACAATCTCTTCAGATTAATTTGAACTGAGTCTTTTTCTTTTGTTCCAAGAAAAGGCTCAGATTTAATTCTGAAAATTTACTCTTCTTCATGCTTTATCATCTGATAAAACATATGACTCTATTTTGAACTCTGAATTTTCTAATTCTATTCCTCTATTACTGTATGCATACACTGCATATCAGATACATAGACACAAGATTATATCTAATATAGTTGCCACTTAATTTCTTTCATGCAGTTTTCCCCACTTATCAGCCAAATCCTGCCCTCAAATTTAATAGCATAAATCATGAGTAATTCCATTCAAAAAAACACTGTACCTACTTAACTATTCAGTACCTATACTACTATTTTTTTGATGTAATCTCACTCTAGAACCTATATACCACAAAGAATGTGTCCTGCCTGAACCAAAATATCAACACTGCTTAAAGAAGAGAAAATGGCTCTATCACATTTAGAGCTCAAGGAATTAGCTTGCACTACTTCTTCCTTTGATGTGCACTGGACACGCTTTCTGCAAAAATTTCCAATGCAAAATTTGCGCTTTTTAGGCAAAAAAAAAAAAAGTAATCTCATGATCTTTGTATTTGAAGATCAGCTTCTGGCTTTACTAGTTAGAAGATCTGAGGTTTGCAGTACACATATCACGTCTTCATTCCACTTTAATTTTGCAAGATTCTCTCTAACAAACTTCAAGAAACGTGCAAGTCACCTCCCCCTGCCCAGGTTTTGCTGCCTTCCTTGACACAAACTCATATCTCATCAAAATTACCACAAACCATATCCTAAGATCACAAACTCTTCTCAGTGGTCCAAACACAGAAGTGTGAATAACAGAAAACAAAAATAGAAAGGGACTATACCTTGGCTTGTGTGAGAGCTGCTTTCTTCACCTGCAACTGAGACTGTAGTAGTTTGAAATTTTTGGACCAGCCTTCTGTTTTAGAATCGCTGGTCTCCACTCCCAAGTCATCGTAAAGTGACATTTTCTCCTCAATTTAAAACTAAAAGACAAAAGGAAAAAAATCCAGATGACATAACAAACCTATGTCAAGGTTATTTACTACTTGATACGTACACCATATTTTTTATATCTTTTTATTTTTTTCAAAGCCAGAGGAAGTTCAAGTTACACTTTTCTAGCAAGTAGCAGATACACGAATCCAGTAAGGCTGTATAAAAGTAACTGTTTGAAAGGTAATGACAATTGTTCAAACGTTAGCAGGTATTGGGAATTTCCTAAAATTACTTTTGCAGCATTAGCTATCAATCATTTCAGGGTTGGACGAAGTTATGCCGCAGCCCACACTCTTATTTTGAGGTCCCTTAAGAAATTCGGTATTATGTATCATACAAACCTCAAGACTTCTGAATCAAACACAAAAGAATTATTGTCTCTGATGGCTTTAGAAACCGAAACAAACATATCAACATTCCAATCATCTTCTTAAATGTCACTGTTCTTTCATCACTGTAAAGGAGTATTTTTCTTATGCTAAATATATTTGCCATAGTACTATTAAGTAACTATTTCCAATGCATTTAAAGGCCTCTCAATTTATATATGCATACACACGCAACTCACATATATAAAATCAGCTAGGTAACTACACCAATATCATGACATGAAATGTATTACTTCATCTGATATTGTATCTAACATGAACAGCATAGACATTTTCAATGTAATGAGAGGTCTGTCACCGATAGAACAACATATAAGGGCATTATTCAGTTTCTGCTAAGCCTGCATTACAGTATCTTCACCAAAAAAACTTAATGTTTTAATTTACTGCAGGATCAAACACAACTGATTAACAGCCTGCAGTGAAAGCTTATAGACTCATCACAAAGATCTCGACCCCACACATTTGACAGATACTTCTATACGTCAGGCAGGTTCCCTTAAATATGTTATAATTGTTACCACAGGCATAATTTATATGCATTTAAACCTGTGGAAAAACTCTCAGATGCAACAGTCAGCAACTATATTTGAACTCCAAACTCGGCAAAAAATTAAAAAAAAAAAAAAGCCCGTAACAACAATCATTTAATCCTGGAATATCAATAACCAGGGCTCAATGAACGAGTTCACTACAGGAAGACGGAGGTTGGAGATTATATTAAACATGTAAGCATAGGAAATGAAACATACAGGGGCACATTATAATGTATATGGGAACAAGATGAGGACAGAACACTACAATTCCCAGCTGTCATAGGGGACAGTACAGATCACGCGGCAAGGGTGCTGCTATTCTGCGATAGATACATGATGTATTTGGGGTACTCGTATGGATACAGGGAGGGTGCTGCCATCGCGATAAAGGGACTTTGTGCCTCAACGCCTGGAGGGGAAGGGGTGCACTACCGCCGGGTGGGTACAAGGGATCAAAGCAGAAGGGCTGTACCACGCCAACAGAAAGAGAGATCTGCTGTTTACGTCTCCCACAGCGAGAGGGGGCCGAGGCCCGGGCCGCAGCCTGGCCGTACAGTGGGGTCTGAGGCGCCCCAACACCCGCCCCCCCCCATTCCCAAAAGGGCCTAGATCCTTTAAAGGGGAGCTGCCGCACGGCCAAAGCCGCTGAAAGCTGACAACCGCCCGCCTCCCGTTACGCCCCGCCTCCCCACACCCTTCCCGGAGCCCGGAACGGCCTCTCCCGGCAGGCCCAGCCGGCTAGGGCCCGCCGCTCACCCGTCACCGCGCCACCGCCGCCGCCATGAGCCGGCCGCTAAGGCAGCCGGGAAGGGCCGCCCCGCACGGCGGATGCGCCTGCGCACTGCCGCCCCTCGCTGCCCGGAGGCGGCCGCGCTCGTCCCGCAAGGCCAATAGGCGCCGAGCGAGCTGCGGCAGCGCCGCTGTTGTACCGCCCCCTGGCGGCGGGAGGCGGGCACGACAATCGTTCTCTCGCCCTTCCTTTCTCCTCACTCCACCCAGTGCGCGCTAGTGTGGCATCGGATGGGGAGACACCTCAGCCTTCCTAACACATTGTTTTGGCAGGCAGGACAGGGCAGGATGTAGCCAAGTGGGGTATTCGGATGAATTCTGCAAGGCCAGAAAGATGACAGCTAATTGTGAAGTTTGGCCTCCCAGTTTTCTCAGTCCTTTTGGTTTTCACAGTGTACATCCAGTGTAAACACAGAATCACAGAACGGTGAGGGTTAGGAGGGGCATCTGGAGATCATCTAGTCCAACCCTTCTGCTAAAGCAGATTCTCCTAGAGCAAGCTGCCCAGGAACCTGTCCAGGAGGGGCTGGAATCTGTCCAGGGAAGGACACCACAACCTCTCTGAGCATCCTGGTCCAGTGCTCCATCACCCTCAAAGTAAAGAAGTTCTTCTGTATATTTAGGTGCAACTTCCAATGTTCAGCTTCGTGCCTGTTGCCTCTTGTCCAGTCTCTGGGCACCACTGAAAAGAATCTGGCCTCACCCTCCTGACACTCACCCTTTAGACATTTATAATATATATATATAATACAGCTTTGAGCTTATTTTTCCTCCTCCTTGTTGGCCTGGCAATGGGGTGACACTGTGATGCTGGTGGGGTCCGACCTTATCAAGATAACCACAGATTTTTGAGTCCCTTGCAGTGGTGGGAGATCACAGACTCACCCTGGAGGAGCTTCTGGTTGACTGAATGAGATGGGAATCATTCATCTCACAGTCTGCGTATGGTATTTGCCAGCTCTCTGTAATGATCTCGGCAATAACCCTCTTAAATAACCATGGAAATAGAGGCAACCAACAATAAACACGAAGTAAAGTTTATTTTGACAGGATAGTTTGATGTCAAACAGCAAATACTTGAATGCCCCATATAGCTCACACAGAGAAAGCTTCATCAAATCCTAGTGGCAACAGCAATACAAACCCCCACACTAATAGCGCACTCAGAATTTGAACGATCTTTGAGAGCCGTTGGGTTTTTTAGGTTTAGGAGCCAGTGTCACTGCTAAGGAGAGAAGAAATAATTATTACAGCTGAATTGTGAGGTTTTGGGGAAATGGAATACATCATGAAGATAGGCATGTCCCTGTAACATGATGAGCTGCCACTGACCCTTATTTAGTTGGAGCTACACTGGAGTTTGAAGTAGATTTAGGAATTCGATTGTCAGAAAGCAGGGCTGTATTTAAACCCAGCACTGTGTTTTCTCTATGTTGTATCACAGTTCTCTCTAACTCCTTTAGAAATCAGTGGTAGTTTCCTTCATGAAAAATCTTACAGCTTGTCTCCTCGGGCACTTAGCATTTCCAATTACTTACCAAGTGCACCTTAATTTTTGGAGGAAAAAAGCAGAAACAATCGTATGAGACTCTTCTGAGTTTGACAACACAGTTGTAGTAAAAAAAAAATGGGAAGAAAGAAAACTTATGCTCATTTCCTATCAAGTGTATTTCAAACATCCCTGTGGACATTTCAAGCATGTTTGTTAGCATTTCACAATGCCAACACTCCTGCTAATTGTGAGGTCACTGAGTAATCATGGGTTTGCTACTATTTGGCTACTAAAGTATTTGTATTATGACATTTGGGCCTAATGTGGTCTAGATTGGTTGATTTCTCTTGATTGTCTAGCTGCAGAAATAATCTTTGTTTTCTAAAACAATCTCTAAAATTCTGTATCTCTCTCAGCCTGAATTTTACCCAGTCCCATATTTTCCATGTAGCTCACCTCAGAGTTTTGCACCAATTATTTAAAGTCTAATTTCTGAAAGCAGCAAGAATGGATTTTTTTTTTACCCTCTAGTGGGCAGGTATATCTCCAGCTTATACTGGGCACACCAAATCAGGTGAGTTGAGATTTCTAAGAATTATGGCCACTCACGCCACATGATAAAGCAGTGCAAATAAGCATGCAACACCATCTGCAAGGCAAAGGACAACCTCCAACACCAAAGCAGACAGCATTATCACTTTAACCTCAAAATACTACAAGCACTATCTCCATTTTAACCAGAAAGTCCTTATTTCCAGCATTGCTGTTGACTGTGCTACTATGCAGTTTATTTCCCTGTGGTTAGCTCAAAAAAAAAAAAAAAAAGGTTCTAGAAAATAAAGCTACTACTTTAAAAAGATCTGATTTCAAGCCCTTCTAGTTATGCTGCTGTCTACTAAGGCAATCTTTCTAGGCAGAGCATTTACAGCAGGCTGTCCAGGGAGGTGGTGGAGTCACCATCCCAGGTGGGATTTAAAAGATGTGTAGATGTGGTGCTGAGAGACACGGTTTAATGGCAGACTTAGCAGTGCTGGGTTAACAGTTGGACTCAATGATCTTAAAGGTCTTTCCAATATAAATGATTTGACGATTCCATGGTAGTATTGACATCTTTCTAACTTTGTGGAAGACAGAAAATCAACAGGACAGCTATTAATTTTACAGTGACAGTATCCCATTGAGGAAAGAGCTGGTATCCTATGTGAAAAGAAAGAATCAAGTAGTTAATTTCATGACAAAGTGGATTGAAATGCTGCAGAGCAGTATCACAGCATGACAGTCATTGGGAAAAACTAAAAAGAGATTGGAGTCTGCAAAGGTGGAAAACACAATAATGACAGAAGCATTCAGTTATTTCTAAGAACAAGTCACAACAGGAAGGGCAAAGGCTAAACTATTAGGCCCATAAATAGCTACCTATTAAAGCAATGAATCAGATAATTCATGAGACGCAGCTCTTGGATAAGTCTGGAAAGTGCGTTAGGTTTGAATCAAAATTTATCCATCACTGCCTGTAATAATAACTACAGTATAATTGTACACACCCATATAGGAGCAAAAAAAAAAAAAAAAATTCTCAATAAAATTAGGAAAGCTGCAGGCAGGTAGAAAAATGTCACCTAGCTGCCAATTCTAAAGGTCCCAGAAGGACTGAAAATGGAGTAGACATTTGCAGAGCCATCCCCAGCACTACAAATCTTGGCATGTGATAGCAACTGTGTCTGAAATCTCTTTTTCATCACTGTCTGCAAAGGTGGGGAACCATTGGACAGCTCTGTGTGCTCCAAAAGACCCTAGATGACACTGAACTCTGATCTTCCAATGATTTTTTTTTCTTCAGGGTTTTAAACCATTCCATGTTGGTGGTCTACTTTTTTAATTCCTCTAGCGATTGCTGTTTCAGCAGTCCTACATCTGTGCCTCTCTTTCTTATCTCTTCTGGCTCTATACCTTTTCTTGCATCTCTTTATCCCAATTTAGCCATTTCCCAGCAGTTTGAAATGAGTTTGATGCAGCTGGGTCTCCTGAACTCCTAGGCGAGGAAGAAGACTTAGGTAATGGGATTACAGGCAAGACCAAAAGATTGTGCATGAGCTCTTGATTTTCGTGCTCTTGAGAATTGCCACCAGCCTTGGCTGGGACACTTCACCATACCCACAAGCAACCTGGAAAAGGCGAACAGCCAAGGTGATGAAATTTGCTGCACATCTGGAATTATTCAGGATAATCAGCCAAAAGCTGAAAGAAAAATATTGCAGAAGGATGGATTAATGCTGGCTGGGTGATGAGGTGGCAGATGGGCCCCAGTGTTAATGAATGCAAAGCAATGCACGCAAAGGAAAATAGCACTAACAAAACACACACAGCAGCAGGCTCTAAATCAGCTGCTTCCATTAAGGAAGGAGATGCTGCATTCATTTTGGTTAATTCTCTAGAAATGCCTACTCAGTGCTCTGAAGGAGGCCAGAAAGCAAACAGGCTGCTAGGAAGCATTAAATTAAATAAATAATGAAAGAAAGAGAAGATAAAATGTACTCATAAATCCAACATGCACATTTGAGTGGCCATTTACACTCCAGGACATCTCATCCTCTCCAAGAAGCCAACCTGCCATACAAAAACTTTTAAAAAATCAAATAATTGGACTGAAAAGAGATAGTTGAAGCGGACCCGGAAAGCATCAAGCGTCCAAAATTGTATAGAGAAGGTAAAATAGGGAATTGTCATTTTGCTCCCTGATGGTGATCTCTAAGAAGGTGTAAAATGAAATGATGCTGGAGGAAAAAAGCCAGCCTACAAATACCTCATTTCTTATAATTCCTCTTCAGTTTCGATAGTTGTTTTTGCGGGATGTGGATCATTTGTCCTGCTACAGATCTCCACTGAGCATGAGCTTTGCTAATATGCCAAAGCGGCATTAGAGGGCAGTGCGTAGCAACCTAACTGGAGATCTTTGCAGGAAACCCGTCCTGTCGTCTCCCCCCACTACCCCGAAAAAATGCTGGAAAGCAGAGTGGTTCCCACCCACACAGGTGGAAGATGGTGGGGACCACAACAGGGTACAACACCAAAACATAAGGAACTGGGCAGAGAAGTACTGATTGGATTAAAAAGGTGGTTAAATCTCAGCAGATGGCAGTTTTCAGTCAACTGTATAGGTTTTAAACAGAAGACCAACCCAACTGCACTACACATTTTTTGTGGTGACCCTGGTAATATATTCAAACCTTTCTAGACTGTTTATTTCTCCTTTTTTGTTTGTTTTTTATAATTTTTTAAATTTTGTTTTATAGAACGTGGAATAGTTTGGTTTTGAAGTAACATTTAAAGGTCATCTAGTCCAACTCCCCTGCAGTGTCCAGGGACACCTTTATCTAAGGCAGGTTGCTCAGAGCCCCAGACAATCTGAACTTGCATGTTTCCAGGTATGGGGCATCTACCACCTCTCCAGGCAACCTGTTCAAGTGTTTCAGTACTTTCAGTGTAAAGGGTTTCATCCTTAGATCTAGTCTAAATCACCCTTGTCCTGTTGCAACAGGTCCTGCTAAAACGTTTGTCATAGAATCAGAGAATGTTTTGGGTTGCAAAGGACCCCCAAAGGTGATCTAGTCCAACCCCTTTAAGTACTGGAAGGCCACAATAAGATCTCCCCTCCTTAGGGATTTTCAGAAAATACCTGATTCATTATCAGTGACATGGCAAAATGAAATATGAAGAGTAAAGTGCCAGAAGAAAATGTTTCCTGGCTTGGAAAGATTGACTTTGGTTTGCTGTCTTGAATGAAACAACACTTCAAGGCAGAACAACCTGAAGGAATTGAAAATAGTTAGAATGGCATTTGTTTTTTTTTTTTTTCTCCTGCTAAGGGAACAGCTGAAAATTCCACTGTGGAAGCACTGAAGAAATCAGTGTTTTTTTATCATACGTAGAATGACCCAAAACCCCAGAAAAATGGTGGCTTTTCTTTATGTAGATTTTACTTACTTCACATTTGTACCTAATTTCATATTTTGGCTGAGTTCCATAACAAAAACCCGTAAGAAGTGTCTCAGAACAGAAATATTCCATCACAGATGAAGTTTCCAACACACTTATTTCAATATCTTTGATCACAACCAAATAAAGCTCCGTTGCTATTGACACTGCAGAGTGGAGTGTTGTTGTTTGGCCAGTGACGGTGGGGAGGGGGGGGCGGGAGAGGAAATGCTATAAATGAGGAAATGACCATTTTGTCCTACTCTCACTGTCTCAAGCTTGTTTGAAGAACTGAGAAAACATGTTGAAAATGTAACAGTGAAAATATTACACATGATGAGACTTGTTACAGATGGGATGTCTGCTGTCACTGAGAGAAAAAAAGGGGCTGTGCTGCTCTGCTGGAGGAAGGGTTTGGATAGGAAACTATTCAGATCCCCCTGTGTTAGCCATAAAGAGGCTCTTTGTGCCAAATTTGCAGGTTTATGACATGCTTAAAATCCAACTGTCTGGGGCATCAATGAAATCAGAGGGATTTCAGGAGTTTTGTGTTTGCTAGGAGTTGGACTCAGTGATCATTATGGGTCCCTTCCAACTTGAGATAATTCTGTAATTTTATGGAAATGACAAGGGAGCAAAAAACCCCCAAAGAGTTAAACCTCCATTGGCTTTGGAACTAATAGATTTGAGAAAAATTTTGGAAGCCAAGGCAAACCATGAGGGAGGATTTGGAAGAGAAGGAGAAAATCAGCTTTACAAGCTGGCTTGTCTGTCTGCCCAACCATTACTGTGCGTGCGTGCATTGAAAGCCTTCTCCCTAGTCTTACCATCTCTTGGTTTTCTCTTGTATAAGAGACAAATCTTGGCTGAACCACTATTAAAAAAAAATCATTAGACTCATAGAATGCCTCACATAGAGTGGTTTGGGTTGGAAGGGATCCTTAAAGGTCATCTAGTTTAACCTCCCTGCAGTGAGCAGGAACATCTTTCACTAGATCAGGTTGTTTCTGCTCATTTTTCTAGATCTAGTGATCATAGGTTCATAGAATGGTTTGAGTTGGAAGGGACCTTAAATATCATCTGGTTCCAAGTCCCCTGCCATGGGCAGGGGCACCTTCCAGCAGACCAGGTTGCTAAGGGTCCTGTCCAACCTGGCTTGGAACACCTCCTGGGATGAGGCATACACAGCTTCCCTGTGCAACCTGTTCCAGTGTCTCCCCACCCTCAGTGTAAATAATTTCTTCTTTGCTGTTAGACTTGTCTCCAGGTTGGAAGGTTTTACGCCAGGAGAGGCCACTGGTTAAATTCATGGAACCTTTTACCATGCAAAAGTGCTGGTTCCCTGTTAGAATCATTTAGTTCCTTCGCTTTTCCATCCTAAGATTGCTTCAATCTGCTGCAGGTTTAATAGTGACACTAATGCATCTCCTATGGCTTTGAGAGTCCAGCCTGAGACCACTTGAGGGATTATGGGCATCTATTCCCTGCAAATGGAAATATCTCAGGTCAAGTACTCAAAACCAGAAGGAGTCTCAGACAGCAATTTTCAACATCAGTTGAAACATCTGAATGAAAGCTCCTTCCAAGTTTACAGGTAGGTTTTTTGAACTGAAACACAGTTCTGGAATTGAGATGAAATTCTAAGAACTGTGGGTTGTTACCCAGTGATACCTCATTGCTCTGGAAGTGCAGCTGTTGATGATTTGCAGATAGGTAAGGTTACCCTCTGCTTGCTGCAGATTGATATCAAATTCTTGTGAACAACCATTTTCAGTCCAAAATAGCTGAGCCCTAGAACTTGAGGTTCAAACAGAATACTATGAGCTCCTGTAGATGGCTGGTACAACACTCTCAGCATAACCAAAATTATTTGGTGTTAATAGCACATCAGTGGGCACTAAGATGCTCACAGATAGTAACTGTTTGCGTAGTATCATCCTTGGAGGTTTGCAAGACCCAGCTGAATAAAGTCAAATTTGATCTTGCAACCAACCTTAGGTTAAACAGCAGGTTGGACCAGTCCTTTCCAATGTGAACTACTCTATGAGTCTGTGATTATTTCTGTGGCTTTGTTACTTGCTGTGATTCCACAGAGATGAGACAAAGGAGAGAATTTAGAATCATAGAATGGTTTAGGTTGTAAGATCATCTAGTTCCAATCTCCCTAGACCAGGTTGCTCAAAGCTCCATCCAGACTGGCCTTGAACACTTCCCGGGATGAGGCATCCAGAACCCTTCTGAGCAACCTGTTCCTGTGTTTTACCACCCTTGTGGTGAAGAAATTTTTCCTTCAATCTAATCTAAACCTTTCAGTTTGAAACCCTTCCCCCTCATCCTCTCACTACACTCCCTGGATAAAGAGTACTTCCTCATCTTTCTATCAGGGCCTCTTTAATTGCTGGATAACAGCTATTTAGTCTCCCAGGAGCCTTTTCTGCTTTAGCATCCAGGCTTGCTCTGGATTGCTGAGCAAGTGCTCAGATCACTGGGAAGACATGCAGAAGGAATTCTCCTCCTCCTCTGTTAGTTGCTTAGCTCAGAAATGGCAGAAGTAGTAGAAATCCAAGTGGATGCTGTGTTTCTTAAATCAGCCACCTGCTCACCTCCCAGCAGTGAGTTTCCTGTTACCTGATTCCCTGTGGCAACTTGTTCTCCGTAGAGGAACACCATGTCAGATGTCCAGGTAGGACATGTTAGGTCAATAGAGAGAGATGAATATTTCTCTTGAACTCTCTGAATTGCTCTAAAGAGTACTTTGGATTCTTGCTAGTGACTGCATGAAGGACCCAGACACGTAAGTTGGCTGTCCAAAAATATCCTGCAAAATAATGTCACCCAGGCATCCAAAAGGTGTACACCACCTAAACAGTCCTTCCGTTTCTGATCCTCAGCCTGCATCCCATGTAGGAATGCTGATCCTATACAATCCAACAACCTGCTACAAGCTCAGCTATAATGATTTCACAGAACCATGGGATGATTGAGGTTGGAAGGGACCTCTGGAAGTCATCTTATCCAACCAGCTGCTCAAGCACAGCCACCTAGATCCAATTGCCCAAGACTGTGTGTTGACAGCTTTTGAATATCTCCAAGGAGGGAAACTCCACAACCCACTTGGGCAACCTATTCCAGTGTTCAGTCACTCTCACAGTAAAAGAAAGTTTCCTGATGTTCAGAGAGAACCTCCTGTGTGTCCGTTTGTGTTTGTTGTCTCTTGTCCTGTCAGTGGGCACCACTGAACAGAGCCTGGCTCTGTCCTTTCTGAGTCCTCTTTTCAGGTATTTACATATATTGATAAGACTTCCCCAGAATCTTCCCTTCTCCATGCTGAACAGTCTGAGATATCTCAGGCTTTCCTCACAGGAGAGATGCTTCAGTCCCTTAATCATTTTTGTAGCCCTTTGCTGGACTTTTTCCAGTGTGCCCATGATCTTTAGGATGTATTCAGGATTCCTCACAGAAGTCCTGGTCTCCAATTATGGGCTGTATTACCCAAGCTGATGATTTCACCCTTCACCTGCTTTGTTGCCTTTCTCTAGACATGCTCCAGCACCTCAATGTCTTTCTTGTAGTGAGGGGCCCAAAACTGAACCTGGGACTCAAGGTGTGGTCACTACCCTACTCCAGCTGGCCACAATATTGCTGGATGCTGTTGGTCTTCTTGGCCACCTGAGCACACTTCTGGCTCATGTTCAGATGGCTCTCAGCCAGCACCTCCGGGTCCTTTTCTGCCAGGCAGCTTTCCAGCCCCACTGCTCCAAGCCTGGGGTTGTTGTGACCCAAGTGCAGGTCCCCACACTTGGCCTGTTAAACCTCATACAACTGACCACTGCCCATCAATTCAGCCTATCTAGATCTCTTTCAGAGCATTTCTACCCTCAAACAGACCAATTCTCACACCTGATTTGGTGTCATCCTCATCCTTGACATTGGGAATGGACCAGTCTTATCTAAACAGTAAGAGTCTGCTTTAGGGTTCAGACCCTCAGCAGGCACCTGGCAGCATTTTCTCCAGATTTTTAGCAATCACACTTCCAGTCCCAGAGTAGGACTGTGTGTATTTGGTATGTGGACATATCAGATCAGGTAAGATAGTCTACAATCACAATATAATTAATCTTATCCAGTTTTAGCTATCTAGACCCCAGTAAGTTTTCAAGCATTGGTTATGACCATGAGGTGAATCATGTCTAGAAGACAGGTCATGGAACAACACTTTCTGAAGTTGCTGGGACAGGTTCTATGTTCCCCCTCGTGTCTCAGGATTTATTTTTGTTCATAGCTTGAAATTTACAAAAAGGTTTGTGTGCCTTGAGGTTTTTGGTAACTCTCCAATTCGCAACAGACTGCTGAGGTAAGAAACAAAGAGCTGTGTGTTTATTCTCTCATGCAAGAAAGAAAATCTTTCATCTTGTATATTATAAAACAACCCAATGACTGGAAGGTAAGACAAGATTAAGGACAAAGGCTGATTATTCTGCGTTTTTCTAGGTAGGATTGCTTGCTTCTTCCTCTGGAGATATTATCCTGATTATTGGAAAAGAGCCTGATTCTGAACTATATTGATGGGGAATGTAACCCAGCTTAGAAATTCCTGTGCTTCTTAAGAAGAAGCACTGGAGCCAGAGACAGAGAACCCTAGGGCTTTGAGGTGCTGGAGAGTGTCCAAAGAAGAGCAACTAAGTTGGTGAAGGGCCTTGAACAAAAGTCTTATAAGGAATGGCTGGATTTTTTTAGTCTTAAGAAGAGGAGGCTCATTGTCCTCTACAACTAGCTCAAAGGGGGTTGGAGCAAGGCAGAGATGTAGGGGTCAGTCTCTTCTCACAGGCAACAAGTGACAGGACAAGAGGAAATAGGCTCAGGTTGTGCCAAGGGAGGCTCAGGTTAGATATTAGGAAAAATTTCTTCACAGAAGGGGTTATCAGGCATTGGAACAGGCTGCCCAAGAAGGTGGTGGAGTCACCATCCCTGGAGGTATTTAAAAGACATATGGATGAGGTGCTGAGGGGTGTGGTTTAGTAGTAATAGCTTAGCAGTAGGGATGCAACTGTGGCCTCTAGGCAAGCGGTTGGACTGGGTGATCTCAAAGATCTCTTCCAATCTCAACAGTTCTATGATCCTGTGATAAAGTCCTTGGTGATCTGGACCCTTGGCATTATAGAAGGCAGATGAAGAAAACTGAACACTAAGCTTTCATCTTCTGAAATATGAAAATGTTCACCACATTTCTTGTGTTTTCCTTCTACACTCTTTTCAATTTATGTCAAACCAAGACCTTAACCATAAGAGAGCAATGCCCAGGTGTGAAGCTTGTCCATCCCTCTGTTCCTGAAAAACAAGGAAGATATCAGAAAAAAAAAAATATTACAATCTCTTCAGGTAACATCTTTGTAAACAGCATTATCTCCACCGTCAGAGGAGACCACGTGCACGTAAAAGGATGTGTTATCAAAAAATATCTGTAATGGTGACCTTAAAAAAGTACAAGAAGTGCTAATGAATTTCTTGTTATTTTAGAAAGGGACTTTCTTCTCTGTTGGTGTGAAGAGCTTCCTGAAGCAAAAACAAATGAAGCTCTTCTGTCTTTCTCTTCAAATATAAGGTAGAAAACTTTTCAGCTAAGCTTCTGCTCAGTTGTTTCCTAGTTAGTCAGAATTAGAAGGTCATGGTCTGAGAGAAGACTTTTAAAGTCTGTGCTTGAAGACTGCATGATATTAAGCAGGAGAACATAAAGACATCTCTGCAGCCATCAAGATTGTTATCAACAGCTTATAGCTATTAGGCAGAGGGAAAGCCAGGGAAGTGGCTTCCCAACGCCACTTTTGGAGTTAGTGGAGGAATCAAAATTAGGATGAGGTGTTCTCAGCTGTCTCCTCTGGGCTCATCCTTCTCATGCTTGTTGTCTTAGGCAGCAGTTCCTTCTCATTAATCTCTCTTTTAGCATATCTGGTTTCTCCAGTTTGTTTGCTTTGATTTCCTATTGTGAAGCTCTGTGTTGGAGCTGGGTGTTGATGGGATGGAGCCTTTCAAGGGCAGAGCCACACGATCCCCTCTTAAGGAGCTCATGGCAATGCTTGTAACCATCAGTCAGTACCAGCACCTCTGCTTCAATAATGACACTTTTCAGGGAGTGTGAAAAGCTGAGGTTTGGCTGGGCCTGGCTGTTTGGGATACCACAGCAACCACAGTGCAAACTAAATTGCCTTACAACTGATGCAGTTACCTCCTGCCTTCTGGAACCCAAAGGAGAATTTTTTTCCTGAGTTTCTCCTGCTAAAAATCATCCATACATTAGTGCTGGTTGGCACTGTTGGCCACACTGAGCTGTGGTGAGAAGAGGGTATGAGCTGAAGCAAGCTCTATCCTTGGTACTTGTCCAGTTTCACTATGTTTTCTTCCCTCCCCTCCCTATGTGGTTGATTTAGCAAATCTCTAGGGTAGTGCCCACTGAAGGCACAGCAGAAAGACTCCAAGTATGGACTCTGTCACACTGGAAAATTAAGCAAGGTGAAAAAATGAATGAGATATATATAACCATGTCTGGGATAAGAACTGGGAAATTAGCATTTCATTTTAATGTCTTTGTGCAAATCTTCAGCTTCTTAAACATCTTAATTCCACTTAAGAGAGAGAATACAGATATAATCATCTTGGTGGACATGAACACTAAGAAATCAAGCAGGTAGATGCTACCATTCATTATACTTTACATTTTCACATTGTCCTTTATCTGTTCTTTTTATAGTACCAGAGCTTCACATATCTGGCATGGCATCTGGAGCACCTACCTCTTCTAACTTTAAATGAGTTGACAAAACACTCCAAATTGAGGAGGCTTAGTGTCTGGCTTTTATTAGTCACATCAGATATTTCAGGTTTTCCACTTGCTCACCATGAAAACAGCTAAGGTTGTTTTTTTGTTGAGTGTCACTTTTTGTACCATGCAGGAAACAGATGCAATGAAGGTGGCCATGAGGATATTTGAGCAAGGAACAGTTAGAGTCTGACTGAAACAAAGCAAATCAGCCTGGGCATTCTTGTTACCTCTTCACTGCTTCAACACAAGAGATGCCAGCCTCTATGTAACATGAAGCCATGTGAAGCCCCTCTTCTCCCCCCAAATCCTCATTTTCAGAGAATTCTTTCTTCTAATTTGAAAAAAAAAAAAAAAAAAAAAGAAAATAAAAAACCCAACAAAACAACAACAAAAAACCCCAACACAAAACCAAAAAATCAACAAAACAAATAAATAAAAAAAACCCAAAACAAAACCAAACCCCCACACACAATCTGGAATAATTTCCTACATTAAAAGGCAGTTGCAGTAAGAAGTCAAACTCTCGAGATGAGGAAACATTGATTTCTGGGAATGACAAATAAGTGTATCAGCTTGGAGGACACACCTTAGTCAAAGCCTACAATTATAAGACTGCTTAATACTTTCTTTTTAGAATCCTGTTCTCCTGTGCAGCTGTCTGTGAATATCATCATGCAGTGATCAAAATAGGTAGGACTTCAGAGGGGGTGAACCATGACAATCAGAGGTATCGATAGATAAGAGAGTGCATGTGTGTCTAGAAGAGAGAGAAAAGATTCCAGATGTTGCTTTTCTATCCAATTTCTTGCCTGCAGTGTTGCTGTGCCCTTTGGAAGCATGAAACTGTCCCACAAATGATGGGATTCAGCTGGAAGAAGGTGGTCTTCAGCAAAGTTCACACATTGCTTGTGCAGTTGGGAAACACAATCAGGTTCAAAGCTCATTGCACTCACTGTCTAAGCTTGGAGTCTCAGGAACATGTCCATCAAGACCTTTTTTAAATGCTGAATGCTCTCTACTTACAGTGAGATTTGTCCTGGCCTCTGGGAGAATGTCTGAGGTCATTTGCTCCACGTAAGTGAGTCCTCTGCAACCTCCAAAGCCAACCATTGTGTTGTTCCCTTGATTGGATGGATGCGAGTGATGAAACAGGGTCTTACTATAATGTGTGGACAGTTCAATTAATAAGGGTCAGAGGAGAACTTTCTCTGGGTAAGTGTACTTTTGTTGAGCAGCCTCATAAACAGCTACTGTGTTTTTGGAAGAACAGCTACAGGGTATGAAATACAAACTGCTTTATGGAAATCACTCTTGCACTTCATTAGCATGTTTTACAGTCAACTTGATCCTTTCTAGGTCACCTTTCTGCTTCCTTCTCCTCCAAAGCACCAGAGAGGCACTGATCTTCAGAGGCCCTGAATAGCACAAGTGATTGGACTGGTGTGGATATCTTGGACCTTTCAATATTACAAATTTGTCAGCTGCAGTTTTTTGCTTTCACCTTTAATTGCATTCAGCTCAGACCCAAAACTTACTCTGCTCCAGTATTTATAACCTGTGCACAGTCACAGAGATAGAATCATAGAATCACAGAATTATTTCAGTTGGAAAAGACCTTTCAAATCATCAAGTCCAACTGTTTACCCAGCACTGCCATGTCCACCACTAAACCATGTCCCTCAGCACCACAGCTACACAGCTTTTAAATGCCTTCAGGGGTGGTGATTCCATCATGTCCTGGCCTTGACAACCCTCATGCTAAAGGCATTTTCCCTAATATCCAACATGTATCTCCCCTGGGACAGATTGAGGCAGTTTCCTCTTGTCCTACCATTTGTCATTTGGGAGAAGAGACCAACTCCCACCTCACTACAAACTCATTTCAGGGGGCTGTAGAGAGCAGGAAGGTCCCTCCCGAGCCTCCTTTTTTCCAAGCTAAACAGCCCCAGTTCCCTCAGCTGCTCCTCATAAAACTTGTGATCTAGACACTTTACCAGCTTCATTGCCCTTCTTTTGACTCACTCCAAAATGTCCTTCTTGTAGTGAGGGATTGGTGATGGGGTCTGAATATGGGATTGTTCAAAGACATGACAGCTCCTCTGAGTTGGTGACAGTCAAAAACCACATGGGAATTTTGGTGAGTACCCTTAGACAAAATGTGGTACCTGCATCTTCAGGGAGTTTGGTTGTTTGTAGGCAGCGCAGAGAAGCAGACATTTCTGTGGTGGAATTCATCTCACTCAAATGTAGACATCTAAAATAGGTCATCTGAGCTGTGCCTGCTCCTCCCCATTGACTGTGATGGCAGACAGGTGACTAACCCGAAAGTCTGTCTCTAAATCAACATCTAATATTAAGTGAGAAAAGGTGAAAAACACCTCACTGATTCCCAAACTGTTTTCTTCTCTAGTAATCGAGTTTCCTTCTAGAGGAAATGACGAAGTGCTCTGAAATCCTCAATAGGCTTGTGGGCTTGCTCAGAACTTTGCACTGCAAACATCCATCATTTCACGGTCATTTTTTAGTCTCAAGGTCTCCATCTCAACTTCACCCTTCTCCATTGCACAAATGGTGCTCTAGTCTAGGGTAACAATAACAAAATGGCTCATGAAAATCTAACCCAATGAAAGGATACCTACCAGTTAGCTTTTTGTGTAATATTTCACCCATAAGTTTGTCTCTTCAAGTGTCCAACCCTGTTGACTTGCATCAGTGCTCTCTTGTTGGCCAGAGCAATGCTTAATTGTCCCCATTTTAGATTGCCTTAATCTATAGCCTCTTGAATGCTGGTGTCACTGCAGTGTTTATGAGCAGCTGAGTGGGCATTAGAAAAGAACCCTCCAGAGAAAATCTTAGAGCAACCACAGGAAAATACGATTTTAAGATTATGTCTAGAATCGTGAGGTCTGACTTTTGTAGCATAGCTCAGCCTGAGTTACTCCAGCAATAATTTGAAGGATTACTCTTTATACGCTAAGAGGCTTGGGGACTCATCAAAAAGATGTAAAAAGTCCTGAGACATGACTTCTATTCTGAATAGAATAGAAGGGTCATCTTTAATAATTCATGCTCAAGGAGGAAAACCTCAAATTTCTCATATTTTTAAAAATTTCTTTAGCTTGGCTTACATGAAATGCATCCTGATCTTTCTACATTCAGCTTTTCATTTTCTCGCTCTGTATTTCCTTCCTGAGCACCACACCAATTTTCTCACTCATACACTAACATTTCTTGGTTAGTGGCTAGATTTAGAAACCTCCAGGTTACTGCAGCTGTAGAACATCTCTGAATATTTTGTACCCCTACTGTTTGCATTTACAGAATTGTAGAATCACAGAATGATAGTGGTTGGAAGAGACTTCCAGAGATCACCTAGTCCAACCCCCCAGCTAAAGCAGGTTCACCTAGGTCAGATTGCACAGGAACACATCCAAGCCAGTTTTGAAAGTCTCCAGAGACTCCACAACCTCTCTGGGCAGCCTGTTCCAGTGCTCCATCTTCCTCACATTCAAGCAGTTTTTCCCTAAAACTTCTTTAGAAGATCTTCTTTTTGCATTTCTGCAAGGAAGACTCCAAATCTGTACAACTGAGAAATCTTTTTAACTGCCATGGGAAAGACGCTAGACTAAGGTTATCTGAGAACTGAAGTGCAGCCATTTACTTTTATTTCTGTGGTATGCTCTTTAGCCCCAGTTCTAGGAACACCTACAACACCTTCCTATAAGGTGGCAAATTCAGATCTGACTCAGCAAAATTCATACAGCTGAGGTTAGCTGTGCCTTCACTGAACTAAACTAAGGCGATGAACTGTGCCTTCCTACACAGAAGCATCGAACCCCCATCTAATCTGGAAACAGTCAAGGTCAGAGTGAATGGGGTTCTGAGTGACCTGATGTAGCTGAAGATGTCCTTACTCACTGCAAAGGGACTAAATGACCTTTACAAGTCCTTTCCAACTCAAACCGTTCTGTGAACCTGCTCATAAATGCGAAGATGATGTAGAAAGATGTTTTATGACAGAGAATCAGAGAATGATTTAGATTGGAAAACACCACTCTGGTGTTGCCCTTCATCATCATTCCTCAGTCTGAAGTTGCTCAGTTTTTTCTTTTGGGAAATAATGTGCTACATCCCCTTGTCATTCTCATTGCTTTCCTCTGAACCGTCTTCTGCTGGTCCATGTTTTTCTCAATGCGTAGTGCCCACTGCTGGGCACAGCATCCTATGCGTGGCTTTATTGTCACAGCAGAATGATAGGGATTGCTTTGCTTGTGTTCTGCATTTCAGAATTAGATTTGTATATTTTATGCATGATTTCACCAACTGGTCTTCTGCATCTAAGCCCAGGTTTATTTTCAGGAGAACAGCCATCTAGTCAGTGATGCCACTACTCCACTTGACAGGCTGATTTCTTCTCCCTACATATAACATTTGCATTTAATCTTTAAATTGTCTTTTTTTTTTTTTTTTTTTGTCTAGTGTATTGAGGTCACTTTGCATTTTCTTCCAGCTATCTAATATATGCATAGTCTCTCCTGGCTTAGCATCTTCTGCAAATGCAGTAAAGATTGTCTATAGTCGTCAAATAGATGACTGGAAAATGCTGAATAGCCTAAGACCCACAGTATGACCTGGGGAGCTCCTTTCAATACATCTTTCTGACAGTTAATTGTTCCACTCAATATGCTGTTCTGTTTGACACTGCTTTGAACCATTTTAAAGGCACTTTCTTCTCAGGGATTTTACAATCAATTTTGTACTCACCTTATAATTCACATAGGTTACATTTCCTTATCTTGACAGAGAGTGTAAAAATTCTTACTAAAGCAAACAGAGAGGATGTCATGGGTAAGGAGCCCACTACAGAGGCTGCCTTAAGAGTTAGGCACTTCACAGAATTGAGTGTACTTGATTAACTGTAACTCAATGGTAATAAAAAGGACAAATATGATCCCGCATTTATCCTAGAATTATTTTGGTTGGGTAAGACTTTTAAGATCATCAAGTCCAACCACTGTCTAACTCCATGAATGTCTGGTGCTAAATCATGTTCCTCAGCACCACATCTCTGTGTCTTCAAACACCTCCAGGTATGGGGATTCAACCACCTCCCCGGGGAGCCCGTTCCAGTGTTTGAGAACCCTTTCAGTGAAGAGGTTTCTTCTAAAGATCAGCCTAAACCTCCTGTAGTGAAACTTCAGGCCATTTCCTCTTGTCCTATCACTTGTTGCTGAAGTGAAGAGATTGACTCCCACCTGATGGCAACCTCCTTTCAGGGAGTTGTAGAAAGTGAGGAGGTCTCCCCTGAGCCTTCTTTTCTCCAGACTAAACAACCCCGGTCTTGAAATTTTCCTGCTTAGGTCAGAGAAATGGTGATTGCAAATAAGAACATCTACAGAAGAAAATTAACTGGGGAAGCATGAACGAGCCCAATCTAGGCATGACTCTGTTAATGAAGTTGTGGCATTACTCACTACATGGAAACTAAATACATCAGGAGTTTTTCAAGTAAGCAGGAAGTTCAGCCAGGACTTAGGAGAATAAGTTTAAAAACTAAGTTTCCTCCAGATCTGCTTATGAGACAGTTTTATTACAATAACAAAAGTGCTTGGCATTTGATTCCCACAGGGAAATGCTTGGGAATGTTTTGGTTGTTGTATTCTAACCTAATGATTTTGGAGAACAGCACCAACAACTGCAAAAGCCAACAAGATGTTGGAATTTGTCACTGTGAGAGGGACAGAGAAGATAATTTTGCTGCCATATAAAAAGTTGGTGGGTCTACATGTGGGCTAGCTGATTCCATTGTGGTCTCTGCATCTTGAGAAGGGTGTAGTAGAACTGGAGAAAGTTCAGAAAGGAAAACTAAAATAATCATGGGAATGATGCAGTTGCCTTATAAAGGAGAGACAGCAAAGGTTTATTCAACATGAAGAGAGGGAGGATATGGGTAGGTTTGAGTCCCCACCTGCAGTACTGTGTCCAGTTCTGGAGTCCTCAGCACAAGAAAGACATGGACCTGCTGGAGTGGGTCCAGAGTAGGACACGAAAATGGTCAGAACAATGTATGTAACACCTCTGGTATGAGAAACAGCTGAGAGAGCTGGGGTTGTTCAGCCTGGAGAAGGCTCTAGGGAAACTTTATTTCAGCCTTCCAGTATTTAAAGAGAGCCTATAAGAAGGATGGGGACAGACTTTTTACTGTGGCCTGTTGTGACAGGAAAAGGGGTGATGGTTTTAAACTAAAAGAGGGGAGATTCAGACTAAAGAAAAGAAATCAAGGTTTTACACTGAGGGTGGTGAAGCACTGGTCCGGGTTGCCTGGAAAGGCAAAAAAAAAGCTCCATCCCTAGAAATATTCCAGGTCAGGGTGCTTGGGACTCTGAGCAACCAGATCTGCTTGAAGATGTCTCTTCTGACTGCAGAGGGGTTGGACTAGATGACCTCTAAAGGTCCCTTCCAAACCAAAACATTCTAGGATTCTATGATTCTAGGTTAGCTGTATCAGAGAGGTGAAGGATGTGGTGAATGCAGACCATTAGCCACCAAATCCCACAGTAGCAGAACTAGGAGACATTTAGTAGAACATCACTTAAAAACAGATAAAAGAAGTTCCATGTTAGAACAATGCTTGCTGCCAGAGAAGGTTGGGGATGCCAATAGCATTGGCAGGTTGTCATAGTTTAACCCCAGCCAACAATTAAGCACCATACAGCTTCCCAGTGGGATGGGAGCAGAGAATTGGATGGGTAAAAGTGAGAAAATTCATGGGCTGATTTCTCAAAACAGTTTAATAATTGAAATACAATGATAATAATGATGATGGTGATAATAATAATGGTAATTAAAAGAAAAATAACAAAGAGAGACAAATAAATCCTAAGAAAGACAAATCCAGACTGTAGCTCCATACCAGCTGCTATGAAGAAAAGTAACTCTATCCCAGCCAATATCAGCATAGATTCAAACAGGGATGACACAATTGGACAGCAGTTGTGTAAATAGATCCAAAAGTCATTGGCACAAATGCAGCCTTTAATGCAAAATCTGTGGACACCAGGAGAAACGAGGGGACTGGAAGTAGCCTGGTTTGAGTGCCCTCATGGACTAGCACCTGCCAACCCCACTGCTGTGGGCAGGAACAATTTCTGCTACACCGTGCTGCCCTGTCCAGCCTGGCTTTGAACTCCTCCAGGGAGGGGGCATCCACAACCTCCCTGGGCAACCTGTCCCAGAGTCTCACCACCCTTACTATAAAAAATTCTTTCTTATATCTAGTCTAAATCTACCCTCCTCAAACTTCAATCCGTTTGCTCTTGTCCTGTCACAACAAATCCTTGCAAAAAGTCCTTCCCCGGCTTTCTCATAGGCCCCCTTTGGGTACCGGAAGGCTTGCTACAACGTCTCCCCAGAGCTGCTTTTCCTCCAGGCTGAAGAGCCCCAGCTCTCACAACCTGTCCCCACAGAGAAGGTGCTCCAGCCCTCTGATCATCTTTATGGTCCTCCTCTGGACCTGCTCCAACAGTTCGATGTCCTTCTTACACTGGGGGCACCAGAACTGGACGCAGTACTCCAGGACAGGTGTCTACCACTGCTTTGAACTAGGAAGGGTTGCAAAAAGATCATAGCTTTTCCCTTTCACAAAATCACAGAATCACAGAATGGTAGAGCTTGGAAGGGACCTGTGAGTGCCAAGTACAGGGACATGATCACTTCCCTTCTCCTGCTGGCCACACAGTTCCTAATACAGGCCAGGATATTGTTGGCCCTTTTGGCCACCTGGGCACACTGCTGGCCACCTGGGCACACTGCCGGCTCATCTTCAGTTGGCTGTTGGCCAGCACCCTCAGGTCCTTTTCTGCTGGGCAGCTTTACAGCCACTCTTTCCCAAGCCTTTATCATTGCATGGGATTGTTGTGACTGAAATGAAGGACTTGGTTCTTGGCCTTATTGAACCTCATCTATTTGGCCTCAAGCCATCAATCCAGCCTGTCCAGATATCCCTCTGTAGGGCCTCCATACCCTCAAGCAGATCAACACTCCCACCCAATTTGATGTTATCTACCAAACTTATTGAGGATGCCCTCAATCCCCTTGTCCAGATCATGGATAAGATACTCAACAGGACAGTTTAACAAGACCTGTAAAAAGAAGATGCTCTTATTTCCCTCCATCACTTTCCAGGTTTCCACTGAATTTCCACAGTGCCTCCCCTCCTTTGTTGCCACGCACCTCTGTTGCTAACATCAAATGTTAATCATGTAAATGATAATGCTAATTATGTTTCTTTTCTCATAAGCCCCTGCTCTCTGTGCCTAGATAACTTGCCTGTTGCTGGTCCCTCTGTTCTCACTCTCCCCATCCCTGCCTTGCTCTGCTTTGGGTCAGTAGCCTGCAGAGGCAGCATGGGTTTTTCCTGGCATCCTTCAGCAGCTGACCTATTTCACGACGCGGACCTAACTAATTGCTCTCACAAGAGGTAGTCAGTTTTTTTCTTGACCTTTAAAAGGTCTCAGTGCCAAGTTAAGGGTCTTCCTCATGCAAACTGTGCTTGTAGCAATTAGTCACCTTGGGTCACCCTTCCTTCCAGTACCAAGTGTCTGCACACTGCGTGTTCTTGCTAGGATAAAAACTCACCATTTCTAACAAAATCTTAGTGGCTATTATCCACCTATGCTGAGACTTGCTGCTTGAAAGCAAACAGTTGCATGAAAAAGTGTGTGTCTCAGCTCACCCGGCTGAAAAAAAGACCTTTTTTCAGCAAAAGAAAAAAATACAGCTTGTGGACAATCTGTGCCTGCAGCCCAAACTCCTGTCCTCTGTTCAGTGTTTGCAATCATTAATTGACTGGCAGGATTCTGAATAGATGAGAGAGGAAGATTGGGATGAAAGACTGCAGAAAAATCCCCCATCTCTGTCTCCATCATGCAAAGAGCTATGGAATTAAATAGTATGACCAGGCAAGAAATAGATGTTGGGGAGTAAATCCCTGCACCTCCAAAGAACAGATTCCATGGCTAGTAGGGGAAGGACAAATTGTGATTAAAGGTCTGGGATTTCTTTCTGGGCAATGTAACAAATATGTTTTACCAGCCCATATTCCTCATATGCAATGCATATATCCAAGTATCTTGGCAAAAGGTGAAGAACTGGAGTCTAAGACTTTCAGAAAGATGTTTCAAGAAGAAATCTCTCTTACTGCTTCAGTGGGTTTTGGTATGAGTGTTTCCTGTAATCCTATTTAAAATGGAAATGATTTGGTACTAAAGTAAAGGCAGGAAGTATCTGTGGAGCATGGAGCATCCCCTGGGAGCAAAACATTTTACCCACAGCAGTTGCTCCAGAAGTCTTACTTGTTCTGTGTGCCCAGCTGCATTTGAGTCTGGGCAGTAATCTCCTGACCAAAGCCTCATTTCCAACAAACCCTTCAAAAGGACTTCTCATCTGCTTCAGTGAAGCTGAACAAAAGCTTTCATGAAAAGGGCGAAGGGAGGTCTATCAGGAGAGACCAGGAGCTGTAGCATCTCTTCTGTCTACTGCTCTCATGAGTGCTGCTTAGAGTCTTGTATGCTCCTTTCCACATGCTGGGGGAGAAGATGGACATGTTTGCAACTTTGCAGAGATATGGCATCATTTGTCCCTCAAAAGGTCTGGTTTGGGTCTCACTCAAAAGAAGCTCCTCTGTGTCACCTGCCTTCTTGGGACCATCATCCTTACACATATGAAGAACAGAGATAGTAATAGAGCATCCTCTGCATCTGTGGCTACTACTGATGGATGCAGCTGTTGCTGCAAGTATCACAGCTATTTCTTTGCATGCATGTCTATCCCAACTAATTTTCTAGGTACTAACAAAAAATAATGTCTGTGGAAACAGCTGAAGGAAAAATACATAAATTGTGATCGTTCCTTGATAACTTCTGATTTTTTACTGATGTTTGGAGGAACCAGTTTCACTGAAGCATATCAAATCCAGACAATTTAGGAGCAAGAGAAATGCTTTCCAAACCTGCCAAGCCTCACAGATTTTTTTGGATCAAATTGTCCATCCTTCAGAAGCTCAGCTGTCACTCAGAGAAACTGCAGACATGCATACATCAGAAAACAAATAAAGTGTGCCAAAACGATACCCCCATGGGACCTTTTCTTGCTTAATGGAGCCCACAGACAGTGTCTTCAGTCCGATGTCGTACACTGGACAAATGTCTTACAATGATGGTCCCTCTCAAATGCCTCTCCAATCACAAATTTTGGGTTGAGTGGCTGCACAAACCCCACATAATCTTGCCCCCCCTCTACTGACCTCAGCTGTAGTGGAACAGCTCTGGAATCAGTAGCTCTGATGTGTCAAACCACTTCCTACACAAAACGACAGGCTCCGCCACACTGCACATTAAGTTTGATTTCCTGGATAAGAGCTACTGATACCTGAACAGAGAGCAGCCTTTATTCTCTCTTGGGGAGCCAGCCAGCAAAATTAATCTTTGCTGACCAAAGAGCAAAGTCCTTTCTGTGCACACAGGGGGATAGTCCCCACTAGTCTAACCAGGCAGTAGAGAGCTCCATGTGGCTTGGTCCTCACCAGCTCATCGCTTCTGAGAAGCTTCCCCATTCTCAGTGTTGCAGAGAAAAGATATGAACAAGTTCCATGGAGCTCAAGTGCCTTTTGATGTGGCTCTTGTTTGGATCGATCAAGGAAGGCAAGACAGGTAAGGGACTGTTTCTGCTTCCTGGGGAGGGAAAATTTGAGTTGCTTTTTTGTGGTGGATGCTGGAGGATGTTCGCATCATCCTGACTCCTTTCAAATAAGGAAAGTTTTTAAGAGCTTAAGGAATTTGTGATTCTAAGGAAATGAGAGAAATGGGGTTTGTGCCCACAAACCATCACTGCAAACAGCGCGGAGCACTACAGGATATTTTTCATCTGACTAATGCTTGTATCGTCCAACCCATCATTGGAACAGTGGGCAGATCAAAGCAGCCTGGTACACCTTAGGTAGCTCTTTGAATTGTTTTCTTTTTATTTTTTTTTCCATTTTGCATGCAGTGTTAGGAAGTATAAAAATAGGCACTGAAATATCACTACCTCTGTAGGTAAAACTGATGGCAACGCTATGAGTTAGAAGGTGTCACTATAGATACCAAGCATTCTTTCAGCCATACCTCCCAACCAGTAGTGACTATAAACTGTGAAGGAAGGCAGCTAATTCATTCAGAATAATTTTACATGTGTATAAATTGTGGTACTGCTTATATTTGGCTTATTTCTTGTGACAAGTGTGTGCACTGAGAAATGGTCTGGTGATATATTAGCATATTTGAATGTAAACTGTTTTGTTTAGAGGGGGGGGGAAAGCCTTTCCATTCTCAGTGCTCCGTAAGTGTGATGTTTCTTTCTGCTGCTGCTGTGTTCAGGTTGAGAAGTATGAGTAGATACATGCCTATGGCAAGCTCTCTGGTGCCATACCTGCTGATGGAGCATCTTGAGAAGGGCTGTGAATTTTATTAGGGATTGGGTATCTCAAAGGAAGATCGTGTTACTTAGAACCAAACCCATTAATGCAGGAAATGTCTTCACAAATGTTTAACCCCCAGGTGATTTTATTCTTGTTAAAGTATTTTGCCAGTAGACACTGTACCTTTTTCCTTGAAGTGGTGTTTTCATTGCCAAATGAAGTGCCAATGCCCATGGCAACGTTGAAGTGCTACGTGCAAGAGCATCGCTGCGAGAAGCTCAGCCAGGGCTATGTAACTAGGATCGGTTCTGGGATGAGTCAGGTCCCCTGTACCACACTTTCTGTATTACTGTGCCTGGGACATGCTGTGAGATTTCTTGTTGGCAAGTCTCATTTATCAGAAATCTTTATGGTTTATGGAAAAAAACTAAGGGGTGTTAGAGCAGTTGCATTTTATGCTATTGAATGAGAACTAATTCTCTGATGAATGAATAAATGCATAGTGTTGCATTCTTCACAGTATCACTAAGCTCCTCTTTCCTCAGCTTCCTGTAGTTATTTAGTTATTTCCAATGTCTCATCCAATATTTAAACATTATATATATATATTACATACATATATATATATATATAATTTCTCCCTGCAAATAATGTGCTAAGATAGAAACACCACCTTGCACCAATTCAGTGTATGTTATTGTTGAGATGCTTCAAATATGCCTCAAGTATTGTGGCTATAAGACTGTTTCTAAATTAAAGGAATTTTTAAGTTCCTTTAATTCCTTAGGGGAATCAGAAAGGACACCTGGGAGAAGACATAAACAAAGAAAAGGGAAAGAAGCTAGGTTAAACTGGTCAAAAGTCAACTATAGTTCAGTACATACAGTGCTATCCATATTATTTTACCTTAGTCTTTTCAGCTCATCCCAGCATGGCAAGCTCAGTTTTGTAAATAGACCCTACCATAGATGTTGCCTGCAAAAAGGTGTCTGGCAAAATGCACTATCAGAAATAAATATAGTTAGGAAAAAAAGAAAATAAAAAGCCTTTGTTTTGCAGAACAGTTTCAATGCTAAATCTCAAAGTACTTTGAGTGGCTAAAGTTCTCTGATATGTATGTCTGGAGAAACTAAGACATGAGGTGATCATTCATCTATTAAAAATTAAGCCAGACCTTAGTGCTAAAGAGGAGAAGAGAACTAGATGCTGATTTTCTTGTGAAGAGCATCACATTTATCTCATTTACTCTGCGCAGCAGCGGAACCTCCAAGCTGCAAAAATGGATGAAGCTAGAAGTGTGCTAGGCGAGGGTCAAATACAAGATAAAAGCTGGTCTGTGCTCCTACAAACTTTCCATCTTGCTATTCATCTTACAGGAATACCCTGAATAGATTTGCAAGTTAAACCTGGAAAGGATTAAAACTCACAAAAGAAAGAACTTTGTTCAGCTGAATTTCGTTCACACAAGATGGGTACCAGATCTCAGTAATTTAAATGAGAGGCATTTCTTTCCCATTATACTTGCATATTAGTACTTGCTCCCATGGATTTGAAATGCAATGCAGAATAAATTAAGGTTGTCAAACACATACAAGTGTTTAAGGTCAACCAGAGAGCAAATACCTTTATAAACATTCCAGCTATAGTGGCTTTCAGCTGCAAAGTACCCAGTATACAGCTGCAATTAAAAAAAAAAAAGTTTGAAAAATTGTTGAATGATTGTTACCCTGCTGAGCAAAAGCAAATGTTGCAGACAAAGATCCTGCAGTATCTGCTTCTGCCTTCAGATGAAGAAATCTTCTCCCCACCTCATCAGAGATGAGATTATACGTCCTCTCCTATCACAGAGAAAAATCCACTCTAGCTACTGCTAGGAAACCACTACCTTTGCATATTGTTGCCTTCAGAATGCTGCAATTCTGTTCTCTCTGCTTTCTTCCTCAGTGTTCAGCTTTGATGCTCCTGCTTTTCCCATTGCATTAACTGTATCTTCAAAGCTAAGCTTTTGGATGTTTCCTACCTATGGTTTACATCTCCTAATCCTGGTCCAGAGTCTTGGAACAACCTAGCTTGCTAAGTCTTTGCTCCATCTCCTCCAATGCTTCTCCAAAATTCACATCTCCAAAGGTGTTTTGTGACTTTCTTCACTTGACTCCCTTTTCCTCAGCCACCTCAGGGTAGCAGCACTCTGTCTTATGCTACTTTTTCTTTGTGAAAGTGACAGGACCAGAGGGAATGGTTTCAAGCTGTGCTAGGGGTGGTTTAGGCTGGATATTAGGTAATATTTCTTCACTGACAGAGTTATCAGACATTGGAATGGTCTGCCCAGGGCAGTGGTGGAGTCACCATCCCTGGAGGTGTTTAAGCAGTGTGTGGACCTGGCACTTAGGGACATGGTTTAGTGTTGACCCTTCAGTGCTGGATCTTTGAAGTCTCTTCCAAGTGGATGTATTCTGTGCTTCTGTGATTCCATTCCATGCAACCCTCTTCATTTGGAAATTTTTTTCCTGCATTTACAAGGTCAGAAAAATCACCAACATGGACAACTAATTTCCATCCCACTTTTGAGAGCTCCAGTGAAAATGACCATTCTAAGGCCAGAAGCCAAATGAGAAGAGTCCTAAAGCCACGATTGAAATCATAAGAGTCCCAACAGATCTTTTTACCCTGTTACTCAATACTGGGACCTGTGCTTGTCAAGCCCTTCAATTCTTTTCGGAGAGGATATTCCCAACCCAATAAAAGGCAAGGCTGAGACAGTTCCAGGGAAAAAAAAAAAAAAAAAAAAAGGATCTAAATTTCTGTTGTTTAAAAAGCTGATTTTCTTTCTCAGGAACGTGCTTTACCCCTTAGATAAAAACACCAAAGAGGCAGGTGTTACTGAACTCACATATTTAGGTAAAAATGTAGCCAAACCTGTTCAAAACCCAAATGTCACACACCAGACCAAGACTTTTACATATGATATTCTCCAAATCAGATTCTCTCTTCTGCTATCATACCATGTGCAATAGGTGCCTTTAAAGAGGCTGAGCTCTGTGGCTTTGCCACAGAACCAGGAAGTTTATGAACACCCTGAAACAAAAGAATAAGAAAAACATTCCCCATTTTGTACACAGTGCTACACAGTGCGCTGTGCTTCAGCTAGTTTCCTTCCCTCTCTCTGCCTTAAGAAACACTCTCTCTGTTTCCTAATGCTCCCACTTCCAATTCCACATTTGCTGTCCAAGTCCCCATCGCAGCTTCCCTGCCAGGCAGGCATGAGATTTGTCTTGTCTAACTTCCTTATCTGTCAGCACTGTCTTCATAGAAACATAGAATCATAATTCTAAAATAGTTTTGGTTGGAGGAGGGCTTTAAGATCATCAAGACCACCTGTTAACCCAGCACTGCCAAATCTACCACTAAACCTTGTCCCTCAGCACCCCATTTATACAACTTTTAAATACCTCCAAGGTTGGGGCCTCCATCACTTCCCTGGGTAGCTTGTTCCAGGGATTGACAACCCTTATGGTAAAGACATTGTTCCTAAAATCCAACCCAGACCTCCCCTGGTGCAACTTGAGGCCATTTTCTCTTGTTCTATCACTTGATACTTGGGAGAAGAAACTGACTCCCATCTTGTTTCAACCTGCTTTCCTGTCCCATAAGGATGATCTCTTCTCCAAGCCTGTTTCTTTTAAATTGTGTGCTTGGTGATTCTATCTGCACTGTATTTCTGTCTCTCACATTGCAGACTCATTATTGCTCAGCTGACTTTGCAAGATAATGTCTTTGCAATCTACAGCAGAGCTAACCAAAACCTCACAGACAAATTTCCATAACCTTCAGGTCTGCAGCCCAGCCCGACAGCTGGGATCTATTGCCAGTTTACGAATCCACATAGACCATAAGTGACATTAATCAGAGAGGAAAGAGGCAGGCAGAGCTGTAGCTAGCTTGTTAACAAACCCTTTGGGAATAAATTTGGAAGTTAGAAAAAGTTCATTACCATTTCAGTCCAGTTGCTGGTATCAGTTCCTTCTCTTCACTCCTATGAGTTTCATCTTCAAGAACATGCTCTATTTAGAGAGCACGTAGTTTCAGACAGCACACAAACCCCCCAGGGCTGAATTAGCTTTTGAGGCACATCTGGAGAAATGTCTTCATTTTGTCACAGTTTGATTTCCTGGTGTCTCTGGGGGCAGGCTCTTAAGGTGTCTCTTCATTTCTGAACTGGGCAGGTGTGTGAAATGCTGGCTTCTTCCACTGCTTCTACCCAGATCTTCAGAACAGCTGGTTTCCTACTGATGCCTTCTTACTACCTCTGGAAAATGCTCCTATTTTTGTACCTTGCTGTGTTAACTTGCCATCAGAATAGCGGCAGCGCTGGTGACACACACAGCCACATGACAGAGGAAATTATGAGTTTAGGTTATCATGGCATGACTCACCCTCTGTGTTTACCTAAAAATACCTGTTAGAAATTTTCCCCATTCACTTCTTCTGGGCAAAATGGGTTGCCCTGATAGCATGTCTAACGTTGCTCTGCCAGCTCAGAAATATTCAGGAGAGCTTTGTAAGTCCTAACCCTGCCAGCACATCGATGAGCAGTTTTGTGTTGGGTCAGTAATGCACCTGAATGGGAAACCTCGGCGGAAAAGCCCAAGCACTGAAGGAACTGGTGGTGATTTAGTGAGTTTCTATCTCCTAATCCTAAATAATGATGTTAGGCGCTAAGGATAACCAAAGCCAACCTCAATAACTCCTATGTGACATCTCATAGCTTATGTGGAGGTCATAGATGTTTCAAAACACCTCAGATGGCATCAGGAACTGTTCCTTAAGTAGGAATAGCAGAAATGTCACCTATCTTGTGGCTCAAATGGCAAGACTTGCAGATCTAATAAGGCATGACAAAGTTAATTTGGAGACCACACCAGAAGGTGCAATAACTGCTTTTTAACATCCATGTTTCAAGGATGCATATCATCTGAATTATAGTATCACAGTATCACAGTATATCAGAGGTTGGAAGGGATCTCAATAGGTCATCAGGTCCAACCCCCCCTGCCAGAGCAGGATCACTTAGGGTAGTCCACACAGGAATGCATCCAGGTGGGTTTTGAAAGTCTCCAGAGAAGGAAACTCCACAACCTTTCTGGGCAGCCTGTTCCAGTGCTCTGTCACCCTCACTGTAAAGAAGTTTCTCCTCATGTTGAGGTGAAATCTTCTATGTTCAAGTTTGAACCCATTGTTCCTTGTCTTATCACTGTAAACTACTGAAAAGAGCCTGGCCCCCTCCACTTGACACCCACCCCACAGACATTTATACACATTTATGAGATCCCCTCTCAGTCTTCTCTTCTCCAGACTAAATAGCCCCAGGGATCTCAGTCTCTCTTCATAGGGGAGATGCTCAGTCCCCTAATCATCCTTATGGTTCTCCATTGGATTCTCTCCAACAGGTCTCTGTCTCTCTTGAACTGGGGAGCCCAAAATTGGATGCAGTATTCCAGGTGTGGTCTCACCAGGGCAGAGTAGAGAGGTAGAACTTCCCTCCACCTAATACCAAGGTCATGTCTCCATTCACTATGTGATAATATTCAAAACCAGTTCTAATTGACAGTCTTAATTCCCAACCAACTGCAGAACAGAAAAAAAAAAATCAAAGTTAATCTCCCCTAAAAATGTAAGGAGGTCAGAAATCTAGTCAAGGAGTAAATCTAGGAAAAATCTTTGCTTTGAGGGTGGCAAAGCACTGGTACAGGCTGCTCAGAGAGATTGTGGAGTCTCCCTCTGGATGCATTCAAAAACATGCCTGGATGTGTTCCTGGGAGATTTATTCTAGGTGGACCTGCTTTGGTGGGGGGAGGAGGGAGGTGGACTAGATGACATTTAGAGGTCCATGCCAACCCCTGCTGCTCTGTGATTCTTTGATCTATGCTGCCATTCCCCAGTTTCCTGACTTCTTCCCATTCTTCGGCTCTTTTATTATCCACACAGCAGGGATGTTATCTTTAGGGTACAAGGCATGCCATTCCTTTGAGCACAAAGACTGAATGAAGTTCTAAGGATGATTCACTCCAGAGCTCATTCTATGTAGGCAATATGGTCCAGACCTCATCAGGCCTGCTCCCTCTCTGCACCACCTCCCCATAGTATGCTGGTAGGTCCAGTGCCAGGAAACACCTCTGCACAGCTATATGCCATCACCTATGGCTCCTCAGCTTTGAGGGATACTTATTCTTCCCTGGTGGGGTTTGGAATATAACAGTTAGCTTGAACCTGTGGTACTGCTAACCATCAAAGTACAGGCTGCTCTTCTGGGACAAGCTACAGCTTCCATTCTCACATAGGCTTCACTATGTAGTCATACTCAAGAATTATTGTCTCATCTACTGCCAAAGTGCCTGCAGTCCTGGCTGATAATCAGAACTTGTTTGTACAAGTGTGGTACTTGCTGACCATTACCAGCACAGGAAGGATCCAAACATAAAGCAAGAAAGTACAGCAGTAATACCTAACAACACGTTGGGCACCTACCTGCTCTTGAAAGATAAGTAAAAGACTACTTAAAGAAAATCTCCTCTGAAGATACATAAAATTCTTAAAGGCAATGAAGAGGAGAAATGGCAATGGATATCTTAGAACGCCTGTGTTCATGCTTGGTTCCTCCCAGTGTGAAGACTAGTACAAGAACAAACCAAAAAGCTGCTGACTTCAGTGTCAAACATGTTGGTGAGGAGGTCTAGCATGGGCAAGAAGCCAATGTTTTGAAAGTTTATGAAGCATGTCCAAAAAAAAGGCAATGAAGCTGATGAAGGGTCTAGTGCACAACTCTTATGAGAAGCAGCTGAGGAAACTGGGATTGTTTAGCCTGGAGAAAAGGAGACTGAGGGGAGAGCTTCTGGCTTTCTAAAACTAACTGAAAGGAGGTTATAGTGAGGTGAGGGTCAGTCTCTTCTCCCAATTAATGAGTGATGGGACATATAGGAAATGACCTCAGGTTTATCAGAGGATATTTAGGCTGGACATTAGGAAATATTTCTTCACTGAAGGGGTTGTCAAGCCCTAGAACAGGCTGCCCAGGGGGGTGGTGTGGTCTCCGCTGCTGGAGGTATTTAAAAGATCTGTAGATGTGGTGCTGAAAGACATGGTGGGACTCAAGAATCCTTTCCAACCTGAGTTATTCTATGATTCTATGGCAGTCAATAAGGAGAAGGTTCTTGAAAATGGGAGCAAAACATTTGATGTTACAGCAAAGCATCTGGAAGTCAAGAGAGGGAAGCAAACAGAAAGTTACAATGAGAGCTAGGAAATTAATTCTTCCAAATGCTTTCTGGATCAGAGGCAGAGACTACAGTGGTTTAGATGTGAGAAGACAATAATTTGAGTGCTGTGAATGAAATCAAAAGGTTGGATCCTAGCAATTTTGTGCAAAATGCAGCTGCAAAGTGAATGAGTTGATCCAACAGCTTCAGCCTGATGGGTATTGCTCACCATCACCCACGTGCACCGTGTCTGTGCAATCCTTACCTGATGCATGCAAGTACAGAAGAACCATAATTCATTTGATCATCAAGGAAAAGAATGGTTGTTGCCCTTTATGATGAGTAGGTTAAATGCTGTGGGTTTTCTTAAGAAGTGACTAAAGAGTTGTAAGTTTGAGTGCTTTGTGCTGAGATTCAGATCTGCAGTCTGCTTCAAAGAGGCTTTTGAAGTCTCGAGGGAAACATGCTTTTAGCTTTCAGGGAAAGTGAGAGTACATGGTCTCAGCTTGCTGCTAATCTGATAACTCTTCAATTTTAATCACCCTGACAGTCTGTGGTAAACCATGTGGTTAACTATTTCGGGTACAGCCTCTCAAAGCCACAGCCTGCTGTAGTTTACAAGGACAATTCTTTGGTAACACAGAGAAACAAGGGAATTAAAATATCCCCAAGGCAGCTTAGCTGTTAGGGCACTCAATACCTCTCGTTGTTGCCTTCTTCAAACTTTGTCACTTTTACTCAGCAGCAAGATAAAGAAAAGTGGAAAGGGCAGAAAATATCAAAGGGAGAAAATGATGGGTGGCCCTGAAAGAAAAGGGCATTGCAGGACTGCTTCAGGGAGTTGCTGATTGGGTTGCTGTTGGCAAGGCATGGCTTTGTTTCCAGGAGAAGGAAACCTAGGAGTCAAGGGCAGATGCTAAATGATGAACAGCTATCAGAGATTCAAGGGCCTTTCACAGTTGTTTCTGCAGTTGCAGAATGTATTAATTATGGCTGCAGAAAAATGTGAAGATGTGATGACTGAGGGATGTGGCTTGTAATAGCTGTTACTGGTATGCATAAGCATAAAGGGCCATAGATCATGCACCCAACCATCCCAAATGCCAGCTCTGATGCAACCAGTCAGCTCTGCTTTTGAGTTTCTCAGCCTTTAGGCCTTAAAGTATCATTAAGCAGTGCCTTTATCATCTTCTGGGTCTTCAGTTCAGCTTCAGTGGGCTTTTCAAGTGCACTGAAATGATCTAAATTAATTCATTCCAACTGATTGAGAAGTATATTTAGATGTGATTTGTTGATGACACAGCACTTCACGTCCTTGTTTTGGGACAAGTTATATTTAGATTTGCAAACTTATTTCACAGTAAACTGCTCTTTGGAGTGCTCAGACAGAACTGAGTCTACTCCCCTTTCCAATGTTTGCTTCTAGATAATTGCAACTTTTAATAACTTAGTTTTGCTTTCTATGCATCACTCCATAGACTGAGGGCTGCACACTCTGGTGTGGGCAGCAGCTCTACAATATGGCCTCACAATAGGGCCACAAAAGTGGTAAGAAGGATGGAACACCTCTCTATGAAGAAAGCAAGAGAGAGTTGGGGTTGTTTAGCCTGTAGAAGAAAAGGCTTCAGGAAGACCTTATAGCAGCCTTCTAGTTCTTAAAGGAGATCTATAATGATGGGGAGAATCTTTTTCACAGGGCCTGTTGTGACAGGACAAAGGGTGATGGTTTTAAACTAAAAGAGGGAGATTTAGACTAGTAAAAAGAAGAGATTTTTTACAATGGGTGTGGTGAGACAGGGGAACAGGTTGCCCAGAGAGGTGTTAGATGCCCAATCCCAGGAAACAATCCAGGTCAGATCGGACTGGGCTCTGAGCAACCTGATCTAGTTGAAGATGTCTCTGATGAGCACAGGGAGGTTGGACTAGATGACCCTTCCCACCCAAACTGTTCTATGATTCCATGATTCTATGATTGTTTACACCTTCAATAAGAAGATGTTGGCAGTGCTTCATGTTGCTCATCTGCTGTGTGCAGAAGGAAAGGACTCAACAGCTCACATCAGGCAGATGGGCCTGATGCCTCTTGCCACCACTCCTGTCTGCTGTAGAACATCATTGCTTCAGCATCCTTTTTTCTCCAGAAGAAACACAAGAGAGTCAAATCAACAATATCTCCAAACTACAAAAGTGTAGATAAATACAGGCTTCATGTCACTTGGTGGAGACACTCCCAGGGCATTCATCTCCATCCTGAACAAATCTATACTGACCAAATCAATGGTGGCAACTAACTTCAATGTGAAGATGACTTTGGATAGTGGGATTGTTCTGAAATTAAAATAAAAAATGTTCACTTAAAAGAAATAATAGTTTTCCCAGACACTCAGAGCCTTTCCTTGGCTTAAAGACAACCAAAGAAGGTGGCTTTGCTACCCTCATGTTCCCTTCATGAGTTAGGCTTGCTTCACTGACTTCTGGATGTGATCTGGTATTGATAAGACAGAAGGATGTGGGGAGTCCTTGATGAATAAGGTAGATGCACAGGCTGTGCAGATCCTCAGGCTTTCTGATAGGGGAATGAAACTGGTGAAGGGTGTCAAAAATAAGTCTTCTGAGGAGCAGCCTTGGAAGAGAGGCTGGGGTTGTTTAGTTTGGAGAAAAAGAAGGGAAAAATTATTGCTCTCTACAACTACCTGAAAGGAGGTTGTAGTGAGGTGTGGGGTAGCCTCTTCTCACAAGTCACAACTGATAGGACAAGAGGAAATGGCATCAAATTGTGCCAGGGGAAGTTTAGGCTGGATATTAGGAAAAACTTCTGTGCCGAAAGGGTTATCAAAGAATGGAACAGGGTGCCCAGGGAAGTGGTTGAATCGCCATCCCTGGATGCATTTAAAGGCTGCCTAGATATGTTGCTCAAGGATATGGTGTAGTAGTGACCCTGGTAGAGTTAGATAATGGTTGGACTCAATGATTTTAAAGGTCTTTTCAAACCGTAGTGGTACTGCGATTCTGTTTGCAGAAAAATGCCCAGCTCTTCCAACAGCTGAGTTTGCTGATGTTACTGCTAAAGTGTATCAACTGGGGACCAGACTGTATTATGAATGTGACAGTGGCTACAAGAGAAGGAGTGGCCAACATTCAGTAATTCGGTGTCAGAGTGTAAAGCAGGGTGCTTCTTGGGACTACAAGGAATTTGAATGCATTGGTAAGTGATTATTTTCTTTTTTTCTACACCTGTAGAGGTCCATCCATCACAAAAAGTGCTCCTCCAAGGAGTTAGTCAGTGTAAGACACATCTGGGCATTGCTCTAAAAATTGTCTTTCCCACTTATCTTTGCAAATCACAACCTGGGACAATTCCATCCGGCCTCTCAAAGCCATCTCCTCTGGCTTTGCTCTGCTGTTCATCCTGCTGTAATTCAGCAAATCTAACTTCTCCCACAGATGAGAAAACTTTGTTGTCAACAGCTCCCACCACAAAGTCAGATTTTACTCAGAAGCCAGAGAGAAAAACACCCCAGAAGCAAGAAAACTTTTCAGAGTTTGACCAGAAAGATCAAGAGGTAATTGCTAAAGGTAAGAGCCAATTCCTTACTGTGACACTTCTTCCACTGATTTCCATGGAAGCAGCACAAGAATGATGAGCATTTTTTAAATTATTGTGACAGACAGAAAGAAACAATTGCTATAATATCTTGGTTGAGCAAGTGTAAGCAAATAGTAGAATCATAGAATGGTTTGGGTTGGAAGGGACCTTAAAGATCATCTAGATCAAAATGCCCCACCACGGGCAGGGCCACCTTCCACTAAACCACCAGCCTGGCCTTGAACGTCTGCAGGGAGAGGATGTCCACAGCCTCCCTGGGCAACATGTTCCAGTGTTCACCACCCTCACTGTAAAGAATTTCTTCTTAGAGTCTAGTCTAAATGTCCCCTCTTCCTGCTCAAAGCCATCATTTCTCATCCTATCACTACATGTCCCCTTAAACATCCCTTCCCAACTTTCTTGTAGTCAGATACCATAAGGCTGCTATAAGGTGTCCCCTGAGCCTTCTCTTCTCCAGGCTGAACAGCCCAAACTCTCTCAGCCTGTTCCCATAAGGGAGGTGCTCCAGCCCTCTGACCATCTTTGTAGCCCTTCTCTGGACCTGCTCCAACAGTTTGATGCCCTTCTTGTGTTGTGGCACCAGAACTGGACACAGTACTCCAAGTGGGGTCTCGTGAGAGCAGAGTAGAGGTGGGGAATCACCTCACTCATCCTGCTGGACACAAGAACAAAGAATTAGGAAGTCTTGGCCTGTCCTGATTGTCCCTATTTTGTATGAATCCAAATCATGGTGTTTCAAGAAAAAAAAGCATTAGGTGAAACCTGTCTGCTTTAACTATGTGCTGATTTTTGATCCAACAGATTTGTGTGGTCCTCCCAGGACTATTCCACATGCCTCTTTAAGCCCAAACAAAAAGTTTTATGTGGGGCAAGTGCTGCATTTCAAATGCCAGAGGGGTTATGACAAGCGACCTCCCACCTCTGGCACCCGCACCTGCAAGAAGGAAAATGGCAAAATCATCTGGACCCACCTTGACATGAGATGCACCAATGACAGCAATGAGTGGCCACCACAGACTACTGAGCTAGGTAAGATGGTTGCTATGGTATCACTTTGGTGCTATGACCTGTTCATGCAGGGTCCAGGACCTCCAATTCCTAAAGAACAACCTGCTTGGGGGTGGGGATGGAGAGATCAGTAACCTCAGGGCTCTGACACTGACAGGGGTACCATCTCTGACTGGTGAAGATGACATCTCTGGGGAGGACATAGCTGCATCCTACTTTGTCTTGGGTGTCCTTTCACACTCACTGCAAAACTGCAGGGATTTATGAGCAATAGAGCCACAGTCATACACTAAGAAGAAAACAGGAGAATAAACTCTTCTCTTTCTCATTCCTCCTGGCACTATGGGTCATCTGTTGTCACTTCACAGGTACTTCAGGAGGCATATCTAAGCATCCTTCATGAGTACTCAGGGTTTTAGGATCCAGAGTTTAGCCAGTCTACAGCTAAACCTGAGTCATGTGGCTTAGTTCTGCTGTTTTGAACAGAGGGACAGTAAAAAGCCCACTGTAAGCCTTGTGGACCCAGACTCAGCATGCACCAGTGTGGTCTGGAAGCTTGCATTTCACTGCTCAGAGAACCAGCAGGGCTCTCAAGTGAAGCTGCAGAACACCTGCCTCTTGCTTTTATGCCAAAAATAAACCCCACCTACCTTTATGGCCTCTGCCTCACACAAATTGCATACCTTTTCTGATGGCATCTCTCCTAGTTCCATAATGCTGAGTTCCATGGGCAGAGAAAACCTCTTTCCCAAGCTTCTGTGATAACACCAAAGGTCAGGATGTCAGGCAGAGCTACTGAATGTAGGAAGACTCAGTTATCCACCACCACTACAGTCATCAGGCTTTCATTACTCTCCTAAATGCCTCTGTTACAGGTGACTGTACTGGTCTGAATTTTAAAGAGGTGGGAGCAAGGTCAATGCAAAAACACTCTTCTTACCAGCAGAGAGCAGAAAGATCTAGTTTTCACCAGTACTTGACCTTTAAGGGGAAAGTAATCTTGCAGAACTGCAAACATTTACTGCACAGATGCCCATGTTTGAGCTGGGCTACCTTTCTGGCCAACAGAGGGGTGTAGATGTCGATGGCTCTGTGTTAGCTGTCCTATTTCACATCTATTTTAGCATGAGAAGAAGTGCACTTTTTAAAGGCTTGCTTCTCCTCAGTGACTACATCAGAGTCCAGATGACTATTTCAGAGACCACATCTCTGTAAGGGTGCCAGCCCTTATGACCTATACCAGGCTGTGTGGTAGAGAGGGATGGTTTGGGCAGCCCCTTTTGCCTGCAGAGTGACCTTTCAGGTGACACTTGACCATCGCTACCTCTTGTTGCTGTTCTGACCTTACTCACTGTCACTTGACATCCTCTTGTGAGTGTCAAGAGGATGTGGTCAGTCACTTTTTAGCAGTTCCCAGTGACAGGACAATGAGCAATGGGCACAGACTGGAGCACAGGAAATTCCAAGTAAATGAAAGGAAAAACTTCTTTCCTTTGAGGGTTACAGAGCACTGGAACAAGCTACCCAGAGAGGTTGTGGAGTCTTCTTCTGTGGAGAGATTCCACACCTGCCCAGATGTGATCCTGTGCAACCTGCTGTAGGTGAACCTGCTTTGGCAGGGGGCTGGACTAGGTGATCTCCAGAGTTCCTTTTCAATCCCCACCACTGTTTGATTCTGTGACATAGTGTTTTAGCATTAGGTCAGGACTTTCTCCCCTTCTTCACAGATCTGTCTGTTTCCCTGTGCTGCCTGGTTTAGCATGTTCCAGGTACAGCAGATCTAATTCTGGCTGAAGTTCAGAGCTTCCTTTTCAGGATAAAGGAGAAATTATTGAAATTTTATTTATTTATTTATTTCTCCCTTATTAAAGGAGAAATTATTTTTTTTTTGCACCAGAAAAGTTTTGGCTTACATTGCTGGGCAAAAAGAAGTCCATTTTGAAGTCATGTTTCCAAATGCTAGCTTGGCACCTTGAAAGTTATCTTTCACAATTTGTTATGAAATAAAGATCTTTGCTGGATGCCATTCCCAGGAAGACACAAGTCACTTCCAGCTCACCTGTAACAGATATAAGATCAACACTTATACAGTCATAGACTCATGGAACTTCTGTTAGAAAAGACCTTATAGATGAAGTCCAACCATTATCTAACTCTGCCAAGTCTGGTGCTAAACCATGTCTCAGCACCATGCCTGGGAGTCTTTGAAACACCTCCAAGGATGAGGGATTCAACCTCCTCCCTGGAGAGCCTATTCCAGTGTTTAAAACCTTTTCAGTGAAGAAGTTTCTTCTGATTTCCAACTTAAACCTCCCTTGGTGCAACTCAGAGTTGTTTCTTCACATCCTATCACTTGTTACTAGGGAGGAGAGACCAATCCCCACCACACTATGACCTCCTTTCAAACAGTTCTGTAGAGTGAGGTCTCCCCTGAACCTCCTTTTCTCCAGATTAAACCCATACTTCCCTCAGCTGCTCCTCATAAGACCTGTTCTCCAGACCCTTCCCCAGCTTCATTTCCCTTCTCTGGAAACACTCCAGGACTTCAATTTCTCTCTTGTGGCGAGGGGCCCACAGCAGAACACAGTATTCAGTGTGAGGCCTCACCAGTGCTGCGTACAGGGTATATTGGAAACATCTGTTGATGGCCAAGAAACCAGCATGGCTATTACTAAGGCTTCTGAGCTGTCATTCTCTACCCTCATCACAGCTTCAGTACTAGAACAAGACAGTGTTTTGCCCAACTCTGTCCTCACCACTGCTTTGATGCTTTTTGCCAGAGGAGCAAATTGATACAAAACCCAAGATTTTTCTCTCTCTTCATAGCTTCGACTCATCCATCCTTCTCCTCATCTGTGATGCTGCCAGTGACAGGTATGCCATTTTGTTAATTGGCCTCACACTTCACTCCTTCCCCCAGAGCAGTTACTTCGCCTTTCAATTTGCTGTTCTACCAAAGAGATCCATCTCTGTTACCAGAGCTAATAAAAATACTGCAAGACGTATCTGTGTCCATGTACTGGGTGAGAAGTCAGTAAAGAAAGTCTAGACAAAGACTGTTGAAGCAGTTGGGCTTTTCATAAAGAAGTTTTCAAAGACTTGTAAGGCATGTAAAAGAAAATAAATCAATCAAGAGTCTCATTTTAAAATGAAGCCTTTTTCAGATTCTTTCTGTGAGGCTTTCTGTGAATTCAGTGAATGACTTCAACAGGGAAAAAAAAAGTAAATATTTCAATGATGTATTTCTGTCACATTCTCAAAGCAGTGAAAAAAGATGGCACAAAAAACATTTCCTCATGGCTAAACTGATGCATTTAGAAGAGATTTTCTTCTCCCTCTCCCCCAGCTTTCATTCAGCCATTAGCTGCTAAAATAGAAACTGCCTCTTAGTGTGTACAGGCTTAAGACTTTGTACAAGGGCTCTTGACTCCAGCTGGAGTCTGCTGACAACTGTAGCATACATTTTAATGAGGAATCATGGACTGAGATAAAGGAAGGGAAGGAGGGCCACAAAGATGATCAGAGGATTGGAAAACCTCTGTTATGAAGACAGGATGAGAGAACTGGATTGTTCAGCCTGAAGAAGAGAGGCTCTAGGAAGGAAGATCTTATAGCAGCCTGCCAGTCCCTGAAGGGGACCTACAGGAAGGCTGAGGAGGGACTGTTTAGAAGGGCTTGTAGTGATAGGATGAGGGGCAATGGTTGCAGGGTAAATTTGGGTTAGACATTAGGAGGATGTTCTTCACAATTAGTGTAGTGAAATACTGGAATGCATTGCCTAGAGAGGCGGTGGAGGCCCCGTCCATGGAGACATGCAAGGTCAAACTCAGGTCTTGCCTGCTTCTCCCAGTTGGAGTAACTGCAATACTTAAGCTAACCGTATTGATTTTCTGGTTTAACAGCAATCTTTTTTGTTCTGTTCATCATCCCTGCTGTCTTCATGTGACTCACCAAGCAGAGAATACAGTAAGTGGGACAGAACATGGAGAGAAAATCCCTAGCAGTGGAAGAGCTATCAACCGGATCAGACCTCTCACTATCACACTGAACTTTGAATTCTTCCTCTGGTATTAAATAAATGACCCTGGATTTTGGTTTGTCTGGTTCAGATGTTAAATACTGGCACAAGAAAAGGAGGAATCACAACTTCTGAAATTGAAAAGCACTTTGTCCCAGACAATGTGGAACTGAGAATGGCAGATCAAATTATGAGTGTAAAATTAATCCCATGGGGAAATTAAGGTTAATTATGCAAATATGTTGGTTTCAGATAGATTACACAATCACTCTTTTTCTCTCTGGCCAGCCTGTGGGAAGCCTGGGGGAGCATCTGCCACCATGACCATGTAATTCTTCTTTTCTTCATCCCCCCTGATTTCTCAGACGTGTTATGACAACTTCTTACTTCAGACTTATTTTAGTCTGGCCTCCTCACTTGTTTCTATTACTACAAGGAGATGCACCAAGGCTGTTCCTTTTCACAGTCTTCTCAGCCTAGTTAAACCAAGATGTCCCTATTTGACATTTGGGAGTTCTCCTTTGCTCCTTACACTTTGCTGATCATCCCCACTTCACGTTCTCAGCTGAACAGACATTTTAATTGGAAAGGAGGAGGAGAAAACCTCATGAAACAATATCAGTAGTGGTTTCTTGCCAGTTCATGATAGCATAAAGTCCTAGCAAGTGTAGACAATGCTTTGAAACACGTTTTAGTGAAAAATGCCAACCATGGTGCAGATGTCTGGGCCACTGTGGAATTTCTGAGACTATGACAGAAGAAAAACTGTCAAGAATGACCTATATTTCACTGCTCCCATGGTGGAAGAAGTGATGGTATAGCCTATAGCAGAAGAAACGGTAACTGAGATCCTAAGTGGTGTCTTCCGAAGTACTGTGTGGTTTCTCCTAGTGAATATAGGAGCCACAGAAAACTTGCCTCTTTTTCCTGCTGGAGGAAAGACTTCTCAGGGAATTGCTGAGTTCGGATCCAAGCTCATGAATCAATGACTTGCCACATAAGAAACCAGACTGTACCAGGAGCTCTGAGACCAGCAGTAGCAAGCAAGGAGGAAGGCTGGAAAGCAGTGTGCGAAGGAGGCAGAAAATGTTACAGCTGAATTCTTCTGGGGGCAGAGTGACTTTCCACCTACAGAGTACGGGTGGAGGGGGTGCACCCCATCACTGACAGACGGTGAAAGAGTTCTGCCTGAAACTGCTTCCCCACACCACTTCTCCTCCTACCACATAGCAGATATAGCCCTGACCAGGAGCACATATGGACGACTCGCCCAAGCACAAGTTAGATAATGGCACTGTCGTTACAACCCACACACCATCTTCCCCACAAAGAGAGATAAAGGACACCTAATGTCCCCTGTCCCTTCCCTACCCAGAGAAGTCAAATGCAATCAAACTTTCCTCCTTCTCACACTGTTCTTGGAAATTAAACCTGTTTACTCCCTGCACATAAGCTGAAAATCTCACTGGACACCCTCATGGTGGGGTATACACACACACACAGTCATCATCACCCTCCGCTTCCCAATTAATTTGGACTAGCCTCTTCCACAACAGTTACTACACTATTCCTCAGCTCAGAAAAGGGTGCTGCAGATTGTGACAGTTGATTAAATTGACAGCTCATTTTCATAGCTGCTGAGCACCAAAGAACCTAGTGCAATGGCATTTGAGGACAGACTCAAGCATGCACAATACTTGACATATAATACTGGGAATTTGTGAAGTTTGAATAGTCTTCTGTGTCTTTTTAGCCACACCTAGCCTGGTAGCATCAGATTCATCTGATACAATGCAAGCATCTATGTCTGAGGTAAACAATGGGGAGGAAAAAGTCTCTTCAGTAAGCAGTTCATCTCATCCTATTACCTATAGGTGCATGGATGTGCATGTTGATTTATTTATGCCACATAGAATCATGGAATCTTTTAGGTTAGAAGAGACCTTTAAGATCATCAAGTCCAACTGTTAAGTGCCAGGCCTACCATGAAAGCATGACAGGCTGTGAGAGTTGGGGTTGTGCAGCCCAGAGAAGAGAATACTCTGGGGAGACCTTATATCTGCCTTCCTGTACCTGAGAGGGGCCTATGAGAAAGCTGGGGAGGGACTTTTTGCAAGGGCTTGTAGTGCTAGGATGAGGGGGAATGGATAGTAGCTTGAGGATGGTAGATTTACACTGGATATTAGGAAGAAATTCTTTACAGCAAAGGTGGTGGGACACTGGAACAGGTTGCCCAGGGAGGTAGTGGGTACCCCTTCCCTGAAGGTGTTCAAGGCCAGGCTGGATGACACCTTGAGCAACCTGGTCTCGTCCAAGCCATCCCTGCCCATGGCAGCGAAATTGAAGCTGGACAATCTTTAAAGTCCCTTCGAAGATAAACCATTCCATGAATCTAGGCCCCTCAGCACCATACCTACACATCTTTTAGATCCCTCCAGGGGAGATCACAGGATCACAGGATGTTAGGGGTGGGAAGGGACCTTTGAAGATCATTGAGTCCAACTCCCCTGCCAGAGCAGGACCGTAGAATCTAGCACAAATCACACAGGAATGCATCAGGATGGGCCTTGAAAGTCTCCAGAGAAGGAGACTCCACAACCTCTCTAGGGAACCTGTTCCAATGCTCTGTGACCCTCACAGTGAAGAAGTTCCTCCTCATATTGAGGTGGAACCTCCTGTGCTGTAGTTTATATCCATTGCCCTCGTCCTATCACAAGGTGCAACTGAACAGAACCTATCCCCTCCCTCTTGACCCCGAGCCCTTAGATATTTATAAACATTTATTAAATGCCCTCTCAGTCTTCTCTTCTCCAGACTAAAATGCCCCAGGCCTCTCAGCCTCTCCTCATAGGGCATATGCTCCAGTCCCTTAATCATCCTGTTGTTGTCTGCTGGTATCCAGGGAGAAAATTCACTCTTGGAGAAATTCTTGTTGTGGTTAAAAGTTGTCATTTTAATCTGAAAAGCACAGATTTTCCCGCCAAGCAAAATGATACTTATTGGAAGGTTTCATTGTAATAGCCACCATTGCGCTTTATTTTATGAAGTATTGATGGGTTTGTTCTTTTTCTATGGAAGCAAAGCAAACCATGAACTGCAGTTGTACATTGTGGAAGCTTTATGGAAAAAAAATTTATTTTAAAATCCCCTTCTTTCACTACCACCTCCCCTTTCCCACTCCACCCACCACATTTTCCCCTTTTTTCTCCTCAAATCCCAGAGCACCTGGGCCCTGTTAGAGTCTCTTCCCACCCCAGGTGTGGCCACTTTGCCCTCCCCACCCACTGCCCTATTTAATGCCGTCCAGGAGAGCAGAAGCTCTAAGCTGAGCCCGTTGTGGGCTAAGGATCCTCCTTTCCTCACCGGTGAGTCCTCATGGTGCACACTGGGTGATTGGTGATGGGATCTAAAAGGCTGGGGGGCCTGGTGGCCCCCCAGTTAGCTAGGACAGAACATTGATGACCAATTTGACATCGGTCATGGGTGCTGGCTGGGCTTCTCCGTGTGGTATCTTAGCTGGTTGAGGGTCTTGCCCCCAGCTCTGGGATGGGTAGCTGCTTTGGGAAGACCACAGAATTTCAGGGGCTGGAAGGGACTGTGAGAGATCATCTAGTCGAACCCCCCAGCCAGAACAGGATCACCTACATCAGATTACCCAAGAACAAATTCAGGTGAGTTTTGAATATCTCCAGAGAGGGAGACTCCATAACCTCCCTGGGCAGCATGTTCCAGTGCTCCATCACCCTCACTGTGAAAAAAATTTTCCTTGTATTTGCATGAAACTTCTTATGCCTCAACTTTTATTCATTGCCCCTTGTCCTGTCATTAGGCACCACTGAGAAGAGCCTGTCTTCATCCTCTGCCAGTCCTCATCAACCACAGAAAATACTTCCTTTGTCCTGTCCCCCTCTGGGGCCTCAGGGACCTGGGGTTCCTGAGGACAGGTCCTTGAATACTAACCAACTATCTTGGCCCCCTCTGCCTTCTAGTACCTTGTCCCATGAGCTTTCTCCTGGCAATTGCTTGAAAAAGCCAAAGTTGGCCCTGCTGAAATCCAGTGTCGTGCTTGGTACTTGGTTCCTACCACGCAAGATCCTGAACTCCTCCATCTCAGATGGTAGCCAAGGCTGCCTTCAACCTTCACCACTTCAACCAGACCCTCCTTGTTGGTGAGTATCAGGTCCAGTAATGCTCCTCTCCTAGCTGGCTCACCCACCATCACTAAGTTATCATCAATGCACTGGAGGAACCTCCTGGACTGTGGCTGGCTGTGTAGGTCTTCCAGCAAATATCTGGGTAGTTCAAGTCCCCCATGAGAACCAGGACCTGTGACTGTGAGGCTGCTGTCAGCTGTCTATAGAAGGGCTCATCGACTTCTTCATCCTGATCAGGTGGTCTGTAATAAACACCCACAACACTATCACCCATGCTGGCCTGCCCCTTAATTCACACCCACAAGTTCTCAACTTGCCCCTCATCTACCCTTGAACAGAACTCAACATGTTCTAGTAGCTCCCTACTAGAGAGAGAGCAACTCCACCACCTCACTTTGTTGACCTGCCTTTCCTAGAAAGGACATAGCCGTCCATGGCCACACTCCAGTCAGGAGAGCTGTCCCACCATGTCTCTGTAACTGCAATCAGATCATAATCCCTTGGCCACACATGAATTTCCAGCTCCTCCTGTTTGTTCCCCATGGTGTGCAGGCATTGCAGGGAGCGAGCTGGGCACACCAATTCCACCCTGGTGGGGTGGAAGACTTCTGGTCTTCATTAGTACTGCAACACTGCCCCACTGCTGCAAGCACAGCAACAACCTCTGCCCTTTTGATTTTTAGTTTAAAGCTCTGTGAATGAGCCCTGCTAGTTCTTGCCCTAGAATCCTTTCCCCCCTGCAAGTAAGCCTTTCCCACGTACAACCATCCATCCTGGTGTCCTGAAAACCAGTCGCTGTCAAAGAACCTGAAGCACTTCCTATAGCACCAGTCTTGGAGCCAGGTATTTACAGACTGGATTCTTCTATTCCTTTCTGTATTGGAGCTGGGTACTGGAAGTACAAAAGAGAAAATTACTTGTGCCCCAGACTTTTTCACCACCCCCCTCACCCAAGGCATTGATGTCTCTCGTCACTCTCCTCACATTATGGGTAGCAGCTTCCTCCCCATCTATCTGGAAGATCAGTAATGGATAATAGCCATCTGACTCCACACTTCCCTGGGCAACCTGTTCCAGGGCTTAACAATCCTTATGGTAAAGACATTTTTGACAATATCAAACCTAGAGCTCCCCTGGCACAACAGTTCCCTCAGCTGCACCATAAAGTGCTGCAGCACACTACAAATATATGTACTAGTGGTCTATATATAAATGCACATATAGAGAGCAAATAACTCCTGTTCTACAGGCACCTGTTTCTTTGCCTTCACTCTAAAGGATGCCCACAGTGAGCAGAGTAGTTACAGATGTTTGCATGTCATATGTTAAAAGCAATATAAGATTAATCCCTTTCTCACAATTCAGAAGGCACAAGATTTCAATGCAGTTTTCTGTTTTGTGACAGAGTGTATGTCTCATTGATTTAGTGGTTTGTATTCCTGCTGAGCTATTCTCCATCCATAGCCTTGATATTTATAATTCCCATGGCTTTCTTTTTTATTCCTGTTGGAACAGGACTTATTCATACTACAAACCTTTATAAAGACGGATGTTACACACTGTTATTTTGTTTGGGAGCAGCCAACCACCTCTATATGGGGTAGATGACAGGTTTTCACACCTGTCAGCTGCTCTGAAGGTTCTCAGCAGCAGTACTAAGCTCTTCTGCTTCATTCATTAAGTGCATGTTGCTTACGGCTGGTGTACCTCTGTTAAGCCCTGTGGTTAGGCTGGCATGACTTGTCCTGCTCAAGGCACTTCATTGGAGAAGGAAAATACTTCTACCATGAGCATTTTTTGAGCAGATAACAAGAGCAAAGTCATCTTTCTCTGACTTCTCCAGTGACTTTCCCTCTTTTCCATAGCCAGTTTTGCTCAGGGGTTCTCTTTCTCTACATTTTGTCTTTGTTCTTTGGAAATTAAGGTAGGCATGCTACTGGTAAGGAATCTGTAGGAAACAGTGGCTTACAGGGGAGACAGTTATTATGGGGTTTGATTTTTCTTAGCTATCAGAGAGACTGAACTCAGGTCACCTCCAGCACAGGAGCTGCAGATCATCAGGAAGCTGTAACTCTCAGCTGAGCTGTACTTTACCTCTTGGTAGAGCTTGTTGGCCCTTGGGAAATGTTTGCATTTGAGGCTTGAGCCTTCAATATAACAAGCAGAAAACAAGTAGAAATCAGTAGGATCCATCCTTAAAGCAAACTGCCACCACTGGAAGTCTGTGGGCAAAAGGATCATTCTTGTGTTTTCTCCATGGCTGCTCTCAGTTGTTTAAAATGAGATCACAGAATCATGTCTCTGTCTCCCCTCTTTTGTGGTGATTGATATCCTTATTTTGTAGACTTTGATTGTCTTAGTATGGAACAGCTAATAAACTCTAACAATAAATCATTCTGGATGTTTGAAAGGCTGCTTGTTCTTGCTATTGGCCTTAACTTTGAAAAATACATGGTTTATTTTCCAGTACCCTCTCATTTTAACAAAAGTTATGACAAACCCAGGAGCATGTCACAGGAAGGTTTGTTCTAAAGACCTGTGCTAAATCTCACATCACACATGTACTATCACAGCAGGAGGAAACTAAAAGCATTTAGGCAAGAGGATCTGTTGTGATGATGTCTCCAAAATGGATAATGGGAGAAATTAACAGATTTTTACAATCTAAGGGCAGTGAACATTGCTTAGCCCCACACTATTCTATCATGGCCAGGAACCCAAGACAGAGAGAGTTTTTCCTAAAATCTATACTGTAAGAATCAACCTGCACAATGGAATGCATCCTTATAGGTGTCTTTGTAAGCTGGTCCTATCACAGTGGAGATCAGGGGAGCCTAGAGATAGCCATCAAATGCAGGTGACCACCCACACTGAAGAGTTTTCCAGATCCCATGAAGCCCATCAGTAATTGATTCCATTGACTCAACTGGGAGCTCAGACAGCAGCTAATATGGAAGCATCTACAGACTGATTTAGTTGCCTAGAGACAGGTCTCTGCCATAATCTGAGACACCCAGGAATGTCAGAGACATCTAGATAGGGCTGGAAGCTACAACACAGGGCCTGTGGGAGACCTGTCCTTCTCTACACTGGCAGCTGGAAGACAAGCAGAATTGCCTCACATGTAAATATTTACTATAAGAGATCCCAATGAATGAACTGATCTCAGCTCATGAAGACTTGGACAGTCTGTCATTCACCTCTGTAAAGGCATTGATGAAGAAACCTGATAAGAACATTTCCTGCCACCTGCAGACAAAATAATTTCTGAAGTCTAAACTTAAGCTTGTTTTTGGGTTGCACTGAGAAATAAAAAACAGTAATAGGTGAGGGTCTTATGCACAGCTACTGTCTAGTGGCCAAAAATGGCCCATGTCTCAGACAATTTAGATAGTAGATTTAAAGCAAGGTTGAGGAGAGGAAGGAAGCAGTGGAAGGAAGCAGATCTGCCTCTTGGTCACAGCCTGAATGCCACAGCAACCTTCACATTTTCCAGATTTGTGTTTTTCTGTAGAAATAGCAGTGTGGCAGGGCAATGTGTGCTCACCTGTGGAGTGAAAAAAGGCATGTGAACAAAGTCTTCAGTACTCCAGCAAGCACCAGCTCCACCAGTCATTTCCAGGTCTCTAATTGTCTGATTATTTTCTCCTCCAGTCTTCTTCAAATGAAATTCAGGGAAGATATTCCCTAACTTGATTACATTTTTAAAGCTGTGGCATCCCTACCCATACCAATTATGACCCTTTCTGTCCAGAGACTCCAGAGATGTCACCCCAACCATGGGGAGGTCTGTGTGTGAGGAGGGTGTGGTCCATGGTTGCAGGGCAAAGCACTGCTGCATAAATGGTTTGGGTCTTTTGCAAGAAACAAAACTGGTTCTTCTACCAGCCAACAGCCTTCACCTTCCCCCATCTTCCTAACACAAACCTTTCAACCACATGATGTAACACCAGGACCCAGCTGTGTGATGGACAAGAAGTCCAGAAGGCATAAAGGCTCCCAAATCAACACTCAAAGCCCAGAAATGCTCAGAGAGGACTCCAAGAGGTCACTATAGACATCCTCAGAAAGCCTCCCACCTTGCTCAGGGAACCTGACAGCAGCACTGCTGCAAGCTGATGAGAAAGGGTCTCTGGAGTGGATGATGGGTATCAAAAACATCCTGCTTCAGTGTTTCCTGATCAAAATTCTCAGAATTTCCATTTCCAGGGGAACTTGGAAACTCTTGGGGTTTTGTTCTGATTCAGACTGAAACCACATTCAGAAACAACAAAATTTCCTGCTCACAAGTAGCCCTGTTTTCCAGCACACTCTTCTCAAAACCAAAGGTTTGTCTCTCCTACAATTTTTTTGTGTTTTCATGCTGCTCAAACTCTCTCAGGCCTCAGTCAAGTCCAGCTGAAGGGGAAAATAAAAGGAAAATAATAAAACTGAAGTTTTTTCTGCCCCAGCACCTTCAACGGAAGAGAATTTTACCTTCATTTTATGGCTTGGAAACAGTGACGCTGAGGTGACTTTATAAACTGGTCTCAATCCCAGTCCAGTGCTCTGAACGTTCAGAGTAAGATCTCACAGCCCCAGGAGTAAATTACTCTCTTATCATTTACACATGCAGCAATTTGTTCAAACAAGTTTTCACTTAGTGCATGAAGAAAATGTGAGCAGGTTACTCAGAAAGAGATTAGAGGCAGGTACCAGAATCAGAGGACGTGCAGTGGTGTAATTTGTCAGCAACAGGGAGCAAATTTACTTGACAAGGACATTACAGAAGCCAACATAATACTTAGAAAGCAAACTTTAGCTCATAGTAGGAGGCTTGGCATCTTGGGTCTGAAAATATTAATGCCAGTGATATTATTCTGGAATGTGAAAAAGAAATATTCCCAGCAAATACCCTGAGATCTGTGTAAAATCATGGAATCATAGAATGGCTTGGCTTGGAAGGGACCTTAGACATCATCTGCTCCAACTTCCCCTCCATGGGCAGGGACACCTTTCAACTAAACTTGGCTGCTCAAGGCCTCATCCAGCCTGAACTTAAACATCCCTGGGGAGGAAAGATCCACAACCTCCCTGGGCAGCCTGTTGCAGAGTCCCACCACCCTCATACTGAAGAACTTCTTCCTAAGATCCAGTCTAAACCTCCTCTCCCTCAGCTTGAAATGATTTTCCCTTGTCTTAATGTTAGATGCCCTTATGAAAAGTCCCTCTCCAGCCTTCCTGTAGGACCCCTTCAGGTATCAGAAGGCAGCTATAAGGTCCCCACCAGGGGTCTTCTCTTCTCCAGGCTGAACATCCCTGGCTGCCTCAGCCTATCCTCATAGGAGAGGTGTTCCAGCAAGAACAGGCACTAAAGATTGGGCAGAAGATGCCATAGAGATGCAAAGATCCATGATTCATTGTTTCTCCATTTAACTAGCCAACAATAATATTTTAGATATTTGGATGAAGAATCAAGAGGGAGGATTGTTGTCCAAGTCTCCAGGCTTTCCAGGTTATTTCATGACCTTGGAACAACAAAACATAACATGAGAAAACAGAGATGATGTTTGCTTTTCAATAAACTGAACATTCTTCTCTTCTAATAGCTCCTGGCAAGATAAAGCAGTTAGGTTACTGGAATGTTTGGGTTTGTTTTTTTTTTTTCCTTTTTAGAGATCCACATTTAGCTGAAGACAGCCCATTCCCAGTAGGCTCTCCTGTGAGACTGAAAAAGGATCCTTGTGGGTTTAAGCCTCATTTCCCAGGAAAAAGCTTGTCCCTGCAGGGTGAGATTAAGAGATGTGCACTGCATTGGCCAGCCAGCTAGGAGATCGGTTTGGCATGCCACAAACAGCACATACTTCATGCAGAACCACACACTGTACATTTGCTGCCTGCATGAAAGGGATGGGCAAATCCAATAGCTTCAGCATGTCCAACCCAGCAGATGGAGATGGCATCTCCACCACCCTGGAGATGGCAAAGCCCCAGTAAGGTGCTCCCAGCCTGCTCTCCCCATGTGGCAGCCAGAGATGCTCCTGGAAAGCTTTACAAATAAGCATATTGTATTTACTCTTGCCAAATGCTAAGCTGCTCAAAACCTGGATGCATCAAAGGAGTTGTGCCCAGATGATTTCTCAGAGGCCAGATGATGCCATTCTCTTGGTTTTCTTGTTTCCTTCCTTTTTGGGGGGCAGGATGTGACAACTTGTTGTTCAATTCAAGGAGTTTGAACCGTTGGTGGTTTTGGAAAAGGACTAAGCAAATTCCATGATGCAACCCTTAGCAGTGAAGTGAGCTTAAACAAGTGGTAAGGCTCTCTGGGAGCTGCACACCCATTCAGACAACCCCAATGGGCAATGCAGTGGAGCTAATAGGGTGTAGCTCCAAGCAACCGCTCACATCTCCTGGGCAAAATCATTTTTCCTTTGTGTCTCAAATCCCACTGACCCAATAGTGCCCAGGGCTCTCCCCAAAGATGGATGGACACAGAATAAACTGCAAAATTACCTTCCCATCCCAGTGCAGCTGTATCCTCCCAGCAGACAAAGGAGCTTCCCACTCCACCAGTGAAACACACAGGATGCATAGAGAGCAGCTCTGGGCTCTCCCTAGTCCACTTTCATAGTGAAGAGTAGCAGAAACCAGAGCACATCACAGATGTCAGATGCTTGGGAGGATTCTTCTGGAACTGGGGACATGGGGCTGGGGCAGCTGTCTGTTCATTTCCAAGTCAGGATACTGCATGAAGCACTTCTGATGTCTGCTGGAAGATAACCTCAAAGCTCATTACTATTTTTCTTTTCTTGCTATATATTTTATGCACTTGCTGTGGAGGGGAGACCATTTTTGGGTACTGCCTGGGGAAAATGGCCTGGGGACAGCCCAGGGAGCTGGTGGAGGGGTGACTCATGGGCGTGATCAAGGAGTGGGAGATTCCAGACATCCTGGAAATCAGTGGGGGCAGTGCACGGGATGGGCAGTGGCAAGGATGAGTGTGGGTTTATGCCTCAGCAGGCATGAGGAGGTGGTTGAGCAAGTCAGAGGAAACCCCATGAGCAAGCCCAGAGGTGTCTGCAGAGGTGCCTCAACACATCAGTGACAGCAGTCTGTGTCAGCGTTTGAAGAAACAAAAAATCCATCTGGGCAGGGGATCTGGAACCACAGTGGGTATCCAGCAAAGGCTGTGAGTGATGTTCCTACCTTGTCCTCCTAAAAAGCAGAATATTCTCCTGCCTCACTGAGCAACACAGCTGGCACAAAGGAGTGCTATTGCTGCTCTCATCAAGGCAGCTGGAGAAGACAGGAACAGAAGTCCATGATCCCAGCAGGGACAGCCCAGTGGTCTGCAGTGGAATCTGATTGCCTGTGCTCAGGTGTCCAGAACCACGGGAGACACCCTTAGGGAATTTGTCTGGCTGCTGGCCAAGATGAGCATGGGCACCTCAGGACCCTGCAGCAGATCAGCCAGCCTCACTGGATGTCTTGCATGCATCAGGCCATCTCACATGGTCCAGATGCTTCTGTTTATGCAGCTGAGCCACATCTGGATCTCTGTTGGCTTCAATCAGAGCTCAGATATCCACCACACATGTAGAGACCTGCATGTAACTGACTCTGCACCTGAACTCCACCCCACATTTCTGTCCAGCTGCCCAAGGTGAGTGATGAGACCCAGTAGGCTGAGGAACAGCTCCTGAGCTGAGAAGTTCAGGCTCAAGCTGGTATCTTGTGAGACAGTTTGTATGAACTATTTGCACCACAATCCACTTTGTTCATACACATTCATGGGAAAAGTAACTGGATTTTGATGGTGACACTTTTGCAGGTGTTATGACATCTTCAGACTGGATTTGGACAGCCTACCTCCTGCAAGGATGCTGCAGGGACTAGGGCATGGCTAGTAATTTAAATTTCAGTGGGAAGCCAATTCTGGTTTACAGGTAAGGTGACCCTCCACTGGAGCAAATAATTTATGCTGTGAACTACTCAGGAACTAAATCATAAGGTACACATTGATCTTTTTCATCTATTGAATGTATTTCACAAAACCAGTCTTACATAAATCTGCAGAAAATGTTCAGAAGTAGAGCAGAGAATGAAATTATCCAATCAATGTATCACAGAAATTTATTGACAGACTTCAGGAGACCTGGGAAGTTCCTCCTATGCTTAGTTGTATTTCTTCTTTCCACCTTCCTTTTTTCCCTTTATCCTTCGCTGTTGTCATTGGTTTTGCTGATTAGAATGTGTTTGTAGGATAAACATTAGGGACTCTTAGCAACCTACAGGCTCCTTGCTTTTCTTGTCTCAGGATGTAGCACAGAATGACTGAATTATTGAGGTTGAGAAAGACCTCACGAGATCCTCTAGTCCAAACCCCAGCTACAGCAGGTTGTCCACAACTGGATTCAGTCAGATTTTGAGTATCTCCAGGGATGGAGACTCCACAAACTCTCTGAGCAGCCTGAGCCATTGGACTCAGTGATCTTTAAAGGTCTTTTCCAACCAACACAATTCTGTGATTCTAGTCCCACATCCTTCCTGCACAGGTGAGGGACAGTTCAGCAGCACATTATCAGTGATGTCAAAGAAGCAGATGAAGAAATCACAACCTGTATGTGGGCATATAGATGTGTTGCTGAAGGACATGATTTAGGAGTGACTTGGCTGTGCTGCGTTAATGGTTGGACTTGATGACCTTAAAGGTCTGTTCCAACCAAAACAATCCTACGGAGAAAAAGGGGAAAATAAGGCAAAACCACTCCAGTCTCAGTGAGAAGCTCTGATTTCTGTGCCCATGGGCTGTTATTCAACCTGCCCCTCCAGAATGGCCAGGGCAAGGATTCCTCCCTGAGAACTCCCTCCAAGGATGAGCAGCAAAGCAAACCATCTGGAGGCTCTGCTCACCTTCTCCTTCCTTTTAATAGGTGAGAAGGTGGTCTGAGAGACAGAGGAAGGAAGGAAGGATATGTGGAAGGATATTAAAGAAGGAAGCAGGATATGTGCTGCACATGACATGTGGTTAAGGTTCCCAAGCCTTTCACACCCAGGATGTGTAGTGGGGCTTATTCCCGGGGACAGTCACTGTCAAACAGAGAAACCTGGTCCCTCCCATAGAGCTCAGTCAACATATCCTCCAGCTCCCCTAACGTGAGGAGCTGGACCTCATTCTTGTCATTCTCAGCAATGACCCCCCAAGCCTTCCTGTGGTTGCTGTCCACCTCACAGCAGGCACTTGACCAGATGTGGCTGGGTTTATTAACCCTCCCCTTGGCAATATAGCTGTTCCCAGGCACAGCACCCACGACCACATAGGTGGTGTTACACCCCTGGGTCCTTCTGATCATCGTTTGCTGCTCGTAGTTGTTCCAGGCACCACCGTTGAGTTTCTCATCCTGGGGCACTATGTTGGTGAGGGTGAAGGTAGACATCCTGCTGCTGAAGTCATGATGATGGCCATTGGGGTTCAAATGGCCACGGTTCAAACCTGTCAGATTCTTGTAGTCTTGGAGGACAGCCTGGCTCTTGCTGAGTTGCTCTAAGCTGACGTTGTAATACTTTAAGAGGGTCCACTCCTTTTCCATAGTTTTGGGATAAACTGAACCCATCAGCTTGACAGGTAAAAAAGAGGAAAAGGTGTTAGTATTGGGGATGAGGGTAATGGAGGAGGTTTCTTTGGAGCAGAAATCTCTGATTGCCAAATACCCATTTTTTTTGTCATCTCAATGTATGAAAATGCACGAATCAGAGAGAAATCCTAAAGCTACCCTGAAGAAGACAAGAGGTTTAAAAAAAAAAAAAACAAAAAAACAGCTCAGAATTTGACTGCTCTCGATTTGAGTTGTGACCTTTGAAATCCAGGCTGAAGTCGGCAGTGGGAGTGTGGGTGGATGCATGAGACAATGAGCATTTTCCACTCCCAGGTGCAAAAGGTGACATTTGCAAGGCATCTCCTGCCACATCTGGTTTCCTTTTCTCCTTTCTCCACATCCAACACCTACCCATAGCTCTTCCCAGTTCCTCCCATCCCCATTTATCACATCCAACCTTCATCAACTCCATCGAACCTGGCCTTCGCTCCATCAGCCCCATTGCTGCAAGAGCTCTCTCAGTCTCCATGGAAGGTTTTCATGCCTTTTTAAATTCCACCTGCCAACACCCTCGTGCTTTTCAAGCTTAGGGAAAACAAGCACAGAGGCAGACTCTTTGAAGGTTGGGTATCTTAGGACATCTCTGAAGGTGGACAGGATTTGAAGAGGATGAGCAGAAGGGCCATGGAGGCAACAGGACTCTCAGGAGAAGATGAGAAGGACTCAGCCCCTTTTCTTCTCCTACTTTACCCCTCACTTGGGAAGAATCACAGAATAATAGAGTTGTTTCAGTTGGAACAGATCTCTAAGACCATTGAGCCCTAACATCAACCTAATACCACCATGGCCATTAAACCATGACCCAAAGTGCCATGTCCACACATTTCTTGAACACTTCCAGACATGGTGACTCCACCACCTCCCTGGGTAACCTATTCCAATGCCTGACCACTCCTTCAGTAAAGAATTTTTTCCTAATATCCAACTTAAATCTCCCCTGGCACAATTTCAGGCCATTTCTTCTTATTCTGACACCTGATACTGTCACACAGGTGTGTGGTTACCTCTTTTAACCCCACACAAAAAGAGACATGTTGGAAACAGATCCTAGAGTCAAGGTTTCTCTGGGAAGGCTACAGTTCATTGTGAGGATGCAGCCTTTTTGCTCAGTAAGCAAAAATACTCCATAGAATGCACCGGGCTGGAAGGGACCCTTGAAGGTCATCTTGTCCAAGCTGTCTGCACTAAGCAAGGACATCTTTAACTAGATCAGGTTGCTCAGGGCCCCATCAAGTTTGACCTTGAATGTTCCCAGGGATGGGGCTTCCACCACCCCTCATTGTAAAAAAATCAACACAAGTATCTGCTACTGCAGTGTCCATAACATGTCAGAGCTGATCTTTGCCAGGAAGCACAGAGGCGTTCCTTCTGCAGCATCACTGAAAATAAGTCAGCAATTACCAGCCTCTTAAAGGAGCTCATAATCCCCAAAGAGACCTGGTGAACCTAACACTAAAAAGAAAAAACAACAAAACAAACAAACAAAAAACCCCACAAAAACCTGAAAACAAACTCTGAAAAAAGATAACAAAATCACAGATTTCACAGATGTCTTGGGTCTGTAGTCCAGGTGGAAGAGAGAGACATTTTTATCCCCTCTAAAAACGGAGGCTGCAGTGGTGCAATACCAAATTAGTTGCTTGAGTTGCTACAAGTAACAAGTGCAAATGGTGGTTTTCATAACTGTAACACTTTTCATATTTAGGGAAACATGGGGTGTTGGACTAGGTGACCTTTAAAAGCCCCTTCCAACCCAAACCATTCTGTGATTCCATGACTCTATATTTAGCCTTCCTCTGGAACAGGGCATATGGCTTTTTTCTCAGGCTCATTTTCACCTAAATTCCCTACTTCTACTTTGTCCCTAGCAATGACCTGAATTTCTTCTTCTTCTGTTACATAATTTGCTTGTTGGCTGTTTTTATGTTTTGTTTTGTTTTCACTGAAGGCCTGAACTTTGTCAGAAGGGTGTTTGGGAGGCCTCTGTAGTTTGCAGAGGTCTGGTGGATCCTTCTGAGCAAAGCCTGAGGCAGTGGTGGTAAGAGGCAACTGCAGGTGGATGGACATCATGCACTTCTGACTTGATGATACTGATCCTACTCACTTTTTACTGCCTGGAATACCAACCTCAAGCTCTCATCACTGAGTGAGCAGGCCTAGACTTCTTCATGGGGTCATCCCAAACAGTTCTGAGTTTCTCTGCACTTTTCCCATGCTGCTTACAAAGCCAAACCGACTCAGAACTGAGAGCAAATAAGCTATGTCAGGAATGCAAAACAGCTCAGGAGATCAGACCCCAGCACAGCCAGTCCTTCAAATTTAGCTGCTGCTGGTTGTCTTTTCCCCAGCATGGAACAGGGAGGGTGGTCATCTGACTGATTGTAAAGTAAATGAATGCCATGTAATATAATTTGACTTAATGCTTCCTGTAAGGTCAGTGAGGAAAAATGGGCTCTTTTAGGGTATGACTCATCTCATCCTCCTGCAGATGTCTCAAATGCATCAGAGGAATCATATGGTGAAGGTGTTTGAAGTAGATAAGATGAATCCCGTCCAGTGGGTCAATTTGCATGTGTGTGGGGGTGGGAGGAAAATGAAGTGTTTGGTTAAATCATAGAATCAAAGAATCATTTTGGTTGGAGAGAGGACGTTTAAGATCAGTGAGTCCTACCTTTGTCTAACTCTACAAAGTCTGGTGCTGAACCATGCTGCAGTTCATCTTTTGGTGACTGGAAGGTGACATTAGGACATTGGACATTAGGAAGAACTTCTTCACAATGAAGGCAGTGAAATACTGGAACAGTGTGGTGGTTTGAAACCGTCTCTTTAATTTTTCTTTGCAAACAGGTTTCCCCAAGATGTGGTGGAACCCTTTTCCCTGGAAACATTCAAGGACAAACTTGATGGGGCCCTGAGCAATGTGATCTATGTAAAGATGTCCCTGCTCAGTGCAGGGGGATTGGACTAAATGACTTTGGAGAGTCCCTTCCAACCCAGTGCATGTGTTGGTACAAGAGAAAACACTCACCTGGGGCTCAACCAGCCATGTCTTTGGTCTCTTGCCAGGTCCAGGCTGGTAGAGATAAGCAGAGTAGACAGGAATACGCCTCCTCCTGTCGTACAGGGTGGCGAAGTAATACTGGTTCTTATAGCGCTGGCAGATCCAGGCTGGGCTCTCTGGCGCCAGGGCTTCGTTTGGGGGAGTTTCACGGAAGAAAAACTGAGGGCATGAACTTTCAAAGGATGCCACCAGCTCACCGTGTCCCAGCCAGAGGCAGCTCACCAACACCTGCAGTAGCAGCAGCAACAGCATGGCGAGGAGGATTTCAAGTGAAGGGCTCTTGCTGACCTGGAGGGCGAATGCAGAGGTACACTCAGCTTGAAGAAAAATCATCATGGTCCAGAGTAATTTTCGTGCTTGTACAACATAGCTGGAAGAGGAGGAGACTATGAGAGACTAAGAAGGGTGCAGGTTCTGTCCTCCTGGGTATGAAATAATCAACAAGGGAATAAGGGTGAAATCTAAAATAGGGTTTAGGTGTGTAGAGGAGGCAGCAATAGGAGAATTTTGACTACCTGAGAAAGAATCTAAACTCACCCCATATCTAATCAGCTCACACAGAAAATTCTTCTTGGAACTGAGGCATGGTGTTGGGACAAAGCCACCTTTTCCATGCTTCCTGTGTTGGCCAAGAGATCAGCTTTCACACGGGCACTGGAGAAAAAATCCTGAAGCAACCCAGGGCCTAGAAGCCCCTATTTCAGAACACCATCTCACTCCCTTCTGCTCTAAAGACCTTCCCACAGCGGAAGACCTGCAGTTGTGTACATACTCTGCAATGCTGAGCTGAGATTCAGTCTTGTGGGGGATTTGGAAGGGAAATAACAGTGATGCTGTGCTTCCTGCATGCCTCTGGCTCCATACAAACTCACAGATACGCAGCTCTGTGCTCACAGCAAGATTAATCTCCCTTAAAGTTGGTCAGATATCTAATTCAAAGTAATCCAGCTTAAGTCCTGGCTCTCAGACAGCGGACTCTGGGAAGTGTGGGTCTTGCTGCTCAGCTTGCATTTCAGGCTGTCCAACCACAGACAATGAACTTGCAGACACATCATATAGAAAGGGAAGAAACGAAGCAGATGGTAGCAGGAAGCACCAGGGATGACTTCTCTATCTCATCAGTGCCCTGGCTTCTGCTGTAGCAATGCAGCTTCTAAGAGGCAGCTCTTCCCATGGTTGCACAGGAGTCATGCTTATCCACTTCTTTAGCTGTGCTGATCATTTTCCCTGTGCAGCAAAAGGCACTGGTGCAGGAATTTCTATTTCTTGAGCAGAAACAGGTCCTATTTTGTCTTTCTCAGGTGCTGACATGATGTTCTGCAGTCCCCAAGATCTTTCTTTTTTGGAGAGAACTGCTGAAAAATTCCCTGTGACGCTGGCAGTAGTCCTGGGAGCTTTATTTTCTTCTAGATGCACAGCAGGCTTTCCCATTTTTATTGTTAGACATCCCACTGAGTGTTTTTAAAATAATTAACATTTTAAATATGGCAGAGAGGACAAATAGCTAAAAGGATTCATGGGGCAAAAAGCTACCATGGTCTCCAAAACACAAACAACACCTTTGGCTGGAGAAGTGTCTGAGCTGAGGATTACTGAAGCCTGAGAAAGCCATCTTTCACATTTGCTCTTTTCTTATTCTTTTCCCTGATCCTCATTTATTCACTTCCATTGGATTTGGGATATTGATCTAGAGATAACTCTGCTCTGACTGAAGATATCTGGTCCTTTATCTTTTTATTAATGTTGGGTCGGGAACATCAGCTGAAAACTGAGAAGAATGAACCACAAAAAGTGACTTATTAAATTACTTTGCATAGCATGACCATATCTGTCCCATCTCAGGCAGGAAAATTGCTGAGTCCTTCTTTTGCACCACCCCCTCCACAAGCTTAAAATATATCTAACTTAATATCATATACAGAGAATCCAACCTACCGTGTCAAAGAGCAGCACACAAATATGTTTATTCACAGGCCTCTGCTTGCAGTCTCAGAGTGGCAGAACTTCCAAATGCTGCTTCCACCATCTGAACCTGTCTGTGACTTGAAGGTGATTTATATATGACTTCCAGGAAGGCAGAGTTGTTAGACTGCTCAAACAGGGTTTCGAGGAAGGTTGTTCAGGGGTGGAGCTAAGACCTGTGTTTTTCCAGAGGTCTTTTGCAAGGCCATGGATAACTTGGCAAATAAATAAATGCAAGGTGCTTTATGGCTTTTCTGATAAGTTTGAAGCAAGTGTTCTCTACAACTGTGAGCCAAACTCTGCCAATGGGCCAAAAGAAGACCTTGAATCTACCCTTTCCCAATGCTGTAAATGAAAGAGGTGCAAAGCCATCTCCCACCTGCCTGGTGCATGGCGTCATCAACAGGCAGCAGTTCCTAAGATGAGTGATGTTGGCAGATCAGGTCTAAAGGAATGTCTGGCTGTACTAGCCACTCTCAGGTCAGGAGGGGACTCTGCACCTAGCATCTTCAGTGCATCTTGTGCAAACTTTGTCAGGTTCCTGCACTGCAGGCAGGGGCATTCAGGATACAACCCAGTGCTGGTGTTTGCTCTTGTCTAACCAAGACCTTGCTGGAACCTTGGCAATAATCCATCCTCAAAGAGTTGTCCAAGAAAGGCAGGAGAAATTGCAGTCATAGTCTCACAGAATCGTTTGGGTTGGGAGGGACCTTAAAGATCATGGAATCATAGAATCATAGAATCAGTCAGGGTTGGAAGGGACCACAAGGATCATCTAGTTCCAACCCCCCTGCCATGGGCAGGGACACCTCACACTAGATCAGGCTGGCCAGAGCCTCATCCAGCCTGGCCTTAAACACCTCCAGGGATGGGGCCTCATCTAGTTCCAACTCCTATGGTGAGGGCAGAGCCATCTTTGCTAGACCAGATTGTTCAAGGCCCCATCCAATCTGGCCTTGAACGCTTCCAAGGATGGGTCTTCTATGACCTCTCTTGGCAACCTGTGCCAATGTCTCATCACCCTCATTGGAAATATTTTCTTCCTAATACCTAGTCTAAATCTCCCCTCTTTAGGTTTAAAACTATTACCCCCTCATGTAGTCTTATCAGTGCACTCCCTGGTGAAGAGCCCTCCCCATTATTCCTGTAGGTCCCCTTTAAGTACTGGAGGGTTGTTGTAAGGTCTTTCTGGAGCCTTCTCTTCTTCAGGCTGAACAATTAAAAAAAACCCCAAACCCAAGACAGAATCTGTTTCCCTACAATTAGACATCTCAGTTCACCATCAGGCATCTCCCTGTGCATCTGTTCCCAAGACTTCCCATGCTGATCATTTCCCCAAAGCATCCATTGCCAGGTTCAACATTTGGCTGAGGCAGCGAGTGAGCAGCTTCAGAGCATCCCACCAGGTTTTGGTGACTTTTCCAGATGGGTGACACATTGCCAGAGCTGCTAAAGGCTTCAGATCTAACGGGATATAGGGGATCAGTTTCTGGGAGTGCTAGTTTATAACGTGGTACTTTACTCCCTTTGGGAACAGCATTCTTGCTTTGAGGTTTTGATCCAAGCATTGCCAAAAGTGATTTCTTTATTCTGGAGTCCACCTGATGTTATTATTTTTTTCAAAGACCAGGGATTAGCTTGTGTGGTGGTAATTTTCAAGCTTAATCCAGTCTTTTCTGCCTCACAATCTTCAGATCATTACTTTTCTATGCTTGAATTTCTTTCCCAAGTCATTCCTTCTGTCCTTTCCCCCCTTAAACATAAAACGTTAAAAGCTGCAAAACAGTGCAGGAAAACTTCATCATTTTCTCCTTGGAGGGAGGATGTTAGAGCTCAGCAACTGCAGCCCACCCTTTGTCTGATGTCTTTATTCTGAATCTAAGAAAGCAGTCTAAATATTGCAGTCAATGGTAGGAAAGGAGCAAGAGCTTACCTTGAAGCAGAGGACAAGCACCTGAACCATTGGCTCCCTCTTCTCCCTGGAGGAAGGGTTGTTTGATCTCTCAAGAGTCCCACTGCAATATATTCCTGGTCACAAATCTGCCTCTCTTCATAAAAAAGGAAACTCTCAGAGAACAGATGATTTCTGTTCTTATCCAGGGGAGATTTGTTCATGCCTGCCCAGAAACAGGGTGACAATTGCTATTTTCTGTTTCCTCAGGATTTCTCCCAAGTTTGCTGACTTGCAGCATCACGTGCCAGAAGCAGATAACCATATCTGGTGATTTCCCCTTCCATTTCCTCATTCCCCATGGGTCTTTGCCACTGCTGCCACAGTACCTCCACGTGTTTCTGTTCCTGGCAGACCATCTCTGATGGCATCAGGCTGACTGGCCTGTTTCTGAGCACACACAGATGTTCATAGTCTGCTCTTCTACAGCCTCGCACAATATCATTGTAGGATCACAGGATCACAGGGTGTTAGGGGTTGGAAGGGACCTCTGAAGATCATCGAGTCCAACCCCCCCGCCAGAGCAGGACCATAATATGCCATTCATGTGGTGAGGCTACAGATTTGCCCTTGCCTGATTGCAAAGACTTTGTAACAGCACTTACTGATGTCATCCTACAGATCCTGAGGACACGCCTCAGTCTCTGCTTGCTGCTGTTCAGCCACTGCTGGGTCTGTATTCAAACACAATCCCAATCTGCCCAGAAAAGAGGCTTGGTAAAGACAGGGCTTTCTGCTCTCAGAAGAGCATAAAAAGGATTTGGAGGGATGGATACAGATCAGAGGATTGTTAATACCAAGTTGAGTGTTGTGGTTGACATGCCAGGGGGATAAGGATGCTATCCAGAGGGACCTGGACAAGCTTGAGAAGTGGGCCTGTGTGATCTCATGAGATTCAACAAGGCCAAGACAAGGACCTGCACCTGAGTCAGGGCAATCCCCTGGCTGAGGGATGAAGGACTGAGAGCAGTCCTGTGGAAAAGGACTTGGGGGTCCTGGCAGATGAAAAAACACACATGAGCTGGTAATGTGCACCCAGAAAAACAATTGCATCCTGGGCTGCATCCCCAGCAAAGTGGGCAGCAGCTGGAGGGAGGGGATTCTGCTTTTTTGTTCTGCTCTGCTGAGACCCACCTGCATTGCTGGGTCCAGCACAGGCCCTCAGCACAGGAGAGACATGGACCATGTCCCTGACACATCTGTAGGTCTTTTAAATCCCTCCAGGCACAGTGACTCCACCGCCTCCCTAGGCAGCCTCTTCCAGGGCTTGACAGCCCTTTCAGTGAAGAGATTCTTCCCAGTATCCAATGTGAACCTCCCCTGGTGCAACTTGAGGCCATTTCCTCTCTTCCTATCTCTTTTAAACCATGTCCTGGTTTAAAAAGAAACAGGACTTCCAGCACTTTTCCAGGGAAAGTGTATCAAAGTCCAGACCTGGCTTCCCCAGCAGGATGTTCTCCTGGTATCTACCTCAGTTTTCCTTTTGTCAGATGCTAAAGACAGCAGTCAAACCTCCTGCTCAAAGCAGGGCAAGCTATGAGGTAGCCATCCAGATACAGGGAAATACAAATACCTCTTAGCACTGCAGTTCAGGATTTTGAAGCAGCATGTCAGAGGAGGACACTATTTCTAGTGCAGAAAAAGATGTCACCAAAGCCTTTTCTTGAGTCTTTGGTCCTCATGGAAGAAGCAAATGAATAGCCAAAGAGATGTCAAATACTGGTCTTCAGGAGGGGATAAATCATAGCAGCAGAAGCCAAATGGGAATGAGGAAACAAAATCTAAGTAAAAGAAAGCACTTGGACACAAAAATCAAGATGTATGCTATTGTGAGCTCCTCTCCTTAGAGGGCAGCAAAGACCCTGGTATGCCATGGCCATAGGCAGGACCTGAAGATGTCTGGACACCTGACACATCCCCCTTATTGACCTCTCTTTTTGGGAGGTAATGTTAGGAAGGGCAGACTAGGATCACAAACCCCTCAGGGCCAGAGCACTCTTTTGCAAGAACCAGGATGCTGAGACATGAACATCTTCCCCCATTGCTATGCCAAGTACGTTCACCCTTGCCAGGCGTTCAAATGAGTGTGAGCTTCAAGTGATGGTTGAAAAACAGACCCAGACCAGACTAAAGGTTTGAGGTGCCCATCAGATATGCAGAAACTGCTTCTTCTGTCACTCCTCAGCATGCCAGAAGTGGTCTCTAAGCAGCTCTGTCATAGAATCATAGAACTGTCAAGGTTGGAAGAGATTTTAGAGATCATTAACTTCAACCACTCTCCTAGACCTCACAATCCCACCACTACTGCTAAGCTACTACGATTAAACCAAGTCCACACATCTTTAAGATACCTCCAGGGATGGTGACACCACCACTTCCCTGGGCAGCCTGTTGCAATGATTGATAACCCTTTCTGTGATTTTTTTTTTCCCTTTAATATCCAACCTGGACCTGCCCTGGTATGACTTTAGGCTATTTCCTCTTGTCCTGCCACTTCTTGCATTTGAGAAGAGAGTGACTTCACCTCCACTAATAAGTGTCTTGACTATAAAGGGCAGGTTTGGAAACCCCTTTTTTTTAAATGCCTTATTTTGGGATGGCCATCTCCTGTTATTTCTTCTTTTGTAAGATTTTTATGTAAGATTATTTCAAGATTTCCATGTGTCATAGGTACAAACACAGCACTCAGCCTGGAAAAGAAAAGACTCCAGGGAGACCTAATAGCAGCCTTCCAGTACCTGAAGGGGGCCTAGAAGAAGGCTGGAAGGGAACTGTTTACAAAGGCTTGCAGTGATAGGATGAGGGGGCAATAGTTTGAAATAAAAGAAGAGTAGATTAGGTTGGGCATTAGGACAAAGGTCTTTACCATGAGGGTAATGGAACATGAACAGATCACCCAGGGAGACAGTTGAGGCCCCAACCCTGGAGATATTCAAGGTCAGCCTTGACAGGGCTCTGGGCAATCTGATCTAGTGGAGGATGTCCCGGTTTACTGCAGGGGGGTTGGACTGGATGACCTTTGGAGTTGCTTTCCAAATCAAACCATTCCATGATTCTACATCAGTATTACATCACTACTTTCCCCATCCACATTTACCTTCTGATCCCAGGCAAATATCCTGTTTATTTCCCCTGCTGCCATCTCTTCATTCATCAACACCCAACCCCGAGAAGTACCAGTGTGCATCCGCAACAAGGAGTTTTGCCAACTGCCTAATTCTCCCCAGCAGGCTCTGTGCTGCTGCATGAGAACCAGAAAGTGAAAATAAGGGACTAATTTTTGGTCTGCAAAGCTGAATGAAAACGAAAGAGTGAAAGTAACCACAGGCAACCTCACACCTCTCAGCTGGCAAGTATCTGCAGCAGGGTGATGCTTCATTGAAGACAACGAGGAGACCCCACTGCCACCTACGTGTTACTTGCTCTGCATGCACAGGGACTCCTGGAGTTCATATAACTAAAGACATCCAAGTCACATGCCAGCTTTTGCAGCTGAGCCACAATATGTTGAAACCACTATTTGAACCTTGTGGGTAAAGGACGGATTGAAAATATTTGTCTCCAAAATGCAAGGATTGCCATAAGTCAACATCTAGCATGTCGCATAGAAGAATAGGTCAAGGTAAATAGAGTTAAGAAGAAGTTGGAGGAGACCTTTAAGATCATCAAGTCCAACTGTTAACCAGCACTGCCAAGTCCACCAATAGACCACGTCCCTCAGCACTACACTTATGGGTCATTTAAATCCCCCACCACTTCCCTGAGCAGCCTGTTCCAGAGCTTGTCAACCCTTTGAGGGAAGAAATTGTTCTTAATGTCCAACCTAAACCTTCCCTGGCACAACTTGAAGCCATTTCCTTTTGTTCTATCATTTGTTACTAGGAAGGAGAGACTGACCCCCACCTCACTACAGCCTCCTTTCAGGGAGTTGTAGAGAGCAAGAAGGTCTCTCCTCAGCCTGCTTTTCTCCTGGCCAAATAACCCCAGTTCCCTTAGCTGCTCCTCATGGAACTTGTGCTCTACACCCTTCACCAGCTTCATTGTCCTTCTTTGGACACACAGTGAAGGTGATTTGGTGATCAAATGTTCTTTCCCTGAAAGCTCAGAACACATCCCATTCCCCCTCCTCCAAGCTTTGCTCACCTATATGGGCAGTGGGTTACTCACCTCCAGCAAGACACCAACTTCACCCGGAAAAAAGCAGCAGCATCAAGCTGACACACTGCTCCAGTTGGCTGCTAGTCTCAAAGAATCACAGAATGGTAGGGCTTTGAAAGGATCTCTCAAGATCAGAGTCCAACACCCCTGCCAGAGAAGGATCACCTAAAGTAGATCACATAGGAACACATCCAGAAGGGCCTTGAAAGTCTCCAAGAGACAGAGATTTCACCACTTCTCTGGGCAGCCTGCTCCAGTGTTTTGCCACCCTCAAAGTAAAGGATTTCCTTCTCATGTTTAGATGGAACTTCCTGTGTTTAAGTTTATGCCAGTTACCTCATCCTATCACTGGGGACCACTGAGAAGAATCTGGTCCCATCTTCCTAACACCCACCCTTAGATACTGTAAGCATTAATAAGATCTCCTCTCAGCTTCCTCTTCTCCAAGCTAAACAGACCCAGCTCTCTCAGCCTTTCCTCATATGATAGATGTTCCAGGCACCTCATCACCTTCATGGCCCTGCATCGATGTCTTTCCAGTAGTTCTTTGTCCTTCTTGAGCTGAGGTGCCGGGCACTGGACATAGTACTCCATGTGAGGACTCACCAGCGCAGAGTAGAAGGGAAGGAGAACCTCCCTTTTAAGGAAAACGCCTTTTAATGCATCCTAGGATGCCATTGGCATTCTTGGCTGTGGGGGCACACTGCTGGCTCACGGTCATCCTGTTGTCTGCCAGGACTCAGGGACAGCAAGGGGAAGCGAAGGGTAGTGAGTTGGACTGGAAAGTATCTCACACCCTGCACTGGTTCCTCAGGTAATATGGAAGCCCCAAGACATTAAAGCAACTCTGGAGCCAGTATATGTGCAAGCACACATTTTCATGAACCATAGCAACACCACTGTGCTTTGATTTCATGTACAGGCTGGTCTGTACAGAAACTAATCCATGCTTTAAGACGATGAAATCTCTTTACTTATTAACACAACCTCTGATATCTCTTCCTGGAAGATGTTTGTGTATTAGAGCCATGATATCACTGTGTACATGGGCTCTAATCCTGTTGAGACTTGGCTAGTCTGAAAGCTCTCTGAGATATGCTACCAAGGAGGTCTGAGGCATGGAGCACACATCTTCAAGAAACAGGTTGAGAAATTCAGGCTTCTTGAGTGTGGCAATGAGGAGCCTGAAGAGCAGCACAGTAGCTGCCAACAGCTTGGAAGGGCAAAGATAGTGAAGTCAAGCTCTTTGTGGCAGGCACTACAACAAAGGGCAGCAGCCACATACTGTGGCTTGGGAAGTGCAGGTTGGACAACAGGATAAACATCTCTAGGCAAGTAGTACAGTGCTGTGACAGGTTGTTGGGAAATGACAAATGATGAATTGTGGAGGTGACTCAAGGCTTAGCTGGATGAAACCATGGCAAAACCAGTCTGGAGCTGACAGTGCTTCTGCTTGAAGCAGGAGGTTGAATTAGAGTCCTCCAGCTGATGCTGTCAACCAACATTTCTGTGACCCTAAGACAGATGCAGGTGCATCTGCAACTTCTCCCCACACTGCTCTGCCCCTGCCCCTGGTTCTGGCCCTACGAGTTGTACATTAAAGCCTTTTTACATCCCAAAGCCACAAACCCCACACCACATACCTCAGAGAGACAAGAAGAAGGGGGCCCGTTCCTAGATTCCCGGTTATGACTTCTGTTGATGGTAGACACCAACCAGATGAGACCCCATCAGCTCATCTCCGCCTGCAAGGAGAGACCGGTGATATCCAGCGGTCTCCGGACCAAACGAGTCCCTCTGCTAGCCGAGTAAAATTACCACCCCCCGTGAACTTCAGCCCCAGGCTGGCCCTCTCTGCAATAAACACAGGTTGTCTTACTGCACGTTAATCACTCAGAGGGTAATTAGCAGTTACGTCAACATGAGGATCTCCAGTTGCTCTGCTGGCTTGCCCCACGTGGAAATGAGGTGGTTGGTTGTGGGTGGAAGCATGTCAGATCACACTCCAGAGGAAAAGCCTCATTGCTAATTGGGAAGAGCAGTCCCTTTACTCAGGTGGTGTGCCTTGGGTCATTGCTGCCAGACTTGGCATCCCCTGAAGCCTCTGGATGTGGCATGGCAGGAAGAGACAGCTGCCCACAGTGGGCAACCTTGATTAACTTGCTTTACCTCTAAGCAAGCAGGTTGAGGGAGGTTCTCCTCCCCCTCTACTCTGCCCTGGTGAGGCCTCATCTGGAGTACTGTGTCCAGTTCTGGGCTCTCCAGTACAAGAAGGACAGGGAACTGCTTGAGAGGGTACACCAAGGGGCTCCAATGATGATGATTAGGGGACTAGAAAATCTCTCTTATGAAGAAAGGCTGAGGGACTTGGGACATTTTAGCCTAGAGAAGAGAAGAATGAGGGTGAATCTTATCAGTGCTAATACTTGAAGGGTGGTTGTCAGAAGGATGGGGCCAGTCTTTATTCAGTGGTGTCCAGCGACAGGACAAAAGGCAACAAACTTGAACATAGGAAGTTCCATCTAAACATGAGGAGAAACATCTTTTTTCAGGGTGGTAGAACACTGGAGCAGGCTGCCCAGGAAGGTGGTACACTCTATTTCTGGAGTCATTCAAAACCCATCTGGATTCTGTCCTGTGCAATCTGCTGTAAGTGAACCTGCTCTGGCAGGAAGGTTGGACTAAATAATCTTCAGAGGTCACTTCCAAACCCCTATCATTCTGTGATCTGTGATTCTAAAGATGTCACCTCTAGCCAGAAGAGATGTGATAACGCTGCACCTTAGGAGGGTGGCAGATCCTTCTGATACACAATTTTCTGTTGAGGACAGAAGCTGTGATAAGCAACTCCAGTTCCCTCAGCTGTTCCTCATGGGACTTGTGTTTGAGGCCCTTCACCAGCTTGATTGCTCTTTGGACATGCTCCAGCACCTCAATGTCCTTCTTGTATAGTGAGGGAGTCAAAACTTACTGGGTTTAAGTCAGGATCTGTGTTTAAGAGAGCATCAGCAAATAGTCTGCTCTTCTCAACTGCAGGGTGATGGTTTTCCTTAGAGTGGACAAGGAGCATGAGACAACCACTTAAGTTGAGAGCATATGGTGGGAGGACAGCATGAAACCCTTTGCATTTTGAGTGCTTGAGACATTACGATGTTAATGTTTCCCAAGCACATTTCCAGGATGTAGATGTTAAAGATTATGACTAAATATAAAATGAACAAAATCTGCTCTCTACCACCTGCTACTTTAAATTTACACCTGGAATATAAACTGAGGACCAGTGGGAATAGAAAGAGAGAGAGACAGCACGCAGACACAGAGATCCATGGTGAAGAAGGTAGGCAGGACTCAAACCCTGGCTAGGAACATTTCCTAATTAAGCTATATTCACAAGAAATTATCCCTTGAAGTCAGACTAGCACAGACAAACAATTGCAACAATTCTTTCCTAGGTCACCCTCTGAAAATGACTCAGATTCCTTCATTTGCTCTGTTGATGGCTAAGCAGGATTCACCCTATGGAAGAGCTACCTCTCAGCATTCCCTGTAGCCAATGAGAGATGAATGCACATTTCCAGGGCACAGTTCACGTTGAGGCAGATGCAGTGAATGGTATGACAAAAGTGCTGATTTCTCTCCACAAGACATCCCAGGGTGACAAGCTCTGGTTTACACCTCTATGATTGCACGAGATGAGTCCCATATGTTGCCACCTCTATATTTCTATATACATTATGTCTATTTTATATCACTTGCTTAGCCAAAACATAACATAAAAATACAAAATTTATCTTTTTCCAAAGCCTTTTCATAGAACCACAGAACTATAGAACTGTTGAGGCTGGAAGAGATGTCTGAGACCATCAGGTTCAACCACTTGCCTAGAGTTCACTTCTGCTAAGCTACTACCACTAAACCATATCACTCAGCACCACATCCATGTGTATTTTAAATACCTCCAGGGATGGTGACTCCACAGCCTCCCTGGGCAGCCTGTTCCAATGCCTGATAACCCTTTCCATGAAGAAACTTTTCCTAATATCTGGCTTGAACCTCCCTTGGCACAACTTGAGGCTGTTTCATATTGTCTTGACACTTGTTGCATATGAGAAAAGATGGGTCTCCTCCTTGCTCTGAACTTTTTCAAGGTAGTTGTAGAGGGTGATGAGGTTCCCCCTCAGCCTCCTCTTCTGAAGATTAAACAACCCCAGTTTCCTCAGGCATTCCTCATAAGACTTGTGTTCAAGGCCCTTCACCAGCTTAGTTGCTCTTCTTTGGACATGCTCCAGCACCTCAGTGTCCTTCTCGTAGTGAGGAGCCCAAAACTGCACACAGTATTTACATTCCTCTGATGCAAAGAGCCCTTTCATATTCATTCATATGACTGTGTCATGCCAATCCAGCAGGAATTTCAAGGCAGTTTCATAACCCTCTAGGAGGACCTTTCCTGTGTGTCAGGATGCGTGCTGTGCCCTCAGGAGCACAACAGAAAAACAATCAGTGTAGCATGGAATAGGAGGGAAGGTTGCACCATATGTAGTTCAGTCTTAATGTTCTTAGATCCAGTTGTTTGATGTGGTTGGAGAAGCCAACAGAGGGTGAAGACCGGAGTTATTTACGTCTTACTTCTTGACAAGGTTGTCTGGATTTAGAGTAGTGCTGTGCATGTTACTCAAGCCCAAAGCAGCTGTTAGCACCAGAAAATCAACCTGCATGAAGATGAGCTCATGCTAAACTAGCTATGGGCTAGATGCAAATGAGAAGTGAAGTCAAAAGCTGTTTGTGCAGGTGACTCGCTCTGAGTCAGACCTCCTGCTGGACCAAGAGCTAGCTAGTGGAAGTAATGGAGCAAGTCAAAAGTCAGGTTATCTCTGCTCTAGGCTGACTCTTACCCTTGTGACAAGGCCTTAACCTGCAACATCCCCCTTTCATCCCAAACAGATGAACTTGGTTTTCTGCTGGAGGCACCACTTCACAGAACATAGCCACTGCCAATGGGATGTGTGAGAAAATCCTGAGTTTCACTGCTATGGATGCAGAATTCAATGTTTGTTTTCACTATAAGCACGAGGAGAACAAGTTTACTATAAAAATGTAGTTGTGTCCATAATAAGCAAGTGGGGGGATCTGAAATGGGTATTTCCAGGAGTATGTCAACAAGATACAGTGAGTCAAGACCTGTGGTAAGCTAAACTCAGCATTTCCTTTGTTTCGTGGGTTTCTGCACCCACATGGTTTTGAAAGTGTTGCATACAGGCAGCACCCATCTTTCCAGGTAGAAGAAAGAGGAATGGGAACAAGAAAGGCTGATGTATCTGCAGGTCTAACTTGAGCAGGGTGAGATGTACTATAACAATGGGAAAATTCTTCAGTGATGAACAAAGATTTTCTTCAGAGAGGCAGAAAAGGACCAACAGAGAAATGCCGAAACCTGTACGCAGTCAGCTCAGACCTCACCTCAGCTGGCACTTTGATGCCTTTCCCAAGATGAAGGTGCTTCCCTAGAACATGAAATTCACAGCAAGGACTGACTGCCAGGACCCGTCTCTCAGCAGGGGATGTTTGCTGGGGCAGAGGAGGTAGCTTATGGGGTTAGAGAAGCATTGGGTGGCAGCAACCTCATGTCTAGGCAAGCTGCACCAGCTGACCTGCACTCCACCATATGGATCTAACCAGAAGCTGTTCCATTCTGGAAAAGCAAAAGCAGAGCTACCTGCTGACACCAATGAGGAAACCAGCCCAGCAAAATTGAAATTCAGAAGGCACATAAAATCCAGACAGTCTGCTAAGAGCCAGATCCCACCAGTAATAAAACTTTGGGTGGTTTTGTTTTGTTTTGTTTTGTTTTGTTTTAATCTTTGGGGCTGGACCACACCTTGGTGCCCTCACTGGATCCCTAGGTTGTCGTGGTAGAAAAGGTCAGATTCACCAGTTCTCAGTATATTCTCTTGTGCCAAAGCAAACTCTAAATCAGGTGCACACCAACCTCATGGTGGAGATACTGGATGCAAAGTAGCAGTCTTGCTCAAACTGTCTAGTGTCAATACTTAGTGTCTCCATAAATCTCAGGATGGAAATGACTTTGAGCAGTCTGATCTAGCACTAATGTTAGATCTGCTGCAAGCAGAAGTTTGGGCTCTCCAGAGCTTCCCTCCAACCTCAGTCTCCATGACAATCTTTCTATTCTTGCCTGGGCTTCACAAGATGTGAAGTGTAGGTTCAGCAGGAGCCAAATCTGTGTCTCTCATGAGCAGTGTGTGGACAACGACCCTGCAGGAACAACGAATGAGGAGATTGACCTGGAATTTGCCACCTTACATACCTTTTTCTTCTCTTTTGATCTCCTCTATCTGCAAAAATTAGAAGTGTCTGACAAAAAAAACCCATCTTCCTATGGTTACAGAACTCGCTGTCAGCCAAAGGAAGTGGGGAGGAAGGAGTCAGCATGGAGTAAGTCCAACTTCAAATGTCAAAAGGCAAATCTTCATGAAACCATGAAACCATGAAAAAGATCTGGAGAGTTATTCAAAACAAGACCAAGATACAGATCAATGTGGGTAAGACTGGAGCAGTAAGGAGGTAGGAAATACCAGGTTTAGAGCTGGGCTTCTATGTTCTGGTTCTTGTTTTTAAGTCAGCCGCAGACCTACATCACAGAAATGAGCACAAAATGATCCTTTTCAGTTTTTTTCCAGTGGTAAGAAAGGTTTCTGATAAATGCAGAGCTGTTACCATCAGCCCCAACATGGTATCCTGGGAGGTGTGCTACAGGAAACACCACGCTGAGAACATGACTCTTTCTTCCTGTACCTCCCTCACATTTACTCATGGATACTCCCTGTGGATGCTTTATTTGGAAATTGAGGTGATTTATGCTTTATTTGGAAACTGGAAATGGGCAAGTTGGGGTCAGTGGCACAAAGCAGACACTAAAATCCATGTGAACCTTTCAGAGTAAAACTCTTCTGCAGGACTAAAAAGGTAACACCCCTCTTTATTGTACCCTAGGGCAACTGCTCAGCCAGATGATTCCATCACAGAGCTCATCCCTCCTAAAATCACAGGTGCCCTCCAGCTATTTGGGTCTTATTTGTCAGTGCTTACAACATGAAGTCTTCTGCTCATCTGAGATTCTTTCTCTGCATGCCATGCTGTATATCAAACTTCTATTGCTGCACTTGAGAATCACTCAAACGCTCAGAAGATAAAATAGAGGAACAGGCTTAAAGATATAATTTACTCTCAAACTGCTCCTTCATGCTTCAAATTATTTTCCTTTAGCATCCATTCAGGTTGCTTATCTAGGTAGCCTTTAAAAGGCTGCAAGTCATTTATTCTCAGTTATCCAAACAATTTGGCATTTGGGAACAATCTGTCCCTGAAGATAAGTAAACAACATTTACTAATGGCAGGTAAAGCCTTAGAGATTTGTTGGTTTCTTTACCACTCACAGATTGATTTTCTAGTAGAAGATGAACTTCAGTACAAGTTACAAACATTGCAATTACTATTTTTCATTATTATTGCAATTAATTGCAATTACTAGCTGCATTTCAGTATCTGAAGGGGACCTAGAGGAAGGCTGGGAAAGGACTGGTTTAGAAGGGCTTGTAGCAATAGGATGAGGGGCAATGGTTTTAAATTGGAGCAGGGTAGATTTAGACTGGACATTAGGAGGAAGTTCTTCACAATGAGAGTAGTGAAATACTGGGACAGGTTGCCCAGAGATATGGGTGAGGTCCCATGCCTTGAGACATTCAAGGTCAAACCTGATGGGCCCCTGAGCAACCTGATCTAATTGGAGATGTCCCTGCTCACTGCAGGGGGCTTGGACAAGATGATCTTTGAGGCTCCCTTCCAACCTGATGCATTCTGTGATTGAAATAATGTTAGGTAACATTATGTACAAACTGTAAAACAAAAAAAAAAAAAAAAGAAACCAAAACAGTACCTACCTTCTGCCCAGTGATGTTCAAAGGTGAAACAGACACAAGGTATTAAAACCTCTCTGCTTTTACATTTCCTGACTATGTTGTTTGAACAAAACCCATCCTGAAAGTTCCACCTTTCTAGCCTGAAAGCTGGCAGGCTCTCAGCAATCTACACCAGCAATCAAACACGTGGCAACCAAGGTTTTGCTTTCCAAAATCAACTATTTTTAATATGTGCAGTTCTTTCCATCTCATCCAGGGATGGAGATGTCACATAGGAGGAGGAATGGCCACTGCAATGCTCCCTGCATGGTGCCAAGACAGCTCACTGGGAGAGGGGGCTTTTCCTAGGAGCCACCATCTCTCTGTGCTGCTTTGCAAATGGGAAAGCAAAGCCAGGCTATTTTTTTTGTCTTCCAATTTTTTTTTTAGGAGAAGCAAATCTGCCCTGCTTGGTGTCAGGAACCCCAGCAGAGGAAAGGAGGTTGTGCGCTCGAGAGTGTTCAGGTGTTGTGTGTAGGAAGTGGCACGACGCTTCCACGTACGCAGCAGTTACTGAGATCACGGCACCGTGGTTTTGGCTGGGGCCCAGCTGTCTTCCATTCTCACCCCAAAGCACAAAAGCTCTTTATCTCTGAACCAAGCTACCCAACTCAGCAAGAGATGAACTGCAACTGGGTTTCGCTGGCTAAACATGATGCTGTTCACCTCACTTGCAAGCACAGGGGAAATTCTTCACAAGAAATGTCAGACCTGGTCCTCCCTTCACTTGTCTCTGCTGATCAGAAAAACACGCTGTTGGCTGCCTGAATAGGAGCCAGGATTTCCTGAGCTCTGATCTCAGCTTTGACAGGGAATACCCAAAGCACTGCTGCTGTGTCCTTCTTTGAGCTAGAGCAGAACTAATTCTGGTCAGTGATTTGACTTCTCAGCTCAGCCTCTTCTCAGGAATCAGACTTGCGAGGTTCAGGGCTGCTTCTAGCAGTGAGAACGCTGATGGGGAGTGTCACTATCAAGGGCTGGGCTGCAGAAAGGCTCCTGCTTAGACTTGCTTCTGTGCACACCAAGGTCACAGCTAAATCTTGTATCCCTCGTTGGGGTAGAGTAACTAAGAGCTGGGACCTGCAGGGAGGAGCGGACAGGAGAGGTAACCCTAAACTGACCAATAAGGGATTCTATCTCATGGATGTCAGCTTCAGCATAAAGCTGAGACATCACCATGGTCAAGTCTTTTCTTCAATGGCCAGCATCTGAGGAGGACTCTGTCCATTCTGCTTTCAATCCCAATACAGTTCTATAATTCAGTTCCCATCTGCTGCTGAGTCCCCATTACCTGCCCCCAGTGTCAGCGGTGATGGTGATGTCATTGCCATCAGGGAATTGAGTTCAATTTGGGTTTGTATCTATTTGTATCTATTTCATTTTATTGTTGTTTTCATTAAAGCTGCTTTAATTTCTTTCCCAACCCATCAGTCTCTCTAATTCCTTTTCTCTTCCCTTTGGGAAGGCAGAGAGTTCATAAAGCATGTCTGTCACTTGTCTGTTGGTGGTCTTGCCCCAACCCTTGACAGCTGCAAACTCCTAAAACACCTGCTGCCACCTCCCTACCTCAATACAACCAGCATAAAACACTTGTAATTTTGGAAATGCCCCACACACCACAGCCAAAAGGGGTGCAAAAAGATGCTTAGTTCATCACCAGTCTCCAGAAAGGTTCAACCCAGAGCACACCATTTCTGGCAGCTGCCTGTTCCATCTACTCACAGAAACTTCTATACTGTAGACTGATCCATGTGACTGTGCAATGCTTGTCTCCCTGCATTACCTACCTGCCTTGGCTGATCTTGCTGATGTTTTTTTTCTGCTATTGTAAACCCTAACTGACCTTGCTATTGGTGTTGCTGAAAGGTTCATTCTTTTTGTTTGTTTCTTTCTTTTCTTTGTTGGTCTGGTTTGGTTTTTTTGGGTGGGAGGGGAATTGGGGTGAGGTGGCTCGTAAACTGGATCAAAGATAGTGCTCAGAAGGTTGTGGTCAGTGGCACAGAGTCTAGTTAGAGGTCTGCAACAAGTGGTGTGCCCCAGGGGTCAGGGCAGGGTCCAGTCCTGTTCAATGTATTCATAGAAGACCTGGAAGAAGAGAGATAGTGGACTCAGCAAGTTTGCTGATGACACAAAACCGGGACGGGTGGCTGACGCACCAGAAAGCTCTGCTGCCATTCAGTGTGACCTGGACAGGATGGAGAGCTGGGCACAGGTGAAGCTTTTGAAGTTCAGCAAGGGCAAATGTAGAGTCCTGCACCCATGGAGGAATGACCCTGTGTATCAGTAAAGGCCAGGGGCTGACCTACTGAAAAGCAGCTCTGTGGAAAAAGACTTAGGAGTCCTAGTGGACAAGAGGATGACCATGGGCCAGCAATATGCCTTTTGGTCAAGAAGGCCAGTGGCACTCTGGGATGTGTCAAAAAGTCTGTGGCATGCAATACAAGGCAGGTTGTCCTCCACCTCTACTCTGCCCTGGTGAGATCTGATACTGTGTCCACTTCTGGTCTCTCCAGTTCAACAGAGAGAGGGAACTACTGGAGAGTGTCCAGTGGAGTGCCACAAAGGTGATGAGGGGACTAGAACATCTCTCTCACAAAGAAAGGCTGAGGAACCTGGGGCTTTTTAGCATGAAAAAGACTAAGGGGAATCTTACCAATGCTTATAAATACTTCAAGGGTGGGTGTCAGAAGGATGGGGCCAGTCTTTCTCCAGTGGTGCCCAGTGACAGGACAAGATGTAATGGGCACAAACTTGAACACAGGAATGTCCATCTAAACATGAGGAGAGACTTCTTTACATTGAGGGTGGTAGAGCACCAGACCAGGCTACCCAGAGAGGTGGTGGAGTCTCCAACTCTGGAGTCACTGAAAACCTGCCTGGACACAATCCCATGCAACCTGCTCTGGCAGGATGGTTGTACTAGATGATCTCCAGAAGACCCTTCTAACTTCTATCATTCTGTGATTCTGTGTGATTCTGTGGTTCAACATTCAGTGCATCAGCACTTCAAGGAGGAGGTAGTCGACCTTCCTGTGCTACAAGCTGCTACTCAGCACAGTTCCACAGTTTCATCATTGAAACAATTTCTTACACAAGACAGGTAACAGTGGAAATAATGCAGAAATGAAGTTTTTATTTTAGGTCCCAAAATCTTCTCTTTCCCTTAGTGAATGATTTTATGTCTAACCAATTTTTTTTTTCATCTTTTTCAGAAGAGTTTTGAAATTCAGATTTGCAAATGCTTGTAGCTAAACACAGGTGTGCCTGTGGGCTTGGCTTGTTTCTAAATCTAAAATAAACAATAATGAGGTCTTAAGTACAAAGTACTCTGAAGGAAAAAAGCAGCCTTACAGGTACAACATATCTCAAGCTCTTCATTGATCTCAACATCAGGAGACATCATACAGAAAGTGGAAAGTAGGCTAGTTTGAGCCTCCTTGTATTGAGCATTCTGGAACTGAACCAGAAAGGCCAGAAGATAACACAAAAATAATTTTGAGCAATGCAAGATCATAACCATTTTGGTTGGAAAAGACCTTTAAGATCATCGAGTGCAATGATCATCTAACTACCAAGTTTGGTTCCTTCATATGTCCTCTGACCATCAAAATGTAACCAGGAGCAACTTTGTTCTGCTGCTCATTGCAGAAGTTAGGTGTGACACCTGCAAAGATGAAAGCACCCAGAAGTAGACATGAGAAAGGTTTCTCTAACTTTCTGGGTACTGGAACCGGCTCTCTGGTAAGGTTGTGAGGGTCTCCATTATGGGATGTCTTTCAAGTAAACCACAAGTATAATTACTTCTGGGGTTTGGATGGGAAATGAGGCCAGCCACATGTCTTGATCTCTAATCTCATGGCTGTGCTTGATTTTGGTGTTGTTTTACTGTGTGCCTAAGATCTAATGACTCATATTTTTGGAGATGTTTTCCACCTACCACTAAGTCATAAAACTGAATCTTGCACAGTTACCCTGAAAATTAGTAACTAGTGAAAATGTGCCTTGAAGGTGTGGAAGACTCCACAGCTGCCTGATTAAACAACATCTGATGTGCTTCTGACCAACATTCTTCCAAAATGTTAAAAATGGAACAATTAACCCCTGAAAGTTTCTTTCAGCTTAATGTCTTTGCAGCTGCCATCACATGCCTGTAGATTTGGTCTTTAGCCAAGGGACATGAAGTTCTGCAGCTTATTTGCATCTCTCCCAGCTGCAGTGATGGGCACATTTTTTGCTGTCCCTGAGTCCTCTGAGGAAGGTTCAGCAATGAAGAACAGTTCTGCACCAGAGCTCTTTTCTTCTTTCGTTTTAACCAGTCTTCTAATTGCCTGCAACTGCCAGAGACCTCAATCTCTGGTGTCACTTTCATAACTCTTTTCGTGGAACACAAAAGACTGCACACCACAGCAGGTGAGGAAGAAACTCTTATTTGGGACAACAGACAGAAGGAGGTTCTCTTCCCCCTCTATTCTGCCTTTGTGAGACCACATCTGGAGACCTGTGCCCAGTTCTGGGCTCCCCAGCTCAAAAGAGACAGGGAACTACTGCAGAGAGTTCTGTGGAGGGCTGCCTTAAGAGATCAGCAGAATTTATTTACACTTTATTATCCTTTGAGCATCAGCATTCATTCTTCCAGAGGTGGAAGGTCTATGGGACAGGCAGACCATGGCTGCCCCTCTTTGTGGCAGGCCAGCAGAAGCAGATTTTGGGCTCCAGTTTTCCTGGAGTGAGCCCAGTTCTGGGGGAAAAAAAAAAAGCCAAGACGTTTCTGGCTGCATAGCATTAAATTGCTGTGCCACTTCAAGACATGATTTAATGGCCATGATGGTTTTAGGTCAGTGGTTGGACTTGATGATCTTAGAGGTCTTTTCCAACCAAAACAATTCTATGATTCTGTGAAATCCTGCTCCCTTCCTCAGTGCTTGTTTCAATACAAAGTAATTTAAATGAAAGGGGGCAATGAGAAAAGCGAAGTACAAAAGTTCAAGGAGAGCACAAATGGAGAATAAGGACAGCTGTCTCTTTGGGACAGCTATTGAGGAAGAAGATTGGGAAGTGGCTGCAATTTGTGAATGTTTTGAGGAAACAAGACGGGTAGTTCAAAAACCACAGAAAGGACATGCAGGAAGGAGATTTTGGAGGAGGAAACAAGGTTGGATGCCATGAACGAAAGCAGAGTTCCAAGGACCCAGACACTGGGAGAGAAAGGTTTCCTTCAGCACAAAGGATGGGACAGCTTAAGATATATGTGTGGGCCAGCACTTATATCCCTCCATACACTTGGATGTGTTGAACAATGGCAGTGGTGAAAGGGTGGATTAAAATGAAGGCAAGCTCCTATCTTGAGTGTCCAGGCAAGGTGACACACAACTCCTATATTCCCTGAATTATCCATGACTTCAGTGGAGTAACGGGCAGATAATGTTGTAAGACACGCTGTGCAGTACTTGAGCGTAGCCAATTCCTGCTAATATTTGACCTCCAAACCCAGAGAGATTGCAAGAAGTGGCAGTTCCTGGACAACAAAGACAGATCCAATCCTGACTGTCCTTACCCCATGGTGACTAAAGCTCCCTGGGGCATAGGTGAGTGCATGTACAATGGAGGTTAAGTTCAGAAGATGCTGAGATTTGAAGGCCAAAGCTCACAGAGGAGCAGAAGAGAAGGAGCCCACAAAGCTCTGCAGGTGCTAGAGCATGTGAAAAGGAACTGCTGTATCTGTGTTAGGTGGTTTCTCACTCAGAGCTGGGGGAAATGTATAGTTGCAAATCACTTGCTGGGCAGAGGGTGTAAATCGTCTTCACAGAGGGTGGCATAGAGTTACTCGTGTGACTAGGGCTGATCTGCTGCTGATGTCCCACTTCTAAGGTGGGGCAAAGGTGGGGCAGAACAAAGGGACTTGTTTCTTCTTTGATTCCTGGAAAGCATAAAGGCAAAGGAGGGCTTTTTTCCCAATGCTTTCCAGAAGAGAGACCCTGCTCATGCATGTCTCTCTGAGGAAAGGAAGCTCCTCTGCACATGGCCCACATCATGCTCAGGGAGAAGGAGGAGGACAGGGCACAGCCTTGGAGTCACTCATTTTAGAGAATCAGAGAACAATAGAATTATGGAATGGTTTGGTTTGGAATGGTTTTGGTTGAAACTCCCTGCAGTGAGCAAGGACATCTTCAACTACATCAGGTTGTGCAAAGTGCATCTAACCTGACCTGGAATGTTTCCAGGGATGAGGCACCTACCACTTCTTTGGGTGACATCTGTCAGTGTTTCATCACCCTCAGCATCAAAAAATATTCTTCCCTAAATCTAGTCTGAGTCTCCCTCTTTTAGCTTAAAACCATCACTGTCACAACAGGCCCTGATAAAAAATCTTTCCCCATCTTTCTTATAGGCCCCTTTAAGTATTGAAAGGCAACAATAAGATCTCCCTGGAGCCTTCTCTTCTCCAGGCTGTACAACCCCTAAATCTTTTAGGCCAGTCATTCTCAAAGTAGGCTACAAAGTCAACCATCTCCAGTTATTACAGCACCATAACAGAGACAGGGGTCACTGGCTGACACAACACCATGTTGCAACTCAGCACCCAGGAGAATTCTTGGAGGCTTTTTGCACCATGAAAGGAGGGATGTGGTTCCATGCACCACAGAAAGACATGACTAATGTCCTAAATGCATGCAGATGCTCACTCAAGGTTCTCACCAAGGTCTGTGGCAGTTGGGCTCACGTGTGTGCATAGGAAGAGTGTGACTTTTGATAGGTAGCATTTGTCCAACACTTTACCTGCAGCATTGTCTCAGAAGGATTTGGACTCTGAATGCTTGAACTCTTGTTGATGTTCAGTGGCCAACACAACTCTCAAGAGCAAACCTGGGCCACAGATAGGAAGTGGAGAAATGTTTTCCCTCCCATGTCTTCTGAGCTAGAAAGAGCTCTAGTCATGCATGGGAAACTTGCTGACCGGCACCATGTGGGGTCATCAGCACAGATGCTTACAATGAGAAAGTGAGAAGCAGAAGATCACATGATGGTTTCTTACTCCTGAGTATAGAACCACCACAAATTCACCTTTCAAACTCTCTGGTGCAGTGAGGGGATAGGAGCAGCATGCTGCCTTGGTAGGCTGTCCTGATCTGCCCAGTGCTGGCACTCAGAGAGCAGCTTCCGGGCATCATGCCTGGCCACAACCTACCAGGCAAAGCTGTGCCTGATGTGGTGTGCCAGCCTGCTCCAAATCCCTGATTCCTCTTGGGAGGAACCTCAGTTCATCGTTCTGCCCCTTTGAAGGGACACCATACCAGGGAGAAAGCAACACTGATTGATTTTATTTGGGCATGAGACAGATGAAGCCCTGTGGGCACTATGAGGAGGTCCCTCTGCTGCCCTGACCCTGGGGTCCATAACCTTAGTAGGAACACGTGTGGTCAGTGACACAGCCAGTGCCCAGTGAGGGAACTGGTCTACCCAGCTTTTAGGACCAGTTACAGGTTGGTTTGATCTTTACTGAGAGCTTCAGCTTCAGGGAGACGTGAAGCTAGCTGGGGTGTCTGTTGTCATGGCATTATATGTGTGGGACTCCAAGATTTGTGTAGAAACCATAAACATCAGTTTGTTTTTTCTTAGTTTAAAGCTTGTTTCTTCTCCAGTTCATCTTCCTCCTCTTCCCTTCCCACATTTACTTCTACTTTCCTGCTTGTAAAGGTTTCCAGGCACTTGGGGAAAAAATGTGGGCATACATTCCTTCTTCTGGTCTCTTTCCATGCAGCTCTTGAAAAATCTGCTTGAGAAAGCTGCATGAGGTGAGAATGGGTGGGAGTAAAGCAGGTGAAGATGAGATGGTGTTGGTTCGTGATTCTTCTGGCCATAAACCATAAATACAGAAGAACCTGTAAGGCTGGAGGCTGCTGTTGATGGGATCAAGTGTGGCCCACTAGCAGTGTGAGAGGAACTGTTGGACATCCAGTGGTCTGGTGTATTTGCAAGTAGCCCTCCCTCTTAGTGTGGCTTTTGTGGCTCATGGCTGTTTTAAATAAGGTCAGGGCTAGGTGTGGAGTCAGACTCCACATCACATTGGGGGTTGGAGATGTTCTTGGCAGTTGGAGATGTTCTTTCCTTTTAGGATTAGTAGAACATGCCTCAAGCATGTTATATTTAATCACTTATGGCGTCACAGGCAACACAAACATCTCCTTTGATGGGGCTTGATTGGGGTTTGGATTTTTTAGCTTGGTGCATGAACAGGAACCTCAAAACCAACTTTCCCCCTGTCTATTCAAAGTTCATGGACTTCATATGTGGTGTGTGAATGCTAGCACCAGACATGAATGCTCCCGTAGTTTCTTCTACATGCTTCAAAGGGAACATTGTGGAGCAGCACCTGAGAAGACTCTCCTTTCAGAGTGCTGCCTGAGGATCACAGTTATTGAGCAGTTATTGTGGGAACCAGGAGGATGGTTTTATTTTTTGATTTGGTTTCTGCAAACATCATCAACATCTACATGGTGCATGGACTTCAAGAAGACAGTTGGAAAGGAGAATGTCTGTACTGGAGTGAAGAAGATGAAGGAGCAAAAGAGATGAAGGTTCAGGAATGAGAAGGTTGGATATCTGAAAGAAAATGCCTTTCCCCATGAAATAAAGGCATTAAGGTTGAGACTTACTTGGAGATTAAAGCCTTCTGTGTGTCCCTACATGGGTGTCTCCGTGTGAGTTCCCACTGTGGCCAGAGAAGATCTGGTCAGTGGATGTGATTCAGCTGGCAAAACACAGGGGCACATCTGACCACACACAAGTATCTGGAGTTGCCCATGATGCCTCAGGACATCTGAGCTGTCCACACAAAGCCAGCAGATATAACACAGGATGTATAGAAGCTCAAGTCCTTCTCCATTGGCAGATAGAGACCAGATGCATCTAAAATGACATGAGACACCTCTATATAGGCAGTGAAGTCACATTCATGTGACCCTTCCTGAACTTAGTGAGGCATGGAGATACTTCTTTAGGTCTTTGTCCCTCCCTTTACCCTCAGCCATTGAGATGGACTAAGAAGGCTCTGTCACTGGAGCAGAAAACAAGGGCTTTCTCTGTTTGACAGCTGAGTCTCAAACTTCTCTGATAGAAACCAGGAGAGCAAGAGTTTTTCCAGCAGCACTCCTGCCTACTGTCCCAGGTCCCATGGGTTACTTAGCATCAGGATCAAGAGTCATCAAGGGTTTGGTTTGGTGGTGACTAGGCTGTGGTAGACAGGCTGAAGCAGCCCTTGCTATGTGCCACTCACAGAGGAGTTTATTCACTACAGTATGGTACCACACAATCAGGCTTTGACCTGCTCTCAAAGGGCAAAAAAAGGCTCATGTGCCTCTTTCTGGAAATAACAGCAGCTGCACTTGGGTTTTGCTGCAGGAAGTTCTCACTAATGGGGAGAAGAGAAAGTTCCTTTGTTAGCACTTCTGCTTCTTTGCTCTGCAATCACCATCGGAGCCATTACAATATCACATCCTTTTTTGTGCCTGTAACCTGTCCAGTGCTGCCCCACTGGACTATAATACATCACAGGGACCTTCACTTCTCAGAAACAAAATGCAACACTATTTATTTCCAGCTCTCCCCACCCATGGCATCACCACCTTCAGCCCAACGTATAACCATCAAGCTCCTGACCACAGTGCTGCATGGTTCTGCCATGGCCTCACTCTGCCACTAACCAACAAGAGAAAGATCTGTAAGTAAGAACCCCCAAACCACAATTATTTATTTCACAGCATGACACAATTAAGGTTTCTGTCATTACAAGGTTTCCATTGAGTATTTAACCCCACAACATGGGGACAACAGACGGGAATAAGCTTGCTGGTGGTGCCCCATGGAGATGCCATCATATGCATCCCTGGCTGCACTTGCCCCATGACTTACACAGCCTGGGCAATGGCTGCTGTGTGATGTGCTGGGAGAATCTTTTTCTGAGGAAGAAGTTATTGCTAATATCCAACCTAATATTGTCCTCTTGTGTTTTTTGGTGACATTCCACTTTCCCCCCCAAAAAACCTGGAGGCACCACATCCATGCTTGTGCTTTGTGTCCTGCAAAAGGATCATCTGGACACCATGATCTCCAGAACTCACTTCCAACCCCTACCATTTTGTGATTGCAATTTCCCAGAACTGAGCTCCTCTGGCATGGTCTAGCTAACAAAATGCCCTGAAATTTCTCCACAGGAGAGATGGGATTGAGAAAAGCAGCAAATTTACCTCTATTTTGTCAAGCTGGCAGAGAACACTAGTCCTGTGCCAGCCAAAGCAGCAAGCCTTGGCAGTTCTTGGCTGCATGACCTGCTGTGGAAGAACAGCAGTGGTGGAGGCTTGTACTGACACGGGCAGGGCTCTGGCAGCGAGATTTGTTACTGAGCTAAACTCCCAGCAGCTGCTGGTGAAGAGCTTGACTTGGTGTCAAAATGACATCACAAGCAGTAGACAAGAGGAGGAATTTGCAGGCTGTGTTTATTTCCAAACATGCTGGGAAATTACCCTGATCTGCAGCTGATGGACCCTCAGGGGAAGCTATTCCCAGAGACGTGGATGGGCTTAAAGATGGCTTGTGGCCAAGCCGGCCCCATGGGAAGGCTCTCAGGGTGTAGGTGGTGGCAAACCCAGAACACAGGGAGAGGAGGGGAATCCTCCACATCTCTAGGGCCAAAGGAGGAAATGACTTCTTTGGTTGCTTGTCTTTGCAGAGAAGAAAACCTCAGGTCTCAGAGCAGCTGGTTTGGAGACCAGCCTCTTCCGTGGGTGGTGTGGTTTCTGTGAGCATGTTCTGCATGCTCCCCAGGGGCACTGACCACCAGCACTGAGCACAGCACTGCAGTCCCTCCAAGGGCAATTCGGGATCCTGTTCCCTTCCTGCCACCTCGTGCGTCCCTTGTCCTCACAACCCCAGTCCCTCTGATTAACCCATCACAGAAGGATTCTGCTCCAGCCAGGGCAGTGGCAGAGATGCTCTGCCTGATGAGCACACCGTCCCCAAAAGCAATGCATGGCTCCTCTGCACAGCCAGTAAGTCCCCAGCCCTACCCTGCCGGTCACGATCCTGAACTATGGTGGGTCCTTGAACCCCGTGTCAGCCCTCAATGCCAGCTCACAACCAGTGAGAGGCACTGGAGAGAGGGGACATGGGACCCAGACCCCAAAGAGTAATAACTGGTCAACATGGACCAGCATCACTTCAGCTACTCCCTTTCCCTGTGGCTTTCATTCACCATGCTTCACTGGAGCTCTGCACAACCCAAGGTGAGGAAAGTGTCCCCTTTCTCCAGCAGTCAAATATCCTCTGGGTGAGTGCTTCTGCTCACTGTTTCCACGCTGTCACCAGAGCAACACTGGTGGTGCCAGCAGTGCCAGACCAGCTCCCTGAACACGGTTCTGCTTCCCTCTAGTGACAACGTGGCCTCACATCAGCAGAAGGCTGAAGCAGCAGCACAGCTCCTCCACCTGTGGAGACTGCTCTTCCCTTTGGCCCGTTGACATGTGGTCCTTGGGCTTGGAGTCCTCATTGCATGCCTCAAGGATGTGTGGTGGGAGCCCCCCCATCCCCACCGAGTTGTGTAGAGCTTGACACAAAGGATTCTGAGTCCACATCAACCATGTTCATTACTCTGCCCATCCCCTCTGCCTGTCCCTGTCCATGGGCAGTTACAGTTCTGGCCTGCTTGTTCACCTGGGAGAGGGTAAACTGAAATAGTGATTTTGAGAGGAGCTGCATAGGGGACAGCTGGTGGGATATGTGACCCTTTCACACACACATATGAGCCCCCCTCCAAACAAAGTCCTTTAACCATCTATGCCCATAGTCCTTTCCCTAAAATGGCCTCATGGAGCAGTTATGAGGAGATGGGTTAGGAGGAAGCAGGGACAGAGCTGGACTCCAGTCTGGTGGCAGAAACACTTATCTGGGAAGAAGCATTCCCAAATTCCTTCCTTTTTGATGAAACATCTCAACTCATTTCCAAATCATTGTTACATTGGTTTTTTTTCTATGTAGGATCTCTCCTACAGTGGCCAAAAGCACCCATGTCCTGATAACAAATCCATGCTTTCTGTAAGATGCCATGGTTCTCTGGAGATTTTTTTTTTTTATCCCAAAGCTTCTGTGCATGTAACATTTTCCTCAAGAAATCTATTTCTCTCCACAATCTTTCTAGGCTCTCCTCATCATTTTACATTATGTATTCACAGCCACAGCATCTAGACTGTTCCCCAAGGAGCTTTGAATGCACTTTCTATTAGATTTCAACCATCCTCCATAATCCAAACCATGGTCTCAATGTCTGTTGGCTCTGTGATGCTCTAAGTGTGCCTCATGCCATCTCCAAACCCTGTTTTGGAGCTTAGGGGGTCCCTGGGACCTACTCTCCATGATATTTGAAAAGTCCTGGCAGACAGATGAGGTCCTGGTGACTTGAAGAAGAGAAATGTTGTACCCATTTTCAAAAAAGGTAGAAAAGAGAACTCTGGAAATTACCAACCTGTCAGCCTCACCTCTGTGCCTGGGAAAATCATGGAACAGATCCTCCTAAAAGCTATGCTAAAGCACATGGAGGACAGGGAGGTGATTCAAGCATGGCTTCCCCAAGGGCAAGTCCTCCCTCACCATCCCAGTGGCTTTCTGCAATGATGTAACTACATCAATGGACAAGGGAAGACCAACAAATGTCATCTGTCTGGACTTCTGTAAAGCCGTTGACACAGTCCCCCACAACATCCTTCTCTCTAAGCCTGAGAGCTGTGGATCTGATGGGTAGATTGTTCAGTGGATAAGGAACTGGTTGGATGACTGAATACAAAGGGTAGTGGTCAACAGCTCGATGTCCAGATGGAGACAGGTGACAAGTGGTATCCCTCAGGGGTCTGTATTGGGACCAGTGCTGTTCAGTATCTTCATCAATGATATAGACAGTGAGACTGGGGACACCCTCAGCAAGTTTAGAGGTGACACCCAGCTGAGTGGTGTCGCTGGTAAGACTGAGAGATGGGATGCCATCCAGAGGGACTGGATAGGCTGGAAAAGTGTGCTTAGGAGAACCTTATGGGGTTCAGCCAGCACAGGGGCTGGAGAAGATAACTTTTGAGGGTCCCTTCTAACCCAATGCATTCTGTGACCCTGAATGCCCAGCATCACTGCCTCTGCATTTGCAGCCCACTTTTCCTAGCCTGCAATGCTTTGTCAACCCATCACTCAGGCACAGGGACCCAGATGCCCCATGTCCCCATGGCAGCCCTGCACCACCTCTGTTTGATGGACACATTCACGAATCACTGCACCTGGTGCCTTCCATAGCTGGGCCCCATCACCACAGCTTGCTCACCAGTGATTTATCTGCTTGCTCACATTGAGTCCTTGCCTTTTGGTTGGCCAATTATGCATATTTATTCTGCAGGAGATGAGTTCCCTTTGCCACATCATTGATTGATTCTGTCTCTGCTTGCTTTTCTGCTTCATCACTGCCTTGTTTCAGGAAAAGGGGCTTTTCAGGGGGGTGATTCACTGCTCTGGAGCTTTTTCTGCACATTCAGTCCATCAGTTGTCCTCTCCTCTCCCCTTTGTTGCTGCTTCCCCTAATTTACCCATTCCTCAGAGCAAATTGATTCACCATTGAGATTTATTTTTGGCTTCCAGCTGTTGGCCTCCTCACAGCTGCCTCAAGCTGGTGTGTTCCTCTCTGCTCTCCCAGCACTGCATCTCTCTTCATTTTCCTCCTGCTGATACTCCTGACCAGCCTTCTTCATCCTCTTTCCCTGCTTTCTCCATCATGCAATGCTCAACCCCACTGATGATAATAACAATTCAGAGGGCAGCAGCACTAAGAGGGAGGCTATGCCCAGCAAATATTGGTCAAGCATTGGAACAGGTTGCCCAGGGAAGTGGTGCAGTCACCATCCCTGGAGGTGATCAAAAAGTGTGTAGACTTAGCACTTGGGGACATGGTTTAGTGGGCATGGCAGTGTTGGGTTCCTGATTGGACTAGATCATCTTACAGGTCTTTTCCAGCTTTAATGATTCTGTGAAATACTGTGTCCAGTTCTGGGCTCACCTGTCCCAGAGGGACAGGGAACTACTGGAGAGAGTCCAATACAGGGGCACAAAGACAATCAGGGGACTGGAGCATCTCTTTTACAAGCAGAGTCTGAGAGAACTGGAGCTGTTCAGCCTGGAGAAGAGCAGACTGAGAGTAGGTCTTATAAACGAATATAAATATCTAAAGGGTGGAGGTCATGAGGATGGGGCTGGGCTCTTCTCACTAGTGGCCAGTGACAGGACTAGGGGCAAGTTGTACAGACCTGAACACAAGAGGTTTCATTTGAACTTAGGGAGAATCTTCTTTCATTTGAGGGTGATGGAGCACTGGACCAGGCTGCCCAGAGAAATTGTGGAGTCTCCTTCTCTAGAGACTTTGAAGACCCACCTGGATGCATTCCTGTGCAGCCTCATCTAGGTAAATCTGCTTTAGCAGGGCGTTGAACTATATGATCTCTAGAGGTCACTTCCAATCTCTACCATTCTATGATTCTATGATCTGGAGGCAAGAGATGTGGGCTGAGCAGGGCTTCAGGCCCAGCTACCCTCAGCTTCTGGGTACCAGGTTTAAGGGCAGTCACCAGTTCCCTAATCCAGGCTGAGCACACAGGACACCAGGTTCAAACTCATCTGCAGGTATGCACCCACAGGTTAGCATTCAATAACCTCCCTTGCCATTTTTCTTCTCTCCCTTATCTCCTCTGTGTTCAGAAGGGATGAAAGTCAGTATCTGTGATTTAACCAACCTGCACAGTGCCAGGGTGGCTTTGACCATTGGACTCAGGTCCCCACTAGCTCCTGTCTGTGAGTTGCTAAAACCAGTGCAGTCATGGACTTCTGTGGTGGGGATTTTAGGGATGCCAACTGCAGTGCCTAAAGCCAAAATGTGGGTCTGTAAATCCCCAGCTCAGCTGTTCTTGTATCTCAGAGGCATCTCAGCTCTGCAGATGCCCTTGGCATGAGGGTGATGCTGGCCAGGCAGAAGGCCACGTCCCAGGCACTCCTATGGAGCTCTGCCTGATCCTTCCCCTGTGTCAAACCTTCCTGGATGTACAAACTCGTGCAGGGTCTCAGCAGAGAGATTTAGCCACTGGCTGCTCTCCAGGCCACTCACCTATGGGAGCTGTTGGACATGGGACTCAGTAGCAGTAGGCAGACACTGACCCTCCTCACTTGGGTTACACACTGAGCTTAGGTTTACCCCTCTAAGAGTTGTTTTTCCAACTTCTCACTCTTGGGGCTCTCTTTCAAAATGTTTCCCATTTTCCAGCCTCCTTTCTGCAGTGTGGACCACAATCCTGGGCACAGCATCCCTGTTCCTCTCACCACAGGCTCTCTCTGCCCTGGCTTATCACTCACTGACACTAACCCTTAGCTTGGGTGGTGCCTGTCTCTCCCATCTGGATGCTTGTTGACCTAAACCCCGTGAGGTTGGGGCATTTTCCATTTCCCAAGTCCAGGTGCTCCAGCCTTGGAGCTAGCCTCAGACCATGCTGCCACGTCAGCTTTGCAGCTCTGCAAAGCTCAAGTTTACACAGCTGCAGATGCCAGGCAGTTCTACTCACTCATGCCAGAGTCCCTCATTCCACCCAGCAAACAGGCTCTGCTGTGATTCCAGCTCCTTCTGGGGCTGTATCAGACAGCTGAGAGCACAGCTCTGATCACAAGGGGACACTGTTAGCAGCAGGCTCCTTTTGCACCCCATTTGCAATCATATTTGTGCTGTGCTAGGTTTAACATGGAGATGTTTACAACCTTCTCATGAGAATATAATTTAGAGCTAAGTCAAGCACTTTCTAGAACCTGGATGATATTCCAGAAGATGCTCTCAGGTTTGAAATCATGTGGAAAATGAGCTGCATTACCTTGGTTTGCTGTGGTTTGGTCTCCACCAGTGTGTGCTACAAGGCACAAGTTGCCATCACCTTCTGCTTTCCTTCCCCTAGCCTGAATCAGCTCTGCTGGAAATCTGCACAGATACTTTCTCTCCACTAGGTTGCAGCATTAACTTTTATTTTCTATCCTTGCCAAATCAAGAAAATATGACTTTATTTTTTTCATAGAATTGTTTCAGCTGGAAAAGATCTTTAAGATCATGGAGTCCTTATCAAACTCTACCAAGTCTGGTGCTAAACCATGTCTGTGTCTTTTAAACACCTCCAGGGATGGGGATTCAACCACTTCCTTGGGAAGCCTGTTCCAGTGTTTAGGAACTCTTCCAGTGAAGAAGTTTCTTCTAATGTTCAACCTAAACCTCCTGTGGTGCAACTTGAGGCCCTTTCCTCTTGTCCTATCACTTGTTACTAGGGAGAAGAGACCAACACCCCCCTGGCTATCCTTTCAGATAGTTGTAGAGAGTAACAAGGTCTCCTCTCAGCCTCTTCTTCTCCAGGCTAAACAGCCTCACTTCCTTCAGCCTCTCCTCAGAAGACCTTTTAACAGGCAGCTCTGCCTCATCACCCCTCATGTCCTCTGCACGAAGCTTCTGGGGGCTGATGGTGACTCAGTGTGGTGGGGTTGTTGGAGTCCTTTTAAAAGTGAAGGGTTTCTATTTGCATCTAGGCTCATCCTGCTCACATTCATTGTGAAATTAAAAGTGAAAAAAAGATAATGAGCACTAATTACACTGCTAGTAGGAAGCATGAAGGGGTCAGACGAAGGACCGCCAACAAAAACTGCCTGTTACCTCGCCTTCCAGACAGCTCTTCCTCCCTGGTGTCAATGATGACTGTGAAGTTGTTGCTGCCAATTTACAGCTTCATACTCGTTTTCTCATCCTGATGCTTCACAGATCTTACTAAGGTTGTGCCAAACTTGGTCAAAAAACCCCAAAAGTCTCAGTGATACTGGGGATTTTATGCTGTGTGCAATGTCACCGCGGGGACATCAGTGGGAAGTTGCTTGTGGTCTGTCACTGCTTGGCCATGAATGTGCCAGTGGGTTGAATGAGGGCTGAGACTTCCTGGATCAGATCTAATGGGAAATAGCAATCACAGAATGGCAGGGACTTCTGGAGATCTTTGCTGAGTTAACATCAAAGATGATCCTAAAGGTCTCTTCCAGCCAAAACTGTGACTCTATGAAAATTGGCTGTGAGTGAACGGGGACAGAGCATGGTTTCCATACAGTAGAACACAAATGGTGTTTCCAGCTCCTTCCTCTCACACAGCCCTGGTGCTACTTCCACCCCAAGCCCAGCTGTAAGGACAGGATGTGATCCTCTGGATGCTCCCACATGGGTGTGGCTGGGTCTACCAGGGCCTTTAGGGTATGGGTGCCTGCTCCAGGGCTTCATCTTACCCCAGTTCAGCAGTCTGGAAAGCAGTGGGAGCTACCATCTGCACCCCACCGTGAGCACAGAACACCGCCAGCACAGAAGACAGTGCTGAGTCCCATGGGAGATGCTTGTGGTGGGGTGACTCATCCCTGCAGGTGTACCCACGGATGCCTTCTCTGCTGTCCTGGTTTGGGGAGAGCAGAGCACGGTTTGAAGCACCTTTGTTATGAGCAAGTGGTACAAATAGTGAGAAGAAAGCCCTGAGCAGTCCTGAGGAGGCTGCTAGGTGAGCTAGGAGCTGGCTGTGAAACCTCAAAGGGTGGTTGGAGAGACACAGCCAAACTTCTCTCCACCATGCCAAACTAACAAAACTGGGGCTTGGGAGGCTCAGGTTGAATGTAGGAAAGGCTTTCCTTGTAAGGTTCTGTTGCCCTGGGACAGAAACTCTCTGAGCTGGTGCACCTTCCATCCTTGTGGTTTTAGGACTTGGCTAGATGAAATCACGGCTGACAGCCTGGCTATGGTCCTGCTCTGAGTGGGAGGCTGGATTTGAGATGCTCTCCTTTTGACCCAACGTTTCTACATGCGTTGGATTAAAAATAATTGGTTTTCCTGCTTTGAGTGTCCTCGAGCTGCTTTCGTGTTGTCCCTGCAGACCTGAGCTCTCCTGCATGCCTGCTTGTGAAATAATGTCTCCAACAGCAACAGTGACACAGAACTCCAGAGCTGAAGGCAGCAGCAAGGAGTGCAGGAGTCCCCTGTGGCAGTGGGAAAAGCCCAGACAGATGTGTGCAAGGTCCTCTTCAGAGCCGTTCAAGCATTGTTGTGTGATGACTCACCATCCCTCCTGCCCCCAAGTCCTTCTCAGCTCCCTCCTACTCAAACCCACAGCCCAGGGGCCTTTCAAGGTCTCAGCTCAGTGGTGCCTCGCTCATCTCCTCTGCTCCTATCCTACACTTGGGTAATATCCTTTGCATGTTCACCAGCCACTGGCTAAAGTGGTCAAACGAATCATAGAATCAATCAGGTTGGAAGAGACCTCCAAGATCATCCAGTCCAACCAATCACCCAGCCCTAAGCAATCAACTAGACCATGGCACTAAGTGCCTCATCCAGGCTTCTCTTGAGCGTCTCCAGCAATGGTGACTCCACCACCTCCCTGGGCAGCCCATTCCAATGGGCAATCACCCTCTCCGTGAAGAACTTCCTCCTAATATCCAGCCTATACCTCCCCTGGCACAACCTGAGACTGAATCCTCCGCAAAGACAGCCAGGGATGCCACCATCCCATTGCTTCCTTTGCCAAAGCCAAATGCAAGGTTCTGAGTTTAAAGGGTATTTTCAGATGTGGGACACAGGATGTGGTCAGCCAAAGCCTACCTGGAGAGAGCACTCTGCAGGAAGAACTAAATAGTGGATGTGTTGGGAGCTCTTGCTTGGAGGGCATCTGGGACAAAGGAGGTTGTAGTGAGGTGGGGATCAGTCTCTTCTCCCAAGTAAGAAGTGATGGGAAAAGAGGAAACAGCCTCAGGTTGTTCCAGGGGAATGTTTAGGTTAGACATTAGGAACAATTTCTTCCCCAAAAGGGTTGTCAAGCTCTGGAACAGGCTGCTCAGGGAAGTGGTGGAGTCGCCATCCCTGGAGGGATTTAAGAGATGGGTAGATGTGGTGTCGAGGGATATGGTTTAGTGGTGACTGGGCAGTGCTGGGTTAATGGTTGAACTTGATAATCCTAAAGGACTTATCCAACCTAAACAATTCCAGGATTCTGTGTCGTATCTGCAAGTGAGTGTGGTGTGCTTGGGGCAGCTGACAGCACAGAGTGTTCTGCACTGCTGGTCCCCAAGGGCTCTAGGGTGTTGGTAACGTGTCACGAGGAGCACTGTAGCTTCACCATCAGTTTTCCTGGTATTTAACCGAGTCCCACAAGTACAAGCTGTTCCCAACACAATAGATATACGCCTGGTACAGCTGCCAGTACTGCTCACCCCCATTCCTCTCTGCCCTCCCATGGCTCTGGTCTCTCCTTCTCTACATACAGTTCTCTCACAGCCACCTCTGCTGAATCACCAATGGATTCAAACCTCAAGTACCAAGTCCATTGTCGAGGTAAAAACCAGGTTTTTCTGTCAGAGATGCATCTTCTTTGTGCTGTGATGGGGTCTGTGGAAGTCAGGGAGGGGAGGAGAGGTGAAGAGTTCTCCACATTGCTCATCTGTACTTTGGCTTTAATGATGTCCTGTTATTTCCTCTCAGACCTGTGGCTTTTCACCTGCAGTGACCTTCCCTGACTTCTTGTTTACCTTGCAGGGAAAAGGAAAGCTTATTTCTCAGAGTGGAGTTCAGCTACAGCTTTTCAGCCAGCGATCAAAACACTTGAAACCTAAGAGCAGCATTTGAATTTAGAACTCATCATTCAGGGGCCCAACAGGCAGAAGTTGGAAGAGGGCAATAAATGAAACAGAAGGCTGGAAGGAAACAAAGAGAGGCATAAGAAGAATCCGTGCTTTGAACAGAGTCCTGAATATCTTGCACTGGCTACTTCAAACTGGGCATCCAAAATAGATTCTTTGACCGTCATCTCTCCATGCTTTCCTTCCTAAAGCAGGAATGACAATAGAGCCTCATCCAAAAAAAAAAAAGAGGTGTCATCACAGTAGATGCCTTGGAAAAAGCACTGGATGTGGCAGAGTGGAGCATGAATGAGGGAGGTGATTCTCCCCTCTACTCTGCTCTTGTGAGACCCCACTTGGAGTACTGCATCCAGTTCTGGTGTCCCTAGCATAAGAGGGACATTGAACCATTGGGAGTGGGTCCAGAGGAAGCCACAGAGATGATCTGAGGGCTGGAGCATCTCCCTTATGGGGACAGGCTGAGAGAGCTCTGGGGCTGTTCAGCCTGGAGAAGGCTCTGGGGACACCTTATAGCAGCTTTCCAGTACCTGAAGGGGGCCTACAAGAAAGCTGGGGAGTTTTTACAAGGGTTTGTTGTGATAGAATAAGGGCCAATGGATTGAAGCTTGAGGAGGAGAGATTTAGCCTGGATATTAGGGAGAAATTCTTTACAGTGAGGGTGGTAAGATACTGGAACAGGTTGCCCCGGGAAGTTGTGGGTGCCACCTTCCTGGAGGTGTTCAAGGCCAGATTGGAAGAGGCCTTGAGCAGCCTGGTGTAGTGGAAGGTGTCCCTGCCCATAGCAGGGGCGTTGGAACTAGATGATCTTTAAGGTCCCTTCCAACCATTCTATTATTCTATGAAGAAGAAAAAAATAAACCTACTCTATGGCTGCTCACCAAGTGAGTATCACCATGTGCACAGAGCAGGGCAGTGTCCTGTGGGGAAAAACAGCTTCCTGTCATGTAATTAGGGACTGCAGCACAGGCACCCACAGAGGCTACGTGGGCAGCCTGAAAACAGGCATCTCCTGACCTCTAAATGTTTTTTCAACCTTGTCACTTATGTTGTTATTTTGAAGTGTTTCACATACAGAACTGCTCTACTACATGAAGAGCATGGCTCTGTGTGTTCCAAATGACCTCTTCTAGCACAGGAGGCCTGGCAGGTATCCACACTGAAGCAGGGATGCTCTAAGCTCTGGTGTAAGGAGCTTCAAGTTTTGGTGATCATCACAGAATCATGCAATGGTCTGGGTTGTAAGGAACCTTAAAGATCATCTCGTTCCAATGCCCCTGCCATGGACAGGGACACTTCCTACTAGACCAGGTTGCTCAAGGCCCCATCCAACCTGGCCTCGAACACTTCCAAGGATGAGGCATCCAAAACTTCCCTTAAGCAACCTGTTTCAGTATCCCACCACCCTCACTGTAAAGAATTTCTTCCCAATATCGAGTCTAAAACTTCCCTCTTCCATCTTAAAGCCATTGTCCCTCATCCCATCCCTTCAAGACCTTATAAAAAGTCCCTCCCCAGCTTATAGGCCCCCTTCAGGTACTGGAAGGCTGCAGTAAGGTCTCACCTCAGAGCCTTCTCCAGGCTGAACAGCCCCAGCCCTCACAACCTGTCCCCATGGGGGAGATGCTCCATCCCTCTGATCAGCTCCACGACCCTCCTTTGGACCCACTCCCAGCATCACCCTCCACATCACATAGATCTCACTGCTGATGCGCTTTTAGATTTATGATATTTTGGTCTCCACCATAGCTGGCCTCACTGCTCTGGTTGGAGGTGAGAAGACAGCTAAATCCACACCAGAGCAGCGTGGCTGTTTGTGGAGCTTTGCTCCTTTAGGCACATGTGGGAGGGAGGACTGGTAAATCCTTGGACAGTTTTTCATCTTGCCTCGACTGGGCTGGGCTCTGGGCTAAGTCTGTTGTCTGGTCCCTTGTCATAGCTGCTGTTGTAATGATTCATCCATCTGGTTTTCTGGGAAAGAAAATGAGCTAGGGAGATGTTTCTTCTTTTTTTTTTTTTTTTTCCTCTGGCTGTATCTCTCCTCAAACGTTTACAACCTCGCACCCGCTGGAGCTGGTGGAGGGGAAGGAGTTTTGCACAGCATTTCTTGCTTGCTGGAACAGACAGAGGAGCATCAAGGAGCCCATTCCCCAACACCCAGAACATGATGGTGATGTGCTTAACTGTTTCAAAGAGCTAAAACAGTCTAACACAACCCACAAAGAGATTCATGCTGTCTCCAGGGGGTGCACTGGACAAAACCTGTTGATGCACTCTGGGGACCACATCTGCTCCTTCATCTGGCTCCCTGCCCAACCCAAGCCCTCCACAAATGATGTGGGATGAACTGCAGTGAGGAGGCTTGGATTGAAATCCAGGTGGAAAACATTGACACTGGAGGTATTCTTATTGGGACTGAACAGCTGCTCTCATGACAGGCATATTTTATTGGAAATTAGGTAATAATACAGGGAAAGGCCCTTCTGAGAGTTCACTCTGGGTTATGTTTAGTCTCAGAGCAGAGTGCAATGAGAAGCCACACTGGAGTTTTCCCTTGTTGGTTTCTGGGTTAAGAACCAGTACTCCTCTGGGGGAGTGAGACAATGCATCCATCCAGCTGGTAACAGCAAGGTGACCCACTTCTTGGGGTGGCAAGTCAACCTCTATTCACCAACAGCCACTGTGTAAAACAAAGCCAGCTCCAGAGATCTTTTCTGTGTCTCCCTTCCTTCTCCTGGAAACCATCTTCCTTGGTCCCAGTTTGGTTTGAGGTAAGACTGGGAGAGCAGCAGCTTGTCTGGGAGCAATTATTCCTCCATTCAGATACATATGAACAAATTTCCATCAAATGGGTCATGTATCAAAGTTTTACTTTTTCTATGCTGCTGAAGCAAACCTTCCTGTGACAAATTCTTGCCTTGATGCCGGCTTCATATCCATTACAAACACCGAGCACTGCTGTGAAAACCAGATCCTTCGTGAACCCCCCAGCACAGGAACTGCCCTCCTCGCTGGTCCAGCATCCTTCCTCTCTTGTCCCCCCCTTTTTTTAGACCTAACACCTTTACCAGCCTTTACTCGAATTCCCCCATTCCGTGATTTCATCCGAAGTGGGTGGTGAGTTCACTCTCCCCCGTGAGCAGCCTCTTCACAACGGCTTCTGGGATCTCTGCCAGCTTCCCTCCACCCACGGCCTCTCCCGCTGAAGCAAACCACACAGCTCCTGCTGCTTCTTGGGCCAAAGGAGGCATCTCACAGCTGGTGGGCTAGCTTGGGAAGAGAAAGGGGAGCCATGGAGCAGCTCACTGGGGCTGTGAGTCTCTGCCTACCCTCTTGTCCTGGCACTTTGCAGGGGTAGACATCTCCACACTCCCTATGCACTCGAAGGAATACTCCAGCCTTCCTCCCAAGAGACAGCTCTGGGTTATTGACGTGACTTTGGAAGCCCTGAAGGACACTGAAAACACAAACTTAGTTTAGAAAACAGCTTTGGAGATTCAACACTGAATGAAATCTGGTGGGGATTTTTTGTTGGTTTGGTTTTTTTTTTTTCACTTACTTTTGTGGATTTGAGCATTCCCAGCCCTTGCTAACGCAGAAACAAATATTTTCCATTTCTGAGGGTGATGGAGCATTGGACCAGGCTGCCCAGAGATGTTGTGCAGTCTCCTTCTCTGGAGAGATTCAAACCCTATGAAGATGTGATACTGTGCAACCTAATCTGTGTGATCCTGCTGTAGCAGGAGCGTTGGACTAGATTATAGAATCACAGAATGGCTTAGGTTGGAAGGGACCTTAGAGATTATCTACTCCAACCTCCCTGCCATGGAAGGGACTAGACTCAGTTGCACAGGGCCTTATCCAACCTGGCCTTGAACACTTCCAGGCAGCAGTCATCCACAATCTCTCTGGGCAATCTGGCCAGAGTCTCACCACCCTTGTACTGAAGAACTTCTTCCTAAGATCCAGTCTAAACCTACTCTCCCTGAGCTTAAAACTGTTCCTCCTTGTCCTGTTGCTAGCCATCCTTACAAAAAGTCCTGCTCCAGCCTTCCTGTAGGATCCCTTCAGGTACTGGAAGGCAGTTCTAATAAGGTTCCCCTGGAGTCTTCTCCAGGTTGAACAACCCCAGCTCCCTCAGCCTATCCTCATAGCAGAGGTGTTCCAGCCCTTGGATCATCTTTGTGGCCCTCCTCTGGACTTGCTCCAACATTTCTTGTAATGGCCTTGTTACGGTGGGGACATCAGAACTGGATGCAGTATTCAAGGTGGGATCTCACAGGAGCAGAGTAAAGCGAAGAATCACCTTTCTCGACCTACTGGCCACACTCAATACATCCCAGGACATGATTTGCCTTCAGGGCTGCATGAGCACACTGCTGGCTCATGTCGACCTTCTCATCAATTAGCACCCCCAGGTCTTTTTCTTCAAGGCTACTCTCAACCCGCTCTGCACCCAGCCTGTATTTGTGCCTGGGATTGGCCCAACACAGATGCAAGGCCTTGCACTTTGACTTGTTGAACCTCATGCAGTTTGCACTGGCCCACTTCTCAAGCCCGTGTCTGGATGATCTCCAGAAGTCTCTTCCAACCCCCACCATTCTATGATTTTGAAATCAGGCACTGAAGTCAACTTGCCCCACAGCTTTGGAGACTGAGGACCTGAACAGCACACAGAAGAGCGGGTTCAAATTGGATTTTGAAATCACATCTGTTGGAGTATGAAAATTGAAAACAGAGCACAGGACAGGATCTCAAACCTCTCGGGTTCTTCCCTCCCCTCTTTCTCATTTGCTGTGCTTTTAAAAATTAATCTTTTGACTATTCCTCCCGATGCCATTTCTGGGCTGGCAGCCTAATTCTGATGGCGGTGATTTATATACCCTTAGCTGAGAACACAGCGCACAAGTACTTCGCTTTTTCACTTGCCCTTTCCAAACGCTTTTAACGATCTGCTTCCTCAGACCTGTTTACATTGGGGAAATTAAAAACTAAGCAGTGACTTCACTACCAACAAGAACGCCATAACAATTCCACAACTGCCCCAAAACAGCTCAAGACAGGCGACAAACATAGCCAAGCTCTGGTGCGGCCGCTTGTCTGTGGGAAGGCTGCTTTATAAATTATTCATGACTGTCCTAAAATTTCCAGGCTAATCTCAACTAAAAAGTGTTGGGTTTGGGGTCGTTGTTGTTGTTTTTTAACACCGTTGTCTCACTCAGAAGTTTTCCAACTGGAATTTTGATTTGCACAGTGAAATCTGCAAATTTCCTTGCACTGAAGGTAATTTTTCTTTCATTCACAAAGGCTTTAATTGTGATTTGAATTTTCACATCAGAAACATAATGGAGAGTCTTTCCATGACAGCTTCTCTGAAAGCCTGGGAATTTGTGGTAACTTCCAGAAATTTCCTGAGAAATATAAGTTTTCCTAGATGTGATATCAAGCAGGTTCTGATCTGTAAGGATTTCAATACCCTTTAACAGGCAATTACAGAATCATAACACCATGGAATCGTTTTCTTTGGAAAAGACCTTAGAAATCATCACGTCCAACCATTAACCCAGCACTGCTAATTCCACCACTATACCTTGTCCCTCAGCACCACACCTACACATCTTTCTAATATCTCCAGGGATGGGGACTCCACTGCTTCCCTGGGCAGCCTGTTCTAGTTTTTGAAAATGTTTTAGTGAAGAAATTTCCATTAATATCTGACCTAAACCTCCCCTGGCACAACCTGAGACAGTTTTTTCTTACTCTATTGCTTGTGACTTGGGAGAAAAGACCAACACCCAGCTTGTTCCAACTTCCTTTCAGGTAGTTGTAGAGAGCGAGAAGGTCTCCCCTCAGCCTCCTCTGGGTTAAACAACCTCAGCTCCCTCAGCTGCTCCTCACAAAACTACCTTTGTTGTCTTTCTCTGGACACACTCCAGTGCCTCAATGTCCTTCTTGTAGGGATCCAAAACTGAACCCAGTATTTGAGGTATACCCTCACCAGTATTGAGCCATTGCCTTAGTCCTGCTGACCACCATATTTCTGATGCAAGCCAGGATGCTGTTGGCCTTCTTGGCCACCTGGGCACACGCTGGCTCATGTTCAGCCAGCCGTCAACCAGCACCCTCAGGTACTTTTCCACCAGGCAGCTTTCCAGCCATTCTTCTCCAAGCCTGGAGTGTTGCAGGGGGTTGTTGTGACCCAAGTGCACTTGGCCTTGTTGAACCACCACCAGCCCAAGGTATTTTGAGTAACAAAGAATGATTTGGGAGACTATCAAGCCATTATTCTCCCAGTGTGTTCCACCGTAAGGACAAACAAGACTAACGATTAAATAACAGCAAAATCTAAGAGATTACTTTGTGGTCCTCCCAAGGCTGTTAAAAGATTGGCCAACTCACCTGTGCTTCTGCAACTGCCAAGTTGTTTTAGGATTGCATCCTCCACAGTTGGATTTGAGTATCTTCCAAGGAAGAACATTAATTATAACCAAATCCTACTGGGTTTTATGTAATGCCTCAGCAGGCAGTAATGTTATGGAAATACAAGAAGTAATGATAGCTGAAGAAATTAACTCCACAGAAATGCCTGACATTCACTGGTGATGTCCATGCATTGCATGGAAAACTGTACCATAGTTGGCTTCTCCAGACCATGCTAGGATGGCCCTTCCCAACCACTTCATGCCAGCCTGCAGTGTCAAGTGCCTGCCTGGCATCCAGCAAGAGAAGTGTAGGGCTTGACACATTCATTGTTTTGGAAATCAAGAGCCCAAGAAAACTTCTCCTCTGCTGCAAACACTGCTTGCACCAAAATACTGAACTCAAATCTGTGTGATTCCAGGGCTCATTTCTCCTTTTTATGGCAGTTGGCCATTGAAAAACTGTGCTCTCACACTGGGTTTATGGACCCACCAAGTTACCTGCTGACATAGCAGGGTCTCCAGAGAGGAAAGCTTGAGAATCACAGAATCATGGAAGTTTGGGCGGGAAGGGACCAACCACCCTGCAGTCAGCAGGGATATCTTCAACTAGATCAGGTTGCTCAGAACCCTGAACAACCTGACTTGGAACACTTCCAAACATGGGGCTTCTACCACCTACCTGTGCAACCTGGGCCAGGTGTTTCACCACCCTCAGCATACAAAACTTCTTCCTTAGATCTAGTTCTGAATCTCCCTCCTTGCCCTGTCACAGTAGGCCCCATTAAGTACTAAACAGCCACAAGGTCTCCCTGCAGCCGTCTCTTCTCCAGGCTGAACAATCGTTAACGCTCTCGGCTGTCATAGCAGAGCTGTTCCAGCCCTCTGACCATTTTTGTGGCCTCCTCTGGGCATACTCCAACAGGTCCATGTCCTTCCTGTGCTGAGGACCCCAGAGGTAGACCCAACAATGGAAGTGAGGTTTCACCAGAGCAGAGGGGCAGAATCACTCCCCTCTACCTGCTGGTCATGATGCTGAGATGGCAGCACAGAACATGACTCAAAACACCCAGCAGTCTTGGTAGCAGAGCAGGCAGCCATACATCTCACCACAGACTACTGTGGGAAAGCAAGAGGAAAAGGGAAAGTATGACAGGGGAAAATTTTTTGCCTCTTAATTTCAAGGTGCTGAATTGGTCCCACCTCCTGAGAAATGTGTGACCACTGTGTTAATTGGTATGAACACAGAGAACATCCTCCTGCCTCCTCCAACAGCAAGAGTGGGAGTCTGTAGCTGGAACAGCTTTTATGCTCTGAACCCAAAAGCTGTGTATGCTTCATGGGGAGATGCACCTGCAGCATCTGATGGGCACTGCTGGAGAACAGAAGTCACCAGTTCAGTGAAGCATCAGAAAACAGGACAGCTCTCTGCATGTCCTGAATGCCACAATAGCTTAAGTTGTTTTGCCAAAGCTTTATGATTCTATTCCATTAAGTCTTGCTTCACTGTCCTCACTGGATCTGATTTACCAGAGAAGCATCCAGAAATTCTAACACTATTTTTGTCAGGATTACCCAAAAAAGTAAGAATTTGCTCTTCTGGCATCTTTAAACTGCTGTGAGCAGTTAACAGCCTGGTTTACAGCACAGCAAAGCTCTGCTGGTGCAAAGGTCCAAGCTGGACTTGGGCTGCAGTAAAAGCCATGCTACCCAGGTTTATTCTCCCTGCACCTCTGCCATCCATTACAGCACTGGAAACGTGTACTGAGGACATGACAGCTCCTCACAAGCAGGTTATTTTTGGTTACCAAGCCTCAGTTGGTTTAAAGGAATCAGGAACCATCTTACAGAGCATCACAATTTTGTCTTATTTCCTGTTCTGCTCTTTTAAAAGCATTTTCTGTCTGCATGTTTAATGAAGTAACACAAGGATCAAGCTGCTGCAAATTACAGTTCTGGCCCTCCAGTTACTTGCCATGAAAACAAAGCAGTTCTCTACCATCATCCCAGCTCCTATTCAACATGATCAGGACACCTACCCCCCAAATTCCCAATAGATGACAGATTCCACAGAAATCTAGAAGGTAGACACTTTGAGATTATGACACAGGACCATGAAATCATAGAATGTTTTGGGTTGGAACGGACCTTTAAAGGTCAAGTAGTCCACCCACCCCTGCATCTTCAACTATACCAGGTTGCTAAGGCCGCCATCCAACCTAACCTGGAACGTTTCCATGAATTTTGCCACCTCTCTGGGCAATCTGTGCCAGTGTTTCACCACCCTCAGCACACAAAATTTCTTAGATCTAGTGCTAAACCTTCCTCTTTTAGTTTCAAGCCATCACCCTCTGGCCTGTCACAATAGACCCTTCTAAAAGGTCTGTCCCCATCTTTGCTGCAGGACTACTTTATGTACTGAAAGTACATATGCAAGCCTCCCTGCAGTCAACAATTCTAATACTCAGCTGTCATAGCAGAGGGGTTCCAGCCCTCTGATCATTTTTCTGGCCTCCTCTGGGCCTGCTCCAAAAGGTCCATGTCCTTCCTGTGCTGAGGACGCCAGAGCTGGATGCAAGTATTCCAAGTGACAACTGAACTTTACGCTTGGGGTAGCAAAATGAACTAGCTGAATGCCCCATCGACAGGAAAAGGATACACACTGCCAAGACATTACCAAAATATGTTTCACAGATTCAAAAGATTGCATCAGGTTGGAAGGAACCCTCAAAGATCATCATGTCCAACCCCCCTGGAGCGTGCAGGGACATCCCAGCTAGATGAGACTGCTTCTACTGAACATTTCCCAGTGCACATCACCATTCTCTTCTTCTCAGCCCACCAACAAGCACGTTTTTATCTGAGTCCAGAAGTGTGTTTGGAGGAAGCGCAGCAGTTATTTCCAGTACTGTTTTTGGCTCAGTCCAAGTATTTATTTCATTTTAACACCATTCCAGAGAACTCACGACTCCACAAACTCTGCTGATCAAGAAGCAATCTCCCTGCATATGACATTCTGCTGCAGGGGATCAAAAAGCAGGATGGAGCAGGCTTGCAAACAAGTAGGTTGTTGGCTGCTGTCACACCTGATCAGTGTTTTGAGTCTGGTGCCCTTTTCCTAAGCACTGCCTTGTATCTAACTCTGGCTGTGTGACAGGGAAGATTGTCTTCTAGTAGCTTTGCTTTGTAAGAAGTCCAAGAGCTGAGAGCAAAGAGGATCAAAGACAGCCACTACACATAGTTCTCCCTCACATACAAATATTTTATACTGAAATATTTGCTTTCATGACACATTTTGCTTATTTTCCACCCTCTCTTTTTTCTTTCCCTTTTGCTGCTAGTAAAATCCAACAAGAGGAGGCCATGAAGATGGGGCTGGGCCCTTTTCAGTGGTGGCTACTGATAGGACAAGGGGCAGTAAGTACATACTAGAACACAGCAGGCTTCACTTAAGGAGAAACTTCATTACTGTGAGGGTGACTTCTTTACTTTGAGGTTGTTTGGAATCTCCTTCTCTGGAGGCTTTCAAAACCCACCTGGACATGATCCTGTGCAACTGGCTCTGGGTAAACCCACTTTAGCAGGGGAATGGACTAGATGATCTCTGGAGGTCCCTTCCAACACCCACCATTCTGTGATTCTATCATTCTATGACATAGCCCTGCAAGCACACAGGTACACTAGCAACAGTGTTCACATTGTAAAAGCCTTTTTCAAAGATCCAAGCACTTGGCAGCTCTGTTTTTTCTCACTGTATGGCACAGAGAAAACTACTATTACTTAGAAAGCTCTAGATAGATTTCTTTCTAAAGAGAGAAAATTACTACAGCTTAAAACCCTCTGACATTTCAATAGAAATAATTAAAACTTCAATAATCACCTTCTGCTGGTTTTGTGTCATCCCTTTGTATTACCTTGTAATCAATTCCTACCTTAATTTTTCCTGCTAACAAGTTTTCTTTCACTTAAAGCAATCCAGAGGTTTAGATCCAACCTTAACAAATATGGTACAAGAGGTTAACTCCAAACAAATTGATTGGCTCATTTGAGGACTTCACATGAATCATTTAAGCAATGGTCTGTGTGGGCACTACTTAAGCAGTGGATGTACTTAAAACATGATGATTAGAATTACAGAATGGTTTGGGCTGGAAGGGACCTTAAAGATTGTCTAGTTTCAACTCTCCTACCATAAGCAGGGGCACCTTTCACTAGACCAGGCTGCTCAAATCCCATCCAACATGGCCTTGAACACTTCCAGGGATGGGGCATCAACTTCTCTGGGCAACCTGTGCCAGTGTGTCACCAAGTACAGAAAGGTCACAATGAGGCCTCCCCAGAGCCTTCTCTTCTCCAGGCTGACCACCACCAACTCTCTCAACCTTTATTCGTAAGAAAGGTATTCCTACCCTCTCCTCTTAATTTTTGTGGCCTCTCCACAAAACAGGTCCACTCTACTCCCAACAGGTCCATGTCTCTTCCGTGCTGAGGATTCCAGAGCTGGACCCAGTACAGCAGGTAGGGTCTCAGCAGAGTGGAACAGAAGGGCAGAATTCCCTCCCTTGAACTGCTGCCCACACTGCTTTGGATGCAGCCCAGGACACAGAACCACAGAATGCTAGGGTCCCCTGGAAATCATCTAGTCCAACCCCCCTGCTAACGCAAGCAAGCCTGGCTTCTAGTCTGCCAGCACATGTTACTGGCCCATGTTGAGCTCAAACAGCAGCCCCAAGACTTTCTCCTCAGGACTGCTCCCAACCCCTTCATTGCCCAGCCTGTACTGATAGTTGGGGTGGCCCCAACCCAGGTGCAGGACCTTGAACTTGGCATTGAACTTCATGAGGTTTGCATGGGCCTACCACTCCAGCTTGTCCCTTTGGATGGAAGCACTTTGCTCCAGCATGCCAACCAACTACTTCTAAGTTATGTGTTTAGTGTGCAAGACTTTGTTCTGTACAGCTCTGTGTCAAAACCCCTGCCTAAAACATTGATGTGATGTCAGCTCTCTGTATTGCAGAAATATATGCTGCCAGCCACCCTACACTTTCAATATTTTAATCATTTTAATACTAATTTAAGGGTTGATCTTGAGTCTTTTGTACTGAACACAGCACTACCCAATTCTGAGAATTTAACCTAGAAAGGACAAATTGGGAGGGTGGATTTCACAAAGGGATGGAAGTGAGAGAATAGGAGGCAGCCATGTACTTTGCAAATCAAGTCTCTTTTGGTTTGTCCTTTAGTTAAACAGAAATTTAAGTAACAGAAGTATCAATTGATAGGAAGAGAGAGAAAGGTGGGAAAGATAGATTAGTTGCCAACAACCAGCCACAACCTTAAAGTGTCTCTGAAAGCTCAAAAGCAGCTCCAGCTGTTTCCAGCCTGTAGCTGTTTTTTGTTTGCTCATACAGAAGAGTGGGGAAAAGCCAGAGATTGCTATTTCCATAAGCACATCCAGGAAAACATCTCCTGCTACAGGGATGCCTTGTGGTAGGTTGGTCTGTTATCAGCTCCTCAGAAGCTGGATGCTCTATGACAAGCTGATTGAAGGATGAACTTCAGACATTCTCTTCCTGGATAACGAGATCCTTCTGCAACTGAGGACACAACCCACACTCCCCACTTCTGGCCAGTTGCATTTCTCTGAAGAGCTGGATTTCCACAGAACTTCTTTGATACTCTAACGTCCTTGGGAAGATGACTCAGTTTTGTGGCTTACGTTGGTAACGGTGTGAGAGGAGAACACAAGAAGCTCTTGAGAGTCTGGCAATGTAATCTTTCACAAGATTACACCTTCAGCATGTCTGGAGTATGGTAACGGGAGAGTGGAAGGCTTCCTGCTGCTGACTCTCTGTTTCCTCATGCCTCGCAACCAGATCAGTAAGCCAACAAGGTATGTTTTTATCTTTGGGCTTAACTCCATAGTGATATTGAGAGAATCATCTCCCTTTATCTCCACTCTTAGTACTGTGTGGCTTTCCAAACCACTCTGAGCAGAATCTTTACACAGACAACTCAATTCAAGACCCCATGTTATGTATTATACATACTCTTAACTACTAGAAATTATATCTTCTCCCAGGAAGGACACCCAGCTGTATGAAAGCCCCCAGCAACACTATAGTTGAAGCTTTTAGAATTTCTGGATTCAGCAATTTCATACTTTTTTTTTTTTTTGCAGTCCTAGGTAATGCCATTAAAGATGCTCTTGGGAGCCTCTGGTACAAATTCACAAGGAGCAATTCCCCAATCACTATAACCGATTTCAAATGGTGCTAGAAAATATTATTGACTCTGAACACCAAAAGAAATCAGTCATCCTCTAAAGGGGTTACTGAGATCTGCAAAGATGGAAGAGTTAAGTGCTGGCCAGTGTTTTATAGTGGAGAATCCCCAAATACTAAGTGTTAATTACATCAGTAGCTAAAATATATATATATATATTATTAAAATGCCTGTGAGAAGACAGTGATTTGGAAGATGAAAGCTGGTAAAACCCCATCACCAGTTACACACATCTTTTAATATTGTAAAGTTAATCTTGGAACACTTGAAGTTCTCCAAGTTTCAGCAGCTTTGGTCAGTGTGACCTACCCAATGTATTCCAGTTCTGACAGATGCTGGTTCTGGCCATTTCCATTGAGTACAACAGGTATATCAGGCTACCAACTTGCAACCTGAGCACTGGGAAGTTGTCACACAACATAAACAAGCACTTTCAAATATGCCAGATGTGCCACAATGAAAAAGCAAACACATGAGGGATACAAAAAACATCCAGAACTCCCAGTGCTTCAGTTTAGATTTATCTGTCTTAGAGTGTCGTGTGTCTTGTGTGATACATAACAAAGTATTTACAACAAACCCTTATCTATGTAAGGCTGAAACAGGCTTGGAGTTGAGGAGGAAGTGGAGCAAATGGAATTCCTCTGCTTGTTCGTCACCATGTTGTACAGCTGAGATGCTTGCACTCATTTACTTAGTGCATTAAGGTCAACATCTTCAGTACGATGCTGCAATGCCATGTTTTACTTTTTAGCACCACTTATGTCTTATACACCCTTCTCTGTTTCCAAAGTTCTGGTCCACCACCCACAAATACAACAGGCATGCTGCTGCCCAGCAGTATTACAGCAGGTTGGAATCACGCATTGTATTACTCTTCCAAGAGTCATCTAAACTGCAGACTCTGCAGTCCCAGCCTAGTGATGGACTTTGGTGGTGGAGCCAATTGTAATGGCAAGGAAGAACTCGACCTTCTCTTCTCCATTGAGGTTTTCAGGGATCTGTTTCACTGATGAAGGCAGGCATTCTTCCTCCAAGAACACTGATTTCAAATGGTGCTAGACAATTAATAGTTAAATCTAAACCACCATATGAAACCAGCTTCCTGAGGGAGCTTGTTTCTAGCTGTGATGATAGTCCTGTAACAATAAATTGGAAACATGACAGAAGAATACCTACCCATGTTGGTTTTCTTTTTCCTACTAAATATTTGATTTTTTTTCTTATTCTTACCCTTGATTCTGGTCTGAGTCACCAATGTTCATTGCTGTTTTCCATTACAGTGCTACCAACCGAAAGAGAATTGCTTACAGCAGTACCACTCCAAAGAATTGTTTATCAAGCCTGACAACATGTAGAAGGGTTTAACCAGGAAAGGAGGACCTTCATCCTGCTTTTGTTACTGTCTTATATGAACAGATTGTGTCTGCTGAGGTCTGCCCACAGCAGACTACCGTCAAACACGAGGGAGGGAAGTACTGCTGCAAACTCCCTCCGCTGACAGCAAAACAACATCTGAAAGGTCTCCCACGAGATGCTAACCTACCTTACGTTTAACAGCAGCACCAGAAGCAGCAGCAGCATGTGACAGAAACTACATATAAATGTCTAAATGCTGAATATTCAAAAGGTCATGTAGACAGTCAGAAAACAAGCCCACCTCTCTGCTAGCTCTCAATGAGGTGGAATTTGCAACATCAGAGAAAAAAATGTGTGCCCAAAACTACTGATTGCATTAATTATGACTCTTCAGAACTGGCACTTACCACCTGGTCCCAGCACTACTTCTAAGAAATCTGACACAGGGCTTTTTCCTGGAAGTCTGCTCCTGAAGTATGTTCTAGACAATTTACTCCCTTCAAACAGATGTGTTTTTTTCTTTTTTTGAATAACCTGTCTGCAAATTCTCATCTCAGCTGGCAGAACAAACACACCCGAATCACATGTGTAGAATAATGTCAAGCCAGTTTGGAGTGTTTGCACAGACTGCAAGGCTCAGCCACGCTGATGGTGACATGTTCTCAGAACTGCTTGATAGGTACATCACAGCCTCTCAGCAAGGAACAAATTACCCACAGCAGCAGAGGGGAGGCACAAGCAGACAGCGTGTCCCATGTGGGTGTCCAACTGAGTTGTCTGAAGAAAAAACACCTAACAGAGCAG